>NW_022900922.1:8922572-8991594 GCF_012274545.1 Fukomys damarensis | reverse complement strand
CACACACACACACACACACACACACACACACACACACACGCACACTGGGGAGAACAAGATTTGCACGCATTTAGCAATTAGAGAATAAACAAATTGGTACATGTTTAAGTGCCCGATAAACATCACACTCCAAGTTTCTTCTCAACCTGATATCAGTCTGTTCCTGCTTATTTGTTTACACCATAAATCTTTAAACAACAAAAATGCCTGCCCTCTAAGCAATCGCTAACACAGATCCACTTAATTGCTCCCCTGCAGCCAACTTAGTATCCTCAGTACCTCGGTGCCCTTTATCCTTCTGCTGTTGATGACTCCCACTCAGTCTTCAAGCCCGGCCCAAATGTCACCTCCTTAAAGGGTCGCTCTGGGTATCCGTTGCTCTTTGTTCGGACTTAGCACACACAACTGGGAATGCAGTTGCATGGCCTACCACATGCATGGCTGCCTCCGCCAACTGGACTACGAATTACTTCGGTTTCTCTTAACTTTCTGCCCTCATGACTTAGTCCTACACCCGTGTAAAGGAAGCTCTCAATGATACTGAGTACAGCCTGCACGAATCCCGGTAGGGAGACACTCTAAAATATGTTGAGATTCAAGATTAATATATACACTCAGGTGTATGTCTAAAGTTAATGGTAGAGGAAAAGCAAATGAAAATGTGGGAAAGCTTTGGTTCTAGGCTAATTAGTTTTTTGTTGATTTTAGATGGCAAATTTGCTGGAGATTCAGAGAATGGGATTAGAGGTCAAGAAAGAAGTACCTTAAACTGCCATTTAGACTTAAACGTATTTCCCCTTTAGCACATTTTGTCTAACAAGGATAAAATATAAATCACACAGAGCTCTCATTTCCTAGCATGAGCCTAAGCAAATCAGATTCTCTTCTAACTTTTAAATATTTGATTATAGCATAGGTTCTGTACATCTTTCTTCCTTTTCTTACTCCTTCCTTCAGTGAAGATTTAAAGAATGAATCTTTTGCAGATTTCTGTGGTCCTTTGGCAAGAAACTGATAGGTGTCCCCTATGTTCTCTATACCATGTAAAACACAGTGGAGAAAATAAAAAGATAGTTTGAGTGATACTGTCTGAGAGATTATCCTTTTGACTTAGAAAAAAGTTTGCCAATATTCTTGACTATTTCTTCCAAGTACAAAGGCACTCTTAAGAGACAAGTAAAGCATGGTTCTGAACTTCAAAGCTCTTAAAGTTGCAAACAGTGGTTTTCCAATTTCAAGTCATGAAATCAACCCAGTGCATTGGGAAGAGCAGTTGAATCTATTTAGAATGGTATAGGATAGAAAACATCAGATAACCTCCCACGGAGTAGGGAGGTAGGAACATTGCTGCATGAAATTTAGTCTCAGTTGAGTTGTATGTTTGTATTCTGGGTCAAAATACACAATTCTGTTAGGACATATTCAAAAGCTTAGAAGCCCAATGATTCCGAAGGATCAATGAAGATGGAGCTGAAGTACGACAGTTCAGGCTTTAAGAAATGGAAGGGAAGTGAGGTGGGGACTGATTCGGTTATCCAAATTACCATAACTGCATCAGTCGTGTCAGTGTTTTGAGTTGATAGAGATGCATTGGGAGAGGAGTTGAAGGTTCATGCCACGTGTGCACAGGTATAGATGGCTTTTGATGAAAGCAGCTGCCTTCAGGATACAACAGCCATTTCTTTTGGGGGTGGGGGTGCCAGGGATCGAACTCAAGTCCTTGTGCTTGTGAGGCAGGCAGTGAAACCACTGAACTAAATCCCTGGTCTTCCAACAAGCCATTTCACCTGACCTTTCTCTTTTTCTTTTGATACCGGGGATGGAACTTGAGACCTTGCACTTGCAAGGCAGGCAGCAGAACCACTGAGCTAGATCCGCAGCCACACCTCACACCTGGCCTTTCATGTCCACTGAGGGGCATACTGGCCTCCTGTGGAGGAAGAGAGATGATCGGTTCTCCATCTAGCAAATCCTCAAGTGAAAAATGGGAAGACTTAACAAGACATCAGGAAGTGCTTGTTGCTTTAGGTCTGCCTCTCACAGCTAGTTCAAAAACAATCTTATCCTCCAACCAAGAAAGAGTGTAGCTGTGGAGGAGGTGTTTTTCTCCATTCTGTTGTGTAACCAAGCATCTGAGCCTGGCACAGTATTTGCTCAATGAAACCATATCAAATCTTTCCCTCTGATTTTTTAAATATAAATATATTTTAATTAATAAAAATATAAGGAGCCTTGTGCTTATGTTATTTGCATTCTAATACTTTTTTTCTTGATTGGGGAGCTGTAATAGGAGCTCTTCTGTCCTCAGCACACTTCTCCACCAAAAGCATGGAATTCACTTCATCCCCACCATCCCTGTCCACAGCCCTCCAACTTCCTTTTCCCCTTACAGCAGTGACAAAGGAGTTTCTTTCAAGTATGAGATGGATGTAGGGAAAGCCCACTTGGGAAACCCATGGAACACGCAATCAACATGATTTCCTGTTGCCAGAAGTGGGTTCTGCAATGAAGAAATGCAACACTTCCATCTTGAGTTTCATGGAATCACCCACTCAAATGCTGGTGAAATCTGTCCCTCCTCACGAAGTATGAGGCACAGAGAACACATCTTGCTTTTCTTTCATTTCTCTGCTTGCCCTTTGAAGAGTGTGTTTGGAGCCAGTAAAACGATACATTAACACATCCTTACTGATAGAACAAGACAGCCAAAGAAATACCCAAGTGTCTAAAATTGCAAAGGTAAAGTGAAACTCCTAAGGTCATGAAATCTAGCCTTTTGTCTCCAGATCTTTCTTACTTGAAATTACTGATTCTTTTAGTGCTGGGAAAGACCTGGAACAAGGATCAGGTACATCTTCATTGCCTTCCTCTCTCAGGCTTTGGTAAGCTGCAAGCCCTGACAGATGTTTGCAACCAATCAATTCCATAAACTTAATGACTATGATATGGTGTGTAAGTTTTAAGTCTGACATCACAGAATTTAAGGTGAAGCACAGCAATCAAAGCTATGCTGTGCTAGTGAACTTAACTCCAGAAAAAATAGTTGATCATTTAAGTACTTACCTACATAACGGTAGTAGACCTTTCTCCTTCAGAATTCCATGTGTTGCTGATTTTACTTGTTTATCTCAAATCCCCCATCTCTGGAAGATGGTTAGATAGAGTGGATTCTCCTCTGAATAGTCTCGTGTCTATGCACACTGTCCTTTCCAATCCCTGCATTCACTACACTTTCGCTGAGTCCTTCTAAGTGCTTCTACAAAGTAGAAGAAACAGAATTCTACCATCAAGAACTTACAGGGTCATTGGGAGGATTAATTATGAGCATAATTATTTCTAAGTGGTAGAAATAGTAAAATGATAAAGCTTTGGAGAATTTTAAAGAAGAGAACGAACACTCTGGATATAGGACTCAGAAAGATCACAAAGGAAGTGGCATTTGTATAGTCTTAAAGGCTGCGACATTGGGACACAGAAAATTGGAAGAGAGCATTCTGAACAATGGATAAACTGTGAGGTTGGAAATTTCAGGGACTCTTCGGTGAATGGTAAACAGTTTATTATGGCTAAAGAATGGGGTCTACAAATGACATGTGGGACGTAAGATTGGAAGAGGGTGGTTTAGAGCCAGGTACAATCAGGCAGTGAGCTTTTGATTTGATTCTTGATTGTAAGGGTGCAGAGGAGGTGATGAGGCGGAAATGAGTGATGTGATCAGAGACAAATGTTTGAGCTTAAAGTGTCCAGCCTATACTCCCAAAACTGTTTTCCTTGCAGTTTTGCATGAAATGAAACTTTGCAATAGACGGTATCCTGTAGGCTGTGTTTGGCAGACAGAGCATATGGTGAACACATATTTCTTCTTCTTTCCTTGTTCTTCTTAGCATTTGTAAAACTTTTTTAAAGTTGGCATGTTCATTTTGTGTGGAAGTGATCTATCTGTTCCTACCACAGTCCCTCCTTGAAGTTTTAGCCCATTGTGCAGACAGTGAAACCATGCTCAAAGGAGATAACTTGTCATTGATCACATAGCTGGCCAGTGATAAATGTGACTTGACATTTTCTTCCTCCAAGTCCTGAGAATTTCACACAATACGACAAAATATCCAGCATTGCACTGCTAACCACGAGTCTATAAAATACAATGGATTATTGTACGTCTAAAATACCATAATAGGTAAAGAAGAGCACTCATTACAGAAATTTAAAAGTCTTCACTGGGAAACTTACATTTCTGAAAAATGCACCTAGATATTAATTAATTAGGTTAAGGAAATGGTCAAGCAAAGTATCATTTCATGTGGAAAATGGAAGCTTGGTAGCTGGGTGTGGCAGCACACATCTGTAATTCTAGCCCTTCTCCAGGAGGCTGAGGCAGGAGGAACACAGTCTAGGCAACTTAATGACAAAAAGGGAAAAAAGAACAAAGAGAAAGGAAGGAAGAGGGAGGGAGGGAGAAAAGGAAAGAGCAAGAGGAAAAGAAAAAAGAAAAGAAGGAAGGACTGGGACGTAGCTCAGTGCAAAGGCCCTCAATGCAAGAAAGAGCGGGTGAGGAAAGAGAAAGGGGAGGTTAAGCTTAAGTGGGACTTTCTAAGAGGACAAATAGGAAAAAGGGAACATCAGGCTCTTCCTCAAATGTACAAAATACAAAAGAAATGCCACTTTCCATCTGACTAGTCTCAGAACATTTCAAAGCCCAAGATCCTCCAAAGAGTCCCGTCAGATGGACAAGGTAGCTGGTATTATTCCCTCACTGGTGAAAGAGAATAGCAATGCTAATTAATCAGTTCCAGTATATACTGGAAACTCAGGAAGATTTCCTAGCTCTTAATTCAAAGCTACTTGTGCTGCCCCCAGAACTGAGTCACCTCTGAAGATGTCTGCAGTGATTAAATACCTGTGTGGTAGAACGTGTTCGACTTAGAATGTATTCCACTTACATTCATCCAAGTGGTTCTGCATATCGATCAGTCACATTTTTTAAAGCTTTATCAGGGCAGATCTCTGTTTGGCTTTTGGAATGTGCTTTCTGTGTCATAATGTGACACTTGGAAACAACATTTTCATTTATCTCCATCTTTAAATGCTTTAAAATATTTAAATATTTAAATATGATGATACCCCACTTACTCATGGTCATCCTCTAAACAGCGCGAGAGAAGGGTGTGGAATGTTGGACCATAAATAATTCTTTTGATAGACCATTCCATGTGAGCAGAGCAGAATGGTTGCATAAAGCATGTAGAGTTGGAGGAGAAACGACAGGCAAGGAAGAGAGACACAGGCTTGGCTTTTCTCCCAGCAAGCAAGAGGAATGCCATTTCCTGATACAGAGAGCAGTTCAGCCGAGGCCTTCATTTTCTAGGTTATTGATGAAGTTTTTACAAATTTTATTTATTTTTCATTTCAGCAATAATGCACGGATACACTCTTACTCTAAAAACTTTAAACCATAGAGATGAAACTAATGTATCCCTACATAACTCCTAATGGGTTGTATCCATCCAGAAAGTTGTCTATAAATTTCCATATACATTACATGTGCATTCGGGAGTATACAGGTTTGCTTGACTGTGGACTGTTTTTCAACCCATTAAAGATATGAAGAAGTCAATTACCAGAGGACACTGTGTAAATTAGAAAGATCACCCCCATTAACCTGATTTCTGTGCCCCATAACTTATTTAAGAGCCAATCACTGGCCTACACACTTTGTACGTCACATTGCATTGATTTCATAGTCTTAATCATGCCCCCAAAAGCAATCTGGTTCTGAAATTCCAATTTAACTCCTAGTAGGCTGATATTTGAAGAGAAGTGACAGAAAATACTCAAAATAACATTTCAATTCTGTGAGCAAGTAAATAACTATTAGTGTCAAGATGAAGTCTAGCGGCCTGAGGGAAAGGCTTGGACACTAGTGGTGTGTACCATTGATTTATGGAAGGATGTTAGATTTATACTTGCTACTGAATAAGCCTGGCCCTTATTCTGGTATAAAGAGAAAAAGGGTGAATGCTATGATTTTAAAAGCCAAATCAAAGAAAATCTTCAGGGCAATAGAAATCTCACTTTAGTGTTTATATTTGGTACCCATAACTTAAATACAGTATTGTTAAAATGATAAAAAGAGTCACTGTGGTGCTTTTCTTTTTAAAGTGCCTAAGATTACTTCGGTTTGCAATATGATAGAAAACTGAGCACAGTCACTGTTTGTTCCATTTCTTTGTGATTAATATTCATTGCTGTCACCCTGGCATACGAAGTGATTGTCCCTTGATTCATGGTGCACTTGTGGGCAGCAGTAGACACTGAGAAAGCATCATAATTTCAGGCCATTTGCAAAAGCCCAGCTACGGTAGCAGATTGCCCAGAGGCCAGCCACCCACGTTGTACTGCAAGACAACGAGCCTCTATCTGCTGGGAAACCGACCTGAGGTGCCCTCGTTGGTAATGAGCAAAGATTACGTGCAAACATACTGTATTAACTTTCATGGATCCTAAAGGGTAGAGAATGACTTCAAATATTATGAAAGCTACATGCACATTGAAACACATTGAAATTTTACTCTTGAAATTTGAATAATACCCACATCGTTTGTATTAGATATTGGTGCTTTGGGAACAGTTTGCTGGAAGTTTCAGATAAACCATGAGCTAGTTTGCTCTGGAGATGAATTTAGACGAAATGTGGGATTTGGCAGAGCATGTCTGAACCTGATGTTGCATTTTGGTGAAACAGAATTATGTTCATTTCCTATGATTTAGTGGGATTCACTGTTGGGTATTATTGTGTGCAGATTTGCAAACTTGCAGAAGTCTCGAAGGGGAAAAAATAGAGAGTACAAGTTTATTATTTCTAGACTTGTTAGTTTTCCTTAGGCCCAGAGGGCCTCAATTTTTTTCTGCCACAAAAATAAGTCCTGTGCGGTTTGAAAGCTAAAATCTCGTGGGACTTGGTATCCTAAATCCCTTGGCAATTATAGTAGAAGTCAGGATTCGTGGTTCAGGTAGCCACAGCCCCAAGAACTGACTAGACTTTTACTACATCTCCACTTGGGATATGTGTTCCTCTACCAACAGCTCTCTAGGCATTGACAGAATTAATCAGTTTCTCACTTTCCTCTCCAATGGGACAATGGCTCCAAGTGATAATGTCAGAAGGCCAGACAGTGGATGAAAACTGTATGTACACTGGGTAGAGAGAGGAAGTGACTTGAAGAGAATTTGTGCAAAATAAAATTAAAGCATAATGAAACTTCACATCTGCAAGGAAAGTTGGAGTTCATACATTCCAAGAGATTCCCAGCTTAGAAGGGGACACAACTATAGCAAAATCTTGGGCCTAGATAGTTTGAAAATCTTCCCTAGTTTCCAGGCAGTAATGAAAAGGGTTGTCTCTCATTTTAGTAATGAGATTCAGAGATTTCCATCTCTGAAGTTCTGTGGTTACGTTATTTCATAAAATTATCATATTTCACCTTTAAATCCCCTGTTTTTCTTCTTCCTCATATATGAGGGACAGAAAAGCTGAAGAAGACCAGTAAACACATTGAAAGAGAACAAAACCACATAGGTATCTTTTTTGCCCCAAATTTTTATCATTCGGAGGTATGAAGTATCCAGTTACCCTCACAAAATCTCTAAGTTTAGTGATCATTTAGAACACACGCGCGCGCACACACACACACACACACACACACTAAACACAGGGAGAGCAGCAAATTTGAAAAAGATGTCAATACAATGTCACCATATCTCAAGAACTCAGGTTTCATTCCCGCCCATGATTTGGTCTTCATGTCCCTCACCAAGACTGTGTCACCAGGCTCCTAAGTGGTTCTTCAGCCTGCAGACCCTCCATCATCTTGACTGTTCTTCCCTTTGCAGGCTGAAGTTTTGATTCCTCTCCCCTGTAAACTTTAGTGGACCTGACACCAAATGGGGACAGAACCCCTTGTGTGGTTTTCTTGCTTTAAATTATTAATTTTAGCCCTCTTTCCTTACTTCCTAGGGAATACAAACTTACTTCTGCCATAAAAGACCATGCATTGCTGGCTTAGGATTTTATAAAATATTAATCTTCCTGCCCACTAAGTCATGATCTCATTTTTCACTTCCATTTACCAAGTAGCTGCCCACCTTTCAAATCATAGCACCAATGTAGAATGTAAGATTTACTTCCTCTAACCATTACTTAGCCCCAGAGTCCCAAACCAACTAAACAATAATTGTTTTTGGCTTAGTCTATAGATTATCAACTCTTCTGGATTTTCATGTCTCTTGACGATCCTCTTGGGATTTATCAGGTGCGTTCATCTAGCAGATTAGCTGGAGGTCTGAATGTTTCCGCAATGATCTTTCATAGGCAGAGGGGGAAAGCCAGCAGAGAACTTAGTTATCAACAATAGAAAAGTATATCCCCTACTAAAAGTTAGGTTAGCCCAGTACCCTTGCTCGGATGGAAAATGAAAACCCTTAAGATGAAGGTGGAAATTCCACTGTTACCAGCTTAAAAATGCTTCAGCTATCCAAGTGGATAGAAGTAGTCTGCCTTTTCCCCACTAAAAAAAGTAAAAGGAGGGGAGGGAAGAGGAGGAGGAGAAAGTGGCAAATGCCAGGACTTAAATAGGTGAGTTTTAGATTCTCTTTCAACAGCTCCTGTGTAGATAAATTATATCTAGAGGATATTATTGTGTTTGCTAGGTCATTTCCTGAAATGATGTATGAGCTATAGATATATACATATGTATGTATAATTTGGGGTTTTAGAAATGTATGTACATTATAAAATGGCTAAATTAACATGTGCATTACTACATACAAATATACCTATAATTTCTCTGTGGTGAAAGCACAAAATCTATCCTCTTAGTGATTTTCACGTAGACCATATATCGTCATTAACTGTAGCCATCATGTTGTAGTACGTAGATCTCTTGAAGTATTCCTCTCATCGATATCTCCCCAAACTAAATCCACTGATAGATGATAAAGGGGGAATTTAGATGAGATAAAATGTGGAAACAAAGGCTTGGAGAATTGCTATTTTAAGTCAACTCAATAAGATTAATAAGATGCCCTTGCTATTTTTTATAGTATATGTCATTCTAGACTACAGGAAAGTATATACAAAATCTTAAAGGATGAAACAGTAAACACTCTCTACACATGAATCAAAGCTCATTTGTTCAGTCAGAGAATATGTTTAATTTTAAGCCTGATGAAATAGCCTTTAACAAATAGCATTAGAAGCAGAGATGAAATGTGAGCGCAAGTTCAGAAAGAATCTCCTGAGAATTAGAGCCATAAAACAATGCAATGAATGTCCCTTGCTACCATTTACAGAGTTCTTATAATAGAGCAAACTGTAGTTTGTTATTCCATTTAGTGCCACCACGAAGAAGATACATACTACTGCGTATATCAAGCCCATTTTATGCGTGAGAATCTCAAGATGCAGGGAGACTAAGTAACTTATCCTGAGTTACTCAGTGAGTGGCAGAGCAGGGAGTCACTGTCCAACATTTCACATGAAAGCCACGGCTCTTACAGTATCAGTGCTGGTTATGATAATTGTGAGTGGGGGAAGGAGAAGGCAGGGACAAGATGGCTAGAGAACTCCGTAGATGGGATGCAAGTTGAACAGAGGGGTGGATTTTTTAGAAGATGCCTTAATGTTTGTTTTCAAACCCTAGATTCAGGCAGGATTTCATCTGCTTCTACAAGACTGGCCTATTTTAAAGGCAACAGGGATCAAAGATGGGCTGGATGGCTTGTTTGCAGATAAGAGATTCTAAGCAAGTCTTCCCTTAAACTCTGCTTAATAATAGTGTAAAAGAAAGGATGGGGATTTAGCTCAGTGGTTCCACCACCTGCCTTGCAACCACAAGATCCTGAGTTTGATCCCTGGTACCAAAATAATAATAATAATAAATAGTGTAAAGGAGTTGGTGTAACTTAACACAAAGATAAGTGGGAAATATTTTTAAATGCATACTAATAAAATTTTACCTGTTGAGTAAGAAAATACGTATCTTGATCGGCCAATCTCAAGTAAGTGGTTTTTTGGGTGAATCACAGCTATTTTTAAGCTATGACTTCATAGATATTTTTTGAGCCAGAGCTCCTGGTTATACCATAAATCTGTACCTTGTTTCCTGAATTTTCTTTCTAACATAGATGGTAACATCATTATCATTTTTAAAGTAAATTCCAGAAAATGATTTTTCTTGAAAAGCCTATAACAAAAAGTACATTCCTGGGATTACTATAGTTACTGGCTACTTGCAATGCAATCATTTATCTAGAAAAAAAGGAAAAATTATTACTCCTAGTGTATGTCTAGTAATTTCTTATTTTAAATTCCCCCAAATGCAACGGATTTTGTCTAAATTAACTGTATCAGTGTCTCAGAGGGAAAGGATTCTCAGTCTCATACACCAGTGGACAAACCAATGAGATATGTTACAGGCTGCCAGCTTTGCCAAGACCCGAGAAAAAGTCAAAACAGCCTTCTGTAAGCAGCAGATGAGCAAAGGGCAGTGGCATGCGCAGCCTGTGACAAATGCTAATTCACAGAAGCACCAGTGGAGATCAGCACTTCCCAGAGGGAACTGTGTGGAAGAAACACTCAAAGATGCAACTAACTGTTAAATCGAAATTTTTACAAAGAGTCCATGATCATGGAAGTTAGGGAAACAGAGAGTTAACAAAACCCAACATTTTCCTTTGCAACAGGATTTCTCTGAGTTTTCTGTGTATTGTTATGTTCATATTAATGAGAATTCCCAGGACAGATAGATGGCACCCAGTAATACTTAAGACACAACCAGTGTGATAGAACATTTCTTGGGATGAGCATTGCACATAAAGTACCGTGTAGATTGATTAAGACTGAGTCCACTGGAGGAGACACAACAGTAAGCTTCAGTAACGGTGACTTGTTTCTTTTACACATGAAAGAGGTCTCTAAACAGGACTGACTTGGCATCTTCCATGCCTGTATGGTCCTAGGCTACTTCTGCTGTTCTGCTCTGAGCACAGTAGAACTGGAACTGTGCTGTCATGGTCCAGTACAGCTGCTTGCAGTGTCACCCATCACGTTGCTATTTCAAGAGTCGGGTGAAAGTGGGAGTGGTAATCCCACCTCTCTTCAAGGAAGACTTTCTAGAAGTGTAGTCAGTACTTTCTTTGACTTCTCACTGGCTATAACTCATTCCTGACTGCCAGGAAAATAGGAAATTGGCCTTCAACTTGGTGGTCATGTGCACATCTAAAAAGCAAAAGATTTATTTCAAGGAATAAAGAAAAATGTGTATTTTATAGGCCATTAGAATTTATGCCCTATCTCAGAAATTATAAAAATAGGAAGTCAAATATAAATATGTGTACTTGATACAGATATATATATATATTTAAATATCATTTACAGTAGCTTTTACTGTATTTTTACTCCCGCTAACTTCTTGAACTCAGGACAAGACCCTAAAAAAGTAAAATAGAGGGGCAGAATGTAGGGTTGAACCACATCGGAAAATAAGTACAGGAAGAATAATTACATGGGTGCATAGAGCAAGAAGCAGATCTCTTTGAGGTACCTAGGAGAAAATCACCACTTAGCACAGCCCTCATTTCATTTTGGAAATGTATTCTGTTAAGACTCAGTGCCAGCCAGCCGTGGTGGTACACACCCATAAGCCCAGCCCGCTGGGGGCTTGAGGCGCAACTTCAAGCCCAGCCTGGGAAATTTAACAATTTGGCAAGACCCTGTCTCAAAATAAAAAGTAAAAAGGGGCTGGGGATATAGCTCAGTGTGAAGGCCCTGAGTATAATCCCCAGAACTATGTTTAAAAGAAAAAGGATAATAAGCATATCCATCCATCCATGGCTAAGGAGACATTGCCCAAACTCACAGAATGTTCATACCATCCAAGAATAACTCAGTTGATAAGTAAATCTCTATTTAAGTGCTTTTTTGAAAATCCTGTGAAGAATATTTTATGCCATTAGACTTATTCTGTATATTTGCTGATCATACAGTATTCTCCTACCTGTGTTATTTTTTCTGCTACGTTCTATTCCTTAGCAAATCACACTATGCTTTATTTCTTGAGACTTTTCAACATCTGATATTGTAATTGATTTTATGATTTTTGATAATTCCAAAGAAAATTATAGAAAACAGCTCCAATTCTCCAACTGAGCGATATCGTATGAAGTGGTTATATATATTAGGTCACGGCATCCTTCCATTTAATCTCCGTTTTTCAAATGGAAACAGAGGCCAAGACAAGTTTAAGTATTTGCCTGAGATTTACACCTACAAATCAGCAGGTATGTGTTTTTGTCAGCTCCTGAATCCTTCTGCTTAGTTCTCTAAACTGCAGCAAGACTGTTCATCTATTCCGAAGTATTTATATCTACCCAAGCTTATTTCTTCACATAATTTCAATATCTCACGTTCGTTTGTGACACAACACAGGTACTGTTCACAATTCACAGCATTGTTCTTGAATCATTAAGCCATCGATGGCGTAAGTGTGGCAGAGTACTCCCTCAGCATCTACAGGAATACATTCTTAACACTTTTGGTCCTGTAGTATCGAAAATAATCTGATCATTTACACAAAATTTCACCAAGCTACGCTAATAGTACAGTTAGTTTTTACAATAAATGACTCCACTTTCACCTTGAAATCTTTGAGGCTTAGTCCTTACGGATACACTTTAAACAGTTTTAAGGAAAGAGATGGATGCTAGTTTCAGCTGATTATATAAAAAAGTGATGATGGATAAGTGGTCTTTTAAAAATCCGCATCTGTTCCCTATGTATCCTGTAGTCGCATTTGCTTAGTTTACAATTCAGGCAAAATCTGGGCTGTTTTTAGCAAAGCCAACACATCGATGGAAGATGCTGAATACCATTCTGATTTCGCATGTTTACATCGCTGTCCCAGGAGTCTTTATTACTGGTGATGATTCAAGTATCATTGTAGCACAAAGGCAAGACCCACAGCCACATTCTTCCGTCTACAGACATTTCCTATTATAGATACAACCCACGCTTGGGATCGAGGCCTAAAACAAACTTCAAATCTTGACTGCATGTAGAGGCTGCTGACTTCATCTCTGAGTACTAGAAAAAATATTATGAGACCTGAGATTCGGATGGTGACTTAAATATAATCAAAATGCTGGCATTCACATTGATATTTGATGTAGAGTAAAGGACAAAGAAAGCTTATAAAATATTTTGACATTGTCTCCCTGTATCAAGGTAATGGTTGAAAGCTAATTTTGGAAGCAGATTGATCTTGATTTGATCAGAAAGGCTCCATCTTTTACTGACTGTGATTTGGGTAACTTGATTAGCCCTTGTTTTCTTTCCTCCTCAAAATAATAATGGTACTAGTCTAATAAGGTGTTTGTAAGAAATAAGGAAATTCACAGAGAATGTTTTTAGTAAGTGATCAATAAGACTTAGAAATTCTTGCTGCTTATTAGTATAACTGAAATTTGTATCTTCAATTCAAAAAAGCCACAATTTTTCTTACTGAAATATATCTATGATTTTTACAGTCAGAATAACTTTTATTTTTTTTTGTTACCAGGGATAGAAAGGACCTTGCACTTTTGAGGCAGGCACAGCACCACTGAGCCTAATCCCCAGACCTAGAATAACTCTTAATATAAATATATTCAAGTTCCCAGGCAATATCTAATAACTATATAGTCCTTTCGAAAATTGCCATGTATACTGCTAGGAAATATAGTTGCTCCTCTATGAAGCATAGTTTTACAGTTATAGGATATGCCACTTTTAGCAATATGATTTGCTATATATTCTCACTGATAAGAGATTTTAAAAATCCATTTAACATTGAAACATAAAGTGGCTCTAAAACCCCAAATATTTTTATCAAGCAGGAAAAAAATAATTTTTCTGTCTTCCAGACCAAAAACATCCATGTAACTTGTGCCATTTTTATATCTGTTATGAACCTTATGTTCAGTCTTTATCTAAGAACAGTAAACTCAAGAGCAAGTGAGTTGATGTTTGGCTTAGGAAAAATTATATTAATGAGAAAAATACTTTTCCTTCTTTCTAGTGAAGTACATAAAATGAGTTGAATGAATTAAAATTATATTTAATTTTAAGACATAATATTTTGACAACCTAACAAATTTAATCAATTAAGGAAAATTTAAGGGCAAAATGTATCACTTTTTAAATTTTCTCATTAAGAAACAATTAGTTTAGTTGGAATTTCCACCACTCTCAAGGATTCTACACATCTAAGAAAAAATAGCTTCTTTCTTTGCATTCAAGAAGAATCATGCATCTTTGTTAAATTATTGTAGATTCAAGTAATGTTTGTGATAAGTCCACTCTCCACTACTATTTAAAAAAGAAAAAAACTTGACAATCAACTTATAAACAGAAAAGGTTTATTGTGTGTCGCAGTTTCGAAGCTCGAAGCTCCGATCCGTGATTCATCACCCGAGTTGTTTTGCTCCTGTGGTGAGGCAGCAGCATGTCATGGTTGTAGTCTGTGGCAGAGCGAACTTCCTCACCTCATGGCTGGGAAGTGAAAGAGAGCAAGGAGGAGCCAGAGTCCCGCAGTCCCCATCCAAGATGTTCTCCCCCTAGACCTGACTTGTAGGTTTCTACCACTTCCCAGGAACACTGGCTTGGGGACTAAGTGTGTAACAAACACACTTACACAACAAACACACTACATGGGGTAGGGGGAGCACTTAAGATCCAAACTATAAAAGTGTTTTTAATCTATCTTCTATATTATCTGGTAGGGCCAAGCAATATCCTAGAAAGAGTTTAAATCTCTTTCAAATTCCTCACTCACTGAGAAGGTATTCCATATAACACAGTTGTCTAACAAAAGAAATTGAGGGAAAAAGAAAATGAGGTCTGTAAGAAACCAGTTTTTTCTATGTTTGATTAAAACTTTCCTGAAATATATTAAACATTGATAGCCCTTTTCAAATAGCAAATAAATAGCAACGCCTGACCCTTCCGTAGGATCACTGTAATACAGCTATGGGAGCAGCTTGTGCTGTTCTCAGCAGTGGCCTAGAACAGTTTATAGAAAGCATTGCTGCCATCTGTCTGCCTGTTGACTCTGCTGCTTTTCTATAAAGTTAGCGTAGGAAAGTTTCCTTACTTTTAGGGATGACTTGATAAAACTTAGTTTCTAAATGAAAGTCTTCCCCACGAATGACTTTCCTTCCATCCAGGGGACCTTGAGTTCTCCAAGTGCCCAGCAGCAGCCTTCAGCAGGTTCTAGAATGAAGAACTCAAATCCCATGCAGACCCAGTGAGTCAGTGTCTGCATTTTAAGAAAATACCTAAGAGACTTGTGGGTATTCAAGAGCCTAAGATGTGCTGGTTTCAGTAATCTTCAGGATCCTCGTGTCCTTTAAGTTAGCACGCATGGAGATAACAGCTCCATTTCAACTGTAGTAACTTTCTCCTACTCTTATTTACACTGAATTTGTTGAAAGGATGTTAAAGACATTTTCTAAACCTTATACTTGTTTCATAAAAGTAGGATAGAGGAAAAAGGGGCAAACTGTCAAATTTAAAAAGCAGTAAATTAGGCCTTTCATTTTTGGGGGGGAGGGGTACCAGGGATTGAACTCGGGTCCTTGAGCTTGCAAGGCAGGCCACCGAACTGCTGAGCTAAATACCCAGCCCCAGTTTTAGCACTATTTGCTGTTTGTTTGTTTGTTTGTTTTGCGGGGATGGGTACCGGGGATCGAACTCAGGTCCTTGCGCTTTCAAGGTAGATGGCAGAACCGCTGAGCTAAACCCTGGCCTAGGCCTTCCTTTAACTCATTCTAACCCTGGGTGGGCCTGGTAATCCCTCTAGAACTCTGAAGTCCCTCTCAGTACGCTGGTTACAGTGAGCTTGTGTATGTGCAACGATGTGGCCATGTTCAGCCAAGTCCTCAATTACATTCTTTGCACAAAACTTCACATATAAGAAGTACCATGTCTTCCTGGAGAGGGAGCTTTTAATCTGTAACAAAGACTGTGGACTCATAATGGCCAACACTAGAACCCAGGTCTCAACTCAAGGTTCAGTCCACAGTATAAACACATCCTTCAGGAAGTGATGTATAAATGAAAAATGTGTTCATGGAATGTAGGACATCCAATCGACATCTTTCCAATTGTTTATCAATATTTTCCCGACACTCCAGAGTCATTCAGCAAGTACTTTTCAATTCATAACATGAAATATTTTCAAGAAAAAACTTAAAATGAAAAGAAAATTTACATTGCTTAATATTTCTGCATAAGAAATCCATCCATCGTCATGTACACTCTGTTTTATGTATTGAAAGTATTATAGGATAGTTTTATCTCGTATAAGAAATTAGGGTATTCTACTAGTGAATTTTAGACTATTATTATTTTTTGGCTTTTGTTTTTTGTGCTCAAATGGATTTTTATTTTACTTTAGTGTATTTTTTTCTTACTACTTGAGGTATTCATCTTTGTAGTCTTTTGTTTGTTTCTCTTAAGGAAGCCATGACTAAAAATTAATCTCTCAGTGAAGCTTTGGTCTCATTTGTGAGGCTTTTATTTGTTTATTTTTTTACTATAATTTATTTATCTCAATCACTTCATGACCAACTGAATATTAAGAAAGGAGTTCATAAATAGCTGAAGAGTAAGAATTTTAAAATTCATTTTATTGCCAATTTCTAATTTTATTAGAGCAAGCCTAATGGCAGATTCTGTTATAAGAGGACATTTTTTAACTTAAAACTCTGCAAAATTTTATAACACCAACATGTTGAAATTTTTTCCTCTTCTTCTCTTCCATCTCAAGGCTGACAGTATATCTACAATTTTTTAAATGCAATTTCTGACCAAGTACAGATAACAGCTTTTGGGCGTGAAATGAAAATACAACTTTTTACTTTAACTATATCTGAGTTCCAACATTAGAAGATGTTACCTTTTCTATGGAATTGAATTGGTTTTGAATTTGAAAACAAGAGAAAGAACACCCTTCTACCTCCTCTGTGTACCTAACACTTGGCGTGTGTGTTTTTGTCTTGAGACACGTTACCCACCTGCGTGTTCCTACTTCCTCAACTCTGTGTACAGACACAGTAAAAATCAACACTCATTAAAGTAGACTAAACGAAAAAGAGAGGGATGATGGAAGGGATCACAGCTCACCTCCAAACCATAGAAAGTTGATTTTCTAACCGATCCAATTAATCTTTGTTCCTATCCTTTTCAGAGTAGAAAGCCCTAGTGCTAAATCTTGAAATAAAGATTTGGAAAACACAGAGTTAGTATTCATCCACCTTGGCAAAGCTAGCAACTGCTCTGCATACGTGAGTCATTTTAAAGACTTTAGCTACATAGCTTGTGTGGGGATAAATGCAACATTTTTTGAAGTTAGGAGCTGTGATGCGAAACCTAAACAATGCCTGATTAAGGTAAATTCACTCTTCTTTAGAGCCCTAAATCTTACCAAAAACATAGGCTGCAATATGCAGCAGAAATGAAAAGGCTTATTAGAACTATGTGACAAAAATGATTATGCTTTTAGAATGCGATTTTGTTCATTTGTCTTTTTGCAAAATAAAACAATTCCAGATTTTCTTGTAACATTTATTATTTATTCATTCACTCATTCATTGGCCAAAAACTTACTGAGTGCCTATTGTGTTAAAGTTAGAACTGACTGCTCTTAGCATAGGTGACACAGCAGTGAATAGAAGTGTCCCATCCCTGTGTAACTAACAAGTACTCTTGTGAGTAGAAATATGTAGAAGCAAAAAATACAGTGTCAAGAGTGTTTTACCTGTGAACATGTAAGAGAAAAAAGAATAAGGGCCGGGGATTTAGCTCAGTGGTTCTGCCGCCTGCCTCACAAGCACAAGGAACTGAGTTTGATCCCCAGTTAAAAAAAAAAAAAAAAAAAAAAGCGAGAGAGAGAAAAGAATAAATAAAAAAGGAAGAAGGAATGCTAATCACCTGGAATGGTACAGTAAACAAACATAAATATTTCCCAAAATACAAAGTCTAAGAAAAGAAACTCATAGAGCTAAAGCAGAACAAGGAAGTAAAATGACTCAAAAGGAAGAAAATAAAAATGAATTATTTCTTATTTTCATATGGTTTGACTCATATTGTTAGTTTTGAAGGTTCATAGGAGCACTCTAGTTATTATTTCCTAGATCATAGGGATTAAATGGGAAGTACTTAATTGAGTATGGGAGACAAAATATGAGTTATTGAAATATGGAACAGAAGAAAAATCACAAATGTTATTCATGTACTTCTGTGAAGTTTCAAGCTAAAGATTTAAAACAAACTGACCAATAAAGGGAATGTGTGTCATATGTAGGTAGATAGGTATGGGTAAATAAATATATAGATACACATATATGGAGAGAGAATAGTATAGAATAGTAATACTAGCTATTATGAAGGGTAATTTAGCACAGTTGAATCACAAATAGATTTCTTAAAGCAAGTTACTTTCAAGAAGATACTGTAATAAATAACTATTGGATCAAGAAATAAACAAATGCAGTTAATAACACTGCATTTCTACAAGGCTAGTAAATTTCACACTGGCATGGGAACCAATATACACATGGCATGGAGAAGGAAAGATTATGGAAAAGACGTTGAATTATTTATCTTCAGTGAGCACATCGGTGAAATACAGGACTCTTTATTGCAAAACATACTTCAAAAGATCTTATACTGAAAATTATTTCAGAACGTATTTAACTATAGAAGCCTTCTTTCAAGGTTATCAGATTTGCAAGTGATTGTTAGGAGGAATACAGGACGGATCTACATTGAGACCCTGCTGTGTGTTGTGAATTTTCTGAAACACAGTTAAGAAAAATTAGCAAATGTAAAATTAATCATCTACTGATGTTTTCCAATTAATATCAAACATAGAGCCAAAACAAATAGTAAGCATACAAAGATGTGAAAATGAATTCCCCGCTTCCTGCTTTTTCTCTCTTATATGTAAAACTCAAGATATTCCTTACAATGAAAATTCAGTCCCTGCTTAGGATATTTAATAAGAATATTGAATTTAATCTTCCCAGTTTAATTTCTCTCTTCCAAGAGCTTTCAAACCCTTCCAAAGCTTCGGAGGTGGAAGGTTTACAAAGCTCAGAAATGCACTGATGACTGTTGATGGGGCTTAAAGTAGATGTGTTAATTCTGTATACTTCCTGCCTCTCACCAGTAATAAATTTCTAGCATCTATGCTACCTTCATTAATAATCTCTGATGTTGCATTTTTTTTGTGGCTCACCAATTGTTTCCAGCTGGACTGCAAGCTCCTGAAAGATCATTCTGTGTGCTTTGTACTTCTCCTGGATTTCACAGCAGTACTGGAAAGAGTTAGCCCCTAATACCCACTTGATGTGATCATTTGAAATACATGCAGTGTATGAACTGAGCAGTCAGTGGTTATAAAGGCTTAAGTGACTTGTTTCCTGGTTGCCCTCAAGATCACGTTTTCTTCTATATATGAATCTCTTTGTTAATAACAGCTGGAAAACTCTTGGTGATAACCTGTGTAAAGAAACTAAAGGAAGAGTTGTTTCCTTTGAAGACTTGTCTGTGAAAATCATCTCTTATTAAACAATCTCTGACATCTCTATGGTTTGAGAACATTAAACCCCACTTGCCATGGGGGGTATGTCCCCATAATGTAGGAATTTGGCAAGATACATCGAGGCCACAGTTCATGTAACTGAAGTCTGCATCTGTTCTTCACAGGAGCTTCCACTGGGCACATTTTTATTTTTTAAAAAGTAGCAAGACTAATAGCAAAGTGCTCACTTTTTCTGGCCTCTACCTAACCCATAGGTGATTTACGGAAGACATGACTCAGAGGCCACTGAGGTTCATAATGGAAAAGGCCAAATCCTGAGCCTTTCCAAATGTCTTTTCCCCTGTTTTTCATGCCCATAATCATATCCAGCATTAAACATAGTCTCTCGGCATCATTATTTCCAGGGAAGAGATATACATCCAAAAGTTCATTAAAAATCATCACTATGTTCAGAATTTTAGAAATATTTTCCTATGTGAAAATAAAGAAAATTTACTTTAAGCACCAACACACTTCCTTTATTCTTTGTAAGATGAATGCTGAATGACTGAAAATTCAGATATGTGGAAGGCATTTGAAAATCAATTGCTTCATTTTACAAACCGCATCGCTCAGATTCAAGATTGAAAGCCATCTCCTAGTTTTTGTCACATACTTCTTTCACCGTGCCTCCAATGTCTCTCCATTCATAACGTCTGTAGTAACTTAACAACCTTATCATGCGGTTGTTTCTGGTAATGCCCTTCAATTGCAACTTTGCAAATTCGTATATATTTTTATTGATCCAGACGCATTAAGTGTCTCAGATGCTCTCTCGTGTAGCCTTCCTTGCTGGCAGTTACTTTAGTAACCTCTGCTTGAACATAAATGATGAGTGTCCGTGCAGTAAATCCTTGCCTTCCAGTGAGGGTTCTGTAATGGTCAAAGTAATCAAAAGTCACTATGCATTCCAAAAATTAATTTCTTAACATTTGAGCAAAAATTACACAGGCGGTTTCAGATTTAAAGTTGACCTTTTTTTAATTGACAGCTTTATTCAAGAATCTGTCCAGACATTGCAATACTCAATTTTATACATATTTTCATTTGTATTTCATTTAAGAATTCCCAGAATTCCACCCACCATAATTAGAATTTCCTTCACTAAGCATTGCCAAGGCAAACTACAGGTGAAACAAATGCATTTTCACTGGACACAGGAACATATCCCTTGAACCTGGTCAATATTAGTGACTTTTACTAACAGATGAACCTTTTTGAGCCCCCTCCCCCCCCCTCTCTCTCTCTCCCTCTCTCTCTCTCTCTCACACACACACACACACACACACACACACACAGGCTTTATTGACAGATTACAGGCTTTTTATAGATTGACCAAGTAAGGAAGCATCTCTTTGTATTGACCTTTTACATCATAATCAGCAATTTTTTCCTCATATTTACTGTAAGTTTGTAAAACATACAGAAAATTTGGAAGAATGTTAAGTGAACATCCATAAACTCACCTCTCAGAGCCACTAATTGATGTTGTGACAAACTTGCTGTTTCATCTCCCTGCCCATCTGTCCATTGACCAATCGATGGTACTCCTTTGGAGCATTTCAGAGTTAGAGTATATGTCTTTCCCCTTGAAGACGGTAGCAGGCTATTAATGTAACAAATTTTTATGTTTAAGAGATTATTTCAGGTGATCTTAAATATTAAGAGTTAAATTCTAGACTAGTTGTAGTTGCCCCAGGAAAGATCCAATATTCTTGATCTCTTACTGGCTTCATCCACTCCGTTGAGCTTGGTTCTACTTACATTTATCTCTGTGTCCTCATTTCTATCCTTTTCCTTCTACTACACTGACTTGCAACTGTGAGTCAGAAAGAGTTCTAAAACTCAGTGACCCTAGTGGTGTGGAGCTGATCATATAAAATCACTCCCAGTAAGATAATTAACAACCATAAGACTGTCACCCGATGAGAAAAGGAGAGAGACTTGACAAAGTATCTAACACAGTGTCCAGCACACAGATGGCTTTTGATAAACAGTTATGGGATGAAGTGGATAAGGACAGGAAGAAGGGAGGAAGTGAGTAGGAGGTAAAAAGGGAGGGATGCCAACAGCTGAGGTGCAAATGAAGGATTCTTAGAAAAGCTAATGTATACTCCAATGGGATTTCGTAAAGAGAGGTGGTGAAACTCATCTCAATGGAGAATTCTAACCAAACCCCAAATGAACATATTCTCTACAGCACATTAATAGGGATGAATCACTTGCCAAATTAGAAGTAGATATGGCCAAGGGATGCTTGTATTCTTTGTGGCAGAATCTTGGCTGGAGAAAGCTTCCTGGAAACAAGCAGCATTTCAAGTGTCTTTGCAAAACTGGTGATTTCAAAGAATGCTGTGGAAAAGACTTAAAATTCCAGTAGAAGTACTGAAGATAGAGATGAGTGAGTGGCAAATTTTATGCATTCATAATGTTGCTAAAGCAAAAAAAAAAAGGAACAAAGACAAATAAACTCACTGATCCCAGTATTTATATGGAAATTTTTAATAACTCACACCTCACAAAGGATAATTTAGAACTAAAATATTTTCTGTTTTGGAAGCAGAATCTTTCATATTTAGTATATAGGTTGAGCACCATTCCTAAGCTGATTTATAGTGATACTGCAACAAAGAGGTGAAGTATTTGTTCCATAAATAGGAGGTTTATTGCTTTAAAAGATTAAAAAATTATACAATAATCCAAAGTAAGTGTGTGTATAAAATAAACACAAAACATCTTTCCAAAATTCATTTGCTAATCTCCAAAGGGCCTCTGGAAACCCAAGTATAAGGTGCCATGTTTTTAATGATTTGTGTATTCTTCAGGGATTCCTAGGGTTCTCTTGGGCTACTGCAGGATGTCTCTTGAAGTTTCTTTGGTTCATCTCATCTAGATTTGTGAAATGACCTGGAAAGTGGCTGGAAAATCACAGTGAATGACAACAGAGCCAGACTTTCCAGTTTAGTCAACACAAAGGTGAAAATAATGAATCTGTTAGGCAACAAAGGGTGTGTGTTCAGTTATCCATCAGTCTGTAATCACACTTTGCCACTACCGACTGCTACCTTTCTGAAATCTTAGGCATCTCAATCTCTGTTCTAACATGATTTGAACTTACCTTAGATATTACCTGCTACAGTACCTCAGAAAATCTGGAGACATATACTTATATTCCTTTAGTAAATGGCTATACATGTGTGTTCAAGGTAGATTTAACAGTCATGTCCAATTCTCATGTCATAATTCTTCCAAAGAGAAAGATGACTTCAAATTGATTCACTTAATGGTGCACTTTGTCATTTTATAAGACAACAGAAGGCTTCAGCTATTGAATTTATTGATAAGTTTTCACTAAGCAGGTCTGGCACCCTCTTGTTGTGATTTTTCAATATTGTGGACACCAGTGGTGTTGTTTTTTTAACCAGACTCAGAAATACATTTGCCTAAGTGTACACTAGGCATCCTTTTCCTTCTCCATACTTATCCTTTAGTTTTTAGTATCAATTCAGTCAAATCAAAGAACAGAAGAAAGGAATTATGTGAGGTGTATTAGTGTGCAGGTTATGTGTGTGTTCAGATTTCCTGACTCCTGTTTTGGCTGTGCACTAACTTCAAGAGACCTGTAGCAAGTTACTTAACCTTTATGTGCTCTGGTGTTTTCACGTGAAAAGTTAAAATTATAATTAGACTTGCCTCATACAGTTATGAGTTTTTGTGTTTGTTTGTTGAGCTAAACTTTGCATAGCATTAAATTGTTAAACATTTTCAAGTATAAAACTCAGTACCATTTAATATACTCACAGTGCTGGTAACTTCCCCCTCTATCGAGTTTCAGGACATTTTCATTGCCCCAGGAGAAAACCTGTACCCAGCAGCAGCAGCCGCTGTCTCCTACCAGCCCCCAAGCCTAGACACTGCCAATCTGCTTTCAGTCTCTATGGATTTACCTATTCTGTATCTTTTCATATTAATGGAATAGTACAAAATGTGGACATCTGTGCCTGGCTTCTTTCACTTAGCATAGTGTTTTTGAGATTCATCCACATTGTACTATATATTTCATTTTACAGCCAAATAATAACTCCCACTTTGATTATCCATTTATCAGTCAGTGGACATGCAAGTTGTTTCCATCTTTTAGCTGTTATCAAAGAATGTTGCAGTGAACATTTCTGTGTAAGTTTTGTGTAGACACCTGTCTCCTTTTCTCTTGGGCATATATAAGAATGAAATGCTATGCCACGTAGTAACTCTATATTTTAAAATATTTGAAGAATTTCCAGACTGTATTCCAAAGCAGCTACACTGTTATACATTCCCACCAGCAGTGCACCAGGGTTCCAATCTCTCCATATCCTCATCAATGCATAATTTCTTTTTCTTCCTATTTTTTTTATTATGGCCAACCTAGCAGTTATGAAGTAGAATCTGAGTGTGATTTTAACTTGCACTCCTTTAGTAACTAGTGAGATCAAACATTTTTTCATGGCTCATTGGTCTTAAGGTTTTTTTGATAAGAATTAATTGAAAAATAACTTACATTGATGTAGTGTGTGTGTGTTAGTCATCATTCTAGTAACTATTGTTATATGTATGTGTATACATGTTTACATATATGTCAAATTGTTTAACTTCAAAACAGGCATAATATCTAACTATATATAAAGCACTTAGAAAAATGCTTTGCAAATATTAAGTATGAATTAGAAGAGAAAACCAGAGAACAGGCGTAGAAAAGAATCCCATACCTTCTTATTATTCATGAAATTGCTATTTCTATTAAATAAAATCATCGTCATCATTATTGTTTTATTCACAACAGAGTACCCAAGGTGTTTCCCTTGCCCTGCCCTACACCCAGAATGTGTGGAGGCAGGGCCCTCACTTCGCTGCTTTTCACTCACCAGTGAGGATGTTGTTTCTAAGATTGTACTTGCCCGTGAACTTCGAAGATGCCCTAGCCTGTTTATATGTTCATGTGATCATTCATTTAGTACATATGTGCTGTGCTACATGTGCCAGGTACTGTGCTGGGAGCTTGGAAATAGCAATTTACAGGAAGGGAAAAGGCCTTCCTTTGGAGCTCACATTCTCAGAGTGGAAAAGAACCAGTAAGCAAATAAATAAGTAAATATATCTAGTGCAACTTGAGGTGGTAAGAACTCTGGAGGAAGAGAAAGGACAGGAGAGATTAGCCCAGGAATCACATGAAGCCCAGCACGGATGAGGCTTTTAAGAAGCTGTGAAGTCTGTGGACAGCGTGACATCAAGTCCTGCGCCATTGTTCCCTAGCAGAATATTTCCTCCTTCCTCTCCTTTCCCTTGAGCATTCCCCAGTTTAGGAGTAAGAAGATGGGAAAGCCCTTTCTAGTGTGTTTAAGAGGAGACATTTGTTTGTTAGCCAAGCACGATCCAGAGAAGAACTTCAAATTAACCAGTCCTCTAAACTAGATAAATCTATTCTTTTTTTTTTCTTATACCCAAACATAATGTTGACCAAGAGTGGGCACATGACTATCTTATTATTTTCTTTTCTTTTCTCTTTTCTTCTTTCTTTTTTTGGGGAGGTGTGGGGGATCAAACTTGGCACCTTGCACTTGCAAGGCAGGCAGCAGCACTACTGAGCTAAATCCCCAGCTCCCTTATTATTTTCTTAGTATTTTCGTGTGACTCAAGAATTCAGTTGTTCATCTGCCATGGCCCACTTACAATAGCCAGAAAAGCAAGCTTTGACATTTGCAGGATTATTTTAACTAACCCAGCCCAATTTTTCAAATCTAGCTAATTCAACTATGAGTAAGCAAAAAGTTCCAAATGTCTACTTAACATTGAGAGTTATAGAAAAAAAATTTTTTTTACCTGTGGTCATGGCTCAGTTCCTAATCCACAGAGAAGATTCTGGCTTTGAACAGTGTTGTGGCAGTGGCAGTGTTTATCACCTAAATAGATGCCTTGTTTCCATCACCCTTTTTCTTTTGTGCTTTGATCTTTTGGTATTCATTAGAAAGGTGAGGTGGGTGTGAGACTTAGAAGCAGAGACCTGGGTTTTGGCTCCTATTTCTGGCATTATGCAGTTATCGCAAGGCCATTCCTCACTTAAAATGGAAAAACTACACATAGCAAGCAAAACAAGATCCAGGAGAGGATCTGCACAGAGTAGAACCTCAATACATTACACTGGCATTGACTGCCATGTTCACCATTGCTGCTGATAATATCTGGTCAAAACATTTTGGGAGATAACCTTCAAGAATACACTGAAACCCATCCTTGCATGGTACAAAGGCTGAACTGTGCAGCCCAGAGCACTCAAAAAGCAGCTGTTTGAAAGCAAGTCCCTGTTCTCTACACTGTGCGCAGCCACAATGAGAAGAAAGGGCCTGAGAAAGTGAGAAGTGGTGAAAATTGCTCGGGGAGTTGGAGCTGTCCAATGACCTCCAATCAGAAGGTCTCTATTCCGTGTGGGGTCTCTGTTGGGGAAGACCATGACTTTAGGCAGTTCACTTAGTCACATAAGTGAATCTATCTCATTTATAAGATGCAATCATCATAATGTTTATGAAGTTTCACCTAAGCTACAAAAGTACTGTATAAAAACATTATCACTGATAAGATGTATGAGTACCTACCCTTCTTTTTTTTTTGGTACCTACCCTTCTTAACACCAAGCAACATACAAAAAGTATACAAGCCTTTAAAAAGTTAAAATTATTAAATATATTACCTCATCCATTAACTACTGTAAATAGATGGATAGCACTTGAGGGGGAAAATGGAGATGTCATTCTGTGCAGCTGAAATGCTAGTCTCAAATACACTAGCAATGTAGTTTATCAAAGAAATGTGAAACATTCCAAATACCCTTTAACCCTTAGAAGTTACAATCATGTCTACCCTTTGATGCTTATAATGTCTTCTCGAAGAACTATGCATATTATTCATATTTAGAGGGCAAGAAAATTAAAGACTAAAGAAACCTACTCCCCTATATCTCCTAAGTCACGTAGTAGGGAAACTAAAAAAAGAGAGTTGATGTTCTCCATATTATTGTCTATTATTATTAGCATTCAGTTGTATTATACTGAGTATATTATGTGAGTCGGGTGTTATGCTAGGAATTTGGTGGTGTGCAAAAAACAAGCTATGGATCTCATAAAGGAGAAAAGAACTGTTAGTCCAGTTTTAGTCCTATTGTTATGGCTTTTGTCCAGATGTCCCCTCAAAGGCTCACACAGTCGGAGATGGGGCTTTTTGTGAGGTGGCTGAATATAGAGTGCATGATTGATCCGTGATGCAATGGTAGGCTTCAGGGCATGAGGATGAGGGGTGTGAGTGCTATCTGCCCTAAGCCATCTGGATAAAATATAAGGGATAGAAAGAGCTGTGCTTGTCCCTTCTTGCTTTGCTACTGACTGTCCATCATGAACTGTTGCCCCTCTGCCACCCTGGCTTTTAGCCAGATTATGGACTGAAAGCTCTAGGAACTGTAAGCCAAATAAACCTTTCCCCTTTAACTTTGGATATTGGGTATGTTGTCTCAGCCACAAGAAAAGTAGCTAAGACACCTATAAAATAAACATAAAATTATGATGGGAGAAAAATTCTTTGGAAGCAAGTGTTTTGGTGCCATAAGAACCTACCCAGAGGCTCCTTGACATAGAACAGGGTTATATTCCAACAAACCCATTGAAAATTGAAAATAGCATAAGTTGAAAATGCATTCACTACACCTAACCGACAGCCATCACAGCTCAGCCATGCTGGGCGCGGTAGTCCTGGCTGTTTCCCTTGGTGATTGTGTAGCTGACTGGGAGCTGGGGCTCACAGCTGCTGCCCAGCATTTTGAAACAGTAACTACTCCATATGGCTAGACCAGGAAAAGGTCAAAGTTTGCCGTACAGCTTTTGCTGAACGTGTATCATATTTGTACTGTCATAAAGTAAAAATGTTTGAAGTCCAGCCATGAGAATTTAGGGGCCATTTCTAATAGTAAATTGACCTGAATGGGGATCAGGAAGTGGTTCCCTAGGAAGTGAAGATGGATTTGAGTTTTGAGTGATAGCTGTGTGTCAAGTCAGAAAGATAGATAGAAAGAACATTCCAGGCAGGGAAAGTGATAGGAGCCTACTGTGTGATGAAAAGAAATTTGAGCGCTGAAAGATAACTAAGGCTTTGGAATGCGATGACCTGGTGGACAGTACGGAAAAAGGTCTGAGATGGGGTAGAGGGATAGCAAGAGTCAGCGCATGCAGGATCACCCAGGACCTCTTCATTGTCCATACGACCAGAGGGGCAAGGCTGGGGCAGGGAAAGCTGAACCATGTGTTCAGAGTCTCACATATACGTTTGTCCCTTTTCATGGGCGATCTACCTAAGTACCTGAACAAGGAAAGGACAACTCTGAGGCCTTTGGAAATGTCCCTGAAAAATCCAGAGTCAGACTATCCCATCCAGAGAAGATTTCATTTTCTTGTTTCAGGTCATCTCAGTTAAGTTATTTTAGTCATTGATTAAGCTGATCAAATAATAAGAAAAATGAATAAATGTCATTCATCTTGCAGAAAAACAATTTTGCAGATGGGAAATGAAATTCTAAATAGGCCTGTCTTCTGAAGCTGTCTATGGAGACGAGGCTGGAGTCACCAAAACAACAACAACAAAAAAAAAGCAGAACAGCTTCGTGCAATAAATCCGCTCCCCGCACCCCTTCCAACAGCAGATGGTGTGACACTCTCCAGGCTGTGGCCTCTCTCTGCAAGCCTTTGCTAGTTTAACACAAAGTCAAAGAAAGGACTGCAAACCTTCCTGAAACCTATGCCAATCTTCCATGATTTTTGCTGAGTATTATCTACTCTGTAAGGACACTTGCAAAGTTTTTGAATAATTATACAGATTTAGGAGAAACACAGCTTTTGTGCATATTTCAGTCCATCTCAGGTGAGAAGTCTGGTCTATAAAAAGGAAGAGAATTAAAACATCCCTGAAGCCTAACTGCTTGAACAATTATCAGCCTTTTACCTCATTTACAGATTAAGGGAAAGAAAAACATCCCTCAGTACAGATTGTTATCAAAGTGGCTAGACCTTGGAGGTAATTAAATGACCGTTCCAATGTTGTTCTATCAGTTTTTTTTCTTTGCCAAGTTCTAGAGGAAGGTAGAATATGAAAAAAAAATCAAGATGAAATTTTAAAGTAGCACTTACAGATATTTTCAGGTAGAATGTGTTTGAACATGTAAGCAAATAATTAAATTTAATGTTTTGATAGTTATTATTTTGATTTCTATAAGTATCCTGGTATTAAGTATCATATAAAAATAAATATGACTAAGATTCCTTTAGTCTAAGCAGAATGCAAAATAAGAAGACTGAAAACTGTGAGTCACCTAAAATGTACCCTATGTTCATGCAACCTACTTTCCATTTGGTTCATACAGGTCACAGCATAAATTCCAGAAAAATTAGGGAACCCTATAGGGAAACCTTTACAATGGATTCCTTATTCATTTTTGTCTTGTCGTGCTGAATGAAAATCTTCTGATAAAAAGTTTTCCCTAACCTTTGGATCATTATGATGGATGTTAGGTTACAGATTTTTTTCTTTAAGTGAATGCTTTTTTGTATCTCAGGGTCCCAGTTGGCGTTTTCTGCCCTGAGGGAGCCTCCATTCGGGCTGTGAGCTGGGGGGTGGGTGGCAGGAAGCGGGGGAGATGGAGCCAGAACCAAAACCCACTTCTGTCCAGCTCCAGGCTGTACTCCTAAGGGTTTCACTGTGCAGTCATGCCTCGGTATCCACTCCTCATTATCTCACTCCAGAATTCATGGCACGTGCAGAAACCAACCGGTACCTAATGGGTTTTTGCATAAGAGATAACATAATTAGAAATAATTCATGAGTGTTCCCAGACCTTTTGCATTTTACTGGGCTGATACAAACCTTTTACTGTGTGGACAAATACCTCTTAGCTACAGCAGTATCACTCTTAACCTTTTCGCCATCCATGAGTCCAACACAGTAATGAGGAAGATTTGAGGTTTCTAGACTGTCCATGACCTACAGGGAGACAATGCCAAGAGTCAAAACATTTTTCTAGTCAAAATGCAACAACTACCCCTCTAAAGCCAATGAATACTGAGGTATGATTGTATTTAGAGTCTTACACTGTAAGGAATAGACTCCCTTTATATAGGCCACAGCCTCTGAGAAGAAAGAGGAAAAGCTTGTCCTTATTCTGGTGAAGGCTCCATGCATTCTTGGGGTTCCAGACCAGCAAGGGCCCCATCTTGGTCTGGTGGTGTTCTGTACACCCAAGGCCTGTTCCTCTCTGCTCACACAAGGTTGAAAGCACAGCCTCGTATCCCCAAGAGATCACATGAGGTCCTGTGTCAGCCTGCAGTGTGAGCAGCCTTACTGGCCAGAGCCTTGTTCCAAACCACCTGAGTCCAGGCCCATCACGGTCACAGCAGTTCCATCTCATCAATAGCTGCTGAGGGAGCAGAGAGGAAGAATCACTCAGGACTTTTTGCTAGAGTCCAAATCATGAGAGGCACCAGGCCTAGACATTCCCCCGAGGGAAATTCTACCAGGCCTCTGAAAAATGGAAAATCGCAGTGCTATTAAATCATTTCATACATAGAGAAAAGAAGGAAGGAAGGAAGCCAGGAGGGAGGGAAGGAGGCTCACTCCTAATATCTTTAACCAATCATGCATTAATGTTATAAAGAAAGAAAATATCAAACTCTTTATTTTTGAAAGCAACTGACCAACCCGAAGTATAATGGCAGAAAGCAGCATACAGCAATGCATTAATAGGAAATGTACCACAACTAAGAGGAAATTATTCCTAGTATATAAAGACTGTCGTCATTGTGAAAACTACTAATAAAATTCAACACACGAAGAGGTCTTAGCAAAAAATAATAAGATCTTTTTTATAATATAATCTTAATAGGCGTCTAGTGAAATTCAGTCTATTCTTGATTTTTTTTTTTTTTTTTTGTACCAGCGATTGAACTCAGGCCCTTATGCTTGTAAGGCAGGTGCCAGAACCACTGAGCTAAATCCCCGGCCCAATTCTTGATCTAAAAAAAAAAAATTTAAAAGGAGATATAGATAGAAATTTAACATCCCAACTTCTTAGCTAGCATTGAACCTAAAGGGAAATGACTAGAAAAGTCTTCCCTTCCTATTATTCCCTATAAAAAGAGGGTATGACAAGAGAAAGAAAAGGAATAAAGATGGGAAATGAAGAAGTCAAATTGTCATTATTTGCACATGACATGGTGCTCTATAGAAGACTCCAAGAACTCTACCAAAAGTCTTCTAGACTTACTAACCAAATGCAGTAAAGTAGCTGGATACAAGGTCAACACACAAAAATCAATAGCTTTCTTATACATAAGAAACAGACTCACTGAGAGAGAAACGGGGAAAACAATTCCTTTCATAATAGTATCCAGAGTTAAAATACCTAGGAATCCACCTAATAAAAGAAATTAAAGACCTCAAAAGCTATAACACTCTGAAAAGAGAGCTGGAAGATAACATCAGAATATGGAAAGACATCCCTTGCTCCAGGGTAGGAAGAACCAACATAGTGGAAATGGCCACACTTCCAAAAATACTATATAGATTCAGTGCAATCCCAATTGAAATCCCAGCAACATACTTCGCAGAACTTGAGAAAACAATGAAGAAATTCATTTGGAACAAGAAGGGACCTAGAATAGCAAAAGCAATTCTAGGCAACAAAGACAAGGTAGAGGGTATCACAATCCCCAACTTGAAACTATACTACAAAGCTACTGTGATAAAAACAACATGGTACTTTCAAAGAAATAGACCTGAGCTCCAGTGGAACAGATTAGAAAATGCAGAAATAACTCCAGACATACTAGGCTACCTCATCTTCAACAAAGGATCCAAACACCCTCACTGGAGGGAAGATAACCTCTTTAATAAATGGTGATGGAAAAACTGGGTTTCAACTTATCAAAGATTAAAACTATACCCTTCAACCAAAAAACAACAACAAAAATAAACTACACCTATATCTCTCACCATACACATACACTAATCTAAAACTGAAATGGATTAAAGATCTAAATATTAAAACAGAAACACTAAACTAGCTGGGAAACAGGTTAGGTAGAACTCTTGAAGACGTTGGCGTAGGAAAAGATTTTAAGAATAAAACCTCAGTTGCAGGTGAACTAAAACAAAGAATCAACAAGTGGGATCTCTTCTTATTAAAAACCTTCTGTACGGCAACAGAAGCCACCAATGGTGGTAAGAGACAACCCACAATGTGGGGAAAATTTTTTACCAGCTATTCCTCAGACAAAGACCTACTATCTAGAATATATAAAGAACTTTAAAAAAAAATCAGACCTCCCAAATTTAAAGACCCAACCCAAAAATGGGCATCTGAAATAAAGAGACATTTCTCAAAGAAATAGAAATAGCAAATAAACATATGAAAAAATGTTCAACATCACTGATCATTGGAGAGATGCAAATGAAAACAATGCTGACATTCCACCTCACCTCAGAAAGAATGGCTGCTATTGTGAAATTAACCACTAACAAATACTGGTGGGGCTGTGGGGAAAGAGGAACCCTGCTTCACTGCTGGTGGGAGTGCTGACTGGTGCAGCCACTGTGGACATCAGTATGGGGATACCTCAAAGAGCCAGGATTGGTCCCATTTGACCCAGTTATTACCCTGCTGGGTATCTTCCCAAAAGAATTTAAAGTGTCATACCACAGTGATATATGTGCACCCATGTTCATAGTGGCACAGTTTGTAATAGCTAAAACGTGGAAACAGCCCAATTTCCCATCAAATGGAGACTGGATAAAAGAAGATGTGGATTTTTTATAAAATGGAATACTAAGCAATAAAGAATGAGAAATTAGAGACATTTATAGCTAATGGATGCACAATGAGGCGATGCTCTTAAGTGAAATAAATAGGACACATGTGTAAATACTGAATAGTTTCTCTGGTGTGAAAACTAAAAATGTAACTAAGTTATAAAAAGTATAATAGATAATGCGAAATAGGAAGAAAAGTGGCAAAGGGGAAGGGGGATAAGCAGGGGAAAGAAAAGAAGGGAACGGAATTAATATGAGAAAATTAAAAATGGAAACAAAGTCTTTATAGATAGGGAGCAGTGGAGGAATTGAAGGGAGGGCAGGGGAATGGGGAGAAAATGAGAACGAAGATAGATTATGTGAAGGTACCAACTTCCAACGATGACTGTCATTACATTGTACACCTAAGATGTACCAATAAAATTAATTTTAAAAATAGGGCAAGACAGTTATATTAAAATTATTCTGAAGGTATTACAATCAAATAAGAAAGTAGAAAAATGAAAAACTGTCAATTCTCCTATAGGAATAAAATTATATGCAAATTAACCCATCCAGAGGTATCACTTTTTACCTATTGGATTAGTAGAAGACACAGGAGATGATGGATTATGTAAGAGAGAAGAACCTGGCAATTAGCACATGTGCTGGTACTAGTATAAATTCTAGGGTAGAAGATACCTACCCAGCTACACATATACAGACCCTTCCACCACCAAGTTATTAAGTGTTATGTGTAGAGAATGGAGAATACACACTACAGGACTGTGTCTAATTGCAGAAACACAGAAACCACGTCAATCTGAATATAACTCATGCACACAGTAGTCTGTAACACTGACATAAAGAGAAGGTAACACCTCCTTATGACAGCATAGGAAATCCCCTTTATAGTGCTACTTGCAAAAAGAAAAAAAAGCAGAATAACATCTATGTAATACTCCTGTTTGCTTATGACATATTTCATTTGGGTAAGAAATGGAATATATAAATGTGTTTTGCATAAAATATCACCAAAAGAATTAAAATTACCTAAAGATAATAAGGCATGATTCCAAGGTGAAAGAAGGTCTGGGGGGCAGGGATTTAGCTTCGTGGTACAGTGCCTGCCTCACAAGCGCAAGGTCCTGAGTTCAATCCCCGGTGCTTAAAAAACAAGGAAGGTCAGGGAAACATTTGTTTGTTGCTTTTGGACAAATCCATAAAGTGTAAACTCAGAAAGGGAAGAGGAAACAGAGAAGGAGCAGAGAATATGTTAGGAAGTTAGAGTTCGGGGGCTGATCCGATCCAAGTTCTAGAGGACATGTCATCAAGGTGAGGCGGCGGCAGAGGCCTAGAGGAGGTGGGAGCACTAGAGCCGAAGAAGAATGAGCTAGAAAAGCACAGAGAAGGGGATGCTCCAGAGATGTGGCCAGAAACAGCTGAGCGAGAATCGAGGGGTATGTATAGGGGGGTAATCTATTTGTTTGCCCAACCCTGGGACACAATACACAACTCCTGTCATTTAAAGGGGGAAAAACTTAACTTGGTTCCTAACTTCAGGGGATTCAGTCCATGGTCAGATAGCTCCAAGGCAGGAAGCTCCTGGGGGAAGGGCCTGGTGGAGCAAAGATGCACAGCTCACGGTGGCCAAGAAGCAAGACAAGCAACAGGGGCGAAGAGGAAAGGACCAGGGACCCTTTGTAGTACCCAGAGTTATGCTCTATGGCCCACCCACACACAGCCAGAACTGTGCTCCACCAGTCCCCTGGGGAGGTCCCAAGGCCGGTCAAGTCGGCCCTCCACTCTTAACTGCCAGAGAACACACTGGGCAGCACATTTGGCACCAGGATCGAGGGGCTTACCGAGAGACAATGAAAAGCCTTTGGCAGCTTCTCAGGAGAGCAGTGACATGATCGAAATTCCTGTGTTCAAAGCCTAGCCCATTACAGGGAAGAAGGAATGTAAAGGAATAGGCCCTTCGTGTCAGCTCCTACAGCACAGAGTCTGGAGCTGATACCCCTCCCATCTCCCATGCCCGGAGTTGGCCTGGTACAGAGTAGGGATGTTCTCAGGGCATTCCACGGAGGGCTTGACTTTGTTCTCCCAATGACCACATCGGGGAGCTTCTCCTGTTGTCCCCACTTTATAGATGAGGAAAACGGAAGCTGACGCTAGTTTAAAACCTGCCCAAAAGTGGAGCTGGTGATGGGCGGAGTCTGGACTCCCCAGGCACTGTTTTAAATGCCTCCTCAATCCAGGATTCTAGCAGAGGAAAGGAACAGGAGAGCAAGGATTCAGAAGAAACACAACAAGCAATATTAGGATAGCATCTTTACATTTATTGTTAAATTAGGAAATGCATGTTCAAGTACTTTAAGGAGCAATTATATTGCTGAATGTTCCTCCCTTTATTCAAACAATATACTCAATCATCATATGCAAGGAATATCACTTATATTCCTTATATAGGATGAACAAAGTAGCCATTCTTTTTAAGATAAAATGTCTATTAAAAAGAGTAAACATGATTTATTATGCACCTAGGATTATTGTGCACTCTGATTTAGAGTGTTGCATACACTGATGAAATAGATATCACTAACCACATTGTCTGTAGGAAAACTGGACATTTTCCATGAACCCTGCCCACTTCTCTACCGTCCCTAATATCCAGCAAGTGTATCAAGGTTGCATATGTCTGACTCACAATCGTACCCTTTGCCGTGGCACTGGGCTACGTCCTGAGGCATCTACTAAGGTCATTCTCAGAGCAGTAGTATTTCCCGAAAGCCATCATTTCTAGATCAGAGCTTAAACCCTAAAGCCCCAGTGAGACACCCAAAGCATAGAGGGATGTTGCTGAGGACCAAGTAGAATTCTAAAGGACAGAAACAAAAGGCAAAGTCAGTTCCCTGACACCAAGCCTGGATAGGATTATTTTTCACTCAAGATTATGCTGAAGGCTGTAAAGCTTGTATCTACAAAACCGAACCTCTCTGGCCTTATGTTATTGTTCTGCATACTTGAATCCAGTGGTGAGCTGTAGGAACATCCACTAGGAGAAGGGCATTTTCTAGGTGATGATAAAAGTCACCTGCAGGTACCTGGCATGATGAAAGAACCTGAGAGCACACTCTGAAAAATACATAATGTTGGAGTTGTCCATAGCCATGGCTTTAGGGCCCAGACACAACATGCTTGTCTTCCATCTTGTCTTCCAAGGTTGCCTTAGTTTGATTATGTAACAGGCGAGTTCCTATTTTCCAGAAGCCATGAACCAACAGGTTCCTCGGTGTCATTTCACAGTGGGGTCTGCAGTCTTCTGTCTTACATTCAGGCAGTCATAAATGAGCCAGGGAGAAAAATGGAACAAGCGCAAAAGCCCACTGCCTACAGCTCCTCTGCTCCTCTATCTTGTACACACTGTGAAAAAATACAAAACTCAAATCTCTAAAGTAGTTCCTAGGCAAGATTATTGAGTGGGTGAAACACTGAATAGCTCAGCAATAGCCTTGGGTGCTTGCAGAGAACAGTAGGGACTATGATAGCCTGATACTGGCAATGGCCTCCTGTGACCCTAAATGAATCACCATGCTGCCAGAGGGAATTCTGGTATAATCTCTGTTGTTCATGTTTGTTATACAACCTTGCTAAAGACCATGCATACTTATGCACATCGTATGGCTGGACTGCCATGTAGGAACCACAGGAAGCTGCTTTTCTATTGATCCCCTTCCGTCTCTGTAATGTAAGACATCACTCCTGACCTTAATTGATAATTGAGATAGATATAGCTATCCCAGAATAAATACCACTGAAGAAAAACTCACTTTATTGTGAGTCTTAATTTCTTTCCACTTTCTCCAAAGGTTCAAGCCACTCCAGCACAGCGTACTAGAAAGTTCTCATCTGCTCCCAAGCACCACTACCAGATACTCAACATTCTCCTTTCCTTTCCTTCATGCCTGGATGAATCCAGGGAGACACAGGGCTTCTCTTGCAGAACAGAGCAGACATGCTTTGGTGAAATTCGGACCTCAGCCTTACAGGAGGAGTAGATGAATTTGCGAAAATATTATGGACTCTGAGATTGGAGCTTTGGTTTGCAAAAGTTCTGTGTGATTTAAAGTCTTTGAGCCTTAGTTTCAAGACTGATGTAATGTGGATAATAGCCTGCTTCACCTGAAATAAACACACCCGGGAACTCACTTTTATAACCCTAAGGTCAAGTTCCCTAGGAGCAGAGCCTGGGATGGGATTCACATGCAGGGCTGGGGGTTGGATTGCTTCTTGAGCTGACTGAGGAGGTCCTGGCAGCAGAGTTGGCGTCAGCCTGTAACAGGGCCCCAGGAAACAGCTGTGATTACCACCCACGTACAGCAGGTGTGGGGAGGTCACCCAGGCAGGACACCCAATAGCCTGCTCCAAAGGAGCCAGAGGATACCAACTGAATGCTTGTGGAGTTAAGTATTAGGATCCACGGAGCTCTGAAACAGTAATGCCAGGCAAGCCAAAGCCCTGAGATCAAGCCAAGTGCCTTTCTCACTTCAATCTCTTCAGCTGAAAAGAACCCACAGCCAGAAATTAGCTTTGTCAGGCTAGAACATAATCAGGCAGTCTGGTGAGACACTGAATTCGCTTAACCCTGAGGCCTGCAGCTTCCTAGTGGAGGTAAGCCTTTAAATGGCTGGCGAGTGGGCTACAGGATCAGCCACAAGAGGCAAAATCTGGGAAGCCCAGCTCACCCAGCAGACAAGGACCCCAGCCCTCCACTACCAAGACTTCCCTCCCTCCTCCCACCCCAGAGCTCTTAAGTTGCACCTATTGCAGTATTTGTTGATTCTCATCGTGTATTATCTCTTCGTGTGGAAATTCTTTATTTGCTTGAATTTCAAACTTTTGTAAAGAGGGGCTAACTTTCTTATTATACTTTGTTCTACGTGAATGTCTGGTAAATATTCATTGATTGTCTTGCGTTATTTATTAGAGAGCCAGAGGTTCCAAGCAGCAAGAGAAGAGAGGAGTATCTGTGCAGGTACCTTGGAGTCCTTTCAACTCATTGATCTGTGCTATAGGGTACACAGGCTCCTCTTTAGAACGGGTCATTTTGCGCTGATTGTTGTTACTGGCATGCGTCCTTTAAGTTTGGGGTCATTCTGCAGTTCTACTAGCAAGTCATTCCTGGGTACTTGGAGCTAAATAAACTTAAGGCACAGACCATGAGATGCCTCCCTGGGGAGGTGCCTAATGTGTGAATGGTGCGGTCTCTCAGTCTCTTGGAGCGAGGAGTTCATTTTCTAAAGAGAGGAAGAATAAGCATTTGTATGCAATCCGACAAGGAAGCAGACTGGGAGGTCACATGGTCCAGTGCTTATGTGTAGGGAAGGTAAGAGGCAAAAAAGGAAGAGCTGGACATCTGGCCATTTCCCAGGTGGGTTTAAGTCGTTCACCTAAGGAGAAACACCCTCAAGGCAGGCAGAACAGATGAAACCCTGTCCGCTAGTTTCCTGCACAGGCCTTCAATCGGTCATATGATAAAGATTAATACTGTTTGTTGAGTGTTAGCAACGCGCCAGACATACGACACCATCCCTTCCGGGGAGCACCGGACAGACAAACAATTCACACACAAAATGGATCAGCTGACAAGGTGGCTCAGTCTCCGAGGTGAGCAGTTTCAGAGTTTGTCAGGTTGGTTTTATTGCTTGCTTGATCTTTGGGTGTATTTCTCCAAAACTTCATCTGATGTTCTGTGGAAGGAAACAGGGCCTCCTGTGCTTTTTGGGCCGGGTGTTCATTCATTCGTTCTGCAGTTATGCTTCCGGAACAGCTGTCCAAAACATGAGCCACCTTCCTCTGTGTTCGAATCTGTCTAGAGCAGAGCTGTACGGAGACCCTTCCTTTTGTACCTTCTCACTCTTGCATTAAACTGGGGTGTGGTCCCTGATGTGGGGTTAGCAGGGTGTTTATCCTCATTTTGATTCAAATGATAGTCATTCATATTTGCCTCGGGCACACCTAACTCTAGCTTTGATTCAAGTGAGTGGGGATAAACAGAAATGATCAGCTGCAGAGGTGAGTTGTGCTCCCTGGCTCACAATTCTGTGCTACTGCCTTCCGATCCAGGGCACTCCACCCAGTTGTGCACCCACTATGAGATGTGTTCCCCATGGGTTCTGGTAAGATGTCCAATCCCTCCAAACTTGCCAGTAAGAGAGGATGACCACAGAAAGTAGAAAGTGGACATTATACTGGTATTTATTCAAACACATAACGTCGCGTATGAAGAGGACTTCTTAGGAGGAGAGATGGCAAGGTAGTTGAGCTGCACTTCAGACCTATGGACCTATGAACATGCTTTATTATCTTCTATGTTTTATATGCGATTGGAATGGAAATTAGTCCCGCAGTAAACTTCTTCTCCCCGCTGCCTTCTGCTGGTCAGTTCACTCGGTCTGTCCCTGTTGGCAGTCTTGGTGTAGGTACGTGCCATACCTATGATACAGCTCCATGAGGTGCCCACCCTAAATGATTTCTGCAGCGTTAATGCCCATGCCTTAGACTTTATACAAGTGCCTTAATCTCAAATTATTTCTCCTTTTCTCAGAGTAAAAGGTAGCATTCCCAAAAAATGGCCGAATAAGAGTTGTGCATCAAAAATTTTAACTTGAGTCTAAGAGTAGAACAAGGTCTTGGATCACAAATGGGCTCATGTTTACACTTGGCCTCTCTGTTTCTTGTTACTTAACATAACATAGGTATTGGATGGAATCCCAAAAATAGACATAAAAAATTATTAGTCATTGGTTGTTCTGATTAAATCTGGAAAGGTGACCAACACACCTTCTTCCCTCAGTGGAATCTGTGAGTGTTCACCACAGAGAGGAGGCCAGGCCCTCAGCCTCGCTGACCTGCACCTGCTCATTAAATACCAGGTCAGGGTGAGACTCTTATGTTTAGAAAAGTGCCAGAGGTATGTGTTAAAATATGGATTTTCTATGAATCACAATATCTAACTTTTTATCATGTTGCCACTTTTTAGTTTTAGGTTGAAATCATAACGGTCTTGTAAAATGAAATGACACGTTGACATATCCCAGAGTTATCTTGTGGCTGAGACTTTCTGTGGCCTATTATGATACCAGTTATACCCAACAGACATAGGGACACAGTCTGGGCCACCACCCTCGTGCCTGTGTGAGATGGCCTGAACTCCAAATCCACTCAAGCAAAATGATTCACCCAGAACAACTGAGATACAGCAGAATACAACACCAGTCCTTTCCTGAGGCAGCTCTTCTCAAGCCTTCTTCATCTGTGCCTGACTTCTATAAAGAAAAACAAAATAATGGTAAACATTATACTTGTGAAAATGTCCAAATATCAGCAGGAAGTATAAAAATCAGAATGTAACATTCTGACAGCCTGCAGTCAGGCTAGACGGAAGAGTATTTTTAGCACCCTGGGAATTTTTTTTTAAGTAATATACATGCTGTGATAGGTATCATGAACAGACCTCAAAAATCAGCAGGCTCTGAATCCCTCAGAGCACAAAGCCACCTGCACAAAACATTGTTGCCAGCAAGTTTCTCTTATTCGGCTTGAAAGATTTTCAGACAAGCCGGCAGGTCACATTTTCCCTTTCTAAACTTCATGCACAATCCAGAATTAGGTGACTGCCATCTCCAGAAGGTACGCTTGTGAAATGACTTTGGTGGAGGAGCTGCTGGGAAAGCATAACTATTGGTTCCCGAGACAGTTTCACAAATCGTGACAGTGTCCACAGGTACAATCCGGGGTCTATCTGAGCACATCCAGGGATTGAAAGGAAGAGTTGTAAGGAAGCTAAAAGCCCCCACTGAGAGTAAGACCACAGGAAGGGAAACTTCCTAAAAGGCATTTTGTACCCATCGGTTCCAGTTGTAAATGCCATAACAGGTCTCTGTTGTTCTCAGAGGACTCCGGTGCTTCTCACCGCACCCCTCCGCTGCGCTTCTGCTGGCCTCTTCTCTGCTCGTGCCAAGCTCCTTGATTCCTGCCTTCTCTCTCAGATCCAGAGCTGGGTCCCCCAGCCCAGCCCACTACCCCTCTGCCCCAGCTCTGCCCACTGTTCTGCTCTTACACTCCGGTTCCTCTCCCTCCCTCTCCTCACTAGGCTGCTCTTACCATAGTCACTGAACACTTGGTTCATGAGGACTCTCATGTACTTAACGCATCTCGCATGTCCAGCCTCAGACTAGAAATTTACATTCATCATCTTAGTTTATCCTCATAACAAACATGCCCAAAAAGGCATGTTTTATCCTCATTTTATAGCTCAAGGCTCAGAAGGACAAGAGCCTTCCCAAGGCTCCAGCACTGAGAGGCAGAATTGGTTTTGGTACTGGGGATTGAACTTGGGACTTTGCATTTGTGAGGCAGGCAGTGGAACCACTGAGCTAAATCCCCAGCCTAGATGCAGAAGTGGTTTTGAACTCAGTCAGTTTGAACTTTCCTTTGTGTAGGTTTCCTTTGTATAGCTTCTTGGGAAACATTCTCATTTTAGTTTTAGAACCTATCTGTATGTACATGTATACTTATTTAGAATACACACGTTCAGTGTCCCCCAATTCAGTGTAAACCTAAGGGTAAGGTAGGTCTTTTATATCTTTTATCTAACTAGCAAAATTCACAAAAAGTAGTTGTCAACGGTTCAGTCATTTGACAATGTATTTTCCCCGCCACCTTTGTTACGTGCGACAAATGTGGCATTAATACTAAAAATGTGAGTCCTGCCCTTCAAGCCCCACGGGGCTGAGAACAGATGGGTACCACAAAAAGGGCTGGAAGATATCAGTGGCAGTGGCTGGCAGACTATTTCTGTAAAGGGCCAGAGAGTTACGTATTTTAGGGTTTGCCGTATCATAACTACTCCGCTCTGTTGCAGCGAGTGAACAACCACAGACAACACACAAACAAATGAGCTTGCCGTGTTCCAGAAACGTTATGTGTGGATGTGGAAGATTAACTTTCAGATACTTAACATATGTCACGAAATGTTATTCTTTTGATTTTATACTCAGCCACTTAAAACATATAAAACCCACTCTCAGTTGACAGATCTTACAAAGTAAGGTGGTGTGTAGGATTTGACCCACAGCCAACTGGTACCCAATGGAGTCATAGAAAAATTGAGACCTAACCAAAGTGGGTCTTTTCTTTACCGTGGTTGGTATATTTTGAGAGAATACTGCTTGGGCAATGTTGTTAGTTTGCACGTATTTTGCCTTCGATCGCTTCAATTTTGCCTATCTTGGTGTTTGATTTAGTATATTGGAGGAAATGAGTAGCAATTGGTCAAAATTAGCTGAGAGTTAACATTTTTCTCTATAGTATTTTTATGGCTTCTCCTATTGTTTCTTGAAAGATAATATCAAATGGATTGGAGGGCAACAACTTACTTGTAATCCCTCCCCATCAGAGTGCTTATGGCCTCCCTCCCCACCCCAGTACATTAAGAATTGTCATTAAAAAGCGTGAATAACATCGTCACTACTTGCCCGCATCTCAATCCTTGAAGTTCGTCAATAGTGATGTCAAAATGCTGATTTCCATACCTTTGCAAAAGTGAATAGTTGCACTTTGTTTATTGTCCAAAACTGAAACGTAGTTGGTTTCTTCATTTTCATTGCTGTCATTTCTTAGAAATAGTGACCATTCAATAGGAATTATTTGAATAACCAGCTTCCTTTTAAAGGATCTCCCATTGTAACTCAATGATTAGTTGTACACAGAGATAAGGAAACCATATCTTCAATATTGACCTTCTTTCTAAATGTTAAAATATAGGTTTGCATTTATTGTGGACGTGGCACTCCTTACAGCTTGTGTAGGTATCAGTTTCAGAAGCCAGCTAGAGGTAGTGTAAGCAAAAAAAAAGGAGAACTTTGATATGATAGTGAAGTAGCACAGGAACACAAGGGCCAAGGGTAGGAAGCCAGGCTCCCTAGCTGGGATTTCAAAGCCTTGGATCCAAGCAGGACTGTCTTCAGCCCTGTCTCCATGGTCCAGCTCTCTCCATACCTGTAAAAATGAAAAGCAGACGACGTGGCATCTGTAATTATACCTGCACTTTGCATGCAGCAGGCCTCCACCACGTGAACCACTGACAGTGACCTTCAGTTCAGAGTTTGCATTTCTAAGAGACAGAGTGACACTGACATGCTCTGGTCAGTGCATTCCATGTGTTGGCGAGGTAGCATTAAACTGCAAAAAGAAAGACTGCCAGAAGATTTGGGGAAGTTACTCTACTTTCAGGGTTCACTACATATTTTTTAACTTTTCATATATGCCAACACCAATTCCCTAGAGTGTTTACTCAGCGCTCACTGCTGGACCCTGGTTTTTATTCACTTAGCTTGCTGGTTCCCCAGAGAGTTTTGGCAATGCAGGCACATCCACACAAAGTCACTCTCTCATTGGACAAGTCTTAGGAAAAGACACAAATGTCATTTTCTTTTCATTTCCATGAGTCACAGTCAGTATCCTCAACAGAGAGACTAAGTGCAAAATGTCTGGAAAATCACTACAGTAGAAATGACTTACTGAAAAATGAGGTAAATTTAAATTGAAAACTTCTCTCTACGTCTCTCCCTCTCTCCCTCTCTCCCTCCCTCTCTCTTTCCTTCTCTCTCTCTCTCTCTCTGTCTCTGAGTGAATATATTTGCTTACAATTTTAATCTATAAAAGACACTCATAGGCAACTTAGATTCCAGTTAGATTCTAGCACAATCTTTCCTTCAGAACATAATGGAACGCTTTTGATTTTGAAACGTGAACACACTTTTCTTTTAAATCCTATAGGAAGTTGGGGGCTTTAAAAGAGCTATGGTCCTGTTTTTTAGAGAAAATCAAATTAATTGCTTTCAACTCCACGGTAAATAAACACTAACTTGTAAATCATAGCATTGGTTACCATTTACTTAGCACCTACTATGTGCCAGATACTGCTATACATTGTCTCTAACCTTTAGAACTGCCACATAAAGGTAAAAGCTCCAATTACAGATGTTGACACAGAGGTTAAAAGGTGAATTGAGTTTCCTAAATCCACACCCTATGTGAGAGACTGCAATGCAGGGACCAAGTTGGCTGTTTCCTGCTTCCTCTCACAAAGGGGAAAGTCCAGATTTTGTTTTCCATTCTACAGAACAATATCACATGATGACTTCTCAGAATTTTGTTATATGTATTTTGATTGTTAGATATTTTGTACACATGTAAAATACCTCTACTGATTCACTCTCCTTTACATCAAACATCCATCCATTCACTGACACCGCACCAGGCAGCTTGTCAGACACAGGCAGACGGGGAGGGATGATCCCAGGCTTCTGCCGGCAGATAATCGCAAGTGCTCAGGGAATTACACAGATGGGACATGCTTCAGGTCAGTCACTGCGTGTGCGGGCAGGTGCTAGCAGTGCCACAGGAGGTGTGTGCTGTCCAGAGAAGAGGGTCAGCAGCATCCTCCTAGGGCTGACCAGATGACCATGGAAGGCGAGGCGGTACTTTCCGGGTCAAAAGAGTGATATGTTGCCACAAAGAAGGAATCCAAAACATTGCAAGCATAAGAGGGCATCAGAGCTGTTGGAGGATTCTGATTTTAACTCCAATTACTGGGCATTACCTAAGAACTTCTAATCGGGCCAGTCTAGGGTACAAGAACATGCATCTCAAACAGTACTGGCCTAGCACCACCACAACCACCTCCTCTCCGGCTCTCTGAACCAGCTGCACTTTCCAGGTTTGATCAACTTGGTATTTGTAGCCATGTGTCATCTCAGAAAACAACTTTGCATTGCTTCTGTTTGGTAAGACAGCCATGAATCTGTCAAATTTTGTTTTTTCAATCTAAAAATTCCCCAGGCAAGGCAGCCATGAATCATCAAACTGAAAGCCAGGCTCCCAGGTGAACTGGTTTCTCCAAGCACAGGGAACTGGGCTGACCCAGAGTGAGTGGCCTCGTCCCAGCAGTCTAGAGTACAGGAGCCTGGGAGCAAGGAAAAGCAGAGAATGGAAAAACAGACCCTCCAACCCCCTTCAAGGAGCATGAGTAGGCCCAAAACAAAGTTGAATGCTCTACACTCACCAGAGCATTGTGTCTGAATGCTGTACTCACACGAGAGCTGCACCCTCTCCGGTAAGAACAACTGGACACACTCAGAAGTGTGTCTGTTCCGGAGAACCATGGAAATATAACGGACAACTGCAAGCATCTCCTTGCTGCTATGAAACCTTACAATAATACAGTGAGTTCAGAGGAAGACAAGACAGCAGCAATCTTGGCTGCTGGCAGAAGAGGCTGTGGGTACAATATTCAGCAGTGATGACAGCAGGCCTATACTAAAATCAGAGAACACACCCCTGAACCACAAGGGAGTTAGAGCTAGGTGCTAAAACTACCATCCGCTGGTCTAAGGAGAGAAAATGGGGAGGAAGAGACAAAGGGAAAGAAATTGAAAAAGAATAAAACAAGATAGCAAACCCAATGGTATTCTAACCTCAGATATACCTGGGTTATCATTCAGACAGTCGTGTACTACCACACCCTCTCCTCGATTGAATTTTTTTTTCCAGTAGCAGGGATCGAACTCAGGACCTTGCACTTGTAATGGAGACACAGTGCCACTGATCTAAATCTCCAGCTCCCCTCAATTGAATTTGCACCAAAGCATGCCACATCTAAATCAGTCAGAAATATCCCCAAGTTTTACCTCAATTTTCCCCAGAGTTCTTTCCCAAGCCACTGACTTAAAACTCCTAGCCAACCATCTGCTTCCTGTGCCCTTTGAATAACTACTTAAAGTGAATCATTTGAGCTCAACTGTCACCCACAGAAGAAAGCCTGGTCAGCAAAGCCCCTAACCCTGAGATTCCAATCTTTTTTTGGTACTTTTCCTGGAAGGCAGAAGCATTGAACCATTAGTAAAGTCCTAGATCAGTGTGGACACCAATAGATTCAGAAACATAGAGTTCTGAAAAGTTATAGCTGGAAAACAACTCGTTGCCTTCAGTGTCCTGGTTTTAACAAAGAAACACTGAGGCCTCCAGGGAACAACTATGCACTGTTGTTATGGGGCCAGGCCAGTTGGAACTATAGAGATGCACCACACTCTGAATTAAATGGAATCCTCCATTGTCAGAGCCACGTTCCAGAACAGGCTCAGGCCTCCAGAAGCTGTGGACAAAGGAAAGGCAGTTTGCAGGATCCTTTTAAGGGCTCTTCTGTTTGGGGAGGGTTCAGGGAGTGGGCAAGCACAAACGGAACTTTATAGGAGCAGAGCTTTGTTAAGTCAGTGGGGGTCAGGGGCAGTTTCACACAGTTCAGTTAAAACAAAGTATCACACAGGTGCAATCATATAGGTACAGGAGTCTTCTGTTTACAAGGTAGCAATGATAACATAGTTACTGACTCACACAGGATGATGATCTGTTAAGTATCAACTGAGGGGACTCCCCAGGGGGAAAGGGAAGGTGACCACCCAGAATCACTGGACTTTCCACAAATGGAGTCAGGTTGGCTCTCACACTGCCCCTAAATAATGCTATTAAACAGCAGGCTACTCAGCCTGCACATTACTACAGTGGACCCTTGACTTTGGAACTCAATTCATATGCAGGGGCTGGTTGTAACTCAAGTTGGTCAGTTAAACACTCAGACTCCTACACAGCCTTCAAAATCTCGCTCCTGTATGCAGGCAGATCTCAGTGTCCTTAGAGCCACATTGGCCCAAGATTTCTCAGTCAACCCCACCAAGGAAAGGATGTCATAATGTTCCTTTCAGAACTCTTTAAGGGCTAAACCTATATATGGGTCCATCTGGGAGCACGAGTGGCCAGCATTCAGGTCATAACTCAAGACTTGGTTCATGAGCTAAAACTAAAATTCCGGTTGTAACCCACGTTGTTTGTATGTCAGGCCAGTCATAACTTGAAGGTCCACTATGTTTGTTGTTTTAGTTAGTTTTGAATTAAGAGTTTTCCTGGCAGTGCAGTAATAATGACAGTAATCATTTAATGCTTAATGTGTCTTCACTGTCCCGCACACTGTTCAAAAACAGTTGGCCCTCCATATTCATAGGTTCTGCTCCCACAGTTCAACCAACCCCTGATCAAAACATATTTTTTCGTTGTGTCTATACTAAACATGTATAGACTTTTTTCTTGTAATTATTCCCTAGCCGGTATAACAACTATTTACATAGCATTTACATGTGTTAAGTATTATAAATAAGCTAGAGATGGTTTGTAGTATATACAAGGGTGTATATAGTTATATCTTTTATATGAGGTGTGATCTAAAAATACAATCTATACTTAAATTTAAAAAAGTCTATTACAGTGATGCTGGGGATTTAGCTCAGTGGTTCTGCCGCTTGCCTTAAAGGCGCAAGGACCTGAGTTCGATCCCCAGTACCCCCCAAAAAAATCTATTGCAGTGAAAGAAGCATTGCCATTAATCCCCCTGAAAGTATTCCCTCACTTTGGACACACTTATCCCACCTTTATTACCACTTTCTAAAACAGTCCTGGAAGCCCTCTTCTGCAACTGTCTTTTGTTGCACTATCTTGGCTGCCACAACGTCAATTCGAAACATTTATCTTTCCTAGTCTGTGTCAGTTAAACTGTGGGTTCAATTTGAATAAGACAGGCCCAGCTGATTGATTTAGCCTAATTCTGGGTGTATCTAGATGATGGACGTACCAAAGAGGGAAGACCCACCCTGGGTTTGGTGACCGCCCGATAGGCTTCTAGCCTGGATGGAATAAAAAAGGAAAACGAAGGCTTCTGTTTCTTTGGAGGAGCTCCAGTCTTTGCCGTCCTCTTTGATCAACCATCTGCAGCCTTTCAGCACAGACCCTTCAGCTTCCTGGTATGAACTCACATGGACTCTGCAGTGAGCTCCGGGCCTTTGCCTTTCGCCTGGATCTTTCAGATCTCCAGTGCACAGATGGCCTTTTTGTGCTCTTCCACTCCTGCCTGTGCAGGCAGCTATGGTGAGCCTGCCTTGTAAGTCCATACATACAGTTTATGTTAAATCTTTTCCTCTAGTAAGCACTTGACGGATAGAGATTTTAGTACCAGAAACATGGAGTAACGTTGCTGTGACACTGCTTGACCATGTGGTTCAAAAGCCCAAAGGCTTCAAAGAACTGACTTACAAGACGAATTTGGAAAAGTTTGGAGATACCATCTGGAGAAGCAGCCCTAGTGCTGTGAACTGAGCTTGATGGGAGATTCTGGTTGGAGCTCAGAAGACCAAAATGCTGATAAAAATGCAGCCAGTAAAGACCAGGCTTAGAAGTTTTCCTTGAGAAGAAGGACTTTACTGACAGTTGGACTCCAGGCCATGTATACTATGCTGTCAGAAAATTAGTCCGCATTTTGCTCATGTCCTGAGACAATGTGGGAGACCAAGAGTGACAGACTAATCTGATAGAAGAGATTTCAAGATAGTCTAAATTTGAAGTAGTAGATGGTTACTGTTGGTGGCTTTTAGACAGTTCTACATTGAGGATCCAGAGCAAACATCCCAGAAGAATAAAATTATTTTAATTTGGCCAGAAAGGAAACTCCATTAAAGCTCATGTCTACAAAGATGGAGCAGAGGAGAATTTCATTGCTGGGCAGATTAGCATAAAAAATGAAGCCAAGTACTTTGGAACAGGGCAATAGGAAGGATACCTTGAGGGCCTTTGAGAGACCTGTAAGACCTCATCCTTTGTAGGCTCAGAATTGCAAAGGTAAAAGACTTTGCTTTGAGAAGAGAGCCCCAGGGCAGAATGGAACAGCCTAGCAAATGGGAATCGCATTCCCAGGATTCAGTTTGATTCACCATGATCAGACGTCCAGTACGTCAGAGGCCTCTGCAGTCCCACCAGCAAGATGCAGAAGGACTCAGCTATTTCTCCAGCAGGCAGCAGACCTTGGCAACATCTGCATGGTGCTGGTTTTAGCTGCACTCAGGATGTCAGGAAGGTTTCCAACTGAACTTCAGAAGGCCTGGGTGGCCAAGCAGTGTTCCCCTAAGAGGGCAGTGTGTGAAGATGTGAGGGTGAAGCTGAAAGTGCAGAGGAGACACTAGGATTTTGGCACAGCCAGGAACATAGAATGACTGAGGAAAGCCACAAGGATGAGCGAAGCTGACCAAGGAGAGAGACCTTGAGACCTACAACACCGGCAGTGCCATAGGGACAGGACCACCCAAGCCTTTTGGAGTTCACATCTCACAAGAGATTGCCCTGGATGCTGGACACGGAACTATATAGGGTTTGATGTTTGCCCTGCTGGGTTTTGGTCTTGCTTTGGTCCCACTCCTTTCAGATCCCCTATTTTTCCATTTTGGAATGGGAATATTTACCCTGGGCCTTTATCTAGTATGTCAGCAGTGTTTAACTTTCTTGTAGTTTTTACAGAGGCTCAGAGCTAAGAGTTTGCCTTAAATCTCAGAGGAGACTTTGGACTTGGACTTTTCAGCAGTGCTGGAACTGTTAGAATTTGGACAACTCTTAGAGATGGACTAAATGTATTTTGTAAAGAGATGAGCATGAGTCTTTTGGGGTCAAGGGCAGAATGTCATGGTTTATATCTAGATGTACTCCTAAGGTCTCACGTACTCATAAGGGTGATTGGATTATGGGGACTTAGCCAACTTGCTCTTAGAGGCAGGATAAGATCAGAAGAGGTGGGTCACTGGGAGCAAGGCCTAGGTTTACCTCTTCCCCACTCTTCCCTTGATCTTGCTGCCTCCTGCCTGCCATCCCCTCTCCCATGCTGCCCTGCCTTGTAGCCAGCTGACCGTGGACTGAACTCAGCCAAAATAAACCTTTCACTTTTAGGTTGTGGGTGTCAGGTACTGTCTCAACAATGAGAAAAGTAACTAAGACATAGTCGTTTTGACTTTGGGGAAGAGCCACAAGTCACACGGTGCCAGATCCACGAGAATAAGGTAGATGAGGACACATCATGATTTCATGAGCCTGTTTTTCTGTGGGAAGGCACTGGGCAGCAGCCTTCACTGTGTTTTATTTAATCACAGCTCATAAAAACACACAACACACAAGAAAGAGGACTTTCAGAACTACTTATGAGTGTCAAGAATGTCACATAGGTGGGCCAGGGATTCAGCTCAGTGGTTCTGCCACCTGCCTTTTAAGCACAAGGACTGGAGTTTGATCCCCAGTACCAAAAAGAGAGAGAGAGAGAGAGAGAGAGAGAGAGAATGTTGCATAACTGATAAGCCATGAGATGTGTGTTCAAAGCAGCGGAGAGTATTTTGAGGGAAAATAATGACAGCATGTGTCTATGTTTTAAATTTAAACCTTCACTGTTTTTTAATTATCTCATGTATATTTTAAATATACTAAATATTTGTTTAAATATATTTTATAAAGGAGCTTGCATAGCCACAGATGTGGGTATATATGGGTATCCCGGAATAATTTTTGTGGATGAAGGACCACTGTTCTTGCATCAGCTCATTTAGTACCAGCACAGTCCCATGAGTTATGTGCTATTATCAGCTCTGCTTTACCATTGAGGCAGAGATAGCCACCCACAGTTTCAGCGCTCATAAAGGCACAGAGACACAGGGAAACTTGCCTGAGGTCTTTAGCATCACTATTTATTTGGATCTAGGAGGAGGGAGAATGTCTTCGTTGCTAACTGGCAAGAGTTCTAAGGAGACGGTTTGTTTTTTTTTTAGGAGACTTTTGTAGGGAAATCTGATCTATGCTACAATGAAATCTGAAATGTACCTATCTTTTCATATATATTTTATGAAAAAATAAAAGTAATGCCATAACAAATAAGGGAATAACAGAAGTTATTAACAATAGTGAATAACACTGTGTATTGTTACCTTCAATGTAGTCACTCGAACTACAAAACCAAAAAGATTCTTACAACAAAGGAACAGATAATAATGCAAAACTTTCTTTTCAACGATCCAAGATAAGCTAGTGGTATAAATTAAACAAATTGGTATAGTGTGTGTTTCGGCCACTACCAAGCCCTGCAGCCTAGAATTTCACAACTGTGAGCTTTTAGAAAGTAGGGTCTCTGCAGCCCGTCCTGCTGGTCCACTGGCTGCAGAGCTTTGATGCAGAGAAATGCTGTGTACCCATGAATGTGATGTGTGCTTCTGGGGACCCCGCGGCTCATGGGCTTCTTGCCACAGAGGATTCCTTCCAGCTTTGTTTGGAACCATCTTGGTCCAGAAGGTTAAGAAATACATATCCAACCATTTCCCTTTATATAGGACATTTTCACCCTCTCTGATCTAGGTTCTTCTGAAACACAAATGACAGCATTTAACCCATCATTCCATCAACACCACTGCCCCCTGACTCATCACTGTGAAATAATGAAAGAATCTTTTTCATCAAGATACATCTCTCTGCCCACCACTTTATTATATTTTAGTCCTTGAATTACATGTCCTTCCTCCAACATTGTATAAAATAGGACCCTTCAATTCATTAACTCTGCACCCCATTTCTTTCTTTTTTTTTTTTTTTTTTTTTTTTTTTTTTTTTTTGGTACCGGGGATTGAACTTGGGTCCTTGCGCTTGCAAGGCAGACCACCGAACCGCTGAGCTAAATCCCCAGCCCCCCATTTATTTCTTTTCAGTGTCGCCATTATGTTTGTCTTTTTGAAGTTTTGTCTTTTCTACTGGAATGCACTCGTTTTTCATGATCATCCCAAGAACTCTCAGAGAGCCTGGCTTATTTGTGTCGTGTATTCAGCAAGTGACACTTGCTTGTAAGGTGCTGAGCATTCCAAGTGCTTTCTTAATTCATTTACTCCTCCTCAGAACTCCACATCCAAGTCTAATTACTCTGGGTTTTACCAATAAAGAAACTAAGGCACAGAGACTCAAGTAACTTGCCCAAAGGCACAAAATTAGCACGTGTTTTTGAACCCACAGAGTCTAGTTCTGGGTTTATGTTCAGCTATTTCTTTGAGCAAATTATGTGCACAATCTATTCTTATTTGAGCATATGAATAAATTAAAGAAATTGAAACTTTAAGGAGCTCAGAAGGAAATGTCCATGTTCTGCATCTGCTCTCTGCTGCTTCTCTTCTTACAAGTATTTCTAACCACTTCTAATCTCATGTTTTATTTTCCTTTAATTCATTGATTTAAGCATTATGGATAGTGTATGTCTCTTCTTAAAATGTTTTTAATGCAAATTTTAAAACACACTGACCTAGCATTCTGATGAAAATACATTTACCTTATTAAAAAAAGAAAGAAAGAAAGAAACTCACCAATGAATACCCACAAAGTTTAGCACCAGTTTGATAAAAATTCTCTTCTCTGAAGGGCAGCCGCACTTGCCTGCTCTGCATTTTGCTGATTTACTGGGTTGAATGGTGACCCTTCTCACCCCCCAAAAAAAAAAGATATACCCTCATTCTAACTCCCACCCTTCTTTGGAAAATGAGTTTTTGCAGATGTAATTAAGTGAAGGAGCTTGAAATGAAATCATCCTGGATTATCTGTCTGAGCCCTAAACCCAGCGACAAGTGTTCTTAGCAGAGACACAGGGCAGAGGGAAGAGGAGGAGGCAGTGTGACTACAGAGGCAGTGATTCGATAGATTTGGTCACGTGCTGCTAGACGTCAGAAGAAGCAAGGAATGCATTCTCTGAGTGTGTGTGGAGGGAAGATGGCCCTGGAAACACCTTGATCTTGGACTTTTGGTTGCCAGAAGAACTATGAGAGAATAAATTCCTGTTATTTTAAAGCTACCAGGTTGGAATGATTTGTTACAGCGGCCACAGGAAACAAATACACCGACACGTGAAGACGGTGCTGCTTAGTCTCATTAACAGACCTCCTGCTAAGGCTGGTTTAAGTTCTTATGCAAATTGATGATGAAGAGTAAAAAAAAAAAGAGATCATCACAGGCATCTTGAAGTATCCTTTGTTCTTTCAGTTACTTTGCTACATGTACCTGCAGATTAAACCCCACAGTTATATGGTGCTAATAGAGTTAAAATGTTAACTCTTCCTAAAGAAACTTGGTTTGACGTCTTAAAAATAACTCTCTAGACCTCAAGATGTGGAATTTGTGAGAAAGATGAGCAGCGAATTCTTCTTGAAAGGCTGATAGGAAGCAAGCACACTATGCGTACTTAGGAGATGTCTTGGGGACATAACTTGTGCCGTGCTACCGTTCTTGCTTCCTTCGTACTGTCAAAGATCTAACACTCTAACTGCTGTCTAGACTCTGCTCTGTGAGAATTGGAGTTGAGGAAGCAACCAGGAAGAATGCCTGAAGATAATTTTTAGAGAACACTGAGAAATTATGACAGTCGGGCAGCTCAGAAGAAATAAAAAATAGCTGATACACTGAAAGTACCTCTAAGATGCTCAGGGTCCAGACTCTTGATAGTCATCTAGGACAGTGGTGCTGAAAGCTTTGCACACATCCAATCACCTGAAAGGCTTTTGAAAACACAGATTTGCTGAGCCCGACTGAGCCTCAGAACTTCAGAGATAGAAGGTCTGGAGTGAAGTCCCAAACTTTCAACGTCTGAAGAGTAACCAATTGACGCTAACTGATGCTGAGATCCTAGGGACTACATTTAAGGAATCAGGTCTAGGAAACTTAAAATACTATATACCATGAAACTGAATCTGCTGGCCTGTGGGTGGTTGTGTGAGATCATTCTTCTATCCTGAGGACGTCACTGCATGTCTGTGTGCCAAAGCCCACTGTAAACTTTTTGCAGTAGATAAATGTATTTGGTACCAACTTTGTCGCCAGTGATGCTCTTAGACACATACCCAGCAACGTATTTTTAAACAGAGGGCACATCTGCCTGGTGCTCCCTCTGTACAATAACTAAGCCATTCATCCTCTCTGAACTTGGCATCTGGGGTGGCTTTTCCAGAAAGGTCCTACAGGGAATCTCTAGCTCCCTAATTGGCCATTCTAATAGAGTAGAAAGTGACCCTACACTAAGAAGGAAACTGATCCACATGCACGGGGTTAACATTTTTCCTAAGTCATTGTCCTCACATGCTCTCTCAAGTGGACACCTCTCTCTGATTTCTCATTGATAGGGGTTGCTAATGAAAGTACTCTCAAAGCCATTTTTACAAGTAAATGTTCTTGTAGCTATTTCTAAGTGATCAACCAAGTTCTATTAAAATATTAAGTGCTACATAAACTGTTCCCTTAATCTCTTATAAATGGACTATTTCAAACCAGTTTAAGTCACATGGTGGTGACACTTTTGAGAAAATGATTCCTGACCCTTGTTGAGGTAGAGTGTGATACTTGAATTTCATTCTCTCCCAGACCTTGCTGATGAGAGAGCGAAGTGTTGGGCTACAGTTTTAGGCGGCCATGGACGGCCAGTAGAGAAAGAGATCCTATGAGAAGAGATAAGTGCTAAGACCATAATATTATTTTGGGGTATGTGCCCTTAGGGTTTCCAGCCCTGATGGATATGTATTCTAATTTAAAATACCACAGAGAGGAAAAAAATAGACGTTTCCATGGAGATATCTTCTCAAGGCCAGCTCTTCTGTCTCATTATCATATCTTATTTAAATATTTCCTGGAATCAGTTTAATCCTTCAGTGCATCTTTTATCTTCAGTGGCCATGGATAGCATAACATCTGGTCAGAGGTCTTCTTTAAATAAATAGTGTAATTGCAGGCAGGTCCATTGATTTCCATATGTCTGCTTGTGCTTATGATAGTTGCAAATCTAATATCATGTGAAAATTTCATTAGCATTCATTTGCGGATCTCTAATTAAGAATTTTAAGTTGGCTGAACCTCGCATTCCTTCAGGGATTGTGGTGGACACCTGCCCGCGGCTAGATCTGGTGCATTTGTCACAACGTATGCTAACTGTGGTCCAGCTGGTTCTCAGTGAGAATGACCAGGCTTTCTGTGGGATACCTTGTTCCAGAAACAGAGAGAGCAACCTCCCAGGGGCATTGCTTTAACATGTGATCTTATCAAACCGGACTCTTCATTATCCTCTCTCCTACTCAGAAAAGCGAATGCCCTTCCCCCAAATGTGAGGTTTACTTGTGGTCCTGAACTTGTCCCATTCAACGACTGCTGTGTGACACAGCTCACGTTCCTCACGTTTACACATGAACCCCTCTTACTTCACACCGTGTATCAGTACCACGTTGGCAGCAAAAGGAATCCACTCTTCTTCGCCTTTTTTCCATGATGATTTGATGGCATACAGTGAAAACACGTGGGTCCTCAAACAATTTTAAAAACTAATTAGACCTTCAGAAACCTAATTCGTTGGAGTGCACTGCTTCTGAATTTCCCTCCTCGGGGCATCACTATTTCCAGCTTGTATTTGCGTCTGTTTGTGGGGACATATTTTTGTGGAAGAATTGCATTACCTCTACTTTATGAATCCACGTGTCTTTAGTCTCTTAGTTATATACAGAATTTTTTTTTATTGAGTTTATTGGTACATTTAGGGATACAGTACAGTTACATTCATTGTTGGGATCATGTACCTTTACATGGCAAGTCTTGATTCTCATTTTTTCCCCTTACCTCTGCCCTCCCTTCACCCCCTCCTCCCCTCCCCATCTACAAACACTTTATTTTCATCTTTTCATTCTCTCACATTTTTTTCTTTTCCCTTTTTGTTCTTCCCCTACGTATCACACCTTCCCTACACCTTTAGCTCCTTTCCTCCCATTTCTAAATGTCAGTAATCTTATTAGAATCTTATGCATTGTTGCAGAATATTCACACCAGGGAAACTATTTGGTATTTACACATGTGGGACTTATTTATTTCACTTAGGAGTATATCTTCAATATGTATCCATTTTCCTATGAATGAATCTATTCTCTCGCTCTTTATGGCTGAGTAATATTCCATTTTATAGAAAAACCACAACTATATACAGAATTTTTTAAACTTCCAGGATCTCAACCGTACCTGTGTCACCTAGATTTGTATTGAAATCAGAAGTAGAATCGTTACTTGTGAAGCTAATAAAACGAAAACTTCAAGGAGAAGAAGAAAGCGATGGCATTTTGTGTGCTTAGTTTTCATTTTCATAGAGGGCGCTCAGCAAAATTCTATAAGCTTCAGCCTCCACGAAGTCTGTATTCGCCCCTGATGGGAATATTCTGAAATATAACTCTGAATAAAAGCCTTTGCTCTCAGAGCCTGTTTTTATGTCTGAAGTGGCCATTTTAGAAGGGAGTGCTGACGGTCACTGGATGAGCGCACGCTGACACCAACACGCGTGTCAGTAAGAATGATAATGGAAAAGACACACGGGGTGAGGCAGAGTCACACAGCACTCTATCAGTGCGCATGCGAGTGTCAGCGTCTTCACCCAGGGGACCAGTAATGTGTTAATAAGTTTCATCGAGAGCTTCCCCCACCCAGCCCTGCAGCTTTGCTAAGGTCAAGGAAAGGAAAGCAAGGGTAAGTGCTGCTTCCTCCATCAGTTAACACCTGCTCAAAGGGCTCGGTTCATCTCCGTCTGCAGCTCCAGCCTCCTGGGGTCTGTACGAGCAGCTCAGCTGGGACTGTGAGCAGGTCCGTGTCCTCGCTCTTCAGCACTTCACCCCGTCTGCCCTGGGCTGCTGTGCTGCGCAGGGATGGCTGGGCCTGAATCTATGCCTCACCAAGAACTTAACCAGTTTGAATGGCAGGCTCTCCAGAGAGCATGGAGCACAATCACCACAAAGATGGAGGCAAGTGAGAAGGGAGCTGCTTACCTCCAGGAGTTTAGATTTCACTTCAGGAAAGGCCTTTTGTCTTCAGTTTTCTCCTAACTCATTTCCTGGCTCAGCTGTCACAGAGGAAAGAGCCAAATCTGTATGGATTCTAGAACTGGCCATGTATGGAGGTAGCAATGATCACGTGGTTAATGGCAGCTACAAGGGGCCTTCGCTGTTGCTTAGGTTAAAGGGGTATGTCAGCAATGAGCTTTTGAGTCTGACATTCCCCATCCATATCCTACCACAGCTACTTATTTAGTTGAATGTGCCAAGGGCAAGTTTCTTCTTGACTCTTCTGAACCTCAGTTTCCTGACACATGAAATGCTGAGAACACTATTTGCCCCCCAGTTATTAAGAGGATTCAATTCGGTGACTATAGATATCATAGTAGACACTCATTACATGGTGGGCATTGCCAGTCATAGAGTTGGCCAAAGCGTGGGTCAATATCATATGCCCTGAAATACAACACTGTGCCCAGCACCCTGCCTGGTACGTGGCGTCTCAGATACCGTACAGTGCCATGTGGAATCCTTCACTGGCACCATGGATTTCTCCACGTATGGCGGCTGGCAATTCCAGGAAGAATTCCATCCGAGAAGATGGCCGCTCCTTTGCAGTATATTAACTCTACGCGTATTTGCTGACTATTAGCAGTAAGATACACTGTAGTTAAAAATGTTTGCTATAAAGGAGATTTTATTCCACGTTTTAGGTAGAGTGTCCCAGGAAAGAGAGAGACAAGCTGTAGAAGGTGAAGGCAGATAACTTAGATGTGCCTGGCTCCATACCTACCCACTTGCAGCCAGCGTATGTACTGTGTACGCCACTGCCTGACTCAGGGAGGACGGAAGCAAGAAATCATCCATCAGACAAACCAGGGCCAAGTCCTTCTGTGCCAAGGTCCCCGTGCAGAGCCTAAGAGGCGCACGATTTGACGCGGACTTCTAAAAATAATTCAACGTTCAACCCGCAGTTATTTTTGTTTGTTTTTATTTGTAAACCTCAGTGTAATTTCATAACTTCTGTCTGAATAAATCTACCTGTATTGATTTTAAACGTTAAGTGTTTAATTTTTCTATCTTATTCGTCTCATGTTTCAGAGTCAAGATTCATGCTGTTTTGTTTGACTGGTTTGACTTTATTCCTTTGTTGCTTTGTTTTTAATCCCATAGAGCCAGAATTCATAGTGATATGAGCTCTAGTTTCCATTTGCTTTCAGGAAATTCAAAACAAGGGATCATTGTTTTCTAATGTTTAATTGTCCGTGCACTGCCAAAATATACATTTTATTATTATTTTATTCTGATTCTCACAGTTTCTGTACTGTTTTGTTTTAACAGGTAGCATTTGCAATAAAATAGTCATCATTATCACTTCTCGGCCTTTTGGCTAAGACCAAGTGAAATCATCATCATTTATGCTTGTATAGCCAATTTATGGAGTTTAATTTACATTTTATATTTTCATCAAAACCTACAAAAACCCTTGGAGTTTGCTCCTAATCTATAGTGTGCTTCTGCAGAATTCTTTTGATCTATTCATTTATCTGATTTTTCTGTTCAGTTGTGTGATATGGGGGCCAGATAGTTGATAACTACCCTAAGCACCCTAAGACATAGAGCTTTAACTTTTTCCAACATGTTGCCAGAACTGCAGAGGCGGAAACCAGCTCTTTTATTTTTGGAAGAATCCTAGAGACTTGTGTTGGCCTCACTGATGCTGAGCTCTGCGACATTTCATTAAGAGTCCTCAGCGAGCACAGTGTCTCACGCGCTCTCTTGCTCTGGATATTGTGTTTGAGCCACGGACAGAAAGTGCCAGCTACCATCTCCCAGACAGTGCCCTCCTGTGCTCTGGGGTTCCTCTTAAAGCATGCGTGACATAAAGACTCATTTACATCAAATGAGAATAATGTCCATAATATGCTGTCAAATAAAGAAAATCGAAAAAAAGACAAGTTAGAAAACGTAATCCAGATGGGTGATTGGATACAAATGTTAGGTGATTCAGCTTGATTCCACTCACAGTACTGGGGTGAGGCTTCCGTGACTTAATTATGTACAAACACAACACTGCCTGGCACATACTAAGTGCTTAAACATACACATATATAATTTTGCAGAAGAACGAGTTTTGGAAGAACATACCCATTCATCTAACAAATATTTACTTACTAAGTAAACTGTAACTAGAAGTTACCTCTAGGGCATGGGAATGACAGAAGCAAGGGCAAGAGGGCTGAGTCTCTACTTTATAAACTTGGGTATTGATTGAAATGTTTGCGTGTCCGTGACAGATCTTGCGAGGCTGAGCACGGGTGCGACCTGTGGAGCCAGCCCACCAGCGGGAGGTCCTGCATTTGCATTTGCGGTGAGCTTGTGGCTTGGGATAAGTCTTTTAGTCAATGGTGCAACCATTTTCTTAAGGATGCGAGTGGAGGCCCTAACAATTCCCGTGGTTACTGTGAGGATTCCATGAGCCAGTCTTTGCATGTCATCGACAACACTGCCTGACTCGTTGAAGGACAGGGTTACTGGTGGCAATGGTAAGGGAAATGATGGGGTCAAACCTCAATGTCCTAAGGTCATCATGATGTTTGTCTTTAAAACATGGAAAAGGACTTAGAAAGTCTGCCCCTAAAGGACAATAGAAATCCAAATAAAGTTGCAGTATCTTGCTTTCATTTCCATGACTTCCTGTCCTTCTCACAATAACTTTTAATCTCTTAGCCGTGTAGAAAATTCCTTGCTGAGCATCCTGTCCAGTTTTTCCTGCTCCTGGTGGGGTTTTTCCACCTCGTCTTCGATCCCTTTCTCCCCCTCCTGCATTTCTCCCTCTTCTCCTTCACAGAATTTATTTTGATCGAGGAGGTTTTGTGCTTTCGTGTTGTTGAGGAGAAAAACATTTTGTAATTAGTGCACGTTTGTATTACAGAACGGTGATGTTTGTCTGGGGAACTGGTGCACCCATACGGTATGTGCTCCTCATTTTCAGTCCTTATACTCTCCCTTCTCCCCACGTCCCTTTTCCCTTCCGTATCTCTAAGAATCTGTCTTCTAGGGCCCCATCATCTTGCCTTTATTTTTTTATCACTTATGTATTTATATTTTAGGTTTCTCATATGAAAGAAAGTGCGTGATACTTAACTTTCTGAGTTTAGCTTATTTTGTTTAGTACGATGGTCTCAATTTCCATCCATTTTCCTGCAAATGACATGATTTCATTCTTCTGGGCTGAATAATATTCTATTTATATATTCCATATATACTACAGTTTCTTTACCCATACACATTTGATGGCCTTCTAGGCTCTTTCCACAGTTTAGCTATTGTGAATTGTGCTGCTGTAAACATGAGTGTGTATACATCACTAGAGTATGATGTCATTAATCCTTTCAGAAATATACCGAGGGGAGGTATAGCTCGTCAGATGGAATTTAGATTTTTAGCCCTTGGAAGAATGATTTCCATAGTGATTGCACCAGTTTATATTTCTACCAATATTGTAGAAAGGTTCCATTTCCCTACAACCTCATCAGAATTGGTTGGGTTTTTTGTTTTGTTTTGTTGGTTTTTGATGCTGCATAACCATTCTAGCTGGAGTAAGATGAAATCTTAGAGTTGTTTTGACTTACATTTCCCTAATGGCTAAAGAAGTAGAACATTTCTTCATGTACTTATTTGAGCTTCTTTTTTTTTTTCTTTTTAGAAATCTGTATTCAGTTTATTTGCCCTTTATTTAAATGGGTCATTTGTTGTGGGGGGGAGTTAATTTTTTGTATTCTTTCTATGTTCTAGATATTACTTCTCTATTTGAAGAGCAACTAGCAAAAACTTCCTCTCATTTTGTAGGCTCTGTTTTCACCCTACTGAGTGCTTCCTTTGTGGAACCACACTTTTTCTTTTTGCCTGTTTGCTTCTGTAGAAAAATGGAATATTATTAGTAAAACTATATGCATCAAATATTGATCCTCCAAACACTTTATCTGCTGATGAGCCACCTTACTTCAGTCGTGGGGACTCAGATTTGGAAGCAGCCATGCGCGTTGCTGTTCCTAATTTTCTCATGTGAACTTTGATAGTCCCCAGAGATTTGATAACTGGGCTCAAGTCTCACGGCTCAGAAGTGGTGAACCAGGACTTGACCCCAGGCTCTTGAAAATCTTGCATAACCCTCCACCCTGCAACTCCTGCAGGTTTATAAGTCTAAAATCTGTGCCCTTCACAGTGAAGTCAGGGGCAGCAAAGAACAACTGCAGAATCGCTTTATACTAAGTGCCACTTGGTTGTCTCAGGGGCCTCTGGTTGCGCTGTATCTGTCACCAGAGGAGACGTCACACTGGAGAAGACTGTGGATTTGCTTTCTCTGGGCAGCAGTCCCAGCCCCCATCCTGTTAGGTAGGGATGCTCCTCCCTCCTGGCTGGACCTCCTTCCTGCACTGAGACATGGAGTCTACCAAATTCTTTCTTCCCCTGGGTCGGTCCCTCTAAGTGCCGCCATGGTTTTGAGGACACATCTTCCTTGCTATACCGGCTTTCTACATGCTACCTCTGAGCACTTGGCCCCTGGATCCCAGTCCCTGCAAGTGACCGCCCTTCACCTCATTTCTACTTGTACCTTTCTGAGCCCTTTTATCGTAGGTCTCCTGCCTAGAGTCTAACAACCTCACTCTAAGTAAGAACAGAGAATAGGCAACAGTTCTGGGTCTGCTGTTGGAAAGAAAGTGTGCTCATCTCAGAGCAAAATGTTGGGTAGAAGAATATGGAGCCTTCCCTACAGTGGTGGCCTGGGGTTGGGGGCACTCACTGGAATGCTTTGTGCTCTAATAGGAACATGTGTGGGACACACTGGGAACACTGGTGAGTCAACTTTGCACACGCTCCTCCCTCTATTTTGAATGCTGTGCTCTCCCTTTTCTGCCTGGCCCACTTGGAGTCTTATTCCTGAAGAGTTGTACAATATCCTTTTCTTTCCTCCCTCCCCACCAACTCTTACAGAGCTGATTATCCACATTTCTGTTGCAATTATTTTACTTAATTAATGGTGTCACCAAGAAATGGTTCTTTGAGAATAAGAACCGAATCCCCAGTCTAAGGCCTGCAGGAAGCGTTCAGTCATATCTGCTATCTGAAATAAGGGCTAGAGAGTTGGATGCATGGCTATGAGACACACCCTGTGGAGACTGAAGACCGGTGCCCAGAGAAGTTAAGTGAGACCTGGTTCTTGAAGAGACTTAGAGTTTTTCCCCATTAATCAGTATCAGGAAATGTCCTGGCAAGCAAAATGCACCCTTTTTCTGGACCTCTATTATATCTCTTTGTACCAGGGTTTCTCAGCCTCAGCTCTGGTGACATCTTGGGCCAGATATTTTTGTGGGGAGCTATCCTGGGTGTTCAAGGATGCCTAGCAGCACGCGTGACATCTACCCACTAGATGCCAAGAATGCATTCTCTCAACAACGTGGCAAGAGAAATACTAGATCCAGACATTGCCAAGAATTCCCAGAGGCTGAGAACTGCCACTCTACACTCAACACCAGTTAGCTCTCATTGGGCATGGAAAAGGCAATCAACCAATCAGAGATAATTATTAAATTGATGTTGCCATCTTTAAGAAACTACAGTACTATGGCCCAGGTAGGCTGTACTGGATACTTTCTGCACATTCTACCTAATCCTCAAGGATTATAATCCCACTTTATAGATGAGGAAGCAGGACCAGAGAGCTTAGGGGATGTGCTCATGTGTGGAGTCGGGCGCGTTCCCTGATTCTAATCCGCCGAGGTAGGGCTGGCAACACTGCTTCTGCTACCTTTGCGAACTTACTGTTGCACGGACGTGTACGTGTCGAGGCATGCAAATAGGCCAAAGTTGGAAAGGAAATAAGATGTGTGGAACACGTCCAGATACAAAAATAAAGATTCTGATAAATGTGGACCTTGAAAAAAATCCTAATGAGTCTAATTTAAATTAATCGCAAAAACGTGAACATTAGGCCAAAAGAACTTCCTTCACCAGGTGTCCTTTCAGTACGTAAAAGCTGACATATCAGAAATAGTCTTCGCTGGGAAACTTTTAGGCAGAATTATTTTCATAGGTGTATTAGCCCAACTGGTGCTTAAAAGCATTGTTCTTTATCTTGAATTGCAAAAGCACAATAATGAAAGTAAATAATAAATACAGCTTCAGAATGTTGAAAATAATAGGTATCTTAGATTGTGAAGGTTTTTTGCAGACAGCATCCAGCTATACGTTTTCCTTCTCCACTTAGAAGATGGTAATTTCAGGGACGGTAACTGGGCTTCCCTGTGGGTAAAGGAATCGTACTAATGCTTAAAAAGAACCACTCACTTTGCTTTTTGCTTCATGTTATTTCTCGGCAAATTCTGATATCAAAAGGTGTCACGCCTGGAAAGTGCTAATGCAGACAATCATTAGGCCAATGTAAATTTTTGTTTCTAAGGTAAAGCCGTGTCATTTCACCAGCAAGTACCACGCATAAGCAGTACCAACACAAGACCTTTTGCAACCGTTTCACATTTCTGTTGTCAAATCAAATGAAAACTTACCACAGGCAGTAACCAGGGAGGCGGCACGATGCATCCGTTCTCTGAAAACAGGCTTTCTCTTTTTTTTTTTTTTTAATAGAATTTTATTCCACTTTTAACATCCGGAAATGTTTTGTGCACAAGAGCAATTCTACCATATTAGGTAACAACTTTTCTCCTTGAAGCCTGAAACGAATACCAAGAGCTAAGTTCACAGCTTTGATTCCCTTTAAAGACACTTTTGATTGTGAAGCTCTGTTGACCCTGTGTGAGATCCTCCACGCACTGCATGACTAAGCTAAGCCGAAGTGCCCTGTCCTTGCTTGGGGAAGGGCTGCTGGCTCCTTTGGCTCCTTCCAGCCCGGAGGTGGTTCTTCAGGTCTGCCTCGCCACCTAGTGACCAGATTTGGTATTTCCACTCGCCAGACCACGATGGCGCTGGGAAAAGTCATTTTAGCTATTGAATGCTGTGATGAAACGTGACAGAAAACAGACATTCTTGTCAGACTCAGAACAAGCCCTGAAAAATTATGCATGCAGGATTCCAAATGGAGAAGAAACACTAAGTAGTCTTTTTTATAAAGACATGGTTGCAAACTGCAGAGATATCTTTATTTTTCCCCACTCATGATAAGAAAAAGAATAATTAATAGTAGCAGAATTCGTTTAGACTTCTGGGGGAACACAAGTAACTTGTACGTTTTCCACAGTTTAACAGGTTTAAAGTGTTGGAGCGCTGGGTCCTCTTTCCAGAAGAGTTGCTGAGCGTGTAGCTTTGATTCTAAGCCGAGAGGACTCCCCAGAGAGTTTGTCTCCTTGGAATTCTGCTGCTTTGCACTTATGTTGGCCTCTTTGGGCTTGCTGTGCACTTTCACACTTATTTTCACAGTGCATTTCCATAAAATTCTCAATTTTGAAAAGTCATCTGTTTGACAGATGTGTAACACCAGAGTACTTGTATTTCATAACTAGGAAACAAAGGACAAATTTCCCATAACTATCCTTTGGTTTGCTCTAAATTCAGTTGTTTTTTCACATTTCTTATTTCATCTTTTTTTTTTATTTGCCTAGCACCTTGTGTGTGCTAGGCAAGCTCTCTACTGCCGATCTCGATCCACGGCTGCAAACTGTTCCTTTAAATATTAATAATTTTTTTCAAATATCCACTGCAGTCATTTTTCAAACATTGCTTACCATAAAATATATTGTATACTCATTGTTGTTCTATACATAGATATCTCTGTGTGTAGGTAAAAGAAAATCTTAGCGGGACAATATTTATCATTAAAGAGTAGATATTCTGATCTGTCCCGTTCAATTCGTGTTCTTTTTCTAAAATTGCCATTTTGACTTTCACATTTTCAACTTAGTGGATCAGTTCTGCATGTGCTCCAAGATGTAATGAAAGGAAATTGGTCAAATGATCTGGAAAAAACAGACTCAGAGATGAAATTAAGAGCCAGCCTTTATATGTGTGTGCGCATATACATACGGGTATATGTTCCCAGCTGTAACTGACTGACACAGAACCTCGGGGCCCTCCTGCCTGCAAAGCACTCAGTTTCCCACTGGCCAGTTCGTGCTAAGTTTCATGCTTCTTGCCCGTGCTCTTGTGCCTGGGACACCAGTACCGAGGCCCACAGTGTCTCGCCAGCCTCCTGACGGGGAGGAGTCTCTTCTGGATCCCAAGAAGAATCAGGCCCGGCCACGTTCTTGCCCCTTCATGCCCACCTTTGTACCCCTGTTCCTGCTGCCTTCCTGGGACTTCTGTCTTGGACGACTTAGGATGGACAAAGGTCAGCAGACTGACAGATGTGAGTTCCCATCACCCATTCCTTCCTAGACGTTGGAAGAAAGTCTTCTCCTGGGTGTCCTCACCCACACAGTTCAATGAGAATTGTCTCTGAATGAAATCAACTGACTCAGAATAATATACCAGCTCCATGGAATATACAGGCTGTGGAGTCAGGAAAAGGAAAGAGGATTAAGCTTAGAAATGAAATACTCTTTTCAGAAAAAGCACCCTACACTGAGGGATTTTGGCCTACTTTAAGTATCATTTCATTGGCATCTCAGAGCCTCTGAGTCTTAGGAAGTTATATGTTAGGTCAGTAGGTGGCTTTCACTCCTATTCCGGATTAGTAGATACTCTTTGTCAAAGTCCTTATGACCTGCTGACCACTTGTTCTGAATGTGATTCTGTGCGCTGGAGATCTCAGTGGCTGAACCTCCAGACAGGGAGGATGCTTTCTGTGAGGGGATTCTGGCTCAAAGGCACAGGGCCAGGGAGAAGATTCTGGAAAATGTCACCGAAACAGGCATCTGGATGAAGGTGGGGGTGAGTGGAAGGTTCCTGACCACACGGGAGCACTGTTTTACCCAATAAAGTGGTATTAACTGAATAGGGGCACACCTCACCTGGCTGTGGAGAGAGAACGCAGCACATTCTGAAGAGGCACAGCAGCTGGAAACCATTAGCTGCCTGGGAAAATAGTAAACCCAAAACAGGAGCACATCCCTTGAGGAAATGCCGAGGTTAGTACCACCATCAAGAACTTGAAGGATGCAGGGGTGATGGTTTCCACCACATCCCTGTTTAATTCTCCTATTTGACCTGAAAAGATGGATCTCAGAGATTTACAGTGGATTACTATAAACTCAGCCAAATGGTGATTCCAGTTGCCGCTGCTGCACCAGATGTGGTTTCCTTGCTTGAGAAGATTAACACATACCTGGCACCTGGTATACAGCTCTTGATTTGGCAAATGCCTTCTTCATGCCTATCCTAAGGCCCACCACAGCCGTATGCCTTCACCGTCCTACCTCAGGATTATGTTGACTCTCTAGCCCCAGTCACAACTTAGTTCACAGTGATCTTATCTTTCTCCTCCACAAAGTGTCTCACTACTGCATTATACGTTGATGATATTGTGCTCATGGGACCAAGTGAAGAGGACGTAGTGGGACGTTTTTATAACAAGGCAACTACTCTCCCTTTGAAAAGCAGCTTCTGGCCTGCCACTGCCCTCCATGGGCCTCCTTGGACCATGGGACACCAAGTTACTGTGTGACCTACGTTGCCCAGGATGAGCTGAGTATCATCTGATCCACCAAAGCATAAAGTTGGATGTTCCCAGCAATAAAACATCATTAAATGGAAGCTGCATATACATGATCAAGCCAGAGCAGGTCCAGAGGGTACAAGTAACTTACACGAAGAAGTTGCCTAAATGACCATGGTTCCTACTCCTGCTGTATCGCCTTGTCTCCCAGCAGTCACCTGTGGCCTCATGGGGCGCTCTATATCGTCAGCTGACAGAGGAAAAGAAGACAAAGACCTGATTTACAGATGGTTCTGCACGTGATGCAGGCACCACTCATGAGCGGTCAGCTGCAGCATTACAGTCCCTTTCCAGGAAATCCCTCATGGACAGTGGTGAAGGGAATTCTTCACACAGGGCAGAACCTCCAGCAGCGCACCTGGTGTTTTGCATTTTGCCTGCAAGAAAAAAATGACCAGATAGGCAGCTATGTCCTGGAACATGGTCTACAGCTAATGGTCTGGCCAGGTGGTCAGTGACTTGGAAGGAACGTGACTAGAAAATTAGTGACAAGGGTATTGGCGGAAGAGGTATGTGGGTACACCTCTCCGTATGGGCAAGCAACGTAAATACATGTGAATCCCACATAAATGCTCACCAAAAAGTGTCCCCAACAGGAAAGGACTGTAATAGTCAAGTGGATAGGATGACCCATTCTGTGGAGAGCAGTCAACCTTTTTCTTCAGCCACCCATGTCACTGCTCGTGGGCTCATGAACAAACAGGCCATCGTGTCAGGGATGGAGGTTATGCCCGGGCTCAAGAACAGGGTTCCCACTCGCCAAGGCTGACCTGGCTACAGCCACTGCTCAAGGCCCAGTGTGCCAGCAGCAGAGACCAACAGTGAGTCCCTCGATATAATCTGGGCAGCAGCCTGTGAGCTGGTGGCAGGCTGCTTCCATCATGAAAAGTGCAGTGCTTTGTCGCTACTGGCACAGACGCTTATCCTGGGTGATGCTTCTCCTGCTAGAACCCCGTCCGTGGACTTACAGAATGCTGTATCCAGTATCGTGGTATTTCACACAACACCTCTTCTGAAGAAGGGACACATTTCTTCACCAGAGAACTGAGGCAATGGCCTCACGCTCATGGAATTCACTGGTCTTACCGTGCCCCTCACCATCCAGAAACAGCTGGACCGACACAAAGCTGGAGTGACCTTGTGAAGATGCAGTTGCAGTGCCAGCTGGGGGAAACCCCTTGTAGGGCTGGGACAGGGTTCCTCGAAGGCTGAACTGTATATGCTTTGGGTCAGTGTCCACTTTCTGGTGCTGTGCTCCCATCACCCGGATTTGTAAGTTGAGGGAGTGGAAGTAAGAATGGCACCACTCACCATTATGCCTAGTGACCCACTAGCAAAATTTCTGCTTCAAATTGCTGTGACCTTATGCTCCGCTGCCCTACAAGTCTTAGTTCCAGAGTGGGGAAGGCTCGTACCAGGAAACACGACAATGACTCCACTGTACTGGAAACTCTGACTTCCCCCTTACACTTTGGGCTCCTCGTGCCTCTGAGTGAACAAGCTGAAAAGGGAGTTAGGGTGTTCACAGGGGTGATCGACCCAGGTTATCAAGGAGAGGTTGAACTATTACTCCACAACATAGAAAGGAAGAATCCCCTTGGAGTACACGCGATCTTTCAGAGCTCCTCCTGGTATTACCATGCTGTTATTCAAGTCAGTGGGAAACTACATTGGGAATTAGTGTACTCTGTTTCTCCACAGGATAGTCGTACCATTTTAGGAGTAATTATAACTTTTCTTTGTCTCTAGAGACTAAGTAAGCTTTAATACGGTCTTACCAGCCTGGACTATACTGGTGGTGCATGCATGACTGTCCCATTGGGCATCTTGTACCACTGGTGGTACCAATGCTCCGGTCATGCATGAGATAGCCATGCATATTTGACCTGTGGTCCAAGTCACCTAGTATTGAGACATATGAATCATAAAGAATCAGTAACTGGGATCTCATCTTATCAAAAAGCTTTTGCACAGCAAGAGAAACAATCGACAGAGTGCAAAGACATCCCACAGTGTGGGAAGAAATTTTTGCCAACTGTCCTTCAGACAAAGGACTGATAGCTAGAATATGTAAAGAACTCAAAATTAAAAAAAAAAAAAGCAGACTCCTTAAATTTAAAGACCCATTCCAAAAATAGGCATCTGGAATGAACAGACACATCTCAGATGAAGAAGAAAAGATTTCAAATAAATATATGAAAATACATTCAACTTCACTGGTCATTTGAGAAATGCAAATTAAAAGAACACTGAGATTCCATCGCACTCCAGCAAGGATGACTGCTGTCAAGAAATCAAACTAACAAATGCTAGAGGGGCTGTGGGGAAAGAGGAACCCTTCTCTTATCTACTGTTGGTGGGAGCGCAGTCTGGTGTAAGGACTGTGAAAATCAACATGGAGATTCCTCAAACAACTGAAACTGGAGGTTCCATTTGACCTAGATATTCCCCTTCTTGGTATCTTCCCAAAAGAATTTAAAGCATCAGGCCAGGGATGTAGCTCAGTGACACTGCGCCTATCCCTGGTACAAGAAAAAAAAAAAGAATTAAAAGCATCATAACACAGTGATATATGCATACCCATGTCTATAGTGGCACAATTTGTAATACCTAAACCTTGGAAACAGCCCAATACCCATCATTCGATAAATGGATAGAGCTGTGGTTTTTTTATACAGTGGAGTACTATTCTGTCATAAAGAAGGACTTGAGACATTTATAGCTAAACGGGTGCACCCTGAGACCATACTCTTAAGTGAAATAAATCAAACACACATGTTTAAAAACTGCATTGTTTCTCTGGTGTGAGAAACTAAACACGGAAATAAGGACTAAATTTTACAGCAGGCATTGGGAAATTGGAAGAAAATGTCTAAATGAGAAGGGGAAAAGGGAGGAGGAGGAAAGATGGAACAAGAGAGAAAGAAGGGCCAGGGATTCAGCTCAGTGGTTCCACCACCTGCTTCATAAGTGAAAGGACCCGAGTTTGATCCCCGGTACAAAAAAAAAAAAAAAAAAACGACCAC
>NW_022900922.1:8920889-8922209 GCF_012274545.1 Fukomys damarensis | reverse complement strand
AAAAAAAAAAAAAAAAAAAAAACTGCCACAAAAAAGGTCCATATTTAAGATTTAGAAATAAAGACAAATGGAAATTTCATCCCTGTCACAAATGCGTTAAGGAAATGTGTCTGGTTTCAAGTTGACAAGGGGTTGATTATGATAGTTAACTGTGATGTCGACTTGAGTAAGAAACGCTCAGCTAATCGGCTTAGCGTAGTTCTGGGTATTTCGAGAGGATCGACTTACTGAAGAGGAAAGAGCCACCCCTGCTGTGGGGGGCACCAGTCAGCAGGCGTATAGCCTGCATGAAGTAAAAAGGGAAGAAGGGATGCCTTGCTTCTGTGTCCTCAGAGGAGCCACAGTCCTCACCATCACCTTGGGACATCTGGCTACAGACGTCCAGCCCAGATGCTCACAACACAGACTCTTGGTCTTCCAGCACAGACCCTTCGGCTTCCTGATCAGCCCTTTCCTGGACTCTGCAGTGAGCTCCGGGCCTTTGACTTTTACCTGGCTCCCTCAGATCTCCAGTGCACAGATGGCCCTTTTGTGCTCTTCCACTCCTGCCTCTGCAGGCAGACACTATAAGGGTAACTGACTGGCACAAGACCCCATGCTGCATAACAAATAACAAACTTTCAGCTCCCTACTCAGGGTCTCCCAAACATGAAATCAGGGGCTGGTTGGCCTGGCTGAGTTCCCCTGGGGACAGGACTTGGATTGTCTGCCCTCATGAGCAAGCAGCTACCACCTTTGTCAGGACACCAGCCAGGAGGGCATGAAACACATAATGTGAGCCTTGTATCGCCAGTAGTATCGGGCATTTTTTCCTGTAACTCACTTAACAGCCACACCAGGTGAAGAGCAGGATTCCAGATCCCCTCCAGACCTGAACAACATCTTCCTTCTCCTTTTTAAATCTCTTTCCACTTCCCCTGACTTCTTCCACAAAAATACCATTGCTAATATATGAATTGCAGGTGGCTTTCTATCCTTCTGTGATATTTAAATTTGTAAATACATAAGCTGTATTCTCGCTGTTATATAAGATGTATACTATTTTTGTATGTATTTCACTGTTACCTAAAGTATATCACATTATATTCATCAGCCACCAAATTACTTGGGTACTCAATGATATTTTTTAAACTTTCCAAGTTAATGCTTATAAATCAGGCCAATTACTTTTATCTTTTGCATAGTATTCATTTTATATATTGCATTTTAATTCATTTCAATTTTGATAGTTTTTTAGATTTCCTTATTGTTGAGTTTTTTGTTGTTGTTGTTTTGTTTGTTTGGGGTTTTTGTTTTTTTTTTTTTTTTTTTTTTTTTTTT
>NW_022900922.1:8914040-8920737 GCF_012274545.1 Fukomys damarensis | reverse complement strand
GAGACAGGGTCTCACTGTGTAGTTGAGACTGACCTGGAACTCACTATGTAGCCCAGGCTGGTCTCAAACTCACAGCGATCCTCCTGCCTCAGCCTCCCAAGTGCTGGGATTACAGGCGTGCGCCACCACACCTGGCTAGATTTCCTTATTTTTGCCGTGACAGCAAATGCTTCTGTGAACACCTTTGTGCACATCTCCGTTACAAACAATAATTTTTAGAAGTTAAATTTGTTCTTGGTGCACACTTTTTCAGTATTGATTAACTGCCAAATCACTTTCTTTGCAGCATTTGCTGTCAGTTTATTTAGAAAATGGAGCAAGGAGAAGTCCTTATTCACCCAGAGTTTAGGCCAGTGTAACATGCCTTGACACTAAGTCTTGAGTGTTTGCACGATTTAAAGACTGTTGTCTTTAACACCCTTATGTCTACCAAAGTATTTAAAGTCTACTTTAAAAAGCCAAGTCTGAGCATGGATAGGTTTTTTTCTCCTTGGGCTTCTGTAGAAACAATGCAACTCTGAGAACATGAGTCGTTTACACTGGGAAAAGGAAGGCCATATCTACCAAAACGCTGGAGTGTCAGCCTGCCACACCGTAATGTTTCTTAGCCTTCCCAGACTCCAGGGCATAGGTGGTAGTTTATAAATGAAAAATGTGGTCTCAGCATCATCAGGCAACTTTCGAGTTTCTACACTTTCTGGGCCAATCCAGAACTGAAAACCTAATCAGCGAGGCTTCAAAGACTGTGACTTTTCAAGTATGACATGCTGTCTTCTAATGAACTATTACTACTGATGATGAGGGTCCTATTTAGTAATAGAGATGGTATTAATGTATCTCACTGAATCACAGCATCGCTGAGTGCCTGGAATTTCCTAGGCATTTCTCTCCTGCCGGTGTCGTCACCAGGTATTTGGTAATATGCCTCACTCATTTCCACTTCCCTTCCCCACAAAACAACTTTATTTCTCTCCCTTTTGTGTTCATCTACCAGATGCATTTCTCTCTGTACATCTGGAAACAGCTGTTGACATCGAGAGTGCCATGGTTATTAACTTACGGACTGTTGTCCCTCGGATGTTGTACCCCATGCACGATGGACAAACTCTAAAACCTTTTTTTTTTTTTTGTACTGGGGATCGAACTCAGGACCTTGCACTCGCCAGGCATTTAAAACATTTTTAGAGATAAGAAAATAAAAGCAAATCTCAGACTCTCAAGAAGGTATGAGTTACTGAGTTGCTGTTGAATTATGAGATTAATTATGGTGAAGGGTAGCTATGTCAACGAATACGAGTCAAAAGTACCTCTGATAGTCTGTGGTTCACAGGTTTTCTAAGGATTAGTCAAGAAGCCCCTGGATTCCACTCAGCACAGGGCAGGCTCTTAGAGAGAGCTGATTCACCTGCCATTGTCTTTCCTCTATTCCAGTGTCTTTTTGTTTTCAATATTTCAACAATGCCTGATTAGACTGGAATACTGTAAATTTTGTGGTGCACTACCGATTTACCTAATGAAATGGATTTTTTCTGAAAAAGAATTTACCTTTGGGCTGATTTCTAACATTCTTACTTTTGTTCTTCGTTAATGTCGGTCAACTGAACAGATTCAGTTGCTGTTGAATTTGTAAAAACATTGTATGACTAGTCAAGGGGAGCAATTTACTATTGCTTAAATAACTTGGTGATTTTCAAAGTATTTTATGCATGTCCTGTCTCTCAAGGGCATAGCTCACAGAGGGCAGAGGCTGTGACTTACTGAACTCCACAGCATGGTGTGTGACATCCTACAGCTGCTGTAGCAGTGGTTCAGCAAGCTTGTGTCATACTGACAATGACAGAATATGTCAACTGGGAGTCTTAATTGCAAATGGCAGAAACCCACCTCAGCTAGCCCAGGCAGCAAAGGCAGTTTATAGACACACATGAGCAACAAAATCAAGAAGGCTGTTGTCTGGGTTTAGAAATAGCTAACTCTACTTTTCAAAGCGTTCCTCGTCATGAGGTCCCTGTTTTCCACATTTCCCTCCCATCTTTTTCCTTCCCTGATTTCTTTCCTCTGTATTTTCTACCTTCTCAGGTTCTCCATGCAGTCACCCACAGGGGGACCAGCACCAAGAAGCCCCAGATATGAAATCATTTCTTTCTCTCCAGGATCCATACCAGTTCCTGAGTTTGACCTTCCCCGTTTGAGTCAGCTTCGAGTCATGACTGTGGTTAGGACTCAGAACCAAGTAATGAACGCCTGTTCCAAAATGTGTGGTACAGGTTATTTCCAAAAGAACAGCTGAAAGAATGACAGATAACAGGCATCCATGATGACATCCCTTGACAAGAATAAAAGAGATGAAAGAAGCCAGATGTATAAAGCGCTGGGGTTGTTGGGCGGTGCATTTATTGATAATAAAATCAGCATTCCTAAGACATGGGAATGTGTTCAGTCCCCCATGTGATGTGAGAGCAGAGACTTGGACAGTATATTAAGTAGCTGCGAGTTTTTTTAACGTATTCTAGAAGTCTGTGTGAGATTCGGAGGACCTCAGGCAAGGTGGCAAGAGGAGGTCTGTAGAAAGGGTTTTAAGGCAACCTTAGCAGAGGAGAAGGAAATGTAGCTATTATGTTGGAGAATCTTTGCAGTGAAGCAGATGCAGGAATGATAAAGGCTCATCAGAGAGTGTAGAAAAGTGAGCATGTCGCCAAACATATGAAACCAATGCACTGTGCTTTCAATCCATATTTTAAGTATCGTGTGACCAATTCACAATATTATGTGAGTTGATTTATACTTACTTTCTCTTTCACATGGGGTTGGCATTTTGGTCTTTCCAGTGAGGCTTAAATGTCTGCTATCACCTTAAATTTGTTTATGTCTGAAGCCTTAGGCAGGTAAATGACAAGATTTTTTTAAAAAAAGAAAGAAAGTTAAGTTAATTTATCAAGTAGCATGACAATAAATTACATGGTATAATAGTTATATAAGTACCTACTATTTCTTCCCCCGCCTTGGTTTTTTTTTTTTTTTTTTGTACCAGCAATCAAACTTGAAACCTTGTGCTCGCGAGGCAGGTGGCAGTGCCACTGAGCTAAACCGCCCCCCCTTTAAATAAAAGAAGAGAAATAAGAATGTTGTTTTGTTTGATAACAGCACTAAACAAAATAGATTTAGAAATGAGGACGTTGTGGGGAAAAGTACAGCAGTCAGTACATGCCACTAGCTAATTGCCTTGTCTTGCCCTAGATGTTTCACTCTTAAGAAAAAGAACTTGAAAATGTTTGGCTTCTTCAAGATTCTGCACCCTATAGCGGGTCTTCTGTGTCCTTTAAGGTATGCAATGCAAAGAATGGAACAGGCAGAAAATGTCCTAACTCCGTCTTTCTCTCTTTTTCTCCAGACTGTCAGAGAGTCACAATGACCTTGCACAGTAACAGTACAACCTTGCCTTTGTTTCCAAACATCAGCACCTCCTGGATACACAGCCCATCAGAAGCAGGGCTACCCCCAGGGACAGTCACTCATTTTGGCAGCTACAACTTTTCACAAGCAGCTGGGAATTTCTCCTCCTTGAACGGTACCACCAGTGACCCTCTAGGAGGTCATACTATCTGGCAAGTGGTCTTCATCGCATTTTTAACGGGCTTCCTGGCCCTGGTGACCATCATCGGCAACATCTTAGTCATCGTGGCATTTAAGGTCAACAAACAGCTGAAGACAGTCAACAACTACTTCCTCCTAAGCCTGGCTTGTGCTGATCTGATCATCGGGGTCATCTCCATGAATCTGTTTACCACCTACATCATCATGAACCGATGGGCTTTGGGGAACTTGGCCTGTGACCTTTGGCTTTCCATTGACTACGTGGCCAGCAATGCCTCTGTCATGAACCTTCTGGTCATTAGCTTTGACAGGTACTTTTCCATCACAAGGCCACTCACCTACCGAGCCAAAAGAACAACAAAGAGAGCCGGTGTGATGATTGGTCTGGCTTGGGTCATCTCCTTCGTCCTTTGGGCTCCCGCCATCTTGTTCTGGCAGTACTTTGTGGGGAAGCGAACTGTGCCTCCCGGGGAGTGCTTCATTCAGTTCCTCAGTGTGCCCACCATCACCTTCAGCACGGCCATTGCTGCCTTTTATATGCCTGTCACCATTATGACTATTTTATACTGGAGAATCTATAAGGAAACTGAAAAACGCACCAAAGAGCTCGCTGGCCTGCAGGCCTCTGGGACAGAAGCAGAGACAGAAAACTTCGTCCACCCCACAGGCAGTTCTAGAAGCTGCAGCAGCTATGAGCTGCAGCAGCAAAGCCTGAAGCACTCATCCAGAAGAAAGTACGGCCGCTGCCACTTCTGGTTCACTACCAAGAGCTGGAAGCCTAGTGCCGAGCAGATGGACCAAGACCACAGCAGCAGCGACAGCTGGAACAACAATGATGCTGCTGCCTCCCTGGAAAACTCTGCCTCCTCTGATGAAGAGGACATTGGCTCAGAGACAAGAGCCATCTACTCCATCGTACTCAAGCTTCCAGGGCACAGCACCATCCTCAACTCCACCAAACTGCCCTCCTCTGACAACCTGCAGGGGCCTGAGGAGGAGCTGAGGCCCGTGGACATGGAGAGAAACGCCAATAAGCTTCAGCCCCAGAAGAGTATGGACGATGGTGGCAGTTTTCAAAAAAGCTTCTCCAAACTTCCCATCCAGTTGGAGTCCACCATGGACATGGCCAAGACTTCTGATGCCAACTCTTCAGTGGGTAAGACCATGGCCACTCTACCTCTGTCCTTCAAGGAAGCCACACTGGCCAAGAGGTTTGCTGTGAAGACGAGAAGTCAGATCACAAAGCGGAAGAGGATGTCCCTCATCAAGGAGAAGAAGGCAGCACAGACCCTCAGCGCCATCTTACTCGCCTTCATCATCACCTGGACCCCCTACAACATCATGGTTCTGGTGAATACTTTCTGTGACAGCTGCATACCCAAAACCTATTGGAACCTGGGCTACTGGCTATGCTACATCAACAGCACCGTGAACCCCGTGTGCTATGCCCTGTGCAACAAAACCTTCAGAAACACCTTCAAGATGCTCCTGCTGTGCCAGTGTGACAAGAGGAAGAGACGTAAGCAGCAGTACCAGCAGAGACAGTCCGTCATTTTCCACAAGCGTGTGCCTGAGCAGGCTGTGTAGAAGGGGGTTTGACCCACAGCAGTGACAAAACGCACATATCGACCCACAGACCTTAGGAAGAGTACAGTGAGGGTTGGGGTGGTTCCTGGTGATGGTAAAAATGTTTTGTTTTTTTTTTATCACCCAGATATGAAGAAAGCTGCCTGTTTACTGATCCATTGAATAAACCGATTTTATCCTAAAAAGTCAAATACCAATTCAGAAAAAAAATCGTACTACTGAATATAAAGAAATTTATTCTGAAATACTTTGGGTTTTTTTTTTTTCCTTAAAGAGGAAAAAAATATTGCTCCACAGCAAATTGATTTGCCTGGGTCTTTTAATTTCCATTAGCTCTGGAATCGCAGATAAGCCTAGCCAGCCTGATTGTGCTATTCTTTCCAAGGATTCCAAGCACCGATGCAGAACACATGTGGAATACAGCAGGCTTGTGAATCTGGTTCTGAAATTATGCCGGCCATTGCAAAGCTGAACCTTCTTGTCCCAATAGAGCTTCCGTCCTCTCCTCAGTGTGTTGTTGAACTCTATTTGTGGACTTGATTCCTAATTCTTGCAAAATACTGTTTTGTGAGTTGAAGTTTCATACAAATAAAAATACATAAGCGCATATACACACACACACGTGTGTGTATTGGTGTGTGAGTTCCACACATGTGCATAGTGTATATAATATGGAAAACACTGAACTGGCAAATTATTCCTGCAATATATGCTTTCACTGCTTTGGTAACTGAAATTCTCTAGGATCCTATACAATCTTACAGTGAAATTAACCCAGTTTAACGTTTTGGACACTGGGTCTGTTTTCCACAAACCACTCTGAAGAATACTCAGCAGAGAGCGGCCAGGCCGTACCGCAGACCTGTGTGGAGCGGACAGCCTCAGGAGTCAGTGGGCAGTGTGGCTCAGCTGGACACTGGGCGTAAACAGTCTCCTTTTCTGACCTCTCCATCCACAGAGCTAAGCCGGGGCCCCTCTGAGCTAAGGAATGAACCACATCCACACGTTTGGACTTAGTCATCCAAATCTGAATGTTTCAAAACAAAACGTCTGCAACCTAAACTGTTTGAAACTCAATCACGATGTCACATTTGAATGTCACACTCAGCAATATATACAGCAAAGCAAAGGAACACAGGTGGGGAGGGGTGGAGGGAAAGGTTGTGTTTGGTTTCTTGCTACCTGGCACCTTCTAAAGGAAATTAGGGCTGACCCTGTGGCTTTGCGGAGGCTACGGCCCTCTGGCCTTCTGGCCTTCCATGTATAACCTTCACCCAGGAGTAGGTGGGGTAGGAAATGACCTGGCTTCTGAAGAAAGAATTACGCTTGGAAAGTATTGCTTCAAGTTGATTTCTTTACCTTTTGAAAACTAATTTTGTACTGTTTTTTGGGTCGCCCCCGCTGCTCGATGTTTTCTCCAGGGGAGGGGACGGGTGCTGCTGCTCTTGCTGTCGTCTCACTGCTGCTGTCCTTGTCCGGTTCCTTCTTTTCCTTTCGCTGGGGCTGTGTGGGGAGG
>NW_022900922.1:8911778-8913993 GCF_012274545.1 Fukomys damarensis | reverse complement strand
CCTCTTCCCTGAGCCCCGGCATCCGGGCCCAGACAGAGCTGGGACCCAAGCTGCTTTTGTGTTCCGTGTGAGGTGGTGTTTACAGACAACTTTGAGCAGTGGAAGTGTATTCAGTGGTGTGTGTGTATCTGATCTATTTAATGTTGTTATGTTTATATGAAGAAATATTTATGCATACTTCACCAAGTGTTTATTTAATGTTGATAAATATGACTTCTTCAGCCATGGTGTCCTTTGAAAGTGATTCTTTTAAGGTCCATGTGGGCAATGAGTAGAGTCCATTGAGCTTTCCTGTGGTGAAGAGAAAAAAAATGTCATCACGTTGGCATCCGCAAGTTCCTAGCTCTTTCTAGGCAATAAAAAGTCCCCTGTCGCTTCAACATAAATGTTGAAAAGCACTCTTTAATTAAAGCTGGTGGGGACTGAACAGAGACCCCACCACCATCGTGTTATGAAATCGTATTACAAGGGGCGGGAAGCAAATTGTAAGAAAACAATCTTTTCTAAATTTTTGGCCCACATTCAACCAAAGAACAAGAAAAGCCAGAAACTATTTTCTAATGTGTACAGCAAACTACAGAACGTTATGTATCCACTTGTGAAGCGTGTACTAGGCGATCGCATCTATGTTTTATTATTCAAGTTGACCAGGCGCTAGTAAATATGTGAATCTAATTCAAGTCTCCCAAGATATCAGTAATCCCCATCCCCATGAAACTTCCAACCCGCCTCCTCCAAAATGTTGTTCCCTGCATTTAAAAAAAAAAAAAATTAAAGCTAAGTTTAAGAAACAGAAGAACCCTGAGCTTGAATAGAATTTAAAGGCTTCATTAGGATTCTATTTAGACACGAGTATCTCCTGATTCTTGTTCTTTTATAGATGGTAATGGTCAAAAAGGAGCAAGCCCGAGACTCTGTCTCCTTTTTTGCTACTGGTTTTATTCAGAATTGTTCGTAAACCTCTTGCAGGGCAGTAATGAACGGCTCCTAATTACTACTAACTGACCCTTCAGAAAAGGAAAATAAGCAAAAATAGATGTATTTTAATATGAAGTTAAGAAGCTGAACTGAAGATGTAGTGAGTGTTTGTGACTGGACACAAAATGAGTTCCACATACATTTCTCATAGCGCTTGTCCTGAGAGGAGGTATCCGCATTTACCGAAGATGAAATGCCTTGGTTCCCACGCTTGGAATGGAATTATTTCATCTCAGTTCCCAGTGAACCAGGTTTGCAGTTACAGGACTGTGGTCATTAACTGAAAGAGGAAAACAGTACCCTGGAGACATGTGATCTCTCTCTTACAGACTCGCGCGCGTGCGCACACACACACACACACACACACACACACACACACTCTCACACTGATCTCCAGGCCTTGCCAGAAGAACAAGAGAAGTGGGTACTCTGGTCCCCTATTGCCCTCTTTTTGGCTCTGCTTTCTTTTGCCCAGTGGCCTCCATGATCTTTCTCCCTCCTGGCTTCAATCACTCTTTGCCTCTCAAACTCAGCCTTCGCTCTCCATTGGCTGCATTTCGATTCACGCCTAAGTATCTGATAGTTTAGACTCTCACTGAAAGAAAGCAGACCAGAAGGCGGTAAGCATCAGACCCTGCGGTGGTTAAAGGCCCAGGAGGCGTGCCAACACCCTCTTCCTGTGCCGTACCACTTCCTGCGCTGGAGAAGGGCAGGCCCATCTCTGCAGAGAGGCATCAGCGGCAGCACGGCCGGGGGCTGCCGCAATGCTGGCTGCTCCAGCTCTGCCTCCAGGAGGGAAGAGAGGAAAAGGTGCCCGGACTCTGGCCCCGCGCTGAAGCCGAACGCAGACTGTAGGGAGACACAGGAGGAGGCGGGGATCATCCCGGGGGTCCTGGGCCTGCCTAGAGATGGCTCAGTGACGGGGACATATTTCTGACGGTGTACAGCCTGGCACTGGCAGCTTGTGAGGACGGGTGGGGGTGGTGCAGAAGAGCAAAGAATCACTGCCCTGAGGTTAAGGAGCCCGACTTCCAGTCTCCCATCACCCTCCCGTACATGTACTCAGACCTGCCCTCCACTTAATCCAGACTTTTCCCCCCTCACGCTAAGCAACCACACTGTCGCGTCTTTAATTTACACGTTTTTTTCTATTTTCGCAGTTCTGATTATTGAACCTAGCCTTCACCCCAAATTACATCTTCAGTCTTTTTTCTTTTTTTTTTTTTTTTTTTTTTTT
>NW_022900922.1:8906023-8911638 GCF_012274545.1 Fukomys damarensis | reverse complement strand
TTTTTTTTTTTTTTTTTTTATTCTGAAACAAGGTTTCCTAAGTCCCAAAGTTCCCAAGTCCCTAAATTGCTCAGGCTGGACACAAACCTGTGATCCTCCTGCCTCAGCCTCCCAGAGTACTGCAATTACAAACACGCATCACCGTGTGTGGCCTCTAATTTACTTTCTGATAGCCAACAGGTCAAAATGGAGGAATGGGAATGAGCTTCATAGCTAAAACATGGAATATCTTGAATGCTTGAAATTTTGGGAGTTTATATATGCATCGTTATTTACTTAGATTTTCGATACAAGCTCTTAAAAATACTCTGAAAATTTGTTGGTAACCCTGGAATTCTATTGTTAAATGTTCCAGTTTGAAAACCTCACCTGAGCTCAGATCATCTCACTGATCTGCTAGATAGCAGGAGTTTGTTTTGGCTGACACCTGTCTGTAATCCCAGTACTCTGGGAAGCAGAGTCAGAAAGACTGCAAGTTCAAGTCCAGCCTGGGCAATTTAGCATCTCTGCAAGACACTGTAAGTTTGAGTGTGTGTAGCTCAGTGTAGAGGCCCTGGGCTCAATCCCCAGTACCACCAAAAAAAAAGATTGTTTTGGGTTTGCAGTGGTATTTCTCATAGTGAGACTGAAATTGTGTAGGGTATAACACTCAAGGTGATGATCCTAAAATCTAAAAAGCATGTAAAGTTACACTTTCGTCAACCTAAATTATCCTCCTGTTGCTACCTCCTCTGAAAGAGTATTTTTCTCCAATACAGTGTGTGGCAAGCCTGTCTATAAAGAGGGATAATTCCAACTTATAATAGGTTCACAGATGATTTTATTCCTTTCTCTGCACACATGCCAGTCACATGCTCTCTGCTTTTGTGTTTGTGTCTCTAAACACTCAGCTATAGAATGCTGTGTGGGTAAATACTGCAGACCTGAAAGACAGGTTCTGAAGTTGGCAACCCAGTGCTCTTCAGGAAAGAACTTTTTTCCCCTCCTGGTACCAGGAATCGAACTCAGGACCTTGCACTTGCCAAGCAGGTGTGGCACCACGGAGCTAAATCCCTAGCCCTAGAACCCAGTGCTCTTTGGGACTGGAGAACTCCATTTCTTTTTCTGGCTTCAGGGTTCCCGTCTGAGAGAGGCTCGTGTTACGATAGTAAAGTGAATAAAATGACTGTGCTCAGCATAAGTGTGTAACCACACAACTCTTAGTGGCCGAGCTCCATAACGAGCAGCTCATGCTGTCAGACATGCATCAGGGTCACAGCTTCACAGACAGGGCTGGACAGGGCACTTGTGTGGGCGGAAGTAGCCATGGCATTGGCCTGTTGCTCTACCAGACACTCAGAGACTCAGCTCTGAGCTCTGACACTACCCTTCTGGGATGGACCGAGAATAATCACCCTGAATAATCAGTCACCGGGGATCTCAGGAGACTCACATCTCAGTTGTACAACACATATAAAAGGTAGCTATACTCACAGCTGCAAAAAAAGCATCTGTAAAATTTCCCTCTCCCCAATTAGAATCCAGTAGCCCTGTCTTAAACTAAAAAGAGTATGTCTAGAGTATAAAAGTTTATTGTTTTCTTGAAGTCTAAAACACTGAGTAGTTCTGCAGTTCACATTACCAAAGTCCAAACTGTTTTCCTCCAGAATTCTGTGAGTTCCTCAGTAATGGAAAATGGATCTCTGTTTCCTGTGGCTGGTACACTGCAGGCTTTCAATAAGTGATCGTGAATTTTTAATAACTTCCTCATTAGTAGAACAAACATTTATCCAAATTATGCGCTCGTCAGTGTTGTACACTGCTGATGGAACCAGGAGTCCTTTGGCTGGGAAAGGAGGACCCGGTCCGTAAACATGATTGTCTCATAAACTAACACCAACCAGTAAGGAGAAGAGTAGTTTAAACATTTGAAGTAGTGAATAATTTAGAGTCAAAAGGTGAAAAAAAAAAATCTCTCGTAAATCCCTAGAACTCCAAAACTTTTTAGGAGATTTGTCAGGAAAAGACAAGCCCCACTGGGTGCTCGCCCTCCACAGAACTGGGCCTGGAGAGTTGGCGAATACAAGTTTCCCATTTGCACCAGTGAAGGTCTGTGATTTGACTTGGAACGTGCTGCGTGTCATTTTGCTTGGTGTGGAGAATTATCAGGAGAGGATCCTTTATCCTGTCATGCAAGCGATTAAACAAACACCACCTTTTATATTTATTTCTCATCCAAAACACGGCCACTTTCGGCCTCCTGTATACAGCAATCCAGAGACATTTCTGGGGCGCTTCTGCTTAGAGCTTTGGGAAGGGCACAGGCTAAGTGAGGTGCTTGTTGCTTTTATATATGCAAACTGTCACCAGTTTGGTGCAGACTGGAAGGATAACTGCGTTGGAAGAATCTTCCAAGCTGGGGAATCTGCATGGTGACTGCTGCTGGCAGGAAGTCTTGGGGGACATTTCTGTTAGAGACGCTCTCTTCCTTCTAACTCCTGAGAGTGAACAAAGAAGCTGCTGTGCCGGACGCAGTGGGTGTGTATTGGAACTGTAAGCAAAGGACATGTATTCTGTTTGCGTTGAAACAGTGTCCACATCTTTGCCAAAGGCACTGAATTTTACCATTTTTTATTATTTGTTCATGGCCAGCACTTGCTCCATAGGCCAGTGTCACAATCCATTTTGTTGTTTCTCCTAAAGACAAGTCAGTCTTCTGTACTGTAAAATGATGCCTGCGAATTTGTGGTGAATATTATCCCCGAGTTTCACAGTGACATAAGTAAATAAAACAATTACTGAACGAAGGATGTGGTTGGCTGTCATTTTAATCCAAGGTCTATAAACCCTTCGCTGTGTGGAAGAGCAGTAACTCTGAGGCAGGCTGCCTCTTGCCCTGACTTCTCTGTCATTGCTACATGCACCAGACGGTTCTTCAGTGTCAGCACTGCATGATCTGCGCAATCTGCACTAGCTGAGAGCGCTTCTTAATCGTGTCTTTGGAGGTATAATGTTAAACTGCACTTTCCCATACGAAAGTGTGACTGGGGAAAAGTATTCATGCTGTATGGCTACATACACCAAAAGAGAGTTTCTCTCTCTCTCTCTCTCTCTCTCTCTCTCTCTCTCTCTCTTTTAATGCTTGTCATTTTTCTTTTTAAGCTGGGCCTATTTCTTTTGAACTCGTCAGAAAAAAAGATTTTCACACTGGGAAAAAATCGAGTCTCAATTTATGGCAACGATTTCTAAATTACAAGTATAAGTAAAATTGAAACTTTCAGTGAGCAAGAGACGGGTTTTTTTGTTGTTGTTGTTTTGTTTTGTTGTGTAGTGTTGAAGACTTAACCATGCTAAGCCCCAGTACCTAAAATTATTGTCATCTCTTTTATGGATATCTTAGCCTCCCTCCATAATTCTTAAAAATGATTGCATCCTACTTTGCGTCGCTGAGCTTCCCTTCATTCTACACAGTTCCGTGAATTGAGATATTTCAGTGAAAATCCAGAATCATGGTGCTGGATTCACAAAATGACATATCTCTCATCTAGTCTATGATACACGTAACCAGCATCCTTCTTCAATTCGAATTACTAATCATTGTTCCCATTAGAAATGGGGCTGCACTTTTAAAGGATCTTTTACTTGCTGGGTTTGAGACTCTTTATTATCAGTGTGGGCCGCGTAGGTATCGAGCGTGATCCCAAGAAGTGATGTTGTCGCGCCTCTCAGAGACTGTTCACACCTTTCTCCTCCGAGTAACTGGCTCACCAAGATGACCAATCTGTGCTTTATCTTTCCCCACCCGGTCAGCTCCTTAGAACAGCTAAGAAAACGTGTGAAAAGCAGTGGCGTGGTATACTCACAAATATCCTCATACTCTGCAGAGCGGCACTTCTTTGAGTTTGAGTTTGAGAAGACCAATGGAATCCTGGCAGTATTTTTGTAAATTACTTTTTTCCTCCCGTACAGGGACTTGAACCCAGGGCTTTTCACACAGAGCTGTGTTCGCCCAGACTCTTATGTTTTAATTAGAGAAAGGATCTCCCTAAATTGCTATGTTATCCAAGCTGGGCTCGAAATTTCGATCCTCCTGCTTCAGCTTCCCTGAGCTCTGAGCTTCCAGGCCTGCCCCACCACACCCAGTCTCATTAAACCTTTGGCCCCCGATCCAGACATGTCTAAACCGCACAACCGCTGGCAGAGGTCGGGGTCTGGGGGCTGCTCCACCTGGTCCCCCTGCCTATCCTCCCCGCGCGGGGCATCCGGGGGGGAGCACGGAGCGGATCCAGAGGAACCGGGCTCAGAGCCGCGAGAGGGCCGGAGGGGCCTCTCAGTCGCCTCCCACCTCGCCCGGTCCTCAGGCGTCCGCGGGCTGCAAGTTCAGACCCACCCTTGACTCCCACAGACTCCGGGACAAGATGGGCCAGAGCACCGCGCCCCCGGGACCGAACAGGACCCGATGGGGACCCGGTCACCCCGGCCGTCCGCGCCCTTCCCTCCTGCAGCCCAGGACCTGAGCGTGGCCTCGGTGAGACCAGCTGTATAAACCTGCGTGCGCTCTGCACCCTCACTTCAACCCGCCCGGCTCCTGCCCTGAAAAGGAAAATGGTTTGTGACGGCTAAGCAAACTGCACAGCGTGGACAGACTCGGAAGATGGCGCTAAAGTTGAATAAAACAGAGATGAGCTCCAGACAAAGAAAAACAAACACTTTATTAGGGGAGAACGAGTCCCTTTCGCTTCCTTTCAGCATTCAAATTAAAATTAAGAGCTTAACCCACTCCGAAGTTCGAGCTGCCCGGGCTGGAGCGCGGGAGCGCTCTTCGTGTTCCGGGCCAGACCAGTGCCAGCCCTCTGACCACCGACCGCCCAGACTCTGCACAACTCCGCCCCAGGACTCTAAACAGATCGGACAGCCCTGCGTCTACGCGGCTTTGAATGCCGCGGGTCAGGTTCCCGGGGACGCTAGAGTAGGGTCGGTGTAGGGAGCGCGCTGGCCAGACCTGCGGCTGTCCGAGGTGCTCTGTCCCCAGCGGGCGTGCTCGAAAATCTCAGGCCCCTTCCTCCGCGTCACCTGACTTGTACTTTACACAATGCACCTTTCACCCAGCCCAAGTCTTACTCCTGTGTGCAAAAGTTCTGGACGGGACTCAAAGAGTGCATCCCGAGAGTCATATCCTGCACCCAACCAGCAAACAGGGCTCTAGGAAGAAACGCTGAGGAGGGCAACGCTTCGCTTGGCCTGGAGCATAGCCTCCTGCTGAGGCTATTTTTTTATCCATCCCCACCCAGCTACCTATTGATTTATTTATTTATGAATTTCAGTCAAGAGCAAGTAGCTATCACGAAAATACACGTTTCCTTGAATTGGACAATTAATGGTAGATTACGTCTTCAACATGAGCTAAATGGAATTCGGCTAGTTTGACAGGACTGGTTTTTGCCATTGGGTTTATAAGGTGTGCATTTTCCATAAGGTGAGTGGTAAAATCTCTATTTCAAGGGTTTGGTTAAAAACAATATTTACTGGGGCCAGGGCTTTAGCTCAGTGGTTCTGCCACCTACTTTGCAAGAGCAAGGTCCCAGAGTTTGATCCCCGGTACAAAAAAAAAAAAAATTTTTTTTTTTTTTTTTACT
>NW_022900922.1:8905384-8905937 GCF_012274545.1 Fukomys damarensis | reverse complement strand
GTTGCATTTGGGAAGCTGAGGCAGGAGGATCACAAATTTGAGCCCATCCTGAGCAACTTAGTGAGTCCCTGCCTCAAAATAAAACTTACGGGCTGGGGATTTAGCTCAGTAGTGCTGCACCTGCCTCACAAGCACAAGGCCCCGAGTTTGATCCTCAGTACGGGGGGGGGGGGTTACAATATCTCAAAACAAAACTTAAAATGAAGAAAGGACCAGGGAGGTAGCTCATTGTGAAGACCTTGGGTTCAATCCCCAGTATGGCAAAAATGTGTGTGTGTGCACGTGTGTTCACTGAACAGAGATAGACATGACACACGTACGAAACTGAGTTCTATAAACTATTTATGATACAGATTGTTTAAAGAACAAATTAAGATTATTCCAGAAGTATGCAACCTTTAAGAGTACTTTCATGTGTACATGGGCAACAGAGAGAAGTTCTGTAGAAAACAGTAATAAACGCCCTCATTCTAAGACCTCTCTCTGAGTCTATGTGAGAGTCTCTCGCTCTGCCTCACATCTACTCCTCTCCGCTTCGACCCCCCCCCCCCCC
>NW_022900922.1:8891225-8905112 GCF_012274545.1 Fukomys damarensis | reverse complement strand
CACGCACAACCCTAACCTCAGCCCTTCCTCAAGGAGCCAGGGACAAGCGCATCACAGAGGCAGGAATTAGCCAACCAAAAAGGCTGGGTTCGGATCTCCTCCACATGGCCAGCAGAGGGCGATCGCCACGTCCCCTTGGTCCTCTAACAGCGGCCTGAACCTCCTTCTTACCTGACTCAGTTGCTCCGCTGTGTGTGTGTGCGCGCGCGCGCGCGTGTGTGCGGAGGCGGGGACGGGCGGACGTGACCTGTCTACCAAAAATAGAAGACGGTCAAAAAGCAGGAAAATAGTGTGTATTCAGTGACTCTGAAAACAGGTGTCAGCGCACAAGGCACCAACCCCATAGCCTGAGTCCGTAGTACTTTACATACATAGCGATATCACACAAGCAGCAGGCTGTGGTGTTTAGGGAGTCCAAGGTCACTGTGTTCTTCATTTTCTTCGATCTATCATTTCACCCCTAAGACCAAATCTTCCACATAAAACTACAAATTTCTGTTAAGTTCTGCCCTCAAGGAAAGGACTGATCCAAACAGAATAGAGTCAAAAGTCTTACCTTCTAATCTTCTAACTAGATTTTAATAAATTGATATTAGGAAATGAAGTCTTCAAGGTCATACCTTTGCAAAGCAATAGCCAGGCACCCGAAAGAGGAGAAAAATGGCTTTTGGAAATTCTTAAAAGATATATCCAGGGTTTCTCCTCAAAAATCCCTGCCTCTGCACCCCAGAACCTTGCTCTTATCCAGGTGTGGCCGCCAGGCTGTCCCTGATCGCTGAGGCCTCAAAGAGGCCACAAGAGCAGCAAGACTCCTGAATTCTCCCTTTTCTTGACTCATAACCAGCTACTTTGGTTGTTTTTCTGGTTTTTGTTATTTCCTGATTCAAAACTACTTCCTCTCAGCTCTAGGGCCAAAGTTTCTGTTTCCTGTGTGGTGGAGACTTCTCACTAGAGGGTGCAGGTAGTGCAGGGGTCTGCAGAGGCAGCTCCTCTGCCCCTGAGAGTCAGCTCTGAGTCCTTCTCCAGGGTCACACTGATGACTGATCAGCGTCCCCCTGGGGCACGCACACCTGTCCGAAACTCTTCAAATGCATTCTCTTGCTGTCTCCTATTTTAAGCAGCACAAAATGGAATTAATCCCCCTGAGAAGAAAGGGAAGCTCTCCAGGACTTTCTCTTTCCCAGATGCTCCTGTTCTAGTTGAAAAATACTTGAGGGCTTGGTTCTGTAGACCTTGTCTTACTATCTCAAGAGAGGCATTAGAGGGTAAACAGCACAAGGAGAAAGCTCTTGAGTTCAGCAGCTATGCCAAGCAATAGAAGCCAGGGAAAACAGACCTCGGATGATTTTGTGGGTAGCAACTGACAATAAGGTCTTATCCATGCTTCAGAAAGAATGGGGAAAAGAGCCAGGAAAAGGGCACACTGCACAGAGCACCTGTTCTGGAAGGCAGGATCCCATTCGTTGGGATGACGCATCTCTTAACATTGTATTGGTCAGAATTGTCACTTAGCAAGAAATTAGAATTGATTACGAAAAAGGAAGACAATGGAGAATGGAGCAAAGCTAGTTATCTCAGCCACATCTAGTGGAAGAGATCTAGTCAATGAAATCATTCCTCCTCGTTTACTAAGTCATTGGCTTTCTGTGTCATCCAGCCCAGCATCTGTTTTAGCTATATTGATGCTACCTGCTGAAGCCAACAGTCAGAAATTTCAGTGGCTTCACGTACTAGACGCCTGCGTGTCTGTCTCTCACGTGACAGCCCAAGCCAAGACTTCGGATGGGCAGGCTGGCTCGTACATGTGACAACAGAGGTTCCTCTATTGAGAACACGTTCTTCCATCTCCTCAGACTTGAGCAAGCAGAAAGGGGAAAGGACGAAGTCACAGGCACAGCCACGTCTCAGTGTCACACTCCACAGGGACTCACAGCCCATCAGAGAGAGTGCAGTCAGCTGCCCACTGTCATACCTGGCTTGAGTGGGCTCCTCACAAGCAAACGGGCAGCTTTCAGCAAATGGCAGACTTCTTCTCAGTAAACTGAGGACAGTCACCCTGGTGCCGAAAAGTCCAGTGACCGTCTACACACCTGTGCTGACTGTCCTTAGACTCAGTTATACACATCTCACCCCAGACTGCTGAGCCCCTTCAACACCTGTGTAAGCCTAATTCCTTCCCTATTAGCTGCCAATGTCTCTCTCCCGATGTTAGCCCATCCACCCACGGAAGAAATCTCTCCCAAAGAGCCGCTGCTATTTCTCTCTCCCAGTGTCGGTGTAATAAACTCGGCTTTTCCCAGCCAGCTGCTAGAATCCATCTCGTATTTTAGCTCCTGATTTTAGTCTCTAGGATAAACTTTTCTTTTCCTCACAAAAAGCCTGACTCCAAAGAGTAGTTTCTAGAGCTCAATTTATAACAGCCACACCCATGCAAGGCAGCCCTGAAAAAGGAAACAAACAAACAAACAAACAAACAGTTGTTCTGAACAATGGATTTTTGTCTGCCATGATACTTACCTTGGAGGACATTTCAGTGTAGGGGACTCCTGTGGCAATGTCTTCCCATTCACAATGTGGAATCTGCATCTTTGCCTGTCTGACAACCAAAAAATTTTCTGGGATAAAGAAAGTAGGGGATCCTTGGATACTGGAAAGGGAATCTTAATGTGACTCAAAAAACGAGCCACTTGTGATTATGAAGGTAAATTATGGGGTGTGGTCATAAAACATGGTGAATATTTACATTTTAAATTTTATTACAGTAAAAGACGCATTACCATTAATTCCTGTCTCATCCAATACACTTATCCCGTCCCTCTTACTGCCTTCTGGGGCAGTTCTGGAAGCCCTCTTTCTAGAGCAGTGACGTGGCAAAGTCACAGCATACATGTTACTCATGTTTCTTTTAAGACAAAAGATGTTGGTGTACAAGTTGTTTTTCTAAACTGAAACCTCAGTTTTCAGGTTTAATTGCAGCGTTGGCACTTTGCATTAAATAAGTGGGGTTTGGGTTGCAGTGTTAGCACTCGTCTCTGAAAGGTTCGCCGGAGTGTCCGGGGTGTCCTTAGTTACACTACCATGGCTGCCTTGATGAAGAGACAAAATGTTTACAGCAATTTCTGTCAAATAAAAACCTCATGATGTGCCCTGATCCACTTTTTTCATGAGATCTTTGTCATTGTACGACTTCTGGCTCTTCCCTAAAGTCAAAATGACCACAAAAGGTAGATGTATTGGATTAATTCAGGACATTGAGGCAGCTATAACACCACAACGAAAGATATTCACAAAAGAGGGCTTCCAAAACAGCTTCGGGAAGTCACAAGCATGCTGGGATAAATGTGTTCAAAGAAAAGGAGTTTTTTGGTTTTATTTTGCGGTGCGGGGGATCGAACTCAGGACCTTACACATGCAAGTCAGGCACAGTGCTACTGAGCTAAATCCCCGGCTTGCAAAAGGGAGTATGTTGAGGGGCCATTAATGTCAATATGTCTTTCACTTTAATAATTTTTAAGTTAAGCAATCACCATATTTTTTATCACACCTCCTACCTTGCTACTTGGAAGGGGGAAAAAAGATATTGACTTTCTTTGTATTTCTTTGAGTAGGGAAAATTCACCAATAATTAATGTAATCTTTCTTTTCACCTTCTTTCAAATAATTCTTCCACTTAAATTCCAGAATGTATTGATGTAACCTTGTGGTGAAGAACAACAGAGTGTGGTAACTGGATCTGTGTTCGGCAGTGGGGCCCCTGGTGGCCAGACCAGCAGTGTGGGAGCTGAATGAATGATGAAAGCTGGGCTGGACCCAGCTTCCCCTGGGGGCTGCGGGCTGTGACAGGTGCTCGCTGCGAGTCTGTGCCCACTGTCCACCCTCAGCAGTCAGCCTCAGAGCTAGGAGCTCACACATCCTCTGCATTGCTGTCTTACAGATACCACATACCCAATCCATGCTCCTGTTGCCATCTCTACCTGAGCACCTCAACAGGGACTTCCTCGATAAGACACCCTCTAAACGATGACTATTAGAGCCCTTTGATCTAATAGCATTAAGTTTTAACGTCAGCGTACCATGGGGCCTTGGAGGCTGCGTGCCACTTTCTCACGCAGCCACCAGAGGGCACTGCGTGACTGCTGATGACCGTGACATTGTCCCACTCGCACAGCTTTAGAAGCTAGCTACCTGCAGAACATGTTTTAATAACCTTAGAAAGTGCTGCAAGAACGACCAGTTATCAACATCGAAGCTGGAAAGTCCAAGCGAGCTTTCTTTGGGGTCTTAGAAATTGCAATCCGGAAGACAGCTATTCGATGAAAACTAACAGTGTGTTCGGGAGAGAGAACAAAGGACTTAACTCAGAGAAAGCAAAGCTGGACTGGTTGGTGGCTGAGATCGACCAAGCCCAGGCGTCCACAGCTGATTGGTCAGTGGGGGTCACAGCGGCAGGTGGCGCGGTCACAGCTCAGCGGCAGCCGCCGGACGGTCTTAGGCTCCTGGAGACCACAGGGACTCCATCTTAAGGAGCATTTCAAGATGTCACAAAAGAAGTATTTATTTGCTGTTCCTCGTCAATTCTATTTCACAAAGAAAAACTTCCTACAAGAAACAATACAAAGTTATCCACCAAATGGAAGAGGAATCTTGTTACAAGTGCAGAGATGAAAAATTATAAAGGAAGGAAGGAATTTGAGTCTTAACAAGATGTAAAAATATTGACTTTAACAGGATAGAACAAACGAACAACACAGTCAGAATTAAACTCTTAGAAGAAAATACAGGGCCGAATCTTCATGACTTTAGATTTGTTGTTCGTTTCTTAAACGTGTTATGAAAAGCACTAGTAGTAAAAGGAGCTAGGGAGGAACACAGACAAATCGGGTGTGATCAGAATTGTCTCAATCAAAAGCAAGATAAACTAAAGGCATATTTTTAAAAACCAGAAATACGTAAGATTTGAGAAGTACATAAAAAACTAAAAAGAGAGAAAAAATTAAAAGTCAAACAAGAGAAACAATTTGCACTTAATCCTAGAGGAATAGATGATTTCCTAGTTTTTTTAAATATATATATATATATATCAAGTGAATTTGAAAAAATGGAAAATGTAAGTGGATCAACCAGAAAGAAAAGCTTAAAAGATTTCCCATTGGAGAAGACCCCGAGACCATATGGGTTTCTAGCAGAGCATAAAATTACCTTTAGCAAATTCTATTTTTATTTAAATAAAATGGTCATTTAGAAAAATGAAAGAAGTGTTTGTCTTCACTTTATGGTGTAACAGCAACGTCTGATAGAGTCAATATATTTCATCTAAATAGGATGTCGACATTTGTAAAACAGACATTTTATGTACAAACATACTGCCAGCTAAACTACTGATTTCTCCGCAAAAGAAAAATGTTGCTGGTGAATTTATTTTCATTAAAGATACAAAATACATTTGTAGTAAATCTTACCTTTTGCAATGAGTAATGTATTTAAACTTAGATAATACAAGTTTTAACACGCCCACGTTTTGATTTTTCAACGTTGTTTCAACATTTTTAGAATAACAGTGGGTTGCTGATGGGTTAGTGGGGGGGGCAGCTCCCCTCTGCTGCGTCCCAGCTCTCCAACCCCAGGTTGCTTTTCTGCTTTTTCTCCTTTCTCTTTCCTGAGATTTCTCCCCAAAACAAACCTAAGTCTGAAGGGGGGAAATAAAGAGAAAAATAACTTCAGCACGCTGTGGTGATTGGTAGTCAAATTCCCTTGGAAGGGATAATTTGGTAAAAATAAATCTTGCTAAAATGTTGGTGGGGGCAGCACAGCATAGGCAAAGTTCCCTCCCTAGCAGGACCCAGTCCGAAAGCTTTTCCTCTCCAGCTCCTCTTCTGGGGACTGAACTCAGGGCCTCTGCACGGAACTACCGCCCCATCCCTTTTCTTATTTTTTACACTGAGACAGGGTCTCACTAAGTCACTAAGTTTCACGGGCTGGGCTCGAACTTGCAATCCTCCTGCTTCAGCCTTCCAGAGTGCTGGGATCACCAGCGTGCGCCACCTCGCCAGGCATTTTTGTCACTTTTGACTCACCTGTCCTTACGCGACCCCCAGGGGTCCCGAAGTCACCACGGCGTGTCTCCAAGATGCTGGGAAGAGAAGCTCCGGTCCACACGGCGGTCGCAGAGGCTCCAGGTGACAGGCGAGCTAGGGGTGCGCGCCCTGAACCGGCTTCTGGGAGGCTCAGGGCTCATTGTTTAGTGGTGCTCGTGCGCCCCTTGTGGCAGTCGGGGGTAAATCTCTGCAATTCGATATTCATATTCTTTCAGACCATACTTAGGGAAATTCAAAGTGAAATAGAAACCTCCTTCCTGTGCCTGGATCCAAATAGACAGAGACAAGAAGCAAAATAGAACGTCAATAGAACAACAATCAAATTTACTTCCAATATATCAGCAGTATGTGAACAATTGGAATTTGAAATTTAAAAAATACTATTTACAATGGGACCCCAAAGATTAAAATCCTTAGCTATAACCCAACGAAACATGTGCAAATATTCATTCAGAAAATCTTGTAAAGAGACTGAGAGAAATCGAAACAACTGCAAATAATTGGAGATAGTCCTTCCTCAAGAACAATATAACTTGGTCTGTATATTCGGCACAATCCCAATTAAATATTTGTAGATGACACAAAACTGAAGACAAGAATGTCAAAGAATAACTCACCCAGATCAGAACACTTATCATAGAGCTACAATAGTAAAGAGAGTGTGGTACTGGGGTAGGGATAGATGGAGGGGAGTCAGAGAGACAAATAGATTCATGCAAACATAGGCAATGGTTTTGCCGCAAGGACAGAGGCAATTCAATGGAGAGAGACCTGTTCTGCAGGTGGTGACAGAACAATTGGAAACCATATGGGGAAAACTGAACATAGGCACAAAAGTTTGAGTTTACCCAAAACATCTGCTCAAAATATTCCATAGACTTATTTTAAAAGATAAATTATAAACACTATAGAAAAATAAAACACAGAAGAAAATATACATGGCCTTGGGGTTGGTGGTGAGTCTTTCTTTAAATATAATTTGTCTCCTCGGAATAAGATCCTGCTGAATATATTTTTTAAAAACTAAACATACTGGGAGAAAGTATTTGGAAACCATCTGAAAAGAACTTATATGCCAACATACTGATAAATACTAAAATTTAATATGAAGACAAAAAACAATTAAAAATGGATAAGTGGCTGGGAGTATAACACAAGAGATAAAGGGGTTCTTAGCACCCACAAGACCATGGGTTTGACCCTCAGAACCAAGCAAAAAAGAGTAAAGATCTGAATACACATCTCAACAATAACGTGACAGAAGACAGATAAGCATAGAAAAGTCTGCATAACATTATCATGTCATGAAGGAAAAGCCAACCGCAGCAATAAGTTAGCACTGTGTATCAATTAAAAGAGTTTAAAAACTTAAAAATACAATAGCAAAAAATGTTATAGCAATTGCAACAGGAACTCTTATTCATTGCTGATGTTAGGACACCAAACAGACACGTGCATATCCATGTTTATTTTGGCAATATTCACAACAGCAAAGGTACAAAATCAGCCCAAGTGCTGATCAACAGATCAATAGCAGAAGAAAATATGTACTCGATGCAATATTATGTAGGCAAAAAAACAAATGAGCCTCTATCATCCCAGCTACTTGAAGTCTGACAAATCCAATGTAAGCTTGAGCAACAAAGCAAGACCCTTTTTCAAAATGATTTTTTTTTAATTTAAAGAGCTGGATTTATAGCTGAGTACTAGAGCATTTACCTAGTATGCACAAGGCCCCAGGTTCCACTCCCAAAACTGTAAAAAAGAAAGAAGGAAAAAGAAAAGAAGAGTAAGATCTTGTCCTTTGGAGGAAAACGAATAGAACTGGAAGGCACCGTGTTAAATGACATAAGCCGGATACAGGATGTTTCCTGTGAGAGCAGCGGAATTACAAGAAAGTGAAAGGAAATGGAGAAAGAGGAGCAAGGAAGAGGACAGAAGAAGGGTGGGTGGGCACAGTCCGCAAACTAACAATTGCAATGAAAATAAACGGAGAGAAAAAAGCCTAGCACTTCACACTCGTTTGAATGGTCACACACACACACACACACACACACACACACACACACTAAAACTAACAAGGGCTGGCAAAGAAGTGACACAATGTGTCCTCACTGGGTAGGCTCAAACATGTGGTGACCGCAGCTCCCGGGTGTCATCCGATGAAAAGGGCAGGACGCACGTCCTCAACCGCCAGATGGCACCAGGTGACCTCGGGCTGTGCCCCGAAGTCAGAACCACCGTGAGGGGTGTTTCGAGCTGACCCGGGACACGGAGGAAGCCATAAGCGCGCAACACAAGAGACTCGTACAAGAAGAGTTCCAGGACCGCCTCCGGGAGCCACAAGAGCGATGGGATTCAGTGCGCAGTGCGGAGGAGCGTTTTGCGGCACTTGAGTGGCAGTGCTCCCATTATTATAATTACGCGTTTTATCGAGACGGTTACTGTACGGTTTTTAACACATCCCATTTTATTCATGCCGTGGAATAATAGCCATGAAGAGGTGCCGATACTTGCCACAATGTAGAGAAACCTCAAAAACTTTGCACAGGGTGGGGGATGTAGCTCAGCGGTGCTGCACCTCCCGGAAAGTGTGAGGTCCTGAGTCCCATCCCGGGTACAAAAAAAAAAAAAAAATTAAAAATTGCACAAAAGAGAGGTCAAACACACACTGGATGACTCCATCTCTACGAAAGATCTAGAACAGGTAAATTCACGGAGGCAGAAAGAAGCTGAGAGGCCAACAAGCGTCAAAGCGGGGGGCAAACTGAGAAGAAACTGCTTACGGGCTTAGGGATTTCCTCGGGGTGAGGAAAGTGTTTTGGAACTAGTATGTAGGCGCTAGGTGCACAACATTGTGTGTGTGCTAAATGTCACTGAGCTAAGTGTGTGTGTTTAAAAAACAGTTCATTTTATGCACATTTTCCTAAAGAAGAACTCCAGGGCCGGGGATTTAGCTCAGTGGTACCTCTGCCTGCCTCACAAGCACAAGGACCTGAGTTCGAACCCCAGTACCAAAAAAAGATAGAAAGAAAAACTCCATCCCCCTGCCTCTTGCTCTATCCCTGGATTGAACCCAGAACTATTGTACTGAGTTGTATTCCTAGCTCTTTCTCCCCTTCTTTTTAAAATGTATTTGCATTAGTACCCGCTTGCAGTACGTGATGTTTACATTCTTTGTGTGGAGTTGGTACATAACACATTTTAATTCCTTCTTTTAACCCTTTTTCCTCCTCTCCCTCCCTCCACCTCTTGGTCCCCTTCCTATCTGAGGAAGAGCTGTCTCCCTACTTCCGGTTACCTATCTTTTATTTAGCTCTTTACTTCTATTTTAAGTGTATCAGATGAGAGAACTCGTGTATCTGCTTTACAGCGGTACCTTGGTTTATGAATTTGATTTGTTTTATGATTTGGGGGAGGATGGCTGAGTTTATGTTTGTATGGTGAAGACAGCCATGCCTGCAGATGGAGGCCAAATTTTGTTGAGTACTTTTCTTTGTGAACCGATTGTCAGCAAGTGTTTGTGAACCAAGGTATTACTGTATTTCACTTAGCATAATGGTCTTAAACTGCATCAAATGACTCAAATTTATCATTCTGTATGCCAGAGTAGTACCCATTGTGTGTAATACCCACATTGTTTTTCTTTATCTATTCATCTGTTGATGGACATATAGGCTGCTTACAAGATTTATCTATTATAAATTGTGCTACGATAAGATTAGGTATGCATGTATCACTATAATATGATCTCTTTAACTCTTTTGAAAAGAGCTAGGAATAGCTGGGTCAAATGGAATTTCTAGTCTTAGTTTTTGAGGACTCTCCATTCTGAGTCCCAGTGTGATTTTACTAGTTTACACTCGTACAACAATATAGAATTTTCCCTGCAGAGTCACTGGCATTTGTTATGGTTTGACTTCTTATGATAGCCATCCTTTCTGGGATAAGATGGAATCCCAGTGCTGTTTTAATTAGCATTTTTCTAATTGTCAACCATGTTGAGCATTTCTTCATGTATTATTTTGGACTTCTGTGAAGTGTCTATTCATTTCACTTGCCCACTTTTTATTGGGCATCTAATTTTTGGAGTTCCTTAGATATTCTAGACCTCAGTCTTCTGTCTGAGGAATATCTGACAAAATTTTTTGCCCATTCTGTGGGTTTTCTTTCTTCCGCCTTGGTTGGTTCTTTTGCTATGCAGAAGCTCTTTAATTTATCGTCATCCCATTTGTGGATCAGTGGTATTATTTCCTGTGCACTCAGGGTTCTCTTCAGAAAGTCCTTGCCTACGCCTGTGTCTGCGAGACTTTCACCTATTTCTCCTGCCAGCTGGTTAAGTGTTTCTGTTTTAACGTTTAGCTCTTTGAGCTATTTGGATTTTAGTTCGCTATGTGGTGATGGGACAAGAGACTAGGCTGCGGTGAACTGGCTGAGAAATGAGCAAGGCCTGTCAACCACAGACTCCCGCGATCGTCGTGATCACCACCTCAAAGGTACTGCGGACAGCAAAGCGAGTGGGAGACTAAGAATAATGTATCGCCAGCTATGTGACCTCCAAAACTAGTAAATTTTAAGTCAACTAACAGCACACGATGCTAGGGGTTTATTTAGGTTTTCCCTTGGTAACCCACACTGAGGTCTGCCTCACCCCTTCACTAACCAGGGTCCTGCTTCTCTGAGGCTCCTCCAAAAAACACCATATACAGCTCAGGGCACAGTGGTCACTGCTGCCACCATCTGTGTCTGGGGCAGGACGCAGGGCTCAGTCCTGTGGCGGGTGCAGGTGGCTATCCTGTACATGCACACACTGCTGGCAGCCCATGGGCTGAGCTAGGGCACCTAAGAGGCTGGTGCCTCTGCCTCCCTCATCCAGTCCCGGGATTGCCAAGAATGCACAGGGCCAGACGCGGGATCCCCAAAATGCCCTTCCTCAATCTCTGTCACGGCTCTGTTCCCCTGACCCTCACTCTGATCTCCCCACCACGATTCCACATTTTCTTACAGCCATGATCCCACAGAAAGGAATGTTTCTGTGTCTGCATCTTCCTCACACCTCAGCTTCGGAGCTTCTGAGAGGGGAGAGGGGTCTGACTTCCCTGGATAGGTGCCGATCACCCTCCCATGCCCCAGCCCACTTACGGCCCTTCTGGAGAGGGGCCCGTGAGCGGAGGGCCAGTCACAGACATGACCAGAATCCACAGTCCACCCCATGGGCTGTCATGACTCACCCAGACATTCGGCACCAGGGAACGTATCCTAGGGAGAGAACCAGGGAAGGGCAGAGGGCCGAGGACAGGTTTGCCCGCACTAGGGCTGCTTATAAATCGGAGACAGAATCAGTCCAAACGCCCATCAATAAGCTGCTGATGCATTAGCTCACTTACACTCCCACTGGGAAATGCTGGCCTGGGACTGAAAGGCTGACAGTAATCTCTGTACTCTGACACGGACAGATGTCCTGTCACTGCCTAAGCAAACAAAAGAAGGGAGTTCAAGATATTAAGTTTTAATTTAATTGAACACAATCATGTGTTGCTTAGCGATGGGATTCAGCCTGAGAAATGTGCCACTAGGCAGCTCTGTTGTGTGAACATCATAGAGTGCGCTCATGCAAACTAAACAACTACAGTGTCACCGGGCAACATCATTTTATAGGACCTCCATCGCTCATGCAGTCCACTCCGCACCCAAACTTGATTGCAATGCTTGTTCCAAACACAATAAATTGAAACTTGGAGAAATACTCCACACACCATTCCCGGACCACCCCCATGAAGCAGAAACCTCAGGACAGCACCGTCCCCCCATGCCTCACTCACAAAGCCCCCTGGTTGGAGGGCTCATTCATCCTGGTGTGCAGATGAGGGGAAGGGAGCAGCAGGGGGGCGTTCTCCTCTCTCCAGACCCTGATCTGTGGCCACCTGGGCAGAAGAGCCCCACCTTTGACTTCCATCACTCGAACACTTCCCAGAGGCTTCCTCCGGTGCCAGGAGTTGCCAGCCAAGCTCGCCAAGCCTAGGAAGGGGCTAAGAGGATCTCAGTGTTTCTCGGGAGCCCACGGCAGAGATCTCCAGGGACCTCTCTGTTTTCATTCAGAGTAAAGCCCCACCACTGTAACTCTTTGTGCTGAGTTGCCCAGAGGGTCAACTGAGGATCAGCTTGGCCCAGAACAGCCCTGAAAACTCAGGGATCATCCTGGCTCCCCAAAAGGCAGGAAGCACTGTGCCTCGGGCCATGCCACCTGGGAAACCAAGAGGGCTACACACAGAGACGTGCTGCCAGACCCACATCCTCACCAGTGACTCTCCTGACCCAGTGCAAGCTCGCTCGGCACGCACTCTGGATGTGCGACACACTAGCTCTGGAGGTAGGAAGGGGCGCTGCCTCGTAGCGCTCCCTGCCCAGGTCACAGTCCATTAACATCAGGGACTATTCGTTGCTGTCCTTCAACTTTGCCTGGTTCATTCGCCCTGGTGGTAACATCTGCACCTTTCCTCACAGCTATCTGTGGACCAAGAGTAAAGAGGGAACATGTGGTGGTCACAAAAAGGCTTTAGCTGGCTGGGCTACAGGGGCTGGAGCATGGTTCGGAAGTGTCCCTCAAAGGCCTGGGCCCCAGCTGATGGGGCTGGTGGAAGGAAGCTACATCATTGGGAACTTGCTTTTGAAATCTCTCTCAATCTCTCTCTCTCTCTCTCTCTCTCTCTCTCTCTCTATCTCTCTCTCTCTCTCTCTCTCTCTCTCTCTCTCTCTCTCTCTCTCTCTCTCTCTCTCTCCCCCCAGCCCCCATGAAATGAGCAGCCTCTCCACCATGCACTCCCCACCATGATGATGTGTGACACTGCAGATTCAAAGCAACCGAGCCAAGCAACCACACCCAACCTCTCCATGCATGAGCCAAAATACAGTTGTCCTCCTTTTCTTTTCTGCACCAGAAATCAAACTCAGGACCTTGCACTTGCCAGGCAGGCAAGGTGCCATGGAACTAAATCCCCCACCCCAGTTGTTCTCCTTTTAAATTGATTATCTCAGCCGGGCGTGGTGGCACACAGCTGTAATCCCAGCACTCGGGAGGCTGAGGCAGGAGGATCACTGAGTTCAAAACCAGCCTGGGCTGCATAGTGAGTTCCAGCTCAGTCTCAACACATAGTGAGACCCTGTCTCAAAAAACCAAATACATAAATAAATGAAATTGATCATCTCTGGTATTTGTTACAGCCACTAATAAAGGTGACTAACATAGCCGGCTCAGTTCCATGGCAGACGCAGGGCCAGGGAAAGCAGACAGAGCAGGTATCAGCCTCAGGGGCTAAAACAGGAACAGTGTCAGGATAGGCTGTGCATTGAGACGACACTTGGTGACAAGATCCACTCGGTCATACTCTCTGCCCTCCAGAAGCCATTCTAGGTGACTGATACGCACCACAGACTCTGCTCCCCAAGGGGGTGAGGAAGGGCATGTGATCCCGATCATACACTCTGAGGGTCACAGAGAGCACACGGGGAGGGTGTCAGAGCGAGCGGAGCAGGGAGGAGCCGGAGGACAGGCATGGGAGGAAGAGGGGATCTCAAAGAAGGAGCAGCGCGCAGTATGGATGGGTGAGACAAGAGGCCGCATAGGAAGCAATCAGGAGGAGCAGGCGGGAGCCATTCAGAAGAGTGGCCGGAGGTTCCACAACGAGGTCACCTTGTGCCAGCCGGGGAGGCAGCTCAGTGGTTCTGCCGCCTGCCTCGCAAGCACAAGGTCCCGAGTTTGATCCCAGGTGCCAAAAAAAAAAAAAAAAAAAGG
>NW_022900922.1:8887675-8891073 GCF_012274545.1 Fukomys damarensis | reverse complement strand
AAAAAAAAAAAAAAAAAAGGGCCTATCACGTAACCCAGCCATTTACCAGTCGGCAAACCAGGAGATAGGAAGGCAAGGGCAGTTGGGTCGGACGTGCGCGGGAACGTGGAAGGCCTTCTCCGTCGTCATCAGAAATTGGGAATGCCTGGTGCTCATCCACAGCAGACTTGGCTGGCAAACGGAGCTCCTTCCCCATCAGGAAATACAGCCCGGGGATCGAAAAGGAAGGGACTGTTAATCCCAACAATCGGGATGACTCTCAGAGGAATCGCCCTGGGTGAAAGCCGCCAGAGCAAAGCAAAGGATAAAAACCCAGGCTCGTAATACGATTGTAGCTACGGGAAACTCTGGACAAGGTGCCAATCTTCAGCAGCAGAAGCAGATCTGTGGTCCTGGAGGTGGCGGGCAGAGGCGGTAAGGGGGGAGCGGCTCATTTCCTTCATCACCCTTGTGGCTTTGGCGTGGGTGGATACCTCACACCTCTGCCTTGTGTTTCTCGGTGAAAATAATGTGAGCGTGGGCGCGTGTGTAATGCACTACTCTTTGTAATATGTTGAAATTCTGTGATGAGCAGAGCTGGATGAATGTAGGTCTGAGCACAGTGCGTTTAGCAGTTGCAGGGTGGATGTCACACGTTCTGCTGTAATACCTCTTTCCATGATGCGATTAACGCGTTAAGTGCCTCAGTGTGCACAAGGACACAGTCACCTGACGCTTTGAAACATTGTGTTCAGCCGTGTGGGCGCAAGGAGCCCTTTGTAATACTTGTTGAAACTCTGTTTGCCCTGACTCTGTTAGCGACTGAGTATTCCAGCCCAGAAACGCTGCATTCTAGCTGCGTTTAACACGTTATTCCGTGGTAGATCCATCTTCAAACCATTGCACAGTAGGAGGTGGGGTAAAGACGGAGGACAGTGTTGACGCTCTGGAAAGCTCTGCTGTGATGTACATCTAAACTCCGCTGAGCGTACTTGAGGGCAGGAGGGGTTGAACAGAATACTAATATTGCCTGTTTGAATCACCGCATTGAGCGACTACTGGGAGGGGCATGTAAGTGTTCTCATAGGATACGCATTTAAACTCTACCTTTCGTAGTCTGGGTGTGGGAGTAAGAGGATCATGTCAACTTGCTGAAACTCCGGGTGTGAGACGTGAAACACATTCGACTGCGATACATTTTAAATCGCTTAGCTGCTTAACGCAGGCAGGTGCATGAATGACGATACGATATTGATTCCACGTTGTTTAGCTGTGCGTTTGTCACATTCTTCTCTGACATACGTTCAAACCCAGTGCTCAACAGTTAATGCATCCATACTTAAACATGTTTACTTTTTTAAAAGGACCAGTATTTTCTGTACTTACACAACATAATACAGTAGGGGATAGACAGGTAGGTAGTTCCTACAGTGACGCAAATTAAGATCTCCATTGTCTTTGTATATTATTGGTTATTATTGGTGGCGAGAAAAGCAGTTAAATCTACTCAGTCCAGTGAATCCCAAGCACAGCACACATCCGTTACCTGCAGTCCTCTCATTAACCATCAGAACTCTAGACTGGTACATCCTCCCATCTGCCTCATGTCTCTCCTACATCTTCCCTTCCCCTCCTGGCCTCCACCGCTGCCCCTGGTACCTACTGTTTCACTCTCTTAAGTGAGCTCAGGCAGTATTTTCCTGTATCTGGCTTACTTCACTTAGCATAACATCCTCTGGGTTTATCCACATTGTGGCGAATGGCAAGATCTCAAGTTTGTTTGACTTTCGGTGCCGGGGATCAAACCCAGCATACCACGCACGCTAGGCAGGAACTCTACCACTGAGCTGCTGCACCAGCCCAAGACTCAGTATTGTAGGACTCATTAGCATTCCGCTGTATGCATGTACCCTTTCTCTAGCTATTCATCCCTTGACGGGCACTCTGTCACCTTCTTCATCTTGGCTATGGTGAATGATGCTGCAGGGAACGTGAGAGTGCAGAGGGCCTCATGAGGTGGACCTCATGACCTAGGACCTAGCAAAGGGACCTAGGCCCAGCAAAGGGATTCTCGGATTATATGGTAGTTCTATTCCTAGTTGCTTTAGAAATCTCAGCGTTGTTTTTATTAACAGATGCACCAATCTCCATTACCATCAGCAGGGCACACGAGTTCCCCGTTCCCTACACCCTCACCACATGTTCTTGTCTTTTGAATTTTTTATTATCTTCACCCTGACAGGTATGAGGTGGCATCTCATAGTGGTTTGGGATTCACACTTCCCTGATGAGTAATGACGTTGGATATCTTTTCATATTCCTTTGAGCCATGTTTATGTCTTCATGTTCTTCTTCAGAGAAAAGGATATTCAGTCTTGTGCCTATTTTTTAATCAGGCTATTCGTTTCGATACTATTGTGTTGTAGGTGTTTGTAAACTCTGAATTTTGAGCTTTTATAAGGAATACTGTTTGCAAATGTTTTTCCCAATCCGTAGATTGCCTTTTCATTTGATGTAGTCCCATTTTTAAATGTTTACTTTTGTGAACTGAGTTTTTGGTGTGATGTTCAAGATATCATTACTGAAAGCTACATCCAGGAGTTTTCTTCTATGTCTTCTTCTATGATATTCATACAATATAGTTTCTTGTCATGCATTTAGGTCTTTTGTTCTTTTTAGGCTTTTTGTATATGGTATAAATGTCCAATTTCATCTCTTCACACATAGAAATCCAGGTTTACCGTGTGTGCTTTGGGTGCTCTTATCTAAAATCATGTGATCACGTATGTTTGGATGCATTCCTGCTCTCTCTTTTCTATTCCACTGTCTGTGTCTATTTATGTGCCAGACTACTCTGTTTTGATTATTATAGTTTCATGAAACAAATTTAAATCAAGAAGTTTGATGCCTCCCACTTTCTTCTTCCTCAAAATTGTTTTGGCTGTTGAGGTTTTTTTACATTTGTATATGGATGTTAGCATTCTTTTTCCTTTTCTGTGAAGGATACCATTGGAATTTTTATAGCAATTGCATTGAATATATAGAACACATTAATATGGATATTTAACTATTAATTGTTCAGATCCATGAGCACAGGATATGTTTCCATTCATTTGTGTCATCTTCTGTTTCTCTGCTTTTGGGGGGTTTTTTGTTTTGTTAGTTTTTAATGTACAAATATTTTACTGCCTTTGTTTGGTTTATTTTACTGTATTGTATTTTATTTTACTGGGTGCTATTATAAGTGGGATTGTTTTCTTTTTCAGTTAGGTCATTATTTGTATACAAAAATGTTATCGATGTTTGTTGATTTTATAACCTTCAACCTTACTAAATTCATTTCCTGAGGGTTCTAACTGGTGTGTGTGTGTGTGTGAGAGAGAGAGAGAGAGAGAGAGAGAGAGAGAGAGAGAGAGAGA
>NW_022900922.1:8843819-8887643 GCF_012274545.1 Fukomys damarensis | reverse complement strand
GAGAGAGAGAGAGAGAGAGAGAGAGATCTTTATGTGTAGGATAGGACTAGGTCATCTGAAAATGTAGAAAAAGATTACTACTTTTTGTTCTAATATGCAGGTCTTCTATTTCTTACCTGACTTCTCTTGCTGCTACTTCCAGTACCGTGTTGAATACAACTGGCAAAAAGGGGTGTTCTTATCTTATTATACTGGACCTTAGTGAAAAGGCTCTCAATTTCTCTCCATTGATTGTAATTTTGACTGTGGGGTTTTGAAATAAATGAGTTTCACTATGTCAAGGAATTTTCTTTCTATACCAAATTATTGAGGTTTTTAATCAAGAAAGGTTATCAGATTCAATCCTCTATACCAAAAAGAAAAGAAAGGGTATTAGGCTTGGTGCAATGCTTTTTCTTCAACATTTAAGATGATCATACAGTTTTTATCTTTTATTCTGTGAATGTGATGTAGCATATTGATTGATTTGCACATTAACCTAGTCTTTCATGCCAAGGATAAATCCTGCCTAGTCCTAATGTATAAACTTTTTGTGGTGTTGTTAGAGTCAGCTTGCTAGTATTTTATTGAGGATTTTTACATAAACGTTCATCGGAGAGATTGGCATATAGTATTCTATTCCTGTGATGTCTTTGTCTGACTTAGGTATAAAGGTCATATCAGCCTCTTAAAGTAGGTTTAGCAATATTCCCTCTAGCTCTACTTTTTGGAAGTTATTTTTTAAGTATCAGGGACTAGGGGTTATAGCTCAGTGACAGATCTTGCCTAGCTTGTGCAAGGTGCTTTCTTCGATTCCCCATACCTCAATAAAATCAAATGATATTTATATTAAATGTTCTTTGAATGTGTGGTGGAATTCAGACATGAAATTAGCTGATCCTGGGCTCTTCTTTGTCGTGAAGTTTTTCCTTACTTCACCAAACTCTGTATTTGTTATTAGTTGGCTCAGACTTCTATTTCTTCCTGACCCAATTATCCATCAGTGAACACTCTGGATGACCCATATGTTGGCTACTGTGAGAGCAATCCAATAAACAAGCAGTATCTCTTTGCTATGATTTTATTTTCCTTTAAACCAGGTCTTTTTTTGAGGAACCTTCGTACTGTTTTCCATCAGAGCTATACTAATATACATCCCCACCAATAACATGTAAGAGTTCTGTTTCTGCACATCCTCTCCAAAGTGTTACTTTTTTGTGTGTGTTTGATAGTAGCCATTCTAACTGGGGTGATACACTGTGGCTTCAATTGGTATTTCTCTGATCATAAGTGATATTGAGCATTTCTTGTTAATTTGAATATTCTCTTCTTGATGTAGTCTAAACCAGCTAAAGATTTGTGTGCTTTGATGATCTTTTCAAATAATCTTCTCCCCCCCGCCTCGTCCATGTCATTTATCACTGTGTTAATCTTTATTTCCTTCCTTCTACTAAATTTGCTGCAATAATTTGCTGGTTTCTTAAATGGATAGTTTGGTTAATGTTTTGAGATTTTCACTCTTTTTTAAGTTAGACATTTAAAATGCTAAGTTTCACTTTAACATGCTTTTGTCATGTGTCATAACTTTCGACTTATTATGGTTTCTTCTTAATATTTCAACGTGGATTTTCTGACTTCATGTGTAATTTTTCCTTGATCCATTGGCTGTCCTAAGAGTGTGTATTTACTGGTTGCATATTTATGAATATTTAAAGTTTTCCTTCTGTTATTTATTTCTCCTTTTATTATGATCAAACGAGAGACTTCAAAAGATTTTAATCTTTTGAAATTTATTAAGATTTTTTTTTTGGTGACTTAACATATGGTCTACCCAGAATATTCTATGTTCCCTTGAGAAGAAATATATATTTTGCTGATGATGGTTGGAATGTTCTGTGTATGTCTGCTGGGTCTAATTGGTACATAATTGTGTTCAAGCTTCCTATGTCCTTATTGCTCTTTGGTCTTTCCAGCTTATATATTTTTAAATGTTATAAAATTAATTTTATTGGTACATTTTAGGTATACAATATTCCAGCTTATATGTATTTTTTAAAGTAGGGCATTAATGCCCATCAACTAGAGACTGGATAAAGAAGATGTGGTTTTTCTTTAAAATGGAGTACTACTCAGCCATAAAGAATGAGAAACTAGAGACATTTATAGCTAAATGAATGCACATTGAGGCCATACTCTTAAGTAAAATAAACAGGACACACTTGAGTAAATGCCGGATAATTTCTCTGGTATGAAAAACCAGAAGTGTAAATGAGGTCCAAATGGTATAATTGAGACTATGAAATAGGAAGAAAATGGATAAAGCGGAAGTGGGAAGGGAAGGGGAAGGAAATAAGTGAAAAGAAAAATGTGAAAAAAGGAATCAATGGAAACAAAGTCTTTGCAATTAGATAAGGGTGGAGGGGATGAAGGGAGGGCAGGGGAGTGGGGAAAACAATAAGAACCAAGACCTGTCATGTAAAGGTACAAGATCCCAGTGATGAATGTAACTGTATTATTTGCTTTAAATGTACCAATAAACTTAATGGGGAAAATAAAAGAAAATAAAGTAGGGCATTAAAGTTTCCAGAAATTTTTTTGCCACTTTAGAGGCTGAACCCAGAGCCTTCCCACTGGGATCTATTTCCAGCCCTGCCCCCTTTTTTCATTTTCTTTTTCAACTTTTTATTTTGAGACAGGTGCTCACTCCGTTGTCCAGGATGGGCTTGAACTTGTGACCTTCCCACCTCAGACTCTGTGTGTTTATACACATTCACCAGCATGTTTGGCTCCAGCAATTATTGTAGAACTGTTCCTCCTTCCAATTTTGCCCATGTTTGCTTCATATGTTTTAAGATGCACATATGTTTGTTACTATTATATGTTCCTGCTGTCTTGAGTCTTTTAACTTTATGAATTGTTGAAATTTAAATTCTATTTTGTTTGCCATTGATATAGTTACCCAAGCTCTTTGTTGTTATAATTTCCATGCCCTATCTTTTCATACTTTTATTTTTAACTTCTATTTTGTCCTTTTATCTAAAATGAGTCTCTTGTATGCAGCATTTGAATAAACCTTCAATAGTCTCCATTTAGGCTGTGATTTCGATCTCTGCCTTTAAAAACCAGTTTCTTATCTCCATCTTTTAGTAGTAGTATATAATCTATTCACATTCAACGTGAGTGATGATAAAGAAGATATATTTCTGCCATTTAACTATTTTATTCTCATTTATGTGTCTCTTGTTCCTCATTTATCCCATTGCTGTTATCGTTGGCATTTAGTTAGTTTTCTGTAGTATATCATTTTAATTCACTTTTTTCTAGTTATGCATATTTTAAGTTGTTATACAAGTAGTTGCCTTGGGCATTGCAATTAATATCTGTATTAGTCAATTTCCCATTGCCATATCAAAATTCTGCATCTGAGCCTTGCTGCTATAAAGAAAAGAAGGTTATTTAGTTCACAGTTTTGGAGGCTGAGAGCCCAAGATCAAATAGTCCCATTTGTTTGGCCTCTGATAAGGGTAGCATAGCAGATGGCACCACAGCAGGGATAAGAAAGGAAGAGAGAGGGCGGGAGAGGGAAACAGAGAGGAGGGTGAACAGTGAGACAGGAGTCTTGATGCTCTGTTATAACAATGCTCTCTCGTGGCAACTCGCTTGATTTCCATGAGAACTACATTAATGTTTTCCAAGAGCAGCATCCCAAGTACCTAAGTACCTCACACTGAGCCTGACCTGTAGAGGCTCCAACATCTCCCAGTATCAAAGGACTGGCAACCAAGCTTCCGGTACATGAGCCCCAAGGGGACACAAACCCACCTAAGCCATAGCAACTTTTTTTTTTTTTTTGTACCCAGGATCAAACTCAGGACCTTGCGCTTGTGAGGCAGGCGGTGGCACCACTGAGCTACATCCCCGGCCCACAGCAACATCTTAATCTTATAAATATCTCATCTTCATGACACCAACTGTATTTCAATAGTATAGAGTGTGATTAAAAAAAAACACACAGTGAAAGTTTAAATTAAAAAGTATTGACCGGGGATGTAGCTCAGCAGTCCGGTGGCCCGCCTTGCAAGCGCAAGGACCCCAGTTCAATCCCCGGTGCCAAATAAATAAATAATTAAGTATTACAGTGGGCCAGGGGTTTAGCTCAGTGGTTCCACCGCCTGACTCACAAGTGCAAGGAACCGAATTTGATCCCCAGTACCAAAAAAAAAAAAAAAACTCCAAAAACTAATCTGGCACTGGGTGACTTCTGGCTCTTTCCCAAAGTCAAAGTAACCATGAATGGTAAATTTTTTGAATCATTTCAAGACATTGAAGCAGCCATGACAGCTTAACTAAAGACACTCATGAAAGAGGACTTGCAGAGCTGTTTCAGAAAGTGTCACGCAGGCCGGGGACATAGCTCAGATGGGACCCATGCCTGCCTGGCAAGTGCAAGGTCCTGAGCTCCATCGATCCCAAGTACCAAAAAGAAAAAAGAAAGCAACAAGAATGATGGGATAAGTGTGTTCAAAGCAAGCAGAAATATTGTAGGGGGATTAATTGCAATGTATCTTTTACTGTAACAATTTTTTTTTTTTTTTTTTTTTTTTTTTTTTTGGTACAGGGGATTGAACTCAGGACCTTGTGCTTGCGAGGTAGGGGGTGGAGCCACTGAGCTAAATCCCTGGCCCTGTTGTAACAATTTTTAAACTTAAACATGCACTGTATTTTTTCATCACTCCAAATAGATTATGTTGCTATACCATCTCTGTCTCTCCCTCTTTGTATTGTCAATGGCATGGGTCACAGTTTTGTCTACTATTGCCCGCTAACATGAATTTATAATCATTGTTTTACACACTTGCCAAAAGAGAGAAGTTATAAACCAAGCCAAAAATACAGTAGCCCCTGTTGTTTTGTTTGTACCAGAGATTGAACTTGGGACCTTGAGCTTTCGAGGCAGGTGACAGAACCACTGAGCTAAACCCCCGGCGTAGCCCTGGTTTTTTTTATATTCATCTATGAAGTTGCCTATTCCTATTTTTTTAATGGCTTCAAGTCAACATCGAATCTTTTAATTTCATCTTGGAAGGACAGAGAACCTGTAGCATTCCTTGAGGGACACGTCAACTGAAAATGAACTTTTGTATCTTTTGTTCATCTGGAATTTTTTAATTTTCTCCTTAATTTTTGAAAGATAGTTCTGTGAAATACAGAAATTGTGGTCAAAAGTGGTCTTGGGGTGTGTGTGTGTGTGTGTGTGTGTGTGTGTGTTTGTTTAGAAGAAGGGAGGTAAGGTAGACTTTGATTTTGCTATCACACTGCGTTCTGGTCTCCATAGTCTCGGGAGAAGTCAAATACAAATGCTCTTAACTTACTGTTAATCTAATAGGTGAGTTGCTTTTCTCTGCTATTTTCAAAAATTCACCCCGCATCCTTGAATTTCAGCTATTTGATTATGATGCGAATCTCTTTGCACGTCCACTCTTTGAGGTCAATAATCTTCTTGCATCTGCATATTCACTATCTTTCCTCAGATTGGAGAAGTTTTTGGACATTTTTTCTCAGAGGTGTTTTCTCCTCCTTCCCCCGTGTCTGTCGTTCTCTGTCTCTCACATCTGAACTCAGTAGCTGACGCTGCTCATGCTAGACAAGCGCCCTACCAGTGTGCAATACCCTCGCTGCACTTTTTAAATGTTGAGGCAGAATCTCACTAAGTTGCTGAGGCTGGCCTAAAACCTCAGATCTTCCTGCCTCAGCTTCACGAGTAGCTGGAATTACAGAAATGCACCACTATGTCCAGCTCTAGAACTCTTACTATACTACTATGTTAGTGCTTCACCGTGTCCCAGAGACCCCTTGATATGTGCATTTTCTTCTTTCTGTCCTTCTCAAACTAGATAGCTTTCATTGTCTTATGTTCATGTTCACTGATCCTTCTCTCTGCCTACTCAAATCTGCCCTTGAATTCCCTTCTGCACATTATTTCCACTATTATGCTTTCGGGAACCAAAATTTCTGTTCTTTTTCTATTCTTTTTATTGATATTTTCATGTGTTCAAGCGTTGCTTTATTGATTCCCTTAGTTCTTCCTCCGCAATTTCTTTCATTTCATGAAACATAAGACGGTTGATTGTTCTTGGCTAATAATTTCAACATCCAGCTCTCCTCAAGTATAGTTAGTGAGAAATTCTTACTTTCCTGTGAATGAGACATGTTTACTTGTTGGTTGAGAACTCACGATTCTGCGCACTGTGATGTCATAACTCTGTCGAATTCTACTACTCTTTGCGTATTGCTGAGATTGGCTGATTGAAGATTGCAGCCAGCCATTTTTTACTTTTCTAAATTATTTTTGCAAAGTCATCAGCCTTTTTGGGTGTGGACACTGCAATTTCTGTTTCGTAATCTCCGTGATCAACCAATTAACGCACAAGTTAAATATCGAGCTCCCACTGGGAGAAAGAAAAAAAAGTATTTTAAATTCTCTTTAAATCCTCTTGACAGTTACCACCAGTTCATTTCACAGTGTTTGCAGCAATGGCTGTCTTTACGCCAGCTCTTTGGTGATCACAATACACCGCCCAGGTTGCGGGTGGAGACACATGCCCGTAAACTCTGAACTCTGAGAGGCTGCGGCAGGAGGATCACAAGTTTCAGCCCAGTGTGGGTAACTTAGTAACTTAGCTGTTTTAAAAATTTTAACACGGGCTGGGGGTGTAGCTCAGTGTGGAGACTCTGGTTTCAATCCCCAATACTACCTCCCTCCACACAAATCCCAGACTGAGTTTTAGAGGACAAGAGATCCTCCAAAAGTCCTTCTAGCCCACCTATCCTGGCATCAAGGCTACACGGAGAGGCCCCGCCAGTGATATGTAGAATAATTCCCGTTCCGTGTGCGCGTGGGAGAGTAGCAAGGAAGGACACGCAATGTACCTTTAAATGAGGTTTCAAGACCTCACTTAAGCCTTCCCGCAGGTCGACTTTTCACTTGAGCCACTGGTGGGAAGTAAAAATCCTCAGCCATTTTCACTGAGTCAAGCAGAAATTTGGAAGAGGTGGAACTGCAAATCTCTTTCTTATATAATATCAAAGGCATTGCAGCATAATGGGAGTACCTCCTGCACGGAATGGGGCAGAGAAAATGAAGAGGAAGAAGAAACATTATATAAACTTGGCATGTTGAGATGTTCGGGTGAACACTTACAAAAGGACTGGATTTCATCAGACAGATTTGAAGAATCAGCATTTTCATCTGTGCAGTTTAATTTTTTTTCTCCATTCCCTTCAGAGAGGAAATCCCTGCAATACCACTGTTAGGGCTGCACTGTTAGGCCATGAGATAACAGTGGAATGCGGTAACTGACCTGTGGCAGATCCTGGAGCACATACATATATTTCTCTGTTGTAGAGGAAGTGTGATCTTTTACGATACAGTGAGGTTGCATGGAGTCAATAGGATTTTGAAAAATGTTTGTGGCGTTTTAAATTGCCACTCAAGTGTTTACCACACATGTGGTGTTCTCACTGAAGTACAGAATAACCAAATATTGTCCCTCTGCTAAAATCGCTGCCCAGCTAAAATTAATGAAATAATTTTGTTACCAGAAAATCATACTGTTACGCGAGGTCAGAATCATTCTTTCTTTATGACTGAGTATCTTTATCTAGTAGAAACAGCAGTAGCCTTGATTTGAAATATGGCAAGAACAATGAAAGTCTTGAAAGAAAAGTAACACTTGTATTAGCCGTCATATGCCCAGGACCTTACAGTTTGCAAATTGTTTTCTTATCTATAAACTCATAAACACATTAGCTACTAACAGAGAAGCCATCCAAGGAGATTTTAACTTATGAAAGCCAGTATCTTACATCTGAAAAGGCAGTAAAATTCATGACAAGTTAATGCCAGGCCTTCCGAAGCTGACTGCGTGAAGTCGTGAAGTCGCCTCTCTGGGCCTTGTACTTCTACCCTGAGACGCCCTGAGGTCTGGAGTGAGCGTGACTTCTGAGGCAAAGCACTGACGCGGCCCAGTGCCCTTCACTTCCTTGCCTACGCGGTTATTCGTTTTCACAGTGCTCACCATCATCTCAAACTGCCTTACCTGGGCGTTTTCGTGTTCATTTTATGTCTTCCCTGAGCAGAACCCAAGCTCAGTGAACATGGGGAAGTTGTTTATTGGGTTCACTGCTCTCCCCACAGACCCTAGAAGAGGGACAGGCACAGGGCAGACACTCTATAAATGGATGGATTTTAGAACTTTTCTTTGGATCTTGGTCCTCATCTTTGAGCATGGAATGGCTAAAGATGAACTTTTACAAAATGAGCCTCAAAGTTTTGGATCACAGATAGAGTTGAGAGAGTGCCTTCTCCGTGTTAGGAACGGGGTAGAGCAAGGCGGAGTAGAGAATTAGCTGTGAACACCTGACATGTCTACTCTCTGCAGCCTCCTGGTGAAGTCCGTACCATAAACTAACTCCAAACAGGAAAGTAGGTGCTTACGCACACTGGTCGACCTCCAAGAGCTGCAAGTTAAGAAGAGATACTGAGAATACTTGGTTTAGCTTGGGGCTCTGACACCATCTCGCTGTGTCATTCTGGATAAGTCATCCTATCTTCCTCTGAAATCAGTCACCCATGTTCAGATGTGAGAGCTAACACACCCTCTGGCACAAAGTAGGTGCTGATCTTCTAAAAATATTTTTACACTGACTTCTCTTCCTAGAGGTTTATCAAGCCCACTTATTAATAGATTTAAATTAGTATAAGAATACAAAATATAAGTCGGATGTGGTGGCACACGGCTGTAATCCCAGCACTCAGGAGGCTGAGGCAAGAGGATCTCTGTGAGTTCAAGACCAGCCTGGGCTATATAGTGAGCTCCAGGGCAGTCTCAACTACATAGTGAGACCCTGTCTCAAAAACAAACAATCAAACAAAAAGAATATAAAATATTCATTTTTTACAGAAATTTTATTTAAAAACTCGTTTGTCCTTGGTGTGTGTGTTTGTGTGTATGTGTGTGTGTGTGTTTTGCTAGGGATTGAACTCATAGCCTTCACACTGAACTACATCCACAGCTCCTTTTTTGTTTATTTTTTTAATTTAAATTGAATTTATTGGTACACTCTAGGTAGACAGTACAGTTACATTCATTACTGGGATCTTGTACCTTTACATGACAGGTCTTGGTTCTCATTTTTTCCCCTTGTTCCCACCCTCCCTTCACCCCTCCTCCCCTCCCCGCCTACAAACACTTTGATTCCTTTTTTACATTTTCTCATATTTTTTTCCTTTTCCCTTATGCCCCTTTTCCCATCCTTCTCACTGTCCCTACACCTTTGGTCCTTTTCTTCCTATTTCATGTTGCTAATTGTCCCGTTAGGACCTTGAGTACCATTTTAGTTTTTCACACCAGAGAAACTATTCGGTATTTGCATATGTGTGACTTATTTATTTCACTTAGGAGTATATCCTCAAAATGTACCCATTTACCTATGAATGAATCTACTTTCTCCTTCTTTATGGCTGAGTAGTATTCCATTTTATAGAAAAACCACATCTTCTTTATCCAGTTTCCAACTGATGGGCAAATGGGCTGTTTCCAAATTTTAGCTATTACAAACTGTGCTGCTATAAACATGGGTGCACATATATCTCTGTGGTATGATTCTTTTAATTCTTTTGAAAAGATTCCCAACAGAGGGATGGCTGGGTCACCCCTTTTTTTATTTTTGTATTTTATTTTGAGACAGGGTCTTAGTTGCCCAGGCTGAGCTTGAACTTCTGATCCTCCTGCCTCAGCCTCCCACAGTGCTGGGATTGCTTTTGATTTTTGAATCCCCACTGCATTATCCCCACTCAGTTTGCTCTACCACCTCCCTCTTCAAAATCCTCTAGCACCTGAACCTGATCACCTCCAGTCTCCAGGGTCTTTACTCCGTCAGTGTGAACAGAAGGCTGACCGGTAGAACCGACAGTCTCTTGGAGAGGTGCTCAAGGATCAGCCTACCAGGAGGGCCAAGATACCGCTTCTGTCCCAAAGCAGCTCCTCTATTTCTTTTCTAATGAGTGCAGGCAGAGGAGGAGCACGGCAGTATACACATCTCCAGCAAACAATGTATCCCCTGTGGTATTACACAGCATTGCACCATCAAATCTTGCCCCATGGGAGCAGCCGGGCTCCTGCAGTTTGCTATGGGTCTGTCTTAGAGGGACCATTCCCAGAGGCCACGGCTCAAAGAAGGCTCTGTGGTCTCAGTCTGCAGAGCATCTCCCATTTTGTTTTATTTTATGTTTTTGTCTTTTTATTTGAATATAGTATGAGTAGATATTACCAAAGAAACTATAAAATAACATTCTGTTTACTTCTATAAAAAACAAAATTCCATAACAAGATAGTGAATAATGATGATTAAAATAATGTGTAGCACGGTCTTAAAAGAATGGCCAAAACGTTACTCAGAGCACAAGTTATAGACAAAAGAAAAAAACAAGAAAAATCTCTCTTACAAAGAAGAAACAGACAAAAGGACAAGACTTCCTTTTCAATGAACAGAAAGCACGAGTACTATAAATGAAACAAATTAGTATTTATACTAAAATTTTTTGAAATACTATAATAGATAATAGATAATTTGGAGTCATTGAACTTCTCCAGAGAGAAAGAGAGAGAGAGAGAGAGAGAGGGAGAGAGAGAGAGAGAGAGAGATGCCATATAAGAGAAACCAAACACTATTTAAGCTTGTGTGCCTGACTTAACACTGTGTTCTCAAATTGTATCCATTTGCCTATGAATGCCTTAAGTTTATTTTTCTATATGGCAGAGCCATACTCCATTGTGCATAAATACCACATTTTCTTTATCCATTTATCTGTTGACTTTGTTTCCAAGATCCAGCTATTATAATTGGATTTTAAATCTCCATGTTTTTTTCCCTAAGAATAGTGAGTAGTCAACCATAAGACCCCGCCTGTGGATTTCCCAAAATAAAGGGAGTTATTTTCAATGGTAATGATGCCTTCACCTCTAAAACTTCTTCCAACTGTCTCCCACATTTCCACACTAAAATTGTATAAAGCCCTTTTCCCAGACCTTCTCTTTTCCGCATTAGACGTTTTCACAAGGTGTACATATGCAGTAGATCTCTGAAAGCAAATCCTAAAGCATCAAGACAAAAGCTATTAGGATTTGGTTTAGACTCTTATTCATTAGTAAAAGTTTCCTTAGAAGACATACTAATTTTAGAGTGGGGGTTTAGCTCAGTGGTTCCACCACCTGCTTTGCAAACACAAGGTCCCAAGTTCGATCGCTGGTACCAAAGAAAAACTAATTTTAAGTAATGTTCAGGGGAAAAAATATGGCTTTTTTAAAAAAGTGATGTTATTGTAGTATAAATTCTAAAATATCCTGATTCCAAATCAGTGAATCAAACAAAACAGAATAGTCTAGAAAATGATCATTGTCAGTTCTTTTCAAAATGCTTATTAAATTCTCAGTCTTAGCCAGATTCATTTTTAGGAAAAATTATTTTATTTAGGCAAAGTCTTGCAAAAGAACATGCAAAGAATGTTACAGCAACCCCCAGCAGGCTTGGTGAGCCTTCAGGCTCTTCTATGAGCTGAGACAAGATGTTCTCTATGGGCAGCTCTGCCCTGCTGGGACGTTTGAGAGGGGCCAAGCTGTCTGAGAGTCTGTTTTCTTCTTGGCCAGGTGGCCTCAGAAGACCTGGAACTCAAGACTAGGGTGTTGGATGCCCTTGTTAATACCCCTCACCCAAACTGCTGTTATTATCTTTCATGAGGAACTCTGGGAAATTCTGCTGACTATATCCACTGGGCTTCCTCACATGGGTCTAATCCAAAATTATTTCATATATTGGAAGAAAATGAAATGCTCTTTTGAGCAGGGAGACTAAGAGCTGAAGGCAAAAACTTTCAACACCCACTGCATATTGGAATATTCATCAGTCACCTCACCAGATCCCTGTTAATTTCCCCAGCATAGAATAATTGGTTTCAGTCCTTACATTGTGTCTAAAATAGTATTTCCATACTTTTATATTCATGATCTGCCATGCATTTTTAAATTATGATAGGTTAATGTACAGTATTGCTAAATGAATAATAATCCTTACTTTTTGTGTGTATACCTTTTGAGTAATGTATAAAATTAGCATTGCTAATGCAATAACCCATGTTAAATGTTTTATAATTATTAGTTATACTAAATAAACTACAGTTTATAGGACCCTGATATACCATGAAGACATGTTTCTATATTTCTTAGCATTTTCACTTACTTTTTTATCATAAAGTGGAAAATGTAGACAAAGTTTTAGATTTGGGACAATTTCTCCAATTATTTTTAGTCACCTTTTTGTTTTTTGTTTGTTTCTCTATTTTTTGGTACCAGGGATTGAACCCAGGTCCTTGCACTTGCAAGGCAGGTGGCAGCACCACTGAGCTAAATCCCCAGCCAGTTAACTCTTACGTTAGAGAAAAATAGAGACTGACACTGGAGATCTTCTATTTACCTAAAGAATAGACCCATAATCTGTAGTGTACCCAACTTATGAGATTCTACATTTAGATTTCACATCTAAATGTTCACTCACACTTCATGATTGTACATATTAGCTGGAAAAGCTTAGTAACCAAATTATCTAAATAGTTTTAATGTTTTTAAATAACTGATCACACACACTAAAATTCCCTAAATTTAACCTTAACTCTCTGAAATTTTTCTAGCCTGTCTCAAATTCAGATTTCTATGACATCTGCAGAGATCAGGTCTCTGAATCAAGATGATTCCTCCCCCTCCTCCTCCTCTTCCTCCTCCTCCTCCTCCTCCTCCTCCTCTTTTTTCTTGAGACAGAATCTTGTTACAAGACCTGGCCTTGAACTCACTATGTAGCCCAGGCTGGCCTCAAACTAGCAGCAATCCTCCTGCCTCAGCCTCCCTTCGTGCTGGGATTACCAGGGTGCACCACCATGCCTGGCTTGCTTTCTTCCTTTCTGTTTCTTTTGTAAGCAATAAATATTCATTGTTATTCTGGAACAAAGTAATAAAAGAAAGATCCTGTGAAGAGACAAAGAGAAATCTGGGTCATTTAGGTTAGGGCAGCGTCCTTAGCCAGATACACACATGGTAACACTGATTTCATCAAGAAGACATATTTCTGCATCTATTTTCAAGTGGCTTCTTCAAAACCATGAGCCAGAATTTCATTAGCCAAATTCAACAATGTTCCCTTTATGAAAGTACAAAGGCTTCCCTGTAGATACTTAATGCTCAGTCGGTTGCTGATGAATTTGAGAAAGAAAGCTTCAGTGTGAAAACATCATGCATTAAGTGAGTAATAAAGCAGTGATGTTTGTTAAACTCCAAAGGATAGACAGGTCACTGTACCCTAGAGGGAACTCAGCCTTTTTCTCTGAAATATACTGATCATTTTTAGTTCTAAAATACGTTGGAATTCTAATGGAATAGCCCTGGTGCTACAAGTCAAGGACATTTAAAAGTTTGCCACGGACAAGAGCTGTAACTATCTGATAGGGTCGTGTGCAGTGTGTCCTTGGAACTGGCTCCCTGGGCTTCCCCAGGATTCTGCGCAGAGAGGAGCAGGTGAACTGTCTCCAGCAGTTAATCTGGTTTCGGAGCACACCTGCAGGACTAAGTGTCTGACGCCAGTCCCCTGTAATGCCCTCCGTTTCGGAGCTACTTACAACTCCCGTTCCCCACCTCCTCTTCCTAGACTCATCACGGAGAGGCTTCCCGTAACCTTATCCGTGCCTTATGAAATCCAGGCGGGTCTGAAATAATCTAAGCTATCAGAAAGATCAAAGAAGCTGAAGTTTTTGCCTTTTCAGGAAGTCTTTGGTTGAGTGTTTGCTAGTTTCTTCCTCACTCCATACGTTTCAATTTATCTGGCTTCTTGGAAAGGCTTATTAATTCTTCAAAGTCCTTACCCCAGCTCTTTCTTCCATAATTTAATAAGCCCAGCCCATGGTGAATGCTTCCTCTTCTGGAATTCGGAGTCTTTTTGTTCCCATTGTTCCTTATATAATATATCCCAATGCCGTGTCTGCATTTTTGCCTTTAATATTTTACCCCTCGAATAGATTGTAAGCCTCCTGAAGACACCAGTTACATACATATTGCATATTGTACCTTTTATTTTACTTTTTTGTTGTGGTACTGGCAATTGAACCCAGCACCTTCACTCTGACCTACATCCCCGGTATTTTCTTTTTTTGTTTGTTTTGTGTTTTGTTTTTTTGGTACCAGGGATCGAGCTCGGGACCTTGCGTTTGAGAGGCAGGCAGTGGCATCACTGCGCTGAATCCCTGGCCTTGTATTTTCTTTTTTACAAAGTCTTGCTAAGTTGTCCGGGCTGGCTAGTATCAAATTTTTGGCTTTAGATATTCCTGTCTCAGCTTCCCAGAGTGCTGGGATTACAGGCATGCACAACCATGAGAGCCTGTATATGCTATTTTTTAAAATGACATCTAATATTACTGATTCATAAGGTACATTAACATATAAATCTATAGCTAAGATGTGCATTAGTGACTGCAATGTTTGAATTGGCCTAATTTTCATTGTCAGTCAAGGTTTCCCACCTCTACATTTTTGTTGATTTCATGGCCCCTTACCTCTGTATTTCACACCCATGGAAAGAACCAGCCTGTCCTCAGAATCTGGCTTCTGAGGGATATGGCTGCATGATTTCAGTCCCTTTGAGGCAGAGAAAGTCTCAGAGCTGTGCTCAGGTCATCCCCACTAGGAGAGGGCCTTCTGCTCCCTCTTCACCCAGGTCCCTTGGTCAGTGCAGGCTGCAGTCTCTTCATACAGGGCCCAGTCTGGGAGTGGGATCCAGGAAGAGCAGGAGATAAGCATGGTCTTGAGAAAAGAAAAATAACCAGATGAAGGAGGCTTTGTGCAGTGCAGGAAACACATTCACAAGCCCAGGAGAAACAATCAGTACATTGAAAGGATTCCTTACTCCTCCAGGGCACAGAGGAGGGCGGGAGACACCCTGCTGGCAGACAGCCTGAAGGGGCTGTCCTTTGTGGTCCGATGGACTGATCTCTGCACTTTCTGGATTCAGTTCCCCAGGTGAGACAATCCCAGAGCAAAGAAAATTATGTAACTGTAAGTGAATGATTCTTCAACTAGCTTGATTTTTCATTACTCATTTCAAACTTGAAACAAAACTTAACCTTGGAGAACACACACACACACACACACACACACACACACATTCTTTTTGGGGGGATGGCATGGGGTAGGGCTTTCTGTAGATAACTAAACAGTAACAGAGAATTAGGCCAGCTATGTAAACTGCTGGTATTCTGGGAATATTATTCCATCAATCTATAACCTGCAAAGAGAATAATAGATACCTGAGTAAAGATATACTACCAGTAGGTCCTGAGACTACACTGTTAGGGCTGGCTGCAGATATTACTTTGACATATTGTATCTTAAAAATCTTTCACAGTGGTAATTCTCACACTCTGGGAAGCCAAGGCAGGAGAGCCACTTAGAGCCCAATCTGGGCAATTTAGCAAGAGCCTGTCCCCAGGATGTAGCTCAGTTCAGCCCTCAGCACAGCACCTCCAAAACAAAACAGCAACCATGAAATTCCAAATGTTCACTTGTTAAAAGCTAGGAGAGGAAAGATATTTTCGTGTCTGGCAAGAAAAGGATTGCATGATCCAATTTGTACCAAAAACTCCATAAAATCCAGTCTCTTCTGCCTTCTTCCTATGGTTCTGCAAAACAATAGATGTATGTGTTCAACATGACATGAAAATAAGTATGTTCTGAAAAGTTTCATTGAAGATCTCTTTATAATTGCTACTTTTATAATTAGCAACCTCTTCCTCTTAAAATGACAGCAGAGTATCCCTTACCTATCGATGAGAAATAAACTAGTACATCACATCAAGATACAAAGTGGCAATACATTTTATAAGGTTAGTAATTTTTTAAAAACTGTAATCTACCTCTCTAATAAAATTAATTATTTACAGGTAGGTCCATGAAGTGAAAGGAACTAAAAATGAGAATTATTCCAATTTTTTAAATGTTCAGAGTGATGTTTATTTTCAAAGTAATTCAACTTTTAAAGTTATCCAGGCTTCCATATATTACTTTTCAAAAGACTCTTTAAGGTTAATTTCAAGGTTTAACAAGTTTTCTATTCACAGAATATCGCTGGGCATTTTTGGCAAAACCAATGCTCTACTTCTCCTATTCCAACTTTACAAAAATTGCACTTCTAAGCTGGGCATGGTGGCACATGCCTGAAGTCTCTGTACTCTAAGAGGCTGAGACAGGAAGATTACAAGTTTGAACCCAGCCTGGCAACATAGCAGTTCAGTGAGAACCTGTCTCAAATTTTAAAATTTTTAAAGGGCTGGGGATACAGTCGATGCAAAGGCCCTGGGTTCAATCCTCAGGACAAAAAGAGAGAGTGAGAAAGAAAGGTGAGGGTAGAGACAAAGGAAGGGAGGAAGGAAAGAAGGAAGGATGGAAGGAAGGAAGGAGAAAAGAAGGCAAGTGGGCTAGAGATGCACTAACCCACCTCAAAGGTAAGGCCCTGGGTTCAATCTCTAGTATAAACACACACACACACACACACACACACACACACACACACACACACACACACGCACACACACGCACACACGGAATTGCCCTCTAAAACACAAGTATAGAGATAAAACCATCTCTGCAGCTCATCCTCTTCCGCAAGTCAGTGTCTGCTGTAAGCAGTCTCTCCATAAAATTTCACAAGGGCACACACTCCTGAGAGGCTGAGACAAGAGGATCCTGAGTTGGCAGCCAGCTTGGGCTACATCATGAGACTCTTCCTCAAAAAACAAAACCAACCAACAACAACAACAACAACAACAAATAGTGAACTTTACCAATCCGTCTCTGGACCATAGGTTTATCAGAAAGCAGTCATTTCAAACAAAGAGTGATAGGAAGACATAAGCAGTTACAGTACATTCATTTTGTTATAGATAGCTCAAAATAATCATTCTATGTGCAATACTCAAAGAAGTAGTTATTTCCTACTACTGCTGTTTGAGTCACGTGCATGTAATATTTTGAGTATTGATACATGTTATGGCGTGTGTCTAGATGTCCCCCACCAAGCCTCATGCAGTCGTAAGCAGGCTTTCTCAGATGTGGCTGAAATCTAGTGTGTGGGGTGCTTGAATTGATTCATGAGGCAAGGCTAGGATCAAGGGCACGAGGATTAAGGGTGCAAGTGCTACCTGCACTAAGAAGTCTGAATAAGATAAAAGGGTTGGAAAGATGCTGTTAAGGTCTCTTATCGCTTTTGCTACCTTATGCTTGTCATGAACTGTTTCTCCCATACCACCCTACCTTGGAGCCAGCCGATTATGGACTGAAAGTTCTATGAACTGTGAGTTACATAAATCTTTCCCCCTCTTAACTTGTGGGTATTGGGTATTTTGTCTCAGCAACGAGAGAGTAACTAACACAATGCATGGCCTCTGACATGTTACAGAATACAAACAGCTATTGTATTTACTCAAATTTTAGTCTCCATCATTTGCAAAGACCATCGTTATTTTGTGGCCTAATGGTCTTGCTCAAAATGAGTTTAAGTCTAAGAACTCTAAATAAGGGATTCCATGTGCACACATTACACAAGGGACATCCACTCTTCACTCCTCTAAGTCACGTACAATCTGTTTGCCAGGCATGGACAGAGATACGTTAGACACAGACTGGACTCTAGATATTACGGAGCCTGCACAGGGGAGTGCTGTGACCATACAGTGCCTCCCACTGCTGCATCTTTCCCAAGCTGTCCTCACCCTGCTCAGATGTCTAGCCCAGTGGAGATATATTGCAAAAAGAATCAATCTGCACACATGGAAAATTCGCCAGATACATAGGAAGGCATCTTATGCTAAGTCCCTTCATTTAGAGTGCGTCAAGTAACATATTGATTTTGTTTGTCTGTTTGTTTGTTTGTTTTTGGTGCCGGGGATTGAACTCAGGACCTACATACTGAGCTGCATCCCCTGTCTTTTTTTATATTTTATTTTGAGGCAGAGTCTAAGTTGCTAAGTTAGCCACAGTGGTCTGGAACTTGTGATCCTCCTGCATCAGGATCGCGCCATCATGCCAGCCAGAAACTTCTCATCGAAATACTGTACGTTCTGGGGGCCAGCGAATTGGAACCCCGCTGCATTGTTTTCATTTCTTCCAGATACCCTACAGCGGAGAAAACAAGCCCTAACGCCGGATGCACCACGTTATCCTATCACATTAAGTACGCAGTCATTTACCCTGCTATGGTGGTATCAACTCACCCAGAGCTCTCTTTGAGGAAGAGAACCAGCAACAGCAGGGAGGAATGTGACTTTAAAATTCCTTGACTTACAAGAGAAATGTTAAAGTTAGTTTATAAAGTAGGGGCATATTCATCAGTATGCTATATTTAGAGGGATCTTCAAAGATATTTAGAAGGCAGACAGGGTGTCGGTTCGCAGCCATTCATAAATTAAATATTATTGAGTACTGGGGCTGGGGATTTAACTCAGTGGTTCCGCCACCTGCCTTGAGCATGAGGTCCCGAGTTCGATCCCTGGTACAAAACAAAGTCATGAATGTGTATGTAATTATATTATTGAGTACTAACTTTGTACTGAGCACTGCTGCAGGTGCTGAGGATGAAGCAGAGGAAGGAGAGTCCGGTCCCGGATAAACAGCCACCTCCACATTACCACACCCAGCACAGAAGGGAGACCGGCAGTGAGGGCGTGATTAGAGAGTCGCCACGCTGGGACAGTAACCACACACCATGGAGTAGTACTCCTCCCTAAAGAAGAGTTAACTTGAGTCATTTGTGGGAAAATGGGTGCACCTCGAGACCACAATGCTAAGCGAAATGAACCAGACTCACAAGCTTAAATATCACGTGGCTTCTCTCACGTGAGAAGCCCAAAATTAGATAAAGAGCACAATAAAAGATAGATAATAGCAAGTAGACAGATAGAGTTTACTCAAATGCGAAGGGGGTCCAGAGATGGAGGGAGGAGGGCAGGAGGAGGGGGGAGGACGCAATGTAAAAAGAATTAAGATATGTGTTGTACAGGTACCAACTCCACCTACTCTACGCTAGGAATGTAAACATTATGCACTACTACGTAAAAACAAAAAAAGTTTTAGGCATGTGCTCAATTTAGATGGCACAGCTCAGTCGCACTAGATGTCATGTGCAGCATGTCTAATGTACATTTAGATATGACACTTTAAAATTTGCTCTCGTGTATTTAAAGTAACCCAAATTCCATCATCCATGTCATTAATTCATTACAGAAAGTCCACTAACCAGTAACCCAAGACCTGTGGGACACCCGAATACATTTTTAGCGTCCCCACACTACTTTGCACACAGGAAGAAAATGAGGGCTCAGAAAATTAAAAGAAGAAAACCTTCCTCCTGCTAGCAATATTTAACAATATTTTTATTGTTCACTTCGGTGAAGTTCTTACGCAAGGAAAGAACACAAGCAAACGAGTTGATGATTTAGCCTGTTAAGAGATTTAAAGTTGTGTTTTAACCTTCGTTGTACTTGAAAAATGTGCTATTTTTAGTCACATGTCCTATATCTGCCAAACTGGCTAAACCAGTTTTTGCCCCATTCAGAGCACAAGTTAGCCAAATCAAAAATACTTCGCTGCTGCTATGGATCCAAGTGTTCACTGTGAAGTGTATAACTGCAGTCTGAAGAGAAGAAACAAGGCGCTATCAGATTTGTTGCTGAAAGTAAATTTAAAGTCACTGAGAAACCTCACCTGCGCTGTACATTAAAAAAATAGGGTAAAGTGATAAATACAATGGGAAATCAGTTATTTTCAGGAAATACAAGGACAAAACAAGCCAGCCAAAGCAAAAACATGCAAAGATGTAGCAAGACTAACCATGTGTTAGTAATTGTTAAAGTTGGGTAATGGGAACATGGCAGTGAATCACTCTATCCCCTTCCTGAACTTTTATGTTTGAAATTTTCCATATTGAAAAAAAAGCAGGGAAAAATGAATCCATTAAAAAAATACTATGTGGGCTGGGGATTTAGCTCAGTGATTCTGCCGCCTGCCTTGCAAGGGCAAGGACCTGAGTTCCATCTCAATACCAATGATGATGATGATGATAATAATAATAATAATAATAATAATAATAATAATAATAATAATTTGTTTTTCTTGAAGACTCCTTAAACAACTAAATAAAAATACAGAAAAGTGGTTAGAATGCATAGAAAAATAAGATGCACTGTGGTTTAAGCTTCCTCAGGAAAATTAATACAGTACACATGTCAGGGGAAAAAATGACCACGAATTTAATAATGAAAAAATGTGACTTTTAACAAAATGAATAAGTTCAGTAATTCTCCTTCTTTTTCTTTAAGCATTTAACCAGAAAAATAAGAATCTACATTTGAGAAAGTGAGCATGTTGATTTAAACACCCATACAAACATCCGCTGGCCAAGAGCAGAGACAGAATTCATTTAGATTGTTAAAGAAAAAAATCATTCAATGATACAAGGTGAGGAAGGCTTTTTCAGGACCATGGTAATAGGTACAGGGACCACCGCAAGAGCGGGAGAGATACTGAACTCGACCCTGAATATAGCACAGTCAGAAGAGAATTTAAAGCCAAAATGCAAACTGGGGGTCAATGGATGCAAAGTTATGTGGAAGATAAGGAAACTGGTCAAATATCAGGGGTGCTGAGATGGACAGAAGGGGAAAGCCAGGCTTCTTGCTAAAATGACTTAGCAGGGCCCTTGGTCAAAACCTGATCTTACAAAGCAACACATGGGCCTAGCAGAAGATGCAGAAGACTGACTAAAGTTTGTCCAGGGAAAGAATCTTTGCCAAGAAAAAGGATCTGAGAAAGTTTATTTGTGTAACAACCCAGTCTTTTTTTTTTTTAATCACCAAGTTCTGGGAAACAATAAATGCTACTAAAAAAACAAATATAGCACCATGTAGAGGGGAATTTTTGTTAAAATTACATTGGATCGAGTCCAATTTAAATACCTTAGTAAAACTGTGGGCAGCAGAAAATTTTAGGAAGTAGAATTAAACTGAAAACAATGGTAAAGTTTTGGGTCTCACTATGTAATTCAGACTGGCCTTGAACTCATTGCCGTTCACCTGCCTCAGACTCCTGAGTGCTGGGATTACAGATGATATGTGCTATGATACTTGACCAGAGTTTCAAAGGACAAGCCAAGAGTAATATTTAAAATTTTTCTTTGGTAGACTCACAATATTAGTGGAGCAGAGGGAAACTTGGCAAGCATTATCTACATTTGGTTTAAGATAAAATACTATAGGTTCTACCTCATAATATTTCGTTTGACTATCAAATTTACTGGGATTTAAGCCCTGCATATGGAGCAGCTGCTCAGTGAAAGATCCTCAGCTAAATAAAGAGTGACTTGTTAAGGCAAAATCAAAGTGTTTGTGCTACCAGGAAAACATTAAAAATCACAACATTTTGCTCTCAGAAGTACCCCTTTGAAGGATAAAAGCAAAAATGTCTAAACATACTTTCCTTACTCCAAGGAATTTCTGTGCTACCCTGCCCCTCTGAGCACTTGCTGTCGTCTTAACACCCCTGCTTGTTGTCTTTAACCTAACACCCGATTCTAACCAGAATCTTCTATCATTCTTCCCAATCTTCTTTATCCTTCTCATCTGAATCAATCTGGTCAAGTCCTTAAAGCTATTTTTGCATAGAACAGAATTACTTAAACAAATTTCATGACAAATTTTTTTAATGTCTCTAATTTAAAAGGAAGAAAACATGCTTAAGAAGCAATTAAGTCTTTAGTGATTCTCCAAAGAGGCCTAACGGAAAATAAGCATTCCTGGGTGTATACAGATGCTAGGAATTTTGCACATTAAATATTTGTGTGTGTGTGTGTGTGTTACTTTGAGTATTTAGTGTTAATATCTCTATTGTCGTCTTTCTATATACTCTTCTTAAGTGAACATATTCATTTCTTTAATTTAAATATGTACTACATGGGGGCTGAGGATGTAGCTCAATGGTAGAGCACTTGCCTAGCTGGGTACTTTATAAAGAAAGGGTGTTTAGCTAGCTCACTCTTTTGCAGGATAAAAGTCCAACATCAAGTGACCTAAAACACAGTTCAGCCTCTGATGAGAACTGCGTAGCAGATGGTATCACAATGGCAGGAACATTTGCAGAAGATCTAAGACAGGAAGCCAGGCAGATTCAGGTGCCAAGCTTAATCTGTTTTTTACAAAATCCATTCTTATAGGAACCAACCAGTGTCCCCTGAGAACTACTTTAATTCCCTTCCAAGGATAGTGCCCCCATCTAATTACCCTAATTGCTTTCCACTAGGCCCCTCCGCTTAAAGGTTTCAGCACCACTTAACACTGTGGCACTGGGAGCTAAGCGTCCAGGACATCCGCCCTCAGAAGACACGCTAAAACCATATTCAAACCATAGAGCATCGAAACACCAATCCTGCTGAAAGTAAGAGTGTTTTCCTGCGGGTACCAGGTTTTGTCAGAAGACAGACGAGGACAGAAGAAGTGTAGGGGCAGTCTACTTTAGAATCTTTGTGAAAAAAGCAAGGCGGGGCAGGGTAAACAGCATAGGACTGGCTGCGTGAATAATTTTGGTGGCGGAAAGAGAGGCTGCCCCTACTTGTCTGGTAGCTGGCTTTATGTAGGGCAGAGTATGTGAGAGTTAGGCCAAGGCAGTGCTTGGAGTATAAATTCAGCACAAGTTGGAGGGCTTCTAATACAATCTTGTACACCTGGAAAATCTGGATTACAGGGGAGATGTAAACAACTTTGACCATTTAAAGGATGGCACATAAATTCAGAATCTGAGAGACCACAATTAGAATACACATGCTTTCACACTCACACATACTTACACACACATGATGTCATAGTCCATTTTGCGCTGCTCTAACAGATACATGAGACTGAGTGATTTATAAAGAATAGATTGTGAGTGCCGGGGATTTAGCTCAGTGGCCCTGTGCCTACCTTGCAATTGCAAGGTCCTGAATTCAATTCCTGGTACCAAATAAAAAAGATTGTAACTTCCCAGAATTCATATATCGGAGCTCTATCTTGCCACATTCCTGTATTAGAGATGTGGGTTTCATAAGGGTGGGCTCTGGTACAGGGACAGATTCATATTCCTGTCCCCAATCCCGTCACATAAGAATACAGGAAGAAAGCAGCTTTCAGTATACCAGGAAAAGGGCTCACTAGCAAGCAGATTGGCCAGCACATGGATCTTGAACTCCTCAGCCAAGCTCTAAGACTGAGAAAATAGGTTTCTGTTGTTTGAGCTCTTAGTCTATGAACTTTTCATTATGGAAGCCCAAGGAGAGTAATAAGAATGGGCAAATTAAAGTAACATTCTTCAACTAAATTTATTCTTCTTTTATGCTTTTCTTCAAGCTAGTGTTTAACCAATATTATTATTTAGCTTCCCATGCCTCTATTGTGATTTAATAAAGCCGTAGAAGTAGCAGAAGAGGGAAAAGGAGAATCAGAGAGTAAATACAATCAACATGCTAGGCTTATTATATGCTAACTTTTAATTACTCACAGTGCTTACTAGGAGACCAATACATGTTTTATGAAAACAAAGGGAATCTGGATGGAAGAGAATTCCTTGATTTGGCCCCTGTTCTGTCCCCTCAAGCTAGGATTGCTAGGGTTGTAGAGGTAAATTTTAGAGTGTAAAGATAGAGATCACCTGCCTTGGCTTCAGAAAAAATGGAGTACACAACCTGGGAAAACACTCTTAGACATCCCTGAACATTAGTTTATTCTATGCAGAGCAGGGATAAAAATATTTACCCTGTGGATCATCCTGGGACTTGAGATAAAATAGTGTGCTCAAAACGGTTGCTGTTATGAAAAGAAGGAATTTAGGGGCAGGGGATTTAGCTCGGTGGTGGGGCTACCTGCCTGACAAGAGCAAGGGAGTTTCATCCCCAGTACCAAAAAGAGAACTAATTTAATTCAGAGGAACTACCGAGTTTGAGTTAATTAGCAATTAAAGCTGGCCGCAGTGCAAAACTTTAACAACTCTAAGAATTACACACCTAAACTATGCAACACACATAGAAACAGTACATAAAACAGAATCCTACAGCTATCTTTGTGTAGTCTTAACAGGTAAAGACTCACAAGAAGCAGCCCCCTTACTGTGTGGAAGAACCGCCACTGCCTCTGGTCTAGGGCCACACGTGGCCTGACTTTTGCTTCTTTTGGTTGGAGCGAGGCTGACATCTCAGGTCCTCCTCAGACCCACTGTGTCTCCCTTAGTTAGGGTTACCAGACACTTCATGTGATTCCTGGACTCTGAATCCAGCTAGTGATTTCAGGCTTTATTTATAGAGATTAAATTTTGAGTCTTTAAAAAAATGTTTCCTTTGACTAATCTCACTTTTGTGAATATAATAAATATGTATTATTGTGTGCGGGAGATTTAGCTCAGTGTTGCCGCCACCTGCCTCAAAAGTATAAGGTCCTGAGCTCAATCCCCGGTACCAAAAAGAAAAAAAAATTATTGGGACAAAACATAAGTCAGAGGTGATAGGAAGGAAAAAAAGGCCCCAGCCCTGAGCCTGTTTGCTGATATTAAGGTGTGGAGAAGTTACTTCTTCTTTTGGCATATGAAATCGAGTATGTAAAAGAGGCTAACCAAACCTGAGGCCAAAAAGAAGAGAAATCACAGAATTTTGACATGTGTTACTACACCAAACAAATGCAAAATTATGCAAAGTGCACAAGTGTACATTTTCATATCCCCTCCACACACAAAAAAAACACAAATTAAGCTACTAATAAGTAATTTAACATCTACCAAAAAACGATTGAATCTTGAAATATTTTGTTAAAAATGAAGAAATAGATTTTTTTTCCATATTCTCTTTTTACAAGCTTTTCTTAGAATAATTTATAAAACTTCTGATATTCACTTATAAAATTTTTAAATAACTGGTATACGCATTAATTTGGAAAGAACAATTATTAACCTTAGGCACACAAGACCAAGACAGAAAAAATTTTACATCACAAGATATTCATTTATTTTCCTTTTACTATTACCCAGATTTCAAAATCAATTAATATCTAATACTGTATAAGTAAAGTTAATGCTAATTAAATTAGTGCATTCCAACCTCCTACAATTAGCCCCTCCCATGGCTTCCTAATTTTTCTTTATTCTGTGTACATGAAACTTGTATCTACAACTATTATGCAGACAAAGTACACTTCTAAGAAATCCCCCTTTACCCATTAAGTTTCTTAATGGAGAAATAAAGGAATGCTGTGTAAACTTCACAAAGTGACACAGAGGCCCTGAATATAAAATTTTCAGTTCTTTAATCCTCAAAGTTTTCTCAATTGAGAAATAAAAAAAGGAAACCAATGGACCATAGAACCCATCCACTCCCAAAAGGGATAAAAAAAAAAAAAAAAGCCCTCAGGAGGAGCAGAACACACTGAGATTTATACATCAGGCAGAGGGGCTGTTGTTCCTCGTCCCTTTTTGATGAGAGAAAGACCCCTAAAATCGTGGGATGCAGCTGGGTTATTATTTAAGGGGACAGACTACGGCCCGCGCAGATCCTTTGTGAGCCCCGCGGACTTCAGCATACCAGCCGTCCATTTGTTGCCAGGGGACGGCTCTATGGGTTTCGATGGCAAAGTTCCCGCAGAAGCTCCCTGGGGGGCAGGGTTTCCTTCTGGGAGGAGTGGTCACAAGTGGATTTTCCTTCCCCGCCCTCCTCCTCCCCGAGGTTTTCCTCGGGTCGGTGTTTTCCCCCCACCCCCATCTGTATTTCGGATTTGGCAGCTGAACGGATTTCGTGCGAGAAAGAGATTAACTCGGTGACATTGTGCGAATCATACATCAGTTAAGGGGATGAGAACAAAAACGAAGTTTTAATATGTGAAGTTTCATTTTGAGCGTGACAGCCCCGTGTCATTTGTCATTTGTGTTTCAGCGCAATGTTGTTCCATTATCCCTGTAGTTAAAATATTGAAATGCCAAAATTCAATAATCGTCTGTGTCTTTGTGCAATGTAATAAGCAACCTTTTTATAGGACAAAGGCTGAATATTAACTGGTGAGACTGACAGTGATGAAAAGCTGGGTCTTAAAAAAAAGAAACAAGAAAGGCCATGCCAGAGAGAAAATAAACATAGGGAGAAATCTATAACTCACAAAGAGTTAAGGGGCTGTTAAATGACAGCTGTATAAAGTCATATATATAATAAATGAAGAAAGATTAACTAGATATGATATTTATATTTTTAAGAAATATCAGTTGTATCAAGATATATCCGTTCTATTATTATCTATCTATATCACACTAATGGTTACAGCACTTTTACCTCTAAAATATATAATCGTTTTATATGTTACATGGGATGTATATATATATATGTATTCCTTTGAATAGAAGTGTCTTGAGGTCAAAATAAAAATGACATAGCTATATACGAAGAACCAAAATTCTTAAATCTTCATCAAGTTGTTAAACTACAGAAAAATTAACTGTAAATTTTGTTAAATTGCAATAATCACTCCAATTTTTCTTCTGAGTAGTGGGAAAAGAATTATAATCTTCCAAAAGTTGCGTCCGACAAGAAACAATAGTTTTTGAACCAGCCAAAGACAAGCAACTGAAGGGCCACATCGTGCCAGAAGACAGCCAGTGGCCGCTGAACTTTCAATTGAATAAGATGAAGCTGCGCTGGCCGTATGTCAAAGGCTCAACGGCCCACCTGACCAGCGGCCTCCATATTGGGCTATGCGGGATACAAACATTCCCATCACGTTAGGATTGCTCAGCATTGCTTCTGGAAGGAGAAGGCTCCAGAAAAGGGGGACTAGGTAGATGACAGGTGTAGTGGAGGGAAAGGCAATGATTCTGTGTCCTCATTGTGCAGCTGTGCTTTATTTTTTCCAGTTTCGCCATCACGTAGCCTAGGAAGAGAAAACAGATGAATATCAACCTCTCTCCCTCTTTCTCTCTCTCCCTCTCTCTCCCTCTCCCACCGTCTGAAAGGAGTACTGCTGCTTGCCCACTGCCCAGCTCTTCCAAACATTTGAATTATGATGCCTGAATTTCTATAAGATGCTGTCCAACAAAACTCTGGTAGAAATGGTATTTGGTTATGCTAAATAACTAACGGAAGGATAAAAGCATTGTGAATCTAGTTGTAACAAAAGTATTCTTAAATGGGGATAACTTTAATTTTATGACTTAGCAGTCTCCTAGAATCTTATGGCTGCCTTCTGGCATAAGGCATCAATAAACTTTATGAGTCTTCAAAGTGCTCTCTGCATGACAGAAAAAGAGTAGTTTCAAATTTTTTCTTTTTCTTTTTCTTTTTTGTGACTATGTGCTCATAGTTTCAAATTTTTTCTTTTTCTTTTTCTTTTTTGTGATTATGTGCTCAAAAAGGCATTTGGAAAAGAAAAAAGGAGGGAGAGAGAGTGTGAGAGAGAGAATTTTAAAGGAATTGATGATTCTTATAAAGAATGATTTGGACTTTAGCATTTATTTTCCTACTGCTACCAAATAAGCTAAGGGTATGTGTTTTATTATAAAAGGACACTTTGAATTTTAAAGGTACTCAACTCAGTTTAAATAGAAAACTATCCTGAATGCTTGTGTTTGTAGATATCCATGTATACATTTTGATAAGCAAATAAGAGTCCAGGGGATGGCAAAGTGAAGTGGAAATCTTCCATTACTGGTAAATGTTCTAATAATCGGTGTCACTTTGTTCTTAGAAAAGATTCAATGGCAAAGCCAAGAATCATAGAGCCATAGTTGCTGACTGACTTTAAGAAGTGAGAGCACAAAATAGCAAAGAGAAAACATAAGCAGATATATAAACCTAAAGGAAAAATTTAAAAAAAATAAATAAAAAATAGGTACATATAACAAGAAAGAAATAAAAACATTTTCTGGCAAAAAAGAAAAAGATTAAGTTTCTTCTTGATTTAATCGCCCCTGGAAATCAGTAGTTTCTTATACCTAAATACGTTACTGATTTCCTTGTTTAAATCGATATCATGAGTATAACACTACAACACACATTAAATACACACACACAGATTTTAGCTTAGGAAATCCCCACCCCTCCCCCATCTCAGGGGGGTGGGGAAAAAATCAGTGCTTGGCAACAGGAGAAACTCATGTAGTGATTCTTTACTAGAATTGGTACTTCAGGAACTTTAATTATGCTACCTATTAATTTCCCTCAACATTTTTTGACTAATCTCTCTTTCTGATTTGGTAAAAGTATACTACATCGAGATTAATCCAAAATAATTTTCTTCTTCCAGGACACATTTGCAGACCTCTAAACATACACGTCTCAGTTTGAAAAGTGAGCCGTAACTACTATGCACATCACACTATGCACATCACAGACAGCGCTGGAAAGTCACTGGAAAACCTTAAGGTTATCCCTCCACCTCTTGGAACATCTCCACCCTCATGAGCTCAGGATCCTTGACGCCAGGATCTCAGGAGTGAACAGAAACCACACGCCCTTCCCCTGCTCATAAACCTGAGTATAAACTGACCACAAATGTTTTCAGATAATATACTCATCTCTAGTAGAGAAAAATCGAGCAACCAGCTGGGAAAAGTCTTTAAGCAAATACTTTGTTCCCAAGTAATGTACTGAGTACTAAATTCAGGGTCAGATGATTTCACTGATTCTCAGCTTCCCGAGGTAGAGGACTGATGTACACTAGTTGGCCTGATTTTCCTGGAGATGTGAGAGGAATAGAACAATGTAAAGCCTATGATGACACGTACTTACACGATTCCCTTCTTTCCAAAGAGAGGAGGAATAGAGGAAGGGTTAAGACGGTTAAGAATGAAAACAACATAGGCGGAGCTGTCGTGAGTTCCTTCTGGTGCTGGAATATTTTAAGGGAAGGAAAGCTGAGTGCCATATAGGTGTACAAGATATTTGTACGGGTTAGCCACCAGCTCAATAAATGTGGTGATCTTGCCACCTAAGAAACTGTCGGGCCGCATGGCTGGCCAGGGGTATATTCATTCAAAATCAAAACAGGCATAGTTAATCCACTCTCCCAGCAACCACACAGCAGGCTGCCGTGGCTATGGGGTTATTATTCCCTCCAGCCAGGCATAAAAACACAGGCCAAGTATACAAGGAGGTTTGTTTAAACGTTACAATCAGAGCCCGTGTAACCAAGACCTACAGGGAATCAAAAGAGAGAATTCTTTACAGTATGTGCAGATAGTGGCTTCTGCAGAGAAAACTGCTAGTGTACTATATCAATCTATGCAGGGACTTTCACGCCTTAGTCTTTGGTGAATCTATGATTGAATTTATTTCCAGGGTTAAGCGTTATCTCCTAACCGCTCCTTTAATGGTGATTCCTTTCACCTGAAGGACTCAACCTTTACACAAATGTGTGGACACACACAACAGGCATGTTTGTTATTTCCTTCTAGAAGGCACTATTTGAGCAGACTATACTTAGCAGATAAAAGCTTTGGCATCTCCTTGGCATATACTTACATTGCACCCTTGCAGGAAATGACTGCTGAGTGCAAGAGTCACAGGTGATTTCTGCATTTGTGTTCAGGACTCTGAAGGAGGGAGAGGCCTCACCAGCTCCATATGCAAGGATCACAGTCTACTAAAATCTTCCAGAAGCAAAGGAGGAAAACTTCTGATGACGAAGAAGCAGTAGGCAATTAGCAACCATCAATAACTTTTTTTAAAATTGAGTTTATTGGTACATTTGAGGAATACAGTACAGTTACATTCATCATTGGGATCGTGTACCTCTATATGACAGGTCTTGGTTCTCATTTTTCCCCTTGTCCCTGCCCTCCCTTCACCTCCCCTCTGCATTTACAACCACTTTATTTCCACGTTTTCATTTTCTCACATTTTTTCTTTTCCCTTATTACCCTTCCCTTACCCATCCCACCTTCCCTACACCTTTACACCTTTTCTTCCCATTTCACAATGCCAGTTATCTCATTAGGATCTTATGTACTATTACAGTTTATTCACACCAGAGAAACTATTCGGTATTTACACATGTGTGACTTATTTATTTCACTTAGGAGTATACCCTTAATATGCATCCATTTTCCTATGAATGAATCTAATTTCTCATTCTTTATGGCTGAGTAATGTTCCATTTTATAGAAAAACCACATCTTCTTTATCCAGTTTCCAACTGATGGGCAAATGGGCTGTTCAAAGTTTTAGCTATTACAAACTGTGCCACTATAAACATGGGTGCGCATACCCATCAGTAACTTTTAAAAGGGGGTAACTTTTTCTCTCTTCTCATAAAGTAATTGTAAAAAATCTTTTTTCCAAGTAGTTAATTCAAATATGTAAATGTCTTTCTTCCCTTTTTTTTTTTTGGTACTGGGGAGTGAACTCGGGACCTTGTGCTTTTGAGGTAGGCGCAGGTACCACTGAGCTAAATCCCCAACACACATAAATTTTTTTCTATTGCATATCATTACATTGTCAAACTTTTAGAAAATATTTCCTAGAAAAAAAAAAGACAAACTACTTCACTACTGCAAGATTAGGGGTTTTAAGAGTTGGTGCCTTTCCTCTACGCCAATGGCTTAAGGGAAATGTGCTTCTGAACTGAAATGCGGGTTTGTGTATATAAATGTGGAAAATTGTTTCACCTACCTGAAACAGTAGGCATGCCATTCCAATCTGGTTCCAAGTAGCAAGTTCAGTTATTAGAAGTATTATTTGATAGAAAAATATTTTATTTTTCAATCTGTATAGAGTTATATATGTATGTGTGTGTGTGTATTGAAATTTAAAACTTCCATGTTCAGTGCCAATATTATTTTTCAATGCATGCTAAGACCAATTGCTATTATTTTTTCCATGAAAATAATTGAAATTCTGCATTCTTCTCGGAGAAAAAAGTAATAAAATATTTCATTGGTTGTTGTGATTATAGAAAACAAGGATTTTTCTTCTCATTGAGCTTATTGGTACTTTTTAGGTACACAGTACAGTTACATTCATCATTGGGATCTTGTACCTTTACATGACAGGTCTTGGTTCTCATTTTTTTCCCCTTATCCCTGTGCTCCCTTCAAAACAGGGATTTTAAAGCCCTTTTTAAATGCTTTCTATGATGCTGTTCTATTGATCTTAGATTTTGGTGTTTCCTTTTTAAAAACTCACCAACATATTTCTATAGTAAAGGTGAACATTTACTTCATCTCTGGATGTCGATTTTAATTTCTGCGACACCTTCAAGTCCGAAAGGTAACAAGGCTGCTGACGCATTGAAGAGCCCTTCGCCAAAAGCCAGGTGTGGCAGTGTGGTTCTCACCAGGAGGCCCCCGGCCAATGGTGACGTGGTGATCAATCTTGTCTACCTGAACAACCTAGTAGGGAAAGAAGAACTGACAGCAGAAAGGCCAGAGGAAACCACGGCGACTGGGAACTGGGGCCTTGTCTCACGCCTGGTTAAAGTCCATTCGTTTTTTATATCGTGAGGCTTTTACCAAGGTGCAGTGTCTCAGAACAGTGAAATTATATGGGTGAGCAGTGCCTCTGTTACAGTGAGAAAAAGATAAACCGAAAAAGAAACTCAAGAAAAAATATTTTTTCTTCTTTCTCTCATCTTACAGGAAGGGTGCAACATGGAATTCTAGTTTTATGCAAATGTATTCATTCTCTTATTTTTTTTTTCTTACAGTACTAGAAATTGAACACAAGGCTTTTGCACCGTTTACTGATCTATGTGCCAGCCCTTGTATTTCTTTATTTTCGTTTTTGAAACAAGAGGCTCACTTGGGCTGGGGATTTCGCTCAGTGATTCTGCTGCCTGCCTTGCAAGCACAAGGTCCTGAGTTTGATTCCCGGTACCACCACCCCCCTAAAAGAAGGTCTCACTAAATTGTCTAGGATGGGCTCAAAGTTGAGATTATAAGTGTGTGCCACCATGCCCGATGTCACTTTGGTTTTAGTAGGGAACCTGAAGAGAAGGGGAGCTCTCTGAAAAGGCCTCTTTACAGGTGGTATCCAGAGCTGGGCTGTGGCCCCTCTGCCTCCACAGGGCACAGCAAAGTGGTGTGCATCCTCAGCTTTACCCTTTTACACCCTCAGCTGTGGTTTGCATAGGGTTTGCGCATGTTGCGCATGGATTCATGCGCTGGCAAGTTGGTCCCCAGAACGACAATATCAACGGGTGGTGAGACCATTCATCGATGAGGCCTAGTGGGAGGTAACTAGGTCACAGGAAGCATCAGTCTGGGAAGAGTTTAATGTCTTTCTCTTGGATCCCAGGGAGTTCCCACAAGAGCGGGTTATTATAAAGAAAGTAAACTGGGCCCGGAATCTTCATGGCCTTCTGTCTGCTCCGTGTTCTCTTGTGCATACACTTCTGTCATTGTGAGGACACCTACCTGAGAACTTCACCATGACACAAACAGACGGGGTCACCTCATCTTGGAATTCAGCTTCCAAAACTATAAGCTACCTGAGCCTCTTTTCCTTACAAATTACCCAGCATTGGGTATTTCATTACAGCAACAGAAAAGAGTCTAATAACCCTCTGCACACTCCCTGCCCACCCAATTAGACAAGCTCCTCATAAATCACTCTGCAATGGCATCACACACATGGTACTAAAGGAAAACAGCTTTGGGGAGAGAGGAGGAGTAAGGGAGAGAGAAGAGTTAAAAATATCTATTAAAGGGCCAGGGATTTAGCTCAGAGCTTCCACTGCCTGCCTTGCAAGCACAAGGACCCGAGTTCTATTCCCCAGTACCAAAAAACGAAACAAAACAAAAAAAATCTATTAAATTTCAATCTTTGTTATAAAATTATAAATGAACACACATTTTAAACAATATATCGTCTAGAAATGTTTAATGACTTTGTAAACTTCTAAAATTAGCTATATTGCATAAATTCAAGAAAGGTTTTCTGCTTTCCTATTAGTCTCTCCCCAAGGTAACAGCACACAGAGAAGTAAAAATTGTTATTAATAAAAAATCATAAATTGTATGCAGTTATGTATTTAAAGGGCAGACTGTTGAACAGAATCGTTCTTATTTATTGTACAGAGCAGTTTTGTTTATGAAACAAACCTGCTTAATATGAAATAGTATTAACTCAAGTCCTTTCTAATGTCCACCAGAAATTACTTTTCCAGGTCCTTTATTATCTCTTTGTTCTCTTAACCAGTTAGTAACAATTTTTCTGGACTGTCACTGATAGTGCCCTAAGTGCCATGAATAGAAGACCATTCTGCAAAAACTTTAGCAAATAAAAAAATAGAAATGCATTTGGGCTTAGGCCTCTACTTCAACCACTGGTCAAAAAGAATGAATGTAAATAAATAAATTAAAAATACATACTGTGGTTCTTTCCCACCTGCAGCACTGTCCGCAGACAAAGAAATTTCACGACATCAGCCTTTCACAAAACGACAGTGTTACTTATTCGGAATATCACTATAAAAAACTGAAGGAGCAATTCCATATGAAAGGAAACTGTAAAAGTTGAAAGGAAATTCCTTTCTGACTTAATTGATTCTAATGAAGAAAGCTAAGATTATTACATTATTTTATTATATTTTATTCTACTTAAGTATAACATTAATCTAACACAAGGTAGTGGAAGTAAGGATACACTAGAAAAAGCCTTTGTCTGTTCTCGCTCCCAGCCATCTCAAAGCACAAGCATGTGAACACATCTGCAGCTTTTCTGTGGATGCTCGTGTGAAGGCAGAATAAATAATCAGCATTTCACCCTCTACATGGACACGTCCTGAAATCGCCCCTTACCATTTTTAAGTCTGATTACCATACTGAAATGAACCTTGAATGCTGATAAAATTCTACTATGTAATTTGAATTAATGCGCCATCTATGAGTTTTAGTCGGTAAAGCGGTTCATAAATACTTCTGGGCACTTATGTTTCTAAACATGCTCATTTTATTCGTTTTAGTTTTTACTGAGGAGCTGGAAGAATCCACTGGATGTATTAAGGTTTGGAATCAGAAATCTCAAAAGGAAAGTAGCAGAAATAAAGTGGCTGGAAAACTACCACCTCCACCACTACGGCACACACTTCATGTCTTTAATTTGGCAGAAATGTGGCTCTTTTGTCTTCCCAAGCACTTCAGTGGCCTTGTCACAAGGGCAAAACCTGGTTGGGCAAGATTTTCCACAGGTGCAGGCGTGGTGGCGCACTCCTGTAATCCCAGCACTCAGGAGGCTGAGGCGGGAGGATCTCTGTGAGTTCGAGACCAGCCTGGGCTACATAGTGAGTTCCAGGTCAGTCTCAACTACATAGTGAGACCCTGTCTCAAAAAACCAATAAAATAAAATAAAATAATAATAATAATAATAATAAAAAGATTTTCCACAGGTAAGAAATACAGCCTCCTACTCTCATTTCCAAAAGCCAAAAACTAGGAATCCCCGCGGAGTGCTCATTCTGTACAAAGTAAAATAGGGGTGGGAAATCGCTCATGACATGCTTTTAATTAATTTAAATAATTTAAAAATTATACTTTGTGTGCATGTTGCTTCTTCTGGGGTTTGAGCACTTTAAAAATGCAAGTATTGGTCCGGGGATTTGGCTCAGTGGTTCTGCCGCCTGCCTTATAAGTGTAAGGGCCCAAGTTTGATCCCCAGTACCAAAAACAAAAAAAACAAATAAAAGCAAGTATCAAGTATGCCAATGTTTTTAGCCTCTCTTTGATGCAGCTTTAGAGAATTTTGCCTTTGTTTGTGAAACAGAGGCATGGAATTTAATGCAAAGGAGTCCCCCTTTCCCTCAGTTTTTCTTAGATTCCATGAAGGTGGGTGCAGCTGAGGAGCTTGAAGTAGTGAGAAATGAAGTCTGGAAGTATTAACAATGGATGTTATTTCGTCGGTCCTTTTTTCAAATAAATAAGCACTGAGAAGTTACCCCAAAGTATAAATCTAGCGTCAGGTGCCCGTCATTGCCGTCCAGGGGGTTTGTGTCTTTCTCCCACTCCACCCAATAGGAACGCACGGTGGGGACGGCACTGGGATTTGTGCTACCATCATCCGGGTGAGAGGCTTAGTCAAAGGCAGGGATCGTGTTCTTGTCCCCTCGAGGAATTTTCTCTGTGCTGGATAATATTCGAGACTTTAAAGAATAAAGCCAAGGTTTGGCCTGTAAATATTCTTACTATAAATTTGTGAATGTAAAATCTATTTCAGTGTTGATATTCCAGTGTTATATTACCACTACAATCACTGTGGAAAAAAAACAGTATTTACTGCTCTCGTTGTTATTGCTGTCCTAATTGTACTTTAGTGAACAGAAAGAGATAGTATTTTTCCATTATTTAAATTAATGGAGAATGGGCATAAGAATAAATGAGTAAAATGATATTGGATATAAGAAATAAGAGGAAAGTAAATGGGATGTTTCTCTCCTTTGACTATGGCTTATTTTCAAAAATAAAAAAAAATGTTGGGCCGGGGATTTAGCTCAGTGGTTCTGCCGCCTGTCTCACAAGTGCAAGGACCCAAGTTTGATCCCTAGTACGGAAAACAAAATAAACAAAAACAAAAAACAAATAAAAACAAAATTTAAAAATGTTGATTAAATGGGTTGCGAATACAATCATGAGTCTGCTTTACAAAATCCTTTCCCTAGAACCTAGTTTCACTATTGACAAAAATGATACATTTGAAACAATCCACAATACTAAAAAATCAAAAGCAAAACAACAAAATCCTTAACATCCAAGCTGAATTATTAATTTAAATACTTCGGTAGAAGAATTATTATTAAAGGGCATAGTAGTTTTGAGTCTCACACTTGTCCATACTTTGGAATTTCTTTTCTTTATCTCTTATCATAGACTAAGTCTTGCTAGAGAGAAATTTTGGCAGTGGGATCTCTTAAAGGAAATAAGTGAAATAACCAAGATGAGCCCACTTCTGAATTCTGTGATCATAACCAGTAGATGATTAAAAAAAGATTTTTTTCCACCTTAATTGACTCATCTAAATACTGTATCTTAGGGGGTTTTGCTTGTTTGTTTTAGAGGGGTTTTTTTGTAGCTACAAGTCTTTTTATTGAGATGCATCTTTCTAGAAGAATTTTAGTCTTTCATTCTGATGGATAAAAATTACAATACAAGCAGGAAGGTTTATATGCATGTGGAGTTAAAAGTATATATTTTTTAAATGCTGTGCTCTTAACTGAGGAACACATCTAAAAGGATAGCTTTAGCTAGGAACAAGGATAAGAAGCTCATACTTAAGACCCCATCAGTAGATAATTCTCCCTGTAGTCTAAGTTAGGTCACTTGTTCGCTCCGGGTTTAGACGTTCTGTCTTTCTGAGTCGCAATTACCTCATACACACAGTGTAAGCAAGAGAGTTGTCAGGTTTTGAGGCTTAAAGGAGCTGATGCAATGAAGGGTAGCTGAGTCACTACCAGACTGTGCCCCAAGTAGTCTAGTTTTATGAATATAGGTCCTTGTTGTGCAAGAGATCTAGCAGTCGAAGGTAAATTTATAGGGGAAATAAACTTTCTAACTGTAATTCATCACTGTTTTATAAACAGTTTCTTAACTTCATGAGCAGTATGAGTTCAATATCAGTATAATTTTCAACATAAAATACTGAACCGACTTCCAGATTTTGAGTTTGAGGGAAGATTGTTGACCATTTCAAACTTGGAAACTGCAAAATAACTTTATTTGGGGTCGTGGAGATTGCAATTTGGGAGGCACAGGTTCAGAGAGCTGCAATGAGAGTTCCAAATTAGCAGAGAAAGTAAGAGCCTACCTAGGCAAGGTGTGCTGATCTGTCGTAGAGCCATAAAAAGTCCTTCGTAGACAACTTCAACTACATGTTGAGAAAGAACATGTAATAAGTAATAAAAGTCTATATATACATAGTAAAAGTGTCATAAGAACAAGGATCAGAGAACCTCTGGACACAATAGCAGTACTGAGTCAACCCAGTCACCTGCAGTCCACGGGAAAGGTGACAAAAGTCAACTCTCTCAGTCCATAGCTTGACCTGTACAACAGTCCTGTTCCCTTAACGGTGTCCTGACTCACTCTGAAAAGCTCTTCAGATTCCATTTACATCATAATTTTCTTTGTTTTTATACAGAGCTAATAAGAAATAGTACCTTGATTCACTGTCTGCTAATTGGACTCTCACTTATTCTATTGGATTTTTATTTTCCTAAAGAGAATATTTGTGCCCGGCTTCACCTTTACTTTTATTTTACCCAGAGAATCTGAAGACCAATGTTATTTACTTTTTTTTTTTTGGTAGTGGGGATTGAACTCAGATCCTTCCACTTTCGAGTCAGGCGGTGGAAACACTGAGCTAAATCCCAGGCCCTGAAGACCAATGTTATTAAATTGAACTATGTAAAAATGCCAATATTTCATTTCTTTGATTGTAAAAATGGCTTCAATTTGATGTTTCTGTGAACATGGATTTGTACCTCATTTAGTAGAATAAATATAGTCATAGAAATTTTAATTGGAGATACATTTCCTATTAACTGTATTTTATGGTATTTTCGAGCATAGGCTTATTGCTAACTAAACTTGAAATTATAGAGCAAGTCATCTAAAGATCAAAATTTTGCATTTATAACAACTTTTTATATTATTATAAAATGAATACAGATCCAAGAAAAGATATTTTAAAAGAAAGTAAATCACATATACTATTACTTGAAAGATACTAACGTACTTAACACTTTATATTTCCTAGTAGTATTTTTCTTTTGGAGGGTATCAGGGATAGAATTCGGGTCTTTGCGCTTGCAAGGCAGGTGGCAGAACCACTGAGCTAAATCCCTGGCCCCCACTACTAGTCTTTTTCTATTATATATGTGTTTATTTTTATATGATGTGATCATCTTCCATAAGGTATGCCCCAGTTTTTCACTTAACATAGAAAAATACCTTTATAAGCAACCTCTGAATGGTTACATAAACCCTTCCCTATGAATAAATCATTATTTAGCCATGTTACTATCGTGTGGGAGCATATGAAACACCTTGCTGGTGTAATATGCCATTTATATAAGTGATTTCATGATATATTTAACTAATAACTACTAAGAGCTCCTTAGTTAAGTACTGTATGTAAGTAAATGCATTTATATTTGAGACAAACAGAATGTATTTACTTCATTTGTAGATTGAAGGTAAGCCTAGACATTAAAATAGTTTTATATTTAGCATTCAGAATATTATTAAATATAAAAGACATTATATAATTATTCCCTCAATCTTGTGGTAATCTATATTCAGTTAGTAATGGCAAAGAAGTCAACAGCTCATTTTAAAAATGAGCTTTCCTTTCACTTTCCTTTCACTTTCTTTGCCCATATTCTGGATGCATTTTGAAAATAGGGGATAAGAAGAAGCAAATACAAATAAAAGAAAGGACAATCACCCTCTGAATAACATCACGTGTGAAAAATTATCATGGCTCACAGTAGACCAGAGGAAAGCAGAAGAGCCCCAAACTCCTGGGTGAGGGAAGGCATGACAGAAATACAGAAACAGAAAGTAATGCCTCAGGTGTTAAATCTGGCAGTCGAGGACACAGAACTTCCTGTGTTTGAAATTCTTAGTTAAATGAAAAAAGGAAGTAGAACTCTCTAGCTTTTCTCTGACTTTATCTCCGTACCACACATAAGCAAAAGGAATCAAAGTGTAAATGACCAAATACGTTAGGAACTTTTTTGAGTGTGATAATTTTGTATAAAAATAATTTTTGCTCTACAATTATTTATTTTCACCTACACTTTTTACTTCCCAACATTTCACCTGGGAGATTAAAAAAGTGCTTTGAAGATTTTATTTTATTTTCGGTATTGGAGATTAAACTTAGGACCTTCATGTTGAACTACATCCCCAGCTCTTTTATTATTTTATTTTGAGACAGGATCTTACTGAGACACTAAGTTACCCAGTCTGGGCTCAAACTTGCAATCTTCCTGCCTAAGCCTCCCAAAATGCTAGGATTATAGGCATATGCCATCACACCAAGCTTAAAGTGTTTTATACATTTTTCTTAGCTTTCAAAGGGATTTATCAGTGTTTTATACATTTTTCTCAACTTTTAAGGGGATTTATCAGTAGGCAGTTTAGTGAGAGACAGTTTCCTTCAAGTAATGGAAAGGAAGAATACAATTGGATGTTTTATATCTTACTACTTACTAGACAATCAATTCTTAAATAAACTGTTTAGAATTTTACCTTCAATGTTCTTATTCTGTTAGGTTTTAATTATTTCTCTCAACTGCAAATCTCAAACATGCATAGTGATATGAATTTTAATGTTTTTTCAATTATTAAATATAAAGGATCACTTCTTGAAATAATAAAAAAAGAGAGGATATTTTAGAAAAAGAAACAATTCCAAAGGCATTAGTAGAAAATAGTCTCATGTTTTCTTAAGTAGGAATTTATATGGGAGCATAACTCTCCGATCCCAACTATCACAAAGCTGAAGAATGAAAATGAAAAAGAATCTTAAATATTATAAATACCGTGGTAGATTCCATAGTAACACTCCTCCCCTCAACTTGCTGGGGATGGAACCCAGAGCCTGATACAGGCTGAGCTACGCCTGCAGCCCCAGGGGTGGGTTTTAAAGAGACTCAAAATATTTCCCACGGATTCTCTACTGCCACCACACAGAGATGACAGTCATAAAGGAATTTCTGCTAGATGTTATATGGAAAGTCTATGCAGTTAGAAATGTTTGTCCAACATCACTGAGAATGTGTACTTTATTATAATAGCTAAGTATGGGTATCTTTTGATTATTTATTTCTTTAGCATTTTTGGTACCAGGGATCAAACTCCAGACCCTGCTCTTGCCAGGCAGGTGGCGGATCCACTGAGCTAAATCCCCAGCCCCTGGTATCTTTTATTAATGTAAATTCATTATATGAAATCCTTCATAAGGTGATGGTGCAGCTTCTGCCTAGCTTCTGCCCTCCTGCGGAGTGACAAGATGTTAACAATGTGTCTCTGACGAGAAACTGGAGGAAGTATTTGGAAAAGAACACACAAAATTTACTACATGCCTGAAGCGTGGGAATATTAGATTTAAGGAAAGGTGAGACAGTTGCATTTTATTTAGATAAAGCTTCATGGACAGGAGCTGGGGTTTGGGGAGTGGAGGGTGGCAGCCTAGTCTGTCTGTGGAGGTTGGGGAGGTGTGCAGGCTGGCCAGGGTGGTTTTGTTTTGGCGAGGAGCTGAGCTCTCCCGGTTAACATCCCACAGCAGCCACCTCTGGTGGGGCCCAGTGTCAGTCGCCGATCTCTTGTTCCTGCGGACAGACACGTGCTTTGCTAGCACATGACGCTTCTAACACCCACCCCTGGGGATGAATCCTCCGAATCTGAACCACAAATGCAGAGTTCGAGGGCTGGGCTCCTCTCAGAGGATGCACCTCCAAGGGTGAGCACTGGTTGACAAATTTGCACGCCAGTTCTTAAGGAGGATCTGAGAGTCTTCTGAGTATCGACACTCCGGAAAGACAAATGGCAGCACTGTCAGTTTCTCTGCCCTCAGAGGTCTGAAGCCTGTCTTCCTCTGCCTTAAATTTGTCAATGAAGAAGGGGAAGGCTCCTCAGGATGCAGCAGTGGTTGTCCACACGTCTCTGCATGTCGTGAACACGAGAATGAGTCTCTCAAAGGACACTGGTTTCTGTATCTGAACACAGACTTCTCCATCTGGCCTCCCCGGGCTGATTGTGCTGGGCAGAGGCCACAAGTCATCCCGTGTAAATGAGAAGTTTAAACCCAAACAAACCCAGAAGGAAAAAAAAAGAAAGGAAGAACACAGTCAAGGGTAAAGAGAAATAAGGATGTGCAGAACCAGAAAGGATTTTTACAAAGGACTTTAGGAGACCCTGGATAAGAACAGAACAGAGACAGCAGGACTTCTAAGAGCAGATGCTCCTACAGCTCTGGAGTTCATAACATGTCAGTGCTGGCGGGAAGCTTGCAATTCAGTTAGTAAACCTCCTTCATGTACAGAGAACAAACTGCTGCCAGGAGAGGATTCTACTTGCTGAAGTGAGATAACTACTCAGAGCCAGGGCTTGCAAATGTGACTGCTGGAATGACAGTGTGGGCAAGAAACGCTAAAGGAGTCCGTGCAGGCTGAAATTGTTCAAGTTCCTTCTGTTCCAGATCATGGGAAGGAGCCTGGAGCTCGGGGACCAGAAACTTGACAGTAATCCCCCCAAATCCATCCCTGTGCCCGGATGTTAGATTAAAGGGGAACGGCAAGGAGCTGGAAACCACCAGTGATTAATCACCACACATCCTTGTGTCCTGATGTGTCCTCGTGTTATTCTGACTTTATGACTCCGGGACTGGGTGAAAGGGGAGTTCCTTGTGTATCAGGCATTTTGCCACCCTGGTCCTCATTTTACAGACAAAAGTCACAGTAACTATTAATACTGAGCAGTTGTTGTGATCATGCTGTAGAATACGAACTGTGTGTGTACTTTTCTCCATTCAGTCCTCACCTTGACCGTATGAAATAAGATAATGATATAATTCCCATCTTAAAGATGAGGAAAATGAGACACACACTGGTAAATAGCTGTGCAAGGTCAATAATTAGAGAATATGGGAGTCAGGGCTCTAACCCCAGCAATCTGTCCAAACTTTATGTTCCCAACAAATAGGGGAATGAAGGTTCACAAAGGTGAAATTACTTTCAAGTTTCACAGTGAGTTGGGATTTGGACTCCAGTGCTCCAAAGCCAGAGCTCATGCAGGTCTGAGTGTGTCACGTTAGAGGACAGAGAAAATGCAAGGACCCCAGTTTTGATGGGAAGAAGGCACACACATATCCAGTCACCCCTTTATTAGGTATATTGTATGTTGAGCTGCCCTGGAAAGAGAATTTTACTTTCCTGTACGTGTCTTGAAGCATATGAATCTGCATTTAGGGGACTTACATCTTACCAAAACTGTATTTGGGGAACGAAAGCAGGGAACTAAGTTTCAGGAGCCACAGGTAGGGAGCGCTAAAAAATGCCCGCAGCCAGGTTAGTGAGAGCCACAAATGCTGAAAGTAGGCTTGGTAAGCAGTGTTATCTCAGCTCCCTTCTGCTGTGCTGTCAGAAGTAGCCCTTTAGCAGTAGAGGAATTGTGCTTAACATGGAAGGAGATTTGTTGTTTTACACTGGAAGGTGTTTTTTAAAAAATTAAATTATACACAATGCCTGCTTCAGGCTAACTCACAAAGAACAGCAAGCGGCATTCTGGGAATTGCCCTACAGAGTTTGGGCCACAATTTTTAATTTCAACGCATTATTATTCAATGATCCATAGGTGATTGGAAACTAAGTAACACTGACTAAACTCATTATAGACCAATTTATATATCAGAATACTACTTCAACATTGGGGACCAAAGGAGAAATCACATTCATATCTTAAATATGAACAAAAAAAAAAACCTGCTGAAAACTAACTGGAAAATAGAAAAGCATAGAATAAAATCAAAGAAAGTTGCAGAATCTTAGTAAATATTTTATTAACCACTGAAAAATTCTTCCTCTGCCAGTAAAAACAATTGCTATGTAGTGGCCACACCCAAGACTGCTCCCTTCAGCAACTTTGTTTTATTAAATCAGGTCAGGGGTTTTGGTTTTGATTTTGGTTTGGTTTGGAGGATTGAACCCAGGGCATTTGCACTGAGTTATATTCCCAGCTCTTTTATGTTGCGACAGGATCTCACTGATCCTCACTGCGACAAGATCTCCCTTTATATGTTACTAAGTCGCTCAAGCAGGGCTCACAATTACAGTTTTCCTGTCGGCCTACCAGAGAGTAAATAAAGGCTCTGGTGCTCTTTTCTTTTGCAAGGGCTGAGAAACTGCAGCACATGTAAGAGCGGACATTCACAGGGCACACATTCCTAAGGGGCAGTGCTTTGCTGATGGATACCAATTCTAAAATCACCCATTTCTCTCCCGTAACTGGAAGCAAAGGACAATGAGTCAGAAAAGATATTGAGAGAGAGAGAGAGAGAGAGAGAGAGAGAGAGAGAGAGAGAAGCCTTCCATTTATACCCTCATGCAAGAGACCACACTTTGTTACAGTAACTAACTAGTATTATCTTGGATAGCAAAGCTATGGTTTCTGAAACATCTTTTGTTTGTTGAGTATTTTTATGGTTCTGAATTTGATTTTTTTAGTACATGATCTTTACTTTGCAACTGTTCTTGGGTGTGCATAGTACTGAGTGCGTAGTACTGAGCTCCTAGGCTTCTGAAGCTTGGGAGAGCTGTGGGTACAAAATCAGTCTGTGAAGAATCACCTCTTCCTCAAACAGAGCAGCTCCGTTTTGGATTTGTTTTATACAGTGAGTGTCTGGGTGAGATTTCATTACATAGCTATAATGGCAATAATGAGTGTACGGTAATAATTATACTTAAACTCACTTTACAGGGCTTTGAGTTCAGGCTCGCTGCTCAGGGACACATGTACAAATCTTTTCTGGTGGTTAAGCTACCCACATATATTTTACATTCGTTTCTGTCAGCTTCCCAGTTCTAACGGTTGTATGTTTTGGATTTTTGCATAGATTCTGGGATATGAGATATGTAGAAATTGTGGCCACAAATCTTTCTATACACAAACTGTAAAATTTGTGGAAAACAAGCTTTTTTTTTTTTTTTTTTTT
>NW_022900922.1:8837689-8843740 GCF_012274545.1 Fukomys damarensis | reverse complement strand
GTACTGGAGTTTGAACCCAAAGCCTTCACACTGAGCTACATCCCCAACCCCCTTTTTAAAATGATTTTTTATTCTGAGACAGTGTCTTACTAAACCACTAAGTTGTTCAGGTTGGGCTAGATTCTATGATTCTCCTGCCTCAGCCTCCTACAACACTGAGATTACAGGCATATGCCATTAACACCTACTCAAAAATAAGATTTTATAGAATCTAATATTGTTAAATTTTGTTTCATTTTTATTTTTATGAGTACATGTTTTTTAGTACATGCATTTTACAGTCATCTTGGGGAGTTGGTACGTGTACGGAATACAGCTTGTTTCTTTTTTAAACTTCCTTCCCTCCCTTTTCCTTCCTCTTCCTCTAGTTCCCCTTTCTTCCTTTTTATTTTTGTTGATGTTATTAATCTCAGTCCATACTCGTGGCACATAATGTCCACATTCATTGATATTATTAGAATCTGGTACATGGTGCATATATATATATATATGTAGATATATGTATGTGTATATATATGTATGTATATATATGTGTGTATATGTATGTGTGTGTGTATATATATATATTTTATTTATTTATTTATTTATTTATTTATACCAGGGATTGAACTTGGGTCCTTGTGCTTGGGACTGAGCCGCTGAGCTAAATCCCACCCCTACATGGCAGGTCTTCACTCTACTTATTTCCCTATCTCCTTCCTTTCACTCTCTATACAACTTAATTTTATATCTAACTTTCTGTAAAGCATATATTCTTTAAAGTATCCGCTGTCACCCTTGTGTAGTTCCAAACATGGAGAATAATTGGCTCTTAGGACAGTGTCCCAAATAATTTTTTTCTGATTGTGAACAAATGTTTTTGAAAATAAGATATCTAGCTGAAAAATATGCATTCTTAACATTTTCTTTCACAGTATTTCCTGCCAATACCTAACAAAATGGAAATCATATGTAGTTCTATATTCTTAATAATGGTTTCTTAATGCCAAGTTTTTATGTTGTTTCCCTTTGGTTTAAGTCATATCACAAGAAACACTGTAATGAACCTCACTCATTAATTTATCAACTATTTGAGTCCCCAGTCTGGCCCCAAAATATTCTTGAATACCATGTATTTGGGGGAAAGTACCAAATAATTGCAATAGACATTTTTTTTTTCCGGTACTTGAGATTGAATCCAGGGCCTTCACACTGAGCTACATCTCCAGCTCTTGGGTCCAAACTTGCAAACCTCCTGCCTCTGCACCCCAGAGGGCTGGGATTACAGGTACACACCACCAAACTCAGATGGCAATATACATCTTATGTTTCTTCCTTTCCCCCCAACTTTTTCTGTTTCCCACCCTGGGCGGAAGAGTCCGGTGTTACATTAGTTCAGATCTGTTTCCAAATCTGTTAAAAATGGAGAGAAATAACATAGAATTATATTATCAACAAAGCCAGGCTTGGGAACTTGTTGCCTTGCTGAAGATTAAACTTTTCTATTTTCTATTTACAAGCTGAGCACTGTCCCTCTACGTGCAATCTTCTTGTGACTATCCAACTCTCTCCACGGCTCCTGGACGCCTTAGACTGACTAGAGACAGATCTGAGCAAATGCATAGGAGAAAGTGTTCTAAAGAATCACCCAGGTCCTCCTCCGTCCCCTTCCCCATCTTCTTATTCATCTTCTTTTCCCTTTCTTCTTCCTCTGCCTCCTCCTCTTCTTCCTCTCCCCCCACCCACCTATATATACGGGCAGAAAGGACTTCCACTGCCCTTTCAGGGCTTGGAGCCCTGAATTGTAAGATCCTCATCTGCACACCCCTAAGCTGTTTACCTAGGTATAACATGATCCAATTAACATGTAGGTTTGTTTATTTGTTTGTTTGGCACCAGGGATCAAACGGGCCCTTGTGCTTGCAAGGCAGGCGGTGGAACCACTGAGCCAAATCCCCGGCCCAACATGTAGTTTTGATTTACACATATTAAGGAAAACTATAGTACCTAAGTAACACAGCCATTGGTAATGTTATTTAAAAACAAAGCACTTAAAACCTTAGCAATACTTTGCTTTCAGATGAGACCACCGATTTCACCTGTAGCACTTTTTTACTGACTGGTAGATAATGGATATTGGGGTATTTCATGGAGCACAGATCTGCCTGTCTATAAAGTGGAAAGTAAACATGGATTTAGAAATTATCTTGTATTTGGAGGAGACTACAAGGAGGATCTAGTTTAGACTGAGGCTCAGGAAGGCCCCCTTCTTGGTGATACTAAGAATGGAACCCAAAGGTACTCTACCACTGACATAAATGTCTGGTTCTTTTTATCCTGAGATGAGGTCTTGCTAAGGTGCTCAGACTGTTCCTGAACTTGTGAACTTCTTGCTTCAGCCTCCCTAGTAGCTGCGATTACAGTGTTCCACTGCACCTAATAGGAAGATCCTTTGGTACAAAGTGACATCTGAAACATACCTGAAGGTTGGGTAGGGAAAAGGGGGACTCATTCCACGAGAGAACAAACCTTGCACTTCCTATGGTGGAGCAACTGTCAGCGAGCAGGAATGGAGTTCAAGTTAGGTGGCAGGCAGGGGCCAGATGATGCGGAGCCAAGGGGTACAGCCTGGGTTTTATTCTAAATGCAATAGCAAATTGTTGAAAGATTGTAAGTAAGGAAGCAAAATGATCACTCTTGTCCTGATGTTTTTTGCCTGTCAGCTGATATCTTTCCAGTAGATCTTTTTTTGTTTTTTTTTTTTTTTTTGCGGGGGAGGGAGGTTGAGACAGGGTCTCACTATGTAGTTGAGACTGAACTGGAACTATGTAGTCCAGGCTGGTCTTGAACTCACAGCGATCCTCCTGCCTCAGCCTCCCGAGTGCTGGAATTACAGGGGTGCACCACCACGCCTTGCTCCAGTAGATCTTTTTAAATGTAGACTTGGGGTGGGTGGGCGTAAAGGTATACTTTTTTAAGCCTCTGGGTATTACATGAGAGTTCATACCAATTCAGTTTCCCACCAAGAGTGTATAATGGGCCCATTTCACTGACCCTCAGGAGTGTTATCTTTGAAAATCAATTCTGGCATGTGAAGAAAAGCTCTGCTCTTTTGTCATTACTTGTGAATTTGAATGTTCGTATTTATTAGTGGTTTGTATTTCTCACGTGTGCATGTGTACACGGGGACTGAACCCAGGGCCTTCATATTGTGTTACATCCCCAGCCCTTTTTGTCCTCTCTTTGGAGACGGGGTCTTGTGAAGTCACCTAGTTGCCCAGGCTAAGCTCAAACTTGTGATCCTCCTGCCTCAGTCTCCCAGAGTGCTGCGATTATAGGCACGCACCACCCTGCCTATCTTTAGTAAATTACGCAGGGCCTTTTCTTTTTCTCTTTACTTAACAGAAGGGAGATGCTGCTAATCATCCCACTGATGTGACACAGCTTTTCGGTTTTAAAGACTAGTACCCTGGTTCTTATTTCTTGCATATTTTCCAACTCTGTCTTTTAATTTTGCCTGCTGTCTTCTCCACCTTAAATGGGCCATTTGTTACTGAACAAAACACTCTTGTCATTTGAAAATGCAATTACTATTACTTTAAATTAGACAAAATACCATGTGTTTCTGAGTTCCCAGGAATGTATACTAAGTCTCATCAGATGGTCTGACTTACTTCACTAGTTTGCATTAGTTATCAGGCTTAGAACATAACACTCTCGGTGCACTCATTTCTTTCATGTTTTCATCTATGGTCTTCACGCTTTTCATAGCTATGCTGCACTGTAGTTAAGACTGTGTTCTCGAAGCATACGTATAATACTCACTGTTTAGGTAATTCAGTCTTTAGTGCAAAACAAAAACACAAAATCCATTAACAGTAAAGGCAAAATAAGTAAAAAAAACCCGTGCATTTCAACAGGTCACGAATTTATCATTGCTACCTGCCAGCAATTACCAAACCAGGAACACTCTTAGAACCCAACTGGAGATTCCTACTATACACAGCTGTGAAAGTGGCTTTACGCGATTCCTGAGAAATACAGTACCAGTCGGTTGATCCTCATAGGAAGACAGTAGGGGGAAGAGTGTTAGAAGGAATATTTACGGGCACGTTTTAAAGAACTACACTTGTTTTGACGTACGGGATCTACAAGTTTTTCATAGTCAAATCTATCAGTCTTGACTTTTTTAACCTGTGGATCCTCATCTCACCCCCCCCATTGCTACAGGGTTTTGTATATTCTCCACATGCAGTCTTACAAATATTCACCTGTATCTTTTTAGCTTTAGAAAAGATTTTGTTTTTATATTGTTTGACATTTGTAAAAAGAGTGTTGTGTAAAGATAGAATTTATTTTATAAAGCAACAAAATTTGCAGCCCAAATTGTTGAACAGTGCATGCCTTGTGTATCTGCATTACATTTCTCAAAGCAGAACATGGGGGGAAAGTGATTTGATGAGGAGTTCTCATTAAGCATAGAAAGTTTTGGGCGGGGCTAAGGAAGAATTAGAAGGGCTGTGCCAGGCAGGTCTTCCCTCAGGCTGTCTCAGAAACACCTTTGGGTTGAATCAAGTCCACTATTCTTCCCTTTCCCCCTTTTCCCCTTAGGAACTTTGAACATTTTGCCCTCTTCACAATTTGGTAGAAAAAGTCATAGCACCTGTTGTATTGAAATAACTGTTTGGATCCTTCTGGCCTCCTCCCAACTTCTAGCTGTGTCAGTCATAACACCAATATTCTCTCAGCTAACGGACAAATAAGTTATTTAACTTACATCAGGTAAAATGAGGGTATCTATGTAACAAATTGAAATGATCCATACAAAATATAATTGGAGAACATACTGTATGTGGAATTATGCAGCTATCTCTCTCCTAAAAGATAAGCTACCCTTTAAACAGATATGGTATCCACTTGAGTGGTCTCTGTGAAACATACAGAACCACACAGCCCTGTTTTATAGATGAAGTAAGTTTTGTTTTTTTAAAAAATCTGATTCACTTCAAACAGGTGACTGCTAGAATTCTTGGTCCAGCATTCAATCCAGATTAAGTTTGATTTTTCTCCAGACACTTTGTAACCCCTCTATTGAATTTTTCATACATTTATTCTTTAATTGAATTAAATTACTTTATGCTTTTTTGGAGATAACAAAAACAGTCTGAAATAGATGTATATATCAGAAGCAGGTCAGTCAGCAGTTTGAAGGATTATGTTTATTTAACTGGTGCACATCAATGACCATTTCTAAGTTCTAACTTAGTTTTCCAGACTAGCTATGAAAGCAGATAGAAAATTGGCTAAGAAACCCAAATTTTCTAGGTCAGTTTTTTTCCCCAATGCTTTTCGAACGTATGTTGAATGAGAATGAAAATAAGAAATATTACCTGATAAACTTTCCCTCCACAATCCCAGCAGACAAAAATCACCGGGGACAATACATGAAATCTATATGTGTACCTATTTCTGACTCCCCCCACCGCGCCACCCCCAGACTTTCTTAAATGACACAGCTTCAGAGATCTTCTTCTGGTAGGATCTAGAATAACTCACCATAAAAGATAACCTGCGTCTCACACAAATTTGTGGTGTTTTTGCCAAATGGGTAGTGGGTAGGCCTGGTCTTTATGGAGTCCTATTGTGCACATACGGAAGGAGGAATTTAGCATATCCCTGTAATTCTTTATCACAGCAGGATCAGAGTGCTATGAGAACTGTTATCACCAATTACGTGAATGCAAGAATTAGTGCTTCTCCGGCGCTCTGCAAATCCAGACCCCGCTCACTGTGGAACAGGTCCATGTCACACACACACACACACACACACACACACGCGCGCACACCCTGCCGTGGACCGGGCATGGCCCGAGCCTAACAATGCTGCTACCCTCGTGTCTCCGCTCTCCGTGTGCACCGCTCTCGGCTCGAGCGCGCCTGCACGTACGTAGCTTTCACGTGTGTATTGATATGGAGTTCATGTGTGGATACATAAGAATATGCTGAAACAAATTTCGGAGAGGCGCCGAAGACAGGACGAGGGAAGGTAGGCGCGGGCGCGCCGGGCCCGGG
>NW_022900922.1:8805586-8836459 GCF_012274545.1 Fukomys damarensis | reverse complement strand
AGGTCTGGCAAGGCCTCCGGGGCTGTCGTGCGGGGTCTGCCGCCGCCTCCCACCCGAGGCTCCGGAGAGAAGCTGTGGGGGACGCGGCGGCCACAGGGAAGCTAGCTCCCCAGAGGGGCCGAGACCAAACTTCCATTTGCAAGGTTTCCCCTCACGCGTTTTTCCGGGGCCAGGCCGAGGGGCGCTTGCTGTCCTTTGCAGTGTCCCCGGTACCGAGTGCCCTGTACCCTGTGCATGCAGCACTCGGGGTCTTTGCGGTGTGCACGCGCTAGCCACAGTGTCCCGTGTGGTGTGCACACCGTGTCCGGTTCGTTGAGGATGTGGACATAGTACCTGCTGTCATACAGTGTGTGCACAGCATCTCCGTGTGCAGTGTCTGTGTCAGAAGCAGTACATACGTGGTGTCTGGCGGTGTAGGGTTTGCGGTAGCCGGTATTTTATACAGTGTGCACACAGTACTCGGTTTTGTATAGCGTGTGTACCGGGTCTCACTTGCGATGTGTCGGCAGTATACATTGTCTTAAACGGTGGACAGGTAGTACCTGGTGTCATATGCAAAATCCTGTCACTTATGCCCTGTACACAGCGCACAGTGTTGGATGTGATGTGTACACACGGTACCCACTGTACTCATGTCTGTGTAATGCCTGCTTTCGTATTTGGTGTGTACACAGTACCGCCTGTTGTGTGTATCTGTGAACTTGGAGGCGGTGCCCAGGTGGGCATGCAGGGATGGGACAGTAAGGAGGACACTCGTTTTCAGAGACTTCTTCACTGTGAAGGTTGAGTCTCCGGTCCTCCCCTTGCCTTACCTGAAAGTTCTCCTTGAAGTACAGAAGAAAACATTCTTTAAAATAATTAAGTGGGTTGAAAGTCAAAAAGTAAATATTTACTTTTTTAAACAGAAATGTGGTAGTTTTAGCTTACAATTACAGGATGCATAATCTTTTCAGATTTTGGGGTCGTCGATTCTTATTGTTGGAAGTTATGAGAGGTAGTATGGTTGTAGTTCAGAAGTTTAAAAATTTGATTCTTTCTTGGTATGTAAGATCATCTTTGTATTTTCCTGAATGTCTAAATGTTCAAGTAAAAATTTCTGTACAGATATATTTTCGTTGTCTTTGGTTGTTGATGGGTTGCATTGTAGTCAGTATTTTGGTTGACTCATTGTAAGATGATCAGGCTAGATAATCAAAGATGGACAGATGAGCAAAGTGATTACGATAGAATAAAATACTTTTCTTAATTGTGATTTTCTATATATTACACGGTACCTTTTATATTACTTGGTACCTAGATGTTCATGTGAAATTTTTCTTACATTCTCTAAGTTGGACAATTTATTTTGGCATTTAAATAAACAATACATGTATTTCCAGCTTTACAAAGACGAGTCAGAATTCTAAAACGGTTCTTAGGTCATGCTAAATACTGTACTGTATTCTTAGACTATCACTGTGTTGTTGCTTTGAGCAGATGCCATTTCACATATATGTGGATGACATATTTGAACTCTCTTTGATGTCACCCTCCCTCCTTTTTTGGGTGGTTCAGATAGCATACCCTGGGCATACATCTTCATAAGAGGACTATTAAGAGCTAAGAACTTTAATATTTGTAACAGAACGATCATATACTACTTTGACATGTCTTACTTAAAGTCCTTAATCCTCTAGTGTTAAATGTGCACCATCTTCCTAGTCCTTCAGTTGAATTCTACATGGAGAAAAGAACATCGTTACATTTAAGAAAAGAGGATCTGAGGCTTATTCTTCTGGTAATTAAATACATTTTACAGTTTGAAAACCTTAATTTAGTTGGGCATCATGGCTCATGCTTGTATCTCAGCGCTTGGAGGATGAAGCAGGAGGGTTACCTTGAGTTGGAGGTCAGTCATGGCTAGTAGTGAGACCCTGTCTCAACAAACAGACAAACATACAAAACAAAAACCAACCCAAAACAAAAATACTACCTAACTTGGAGTTAGCATTTTCGCCCCAGGGTGATTCGTCTTTTTAGTTATTATCTTTTAGTTTTTTCCCTCCTGTGGTCATTATGAGGCAGGAAGATGATGAGCAGAGCTAGACTTTGAGGCAAATGGCTGGGATTTACATTGTACTTCTGTCCCTTACTAAGAAGGTGACCTTACACAAATTACTTGAACTTGCCAGGCTTGCCTTTAATAAACATAGGAATGATGGTAATTGTACCAACCTCACAGTGTTATTGTGAGGAATAAAGGAGTTATTAAATCATTTGAAACAATACCTACTTCCTAATAACTGCAAGAATAGATTGACACACCTTGAGCTCCTTATTTCAACGTATTATTTTCTTGTTAATTTGGGAGATATGGATGCTCAACTGAATAGTCTCAATTTCCATGCTGTGTTCTGATCTGGCTTCAGTCTCGTGTTCCTAGTGAAATTCTGACCTTGAATGATCTAAGCTGGAAGAAAGATGATACTTTCTATCTTTTTGAGAATTCTTTTAAAATTTATTTATTTTCCTTAGTACAAGAAAGACTATAGATTGCATATCAGTGTTTTTTTTAACAAGCTGTAAATATGAAAGCTATCTGCTGCAAACGGTAGTTTTGGCATTCAGATCAAGTACCATATAGCTTAGTGTTTTTTAAATTAAGTTTATTGATAAGTTTTAGGTATGCAGTACAGTTACATTCATCATTGGGATCCTGTACTTTTACATGTTGTTTCTTGGTTCTTATTTTTTTCCCCATACCCCTTCCCTCCCTTCACCCCCTCCACCCTTCCCTGTTTACAAAGACTTTGTTTTCATTTTTTTCTTTTCTCATATTTTTTCTTTGATAATGTGAAATAGGAAGAAAAGTGCTAAAGGAGTAGGGGAAGTGGGAATGGTAGGGGAAAAGAAAGAAGGGAAAAGAAAAAATACGAGAAAAAGGAAAAAAGGAAGCAAAGTCTTTGTACATGGGGAAGGGTGGAGGGGGTGAAGGGAGGGTAGAGCGGTATGGGGAAAAAATAAGAACCGAGTTACATCATGTAAAGATCTCAGTGATGAATGTAACTGTATTGTACACCTAAAAAGTATCAGTAAACTCAATGAGAGGAAAAGTTATGCAGTTTGAACCTTATTTACACTTTTAGTTTTTTACACCAGACAAACTATTCGGTATTTACACGTGTGTCTTATTTATTTCACTTGAGTATGTCCTCAGTGTGCATCCATTTGGCTGTAAATGTCTCTAGTTTCTCATTCTTTATGGCTGAGTAGTACTCTATTTTATAGAAAAACTACAGCTTCTTTATCCAGTCTCCAGTTGATGGGCAAATGGGCTGTTTCCAAGTTTTAGCTATTACAGACTGTGCCGCTATATATGCTGCGAGCATATATCAGTGTGGTAGGATTCTTTTAATTCTTTTGGGAAGGATACCCAGCAGGGGAGTAGCTGGGTCAAATGGGACCTCTAATCCTAGTTCTTTGAGGCATATACCTTAGTGTTTGAGACCTCCTGTGCCCACAGCTAGCCTGTAAGTGAAACTCACCAACAGTCTGAAACTTCATTCATCATTGATTTAAACTTTTACTTCCCATGGTAGAAGTTATATGTACAAAGTTTGTATTTTTACTTTTTATTTTGTTTTGTTACTTCTTTGCTTTTTTATGCCCCCCAATCATTATAAAGAAAAAAAGGAATGGTAAAACACCTCTCATAAATTATGGGCACTTGAGGTGAATCATGAATCAAATTCAATTCAGCTTAATAGTAATTAAATGATTGCAGAAAAGAATGAGGATTTTACGGTATGGCATGATCATGTATATCTTTTTCTTACTAATTTGTGTTTAACTGTCATAGCATGCCTCTAAATCTCTTGGGTTTTTTTTTTAAACTTAGTTAAACCAGAAATTTGGAAAATTAGCATTTGTTACACTCTTCAGGAATTAACAGATTACCTGAAGCAATTTTAATAATACTTTTTTAAACCATTACTTCATCTCTGATAAATAATAGAAATAACTGAAATACACTATGCAAGAGTTCTTATTTTAACCATTGATTTTAAATTAGTAGTTTCCTTCTTTCTACATCTGGTGTTTGTCCTTATTTGCTTCAGGTTGTGTGTTTTATATTTGCTTCCAGCAGAAAACAGAGAAAAACTACTTGCCACCACAGCTTTTGGTCATTGTGGGAATTAACTCAACAGTTTTTTCTAGGAATTCAGGCAAGAAATAAAAATAACGGATTTAATTTCTAACCATCTCTCTCATGTAATAGCTTTCAGATACTTTCTTGGAGTACTAATTGTCAAGTTTTCAAAACAAGTGAACTGTGTTTTGGTCCATTGATTCTTTGCAGATATTAGTGACCTGGAGAGATTTCTCCAGCTTATTGTTTTGTCCCTTGTTAATGTTGCTTCTTGAAATGTTTTGGTATCAACAATTTTATAAAGTAAATGAGTGTCATGGTAATGATATGTATGTATTATGTATCTAGTATGTTTCAGCAACTGTGTAAAGATAGTCACGTACACTATCCCACTTTAATACACATAACGTATTATCATCTGAAAAGCATAATCTTTTTATGGAAACTTCACAACCTTGTGGCACATCCTCCATTTTGATAATAAGGCCTCAGCACACAAATGCACATACACATAAGAAATGGGCAAATTAGGTGTTTTGAGAGAAAACGTGATTTACATAACATTAAAAATTTGATGCTGGGCATGGTGGCACACACCTGTAATCCCAGCACTCGGGAGGCTGAGGCAGGAGGATTGCTGTGGGTTCGAGACCAGCTTGGGGCTACACAGTGAGTTCCAGGTCAGTCTCAACTACATAGTGAGACCCTGTCTCAAAAAAAAAAAAAAAATATGTTTGAGAATCCCTGGGACAAAGGTAAATGATAGGAGTGAAGATAATAGGAGGTAAGAATCCAAATCTGAGTAGCTGGTGGAATAGTCCTTTTCAATAATCATAGCTTAATTAAAATCTTTTAAATGTATAGATAAATGAGTTACTACTTTAAGGAAAGACTGTGTGTTACTGACTTTTCACTTAGAAAATTCATAAAAAGTTAAGTTTTCTGAAAATACAGTACAGGGTTTAATACAAAAATTCCAGTGCAAAGAAATGATCTATAAAATAAAATGTTTGGAATTTTAAAAATATTTGTATATTCAGTTATATGTTTGAGGACAGAATTTAACAGATTATTACATATTTAACTCAATTCAACAAATTTAGGTTATTAGTTAATCTTTCTTTGTATTTTGGTTTATTTTCTAATCAAGACTACTTTTGTGATTTTTAATTTGTTTCTTTAAAGGGAAATTAACATATTGGGAAATATTTTCACAAAAAATACAGGGTAAGATCTTTAAATATGTGTTTGTTAAGTTAGCAGTGAAAATACCCTGTATGTAAAAGTGATTCATTCCTGCTACCAAGTCATTGTAAAGTTACAGGTGCATTGGATGTGTGGCATCTTGCTAACCTCAATAAGTGTGCAGAGTGCTCCATAAGTATCTAAAAGTTTGCCTAACTTTATGTATCATTAAAAAATGATTAAGGTAATGAAATACCGTTTTATCAGTTTTTTAAAGGGACTGTATAGGCGATCTGTTTTTTCTTCGGCAGTGATATATATGTGTCAGTCACATTATCTTGTGAGCTGAAATTTCTGTTGCTGAAAATTTGTAGTTTCTAATTTTTGTAAACAATAATATTTTAGTAGGCAAGTTAGTATTTTTTAGATAAATGCTCTTACAATGTAGATTATTTCATAGTTAATCTCTTTCATAAGATTACACTGAATGGTTATATTGTATTTTCTTACAAGTAGAGTATGTACAATTTTAATGTCTTTAATTTATTAATATTTATTGAAGCTTTGCTATTTGCTGGGCACTTGATAGATGTTGAGTTGATCAAGAGAAAGATTCTTGCTCTTGAAAAGTTTATAATTTAGAGTAACACAATTACTGAAGCTAGACAATAATGTCTTAACAGAGGTAGTGGGGATTTAGCTCAATGGTGCCACTGCCTGCCTTGCAAGCGTAAGGACCCGAGTTTGATCCCCAGTACAAAAAAAAAAAAAAAGTCTAACAAAGAAAAAAGTCTAGTGTGTTTGAGTTAAGATATAAAGTATTTGAGTAAAGATTACTTGGGAGGTCAACACTGAGGATTTCAAGTTGATTCTAACTTCTGACTTTTAAAACAACTTTATTATTAGTAGTAATTTTGCATTATCCTATTGAAAAGTAGTAAATATCAAGTGAATTGTGTGTTCTCCAAATATTATCTGAGCATTTATGTGAAATGTAGACCCATTACAAATTTTAGTGCCCCTCCAACTTCGGTATTTATTGAAACACAGTATTTTCTAAAATTAATAGGCACTAATAATAAACGAAAAATACTTGTTTTTTTTTAAACCTTACATGCTATTAAATTAGAAAACTATATTTAATTTCCCAATTACAACATTACTACTGATGACTGCCAGGGATGATCTGATTCTATAGACGCTACGACTCAGTTGCTGGGCTTCTCTCTTCACCATGTGCTACTCATGAAACTGTATTATCTTAATTTGGATAACAGCCCACACCCTTTAGAAATTTGAAGACTTACTTGCTTACACCAGATTTCCACAAATTAACTATTTCAATCCAAATTGAATTCATCCAGCAAAAGGATGATTAAAAGATTCCTCGAGACAGTGACTTCTTTTTAAACAGCAAGAATATTTTAGTGTTGAAGTCAATTCTGAGTGTTCTCAAACATGTTTCTCCTATACATAAGCATTAAAATAAAGATAATAAGTATCCCTACCACTGCCCCTACACCTGAGCCAAGTTATCTCCATAATGTGAGCTGCCATGGCAACAGACAGAAATGAGCCAATTATCTATTCTTGTTCTTAGATTGCTAGCTATCGTTAACAGTGAAACTGGAATTAACTAGAACTTTATGGAATGTTCTGATTACCAGTTTTCTGATATTCTTTCAACTTTCTACTTTTGCATTAAAATAATCCCGATTTTACATTTTATTAACCTTTTGCAGATTTATGAAGACACTTTGAGAAGATGAAGGCATATCAGTACAAAAACCCAAGTTGATGGGTTTTAGGAAGGCAGAGTAATGTAACTGAGTGGTCGTACACTTGAATTCAAACCAATTTAATTATGTCTGTGTGACCTTAGACAAACCTAACCTTGCTGAGTCTGTCCCTTAGTATGAAATTATACTCTTACTACGAAGTTATACTTTCATGAATATGTCAATTGTCTATTATGTAAGTGCTCAATATGTTATTGACACCTAAAGTGGGGAGTGAGGGTGCCACAGGCAAAAATTTATGATGAAACCCACCTTCCTAAAAACAGCTCACAAAGACTTCTAAAGCAATCTGTTGTACATAGGTAGTATTTTCCTGATGTTTTAAAAATCACAGTATCTTCCTGTTGTTTTAAAAATAAGCATTTGTAATCCAAATTATGGGAGTTATGTGACAAGCTTTCAATAGAAATCCATTTAAAAATATTTATATGTATCTTTCACGTGACAGATGCCTAAGCCAGGAAAGATCTTGCATTCTTGAAGTTATATTTTAAAAATACTATTACGCTGAAATAATGGATATGTAAGTATCCCTGTAGCATGCTGACTTTTAAATCTTTGGGTATATACCAAGGAGTGGCATAGCTGTATCAAACGGAAGCTCTAGTTGTATTTTTGTTTTTTGGTACAGGGGATTGAACTCAGGACCTTGTGCAGAACCACTGAGCTAAATCCCCTGCCGTAGTTGTAGTTTTCTTTTTTTCTTTTTTGGTACCCAAGATTGAACTCAGGACTTGCACTTTTGAAGCAGGTGGTGGCACCACTGAGCTAAAGTCCTGGCCCTAGTTTTAGTTTTTGAGGAACCTCTCTCTTCCACACTGATTTCTATAGTAGCTGTACTAAATTGCATCCCCACCAACAGTGTAGACCCCTTCATCCTTGCCGGTGTCTTTTTGTTGCTGTTCTTATGGTAGCATTTTGACTGGGATGAGATGGAATCTCAGTATAATTTTGACTTGCATTTCCCTAATGGCTGAAGATGTTGCGCAGTTAAAGAACTATAGTTACGGGCCATTTGTATCTCTTCTTTTTTAATATAGGTGTTTTGGTAAATTTATTTATCATTTCCTAAAAGTCTTTTGGTGGAGTCTTGAGGGTCTTCTAAGAATAGGACTGTTATTGTCGACAGATAAGTCTTTTTATATCCTTCTTTTCTCTTTCTCTTACCTAATTAATTGCTCCAAATACTGTATTGAATAGGAGTGGTGAGAATGGGCATCTTGCCTCATTCCTGATTTTAGAGGAAGTGCTTTCAGTTTTGCCTCACTCAGAATTATTTGGTTGTGTGTTTGTCCTATATGGCCTTTACTATTTCAACGTGTGAGGCTTCAGTACCTATTTTTTTAATTCTAAAGGGATGTCAAACTTTGTTGAAGAATTTTTCTACATTGGTTGAGATAATCATGTTATTTTTATTCTTTGTTTTATTTATTTTGCATTTTATGTTCATTGATTTGTATATGTTGTTGAACCGTCCTTGTGTCCTTGGAATGAAACCAACTTGATCATGGTACGTGATCTTTTTCATGTGTTGTTGAATTCAGTTAGCAAATATTATATTAAAATTTTTTGTATCTATGTTCAACTAAGGATATTGGCTCATGCGTTTCTTTTTTCTTATGTAGTTGTCCAGTTTTGGTAACAGGATGATATTTGTCTTATAGAATGATTTTGGAAATGTTCCTTCCCTTTTTATTTCATGGAATAGTTTGAGGAGCACTAATGTTAGTTTATCTTTAAAGGTCTGATGAAACTTAGCAGTGAACCTGTTTGGTCCTGGGCTTTTCTTTTTTGGGAGACTTTTTGTTACTGCTTCAACTTTTTTTTTTTTTTTTTTTCTTGAATCGAGGGCCTTTAAACTGAGCTACATCAGCAGCCCTTTTTTGTTTTTTTGAGACAAATCTCACCAAATTGCCCAGACTAGGGTCAGATATGCTATCCCTGATTCACTGTTTCAGTCTCCCAGAATGCTGCAATTACCTTGCTATGGATCTGCTTAGGTTTTTAATAATCTTGATTCATTTGTGGTAGATCATATATGTATAGAACTTTGTCCATTTCTTTTAGAGTCTCCAAATTATTAGAACACAGGTTTGCAAAACAGTCTTTAAAAATTCCCTGGATATTAGTGGTATCTTTTAGAACATCTCCTTTTTCATCTCAAATTGTATTGATTTGGGTCTTTTTCCTTTTTGGTTAGTTTAAGATTTTATCAGTCTTGCTTGTCTTTTCAAAGAACTCTGTTTCATTCATTTGTGTATTTTTTTAGTTTCTCATTTCAACTTTGATCTTTATCATTTATTTTCTACTGTTGGGTTTTGTGTTTTTTTCTAGGACCAGGAGATACATCATACGGTTATTTATTAGATATATCTTTCATTTTGATATAGAGACTCCTGGCTATAAAATTAACTCTCAGAATTGCCTTTGTTGTATCTCAGAGATTCCAGTATGTTGTAATTCCATTTTCATTTGATTCTAGGAATCCTGATTTTTTTCCAGTGACCCTCTGATGATTAAAAAGCATACTGTTCAATTTTCATGTGTTTTTGTATTTTCTGTTGCTATTGATTTCTGATTTCATTCTATTATTACTTAATAAGAAACAATAAATCATTTCAGATTTTGTATTTGTTAAGGCTTGCTCTGATCTAAAATATGATTTATTTTGGAGGACTACTGAGCGGAGTGAGTATTATGCAGTGGCTGAATGGAATACTCTGTAGACGTCTGTTGGGTGCAGTGGTAAAGTTTAACTGTGATATTTTCAAATTGATTTTTTGGGGGGTCTGGATGAGCTACCTATCGATGAAAGAGTATTGAATTCACCCACTGTTATTGTATTGATAGGGATGTGTTCCTTTCTGTCGAATAGTGTCTGTTTTATGAAATTGGATGAACCAGTATTCCGTGCCTATATATTTACAATTGTTCTATCTTCTTGGTGGATTGTTTCCTTTGCCAATATGTAGTGGCCTCCTTTGCTTTGTCTAATTTTTTCCTGAAGCTGGCTTTGTCAGATATAAGTCTAGTTTCTCCTGCATGCTTTGAAGTTCTATTTGTATCCTTTCGCTTTCAGTCTGTATGTCTTTGCTAATGAGGTCTATTTCTTTCAAGCAGCGAAGAGTTGGGTCTTGCTTTTTATTTTATTTTTAATTCAGTCTGCCGGTTTGTCTTTAAGACCGTTTAGAATGAGTAGAAAGGTATGTACTAATTCCTGTCATGTTCTTGTTGCTGTAATGTTTGATTATTTTCTGATTTTCAGTCTCTCCCTCTCCCCCGTCCCTTCTCCGTCTCTTTGTCTTCTCTTCGCTGTCTCTCCTTTCTTTCTGTTACTGGGGATTGAACTCAGGACCTTGTGCTTGCAAGACAGGCACAGTGTCGCTGAGCTAAATCCCGGCCCTCTCAGTAGCTTATTTACTTTTCTCATCTGTGTCGGATTCTTTAAGTATCTTCTGCAGTGCTGACTTAGTGCTCATGAATTTCTTTAGTTTATGCTTATCTTGGAAGGTCTTTTTCCTCCTTTGGCTTTGCTAGATATAGTAATCTAGGTTGGCATTTATTTTCTTTCAAGATTTGAAATACATCATTCCATGCATTTCTGACCCGATAGGGTTTCTGCAGAGAAGTCTGCAGTTATTCTTTCTTGCAGTTTTCTGTATGCTTTCCTTGTTCTGTACTCTCGATATTTTAATGTGATGTGGGAAGGTTCTTTTCTGAGTTTTTGGGGGTTCTAAATGACTCCTGTGCTCGTATGTCTATACCTTTCCCAAGTTTTGGGAAATTTTCTGTGACTATTTCATTGAATGGATGTTCTGTGCCATTAGTCTGAACTTTAACACCCTCTTCTATACAAAAATTTAATTATATCCCAGAATTCTTGGATGTTTTGTTTATGATCTGTCTAATCTTCCTGACTCTATGACATGGCCCCAAGGTGGATTTAGTATTAATATTCTTTCTGGTGTTTCTGTTCTTTCTGTCTTCCTAGTTAAACTTCAAATGATAATACACAAAGTTGTCTGTTTTTAAAGGATAATAAATCACATTTTCTAAAATATATGTAGTTTTCAGTTTTTGATTATCAGATACATACAAGAATTATATTTTAGCTGCTCTTGTTAAAACTAAAGAGAATGTGTGTGTGTGTGTGTGTGTGTGTGTGTGTGTGTGTGGTGCTGGGGACTGAACTGAGAGCTCCCTGCATGCCGGGCCATTACTGTAGTGCTGATTTGTACCCTCAGCCTTTTACTTTGGAGGCATCATCTCTCTTGAGCTACCCAGTCAGGCTTCAGTCTTGTGTACCGCCTCAGCGTTCAAGAAACCTGGAATACAGGCATGTGCCACCAAGCTCGGTTTAAAGAGAATATTTTTTAAAAATGTGAACTTGAAGAACAGTGGAAATTGTAGATAACATAATACTGTTGAGGTCACCATGTGTTCTTACGTGGAGGGACAATTTCCTATCATGACCCTAAATATTATAAATAGTGGAAGGGAAGAGGGCCTGAAACTTGATCTGTAAAATGTAATTGACTTTGAAAACTGGGAGTTCTTAAAAAGAAAGGCTGAATTGAAAATTCGATCTTGTCTCTTCAGTTTAGTGACACACACGTTCTTTTTGGGTTCTCGTTTCCTGTCCTGTAGCCTAGAAAGTGCCAGAAGGCAATAGATGGAGATATATGTAAGACTCTTCACATTCCTTTTCCTTCAAGGATTATAATCCCATCGGGACATTTAACCTTCTGTTTACTCTTTTAATGAGTTTTCTCTTCTTATTCTTTCCTTTTTTAAAATGCACAACAGCATTGGTATATTAGATAATCAGCTTAATATTCTATTTAAAGTTTGTTGGCTTTTAAGATTCTTATCAAGGTTTATCTTCTTAGCATTATCCTATTGTGATCTGATCTCTCAATTTGCCTATTATTTAAAAATTGTCTGAACTAGTTCTTACTTTTATATTGCCAGTTTTTTCCTCCATTACTGGGGCTTGAACTCGGGACCGTGCGCTTGCCAGGCAGGCAGTGGCACCAGGGAGCTAAATCCCCAGCCCCCATATTGCCCTATCTTCCTCCTCCTCCTCTTCCTCTTCCTCTTCCATTTCATCTCTGTAATTATCTTCTCAGTCCTTGACCTGAGAACCTTAAAAAAAATTTCTTAAAAATACCTAGCAAAAGGGAAGGGGAAGTGGGAGGGGTGGGGGAAAAGAAAGAAGGGAACGGGATTAACATGAGAAAAAGGAAAAATGGAAACAAAGTCTGTAGATAGGGGTTGAAGGGAGGGCGGGGAATAGGAAAAATATAGGAACCAAGATGGATCATGTGAAAGCTCCAATTTCCAGTGATGAACGTCATTACATTATATTCCTTAAATGTACCAATAAAATTAATTAGTTTAAAAAAACACCTAGTGAAGCACTACATGTAAAATAGTCACAAGAATGCAAAGCGAGCCAAAAGAAGTAGCTCTTTATCTTTGCAGTACCTATGCAGTACAGGGAAAAGCCAAATTCTGAGTGAATTTAATCTTAACAGTGACTTGTCTGCAGCCTGGTGGGAACCAGGTTCCATAGCAGGTTGTTGGAAACATGTGTATGTTTGTTGGGCTTTCACTCATACTTTCTCTGATTAGGCTGTTCTACTTTTCACAATGATTTACCTGAACTTGCTTTGTGTTCCTCAAATGTCTCTCCAACTCTTACTCTTGGAGCCAGCTTTGGCCACCTTTTCAGGGGGAGAGAGGAGCCATCATTAGGAAATAGCATACATCAGTAATACTTTGTTACGGATCTGCAAACACACCTTATGCACTGTGTCCTACATCAGTAATTCTCTTCTCCTGTAGTTTATGGGGCTTTCTCTTCTGAAAGCTCTCACCTGCTTTATTGTTATCCAGTCCTGTGCGAGCTCCCTCCATTTGCATTCAGATATTCTCAGACACCTCATGATTATGAAAGAAAGCAAAAAAAAAAAAAAAAACCCCACAAAATAAAAATGAAACCAAATTTTTTTCTAAACTCTGTGCTCATTTCTTAGATTTTTTTCTCTGCTTCATGATTTCTCCCTATAAACACTATCAAAGGAATAACCTTTGTTTTCTCTATTTTGCTGATTTCTTTGCGTATCCAGTTCAACTTCTTACCGCCATTAATTAGACTATTGAAACTGCTCCAGGTACTGAACCTTGACCTCAAAGCTGCAAAATCCTCATTTCGATTCACCTTTCAACAGCATGTAGACATGGTTGACCTTTCTATTCCTGAATACTCCTTTTTGTTTGTGTCTCTATTGCCAAACTGTTTTGCTTTTTTAAAAATAACTTTTAGGCTGCTGCTGTGTTTGGACCAAGGAACCCGTCTTTTACTAGCTGGAATTAAATGTAAACTGCCTCAGTGCTGTGCCCTGTGCTTACTCTCTATCTCCCTCCAAAATCTCATCCCTGTTGATGGTTTTCAGATACACCAATATGATGATAACTACACCAAAGATGTTTTGGCCACAACATACAGAAAACCTTGACTCAAATTGGCATTAGGCATTAAACACATTTAATATTTTATGTTACTGGACGTCTGAAGTAGAATACACTAAAACAATCAGTTGGCAAAGAACCATTTTTCTTTTTTTTCATTCTACTACTCTTCACCTTAGCTTTATTCTAAGGCCAATCCTCAGGGTTGCAAGGTGACAAGTTTTGGTCTGCACATCTAGACCTAGTGATATTCAGGAAGAAGAGAACTAGGGAACCTATCCCAAAAGTACCCCCAGTATACTTCACCCCCTTAAGTCACATGGCAGTTGCTGATTATCAGCAGAAAGGGACAGTGGGGGGGATTCTTACAATTGGTACAGACTGAGCTTGTGAGCTCAATTGCTTTTGGGAGCCTATTATTTTCTTCTACCAGAAATTCTTCAGTGACTTCTCATTGCCCTGAAAACTCAAATCCTTTATAGTGGCTTACTAAATCCCAGTAGTCTTCCCTCTGTGCACTGTGTCAACTTAGTCTGAGGCTGCAGTCTTTATTGGTTCAACCTTGTCTTAACGCTGTGTCCCGGAGGCCGCTAATTCAATATTAGTTCTTCAGGGAAACCTGTATTGATCCCCCCACGAGGTAACAGGGCTTGATCTCTCTTCTAACACCGTTAGCCTCCGTAGCATCTATACTCAGATCAACCAAATGTATTATTTAATACAGAAATGCTGACCAGCTGATTAAATAGCCTAGGTATTCTATAAGAATAATTAAGAGAACTGATGGTATGGGACTCTAAAATACCCTTCACTCAGTTAATTATAGTTAAAATTAGTGTTCAACATGCTTAGCTAGCACTTACATTTGGCAGGTTGCTCTAGTGTTTATAGAGTACTTTTCAAAGGACAAAAATGATAGTAAAGCATAACTAAAAATACTGAGCATACTATTTTCTATGTATGTTTATTAAATTTTTATTGCATTTTAGTATGTAAAGGAACTAGATTTATACTGTTAAGTCTTGCACTTTAAATAGACACATCACTTAGGAAAGAGGCCATTCTGTTCTGGGAGAGGAGAAAGGCTTCAAGAATCTAATAAAGTATACTTTTACTCTGCTTTTTCTTCTTCTTTTAGTGGAACTCTATTCCTTAGTCTATAGAGTGGGCCATTAGTTACCTTGCCAAGCCCATCTTCAAAAATGCTATTGGAGGGCCGGGGATTTAGCTCAGCTGTTCGGTGGCCTCGCAAGCGCAAGGACCTGAGTTTGATCCCCGGTACCACAAGAAAAAAAAAAAAAGTTATTGGAGAAATATTTGAGAAATGTAATCCAGAGTGAAGGAACTTGTTGCTAGGATTCACCCCAGGCAGGCCTGATAATGTTATGGATGTGAGCTAGTCCAACATTATGCTGGAAAATGTTAGATCACCCATCTCTTGGACTGTAGTCATTTTTAATGCTGATAAGATGGTTTTTATTTATTTTTTTGAAAATAACTTGCTTTCATAAACCACAATGAGTGAATGAATCTATATATGCACCTCAGTTTATGAACTTGATTCTTTCTGTGATTCTGGTCTCAAACCAAGTTGGATGAGAACCAAATCAAATTCAGTGGTTTTAGTACTGGCGTTATGGGAAAATTTGATTCGATTCTCACCCAGCTCAGTTTGCAGCCAGAATCATGGAATTATAGAATTGAGTTCATGAACTGAGCACCACTGTGTGTGTATTTATCTAAGTTTCCTGGAAACTGATATTTTTTTCCTCACCTTTCCTAAAACCTGTAAGTTTACTCTTTGGCTTCAGAATCTTTCTCAACATAATTAGCAGATTTTACAAACCAGTTAGAAATGTGAAATGAGATCTAAACTAGTTAACACCTCTTTCAAAATCATAGGAAATATATTTTAACCAAATTAAAGCTCAAAGTACCTTAGATCATTGTAGTGCACTACCAGCAGTATTTGGCGGTGTGGCTGAAGACGGAGTCATGCTCATTGGCACACATTGTCAGTGTCTCTCGTGGCCTGTATCCACTGTTGCTGACACTTGGTAATGTGTGCATAGTGAGATTTCACATTGTATTGGTGTATAATACACGGATGCCCTATTTAAATAAATTTAAATAAAACACTGACATATTCTATTTCTAGGTTCCTAGAAGTCAGTGATTATGTCATTTTAGCCATTTTGTTAGTGAATTAACATATTACTTAACAATGTTAGTAAATGTGATGAACAGATTACAGGATCACAGTGATCTGCGATGATGGTAATTATCTAGAATTGTCTGTATCAGTAGAAGTGTTACAGAAAGTTTCCATTTTCTTTCTGTACCTCTTTTAAGAGGTTTCCATACTGTTCATTTTATGTTAAACTATGACTATTCAAAAACAATTAAAAAGTGAGAGATTACTTTTTATTATGATTATAGTCAACTTTCGTTGTTCACTGTAGTTCTGCTCTGTAAAGTGACCACCAACATTTATTACAGGGATGCTGCTCAATGTCCTGTAATTCACAGTATGGCCCCCAACCAAGAACCACCTGGCCTCCAGTAGCTCCAAGGTTGAGAGACCATGATGGAGGGGAGGCAGCTCCTGTGCGACTCAGTGTGGCCCAGCTCTTACATGTGATGACCCTAGGGTGCTGAGTTACGTTCACTGTGTCTTCTGTTTAAGCAGACTAGAGCCTTTCCAATATATGTCAGACTTCCAGGCATTATGTTAGAAAGTGTTTAATGCTTAAAGAAATAATTTATTTGGAAAGTTTATTTTATAGAATATACTTTTAGACTAAGTCAGGCATTACCAGATATCAGTGTTTTATTTACATAGGTAATGCAGGTTATTGCTGGAAAACCTGTGTTCATGTGGTTTTTTTAGTTTCAATATTCTGTATACTTTGGTTTAATAGCTCTGAGTGAAAAACAAAGCAAAATAATTACTTTTATGATCTTCCAATAATGTGAAAACCATAAGTTTAAAAATAGACTAGTGGATTATATTCACTTGGAGGTACCATTTGTGGAGAATTTCTGATTCTTTGTTTCTCTAAAATATCCAGTTCTTGATTCAGAATACTTATTAAAAGCAAAAAATAGCGAAATTTAAAAATACAAACAAAAATACCTTTCTCTTATGTACTATTTTGAATGATTTATGCTCAGATTTTCTTGCCAGTCCCTGAAAGTTGCTGGTATATACCCCCACTCCTTTTGGTATTTTTGATGACAGCAGAGAGGGTTTTAGAAGAAGCCATGTATTTTTAAACTGAATTTTCTAATTTACACTTCTTATGCATTATTTTTGTTACAAGCATAAGTTTCTTTGAATACTTGATATGTCGATCTGGGGAATTTGAATTATTTAGATTTAAAATGTATGTCAAAATGATAAAGCATGCTTAAGTAAATGCAAAATAATTGGAGTTCTGCCATACATATTATCAGATCATAGCACAGTGAAACTAGAAATCAGTGGCAAAAGAAAACACAGATATTATGTAAATGCATGGAATTTAAACAGTATACTCTTAAGTAAACAATTGATTACAGAACAAATCAAGAAAATAAACAGTTCCTAGAACTAAACAATAATTGTAATATAACATACCAGAATTTATGAGACACAGTGAAAAAAGGGAAGTTTCTAGCTGTGAAAGCCCACATCACAAAAACAAAGCAAGCCCAAATAAATAAGCAAATAATGCATCTTAAGGTTCTAGAAAAGCAAGAACAGTCCAAACCCAAAACTAGTACAAGGGAGGAAATTATAAAGATCAGAGCAGAAATTAATGAAATTGAGGATTCCCCCCCAAAAGCAAAGAATCAATGCATAGAGAATATAGCTCCTTGAAAGAATAAACAAAATAGACAAACCCTTAGCCAATCTTGCAAAGTAGGAAGAAAAAGACCAAAATTATGCAGTTAGAAATGAAAAGGTGAAATCACAATGAACACTGCTGAAATTCACATTATTAACTACTTTACAAGCCTGTATGCAATAAATTGGAGGTTTCAGAAGAAGTGGAGAGAGTCCTAATACATATAAATTAACAAAACGAAACCAAGAAGATATAAAATCCCCAAATGATGCAATAAGTCGGTGAAGTAGAAACTAATAAAAAGCCTAGCAACTATGAAAAGCCCAGGTCTGGATGGATTCACTGCTGAATTCGACAAACATTTCAGGGAAGATCTAACACCAGTACTTCTTAAGCTCTTCAATGGAATTGAAAGGGAAGGAGTACTCCCAGGATCATCTCTAGAGGCTAACAAGCCTGATTCCAAAAATCAGACAAAGTCCGATCCCCGGTACCCCGCAAAAAAATCTTTAAATAGACACACAAGTAAATACTGAATAGTTTCTCTGGTGTAAACTGAAAGTGTAAATAAGGTAAATAAGGTTCAAGTGGTATAATTGATAGCGTGAAATAGGAAGAAAAAGACTAAAGGGGAACTGGGAAGGGGAGGGGAAGGGAAATAAGGGAAAAGATAAAATGTGAAAAAAAAAATAGAAACAAAGTCTTTGTAAATAAGGAAGGATGAAGGGGTGAAAGGAGGGCAGGGGTGTGGGGAAAAATGAGACACATCATGTAAAGGTACAAGATACCAATGATAAATGTAACTGTATTGTTTGCTTTAAACGTACCAATAAACAACGGGGGGAAAAACCCCAAATCAGAAAAAGATCTAACCAAAAAAAGGCTAACCTCTTAATAAATGTAAATGCAGAAATACTCAAGATGCTGGCAAAAGATGCAATAAATAAATCATAAAGTTTATACATCATGACCAAGTAGGCTTCATCTCAGGGATGCAAGGATGGCGCAACACATGCAAATCAATAAATGTGATACATCACATAAATATAGGCAAGGACAAAAATCACATGATCATCTTGAGAGAGGCAGAAAAAGCCTTTGACGAAATCCAGCATTTGGGGCTGAGGGGTGTAGCTCAGCTTGTAGAATGCTTGCCTACCATACAAGGCTCTGGGTTCAGTCCCTACTACCACCACCACGAAATTAACATCCACTCATGATAAAAACACCAAAGAAAATATGTATAGGAGGACCTCACCACCATCTGGCAAACGCCATCTATGACAAACCTACTGCCAGCATCATAGTAAATGTGGAAAAGCTGAAAACTTGCCCTGTAAAATTAGGAGTGAGATACCCACAGTCATCACTCTGGTTTAACATAGTACTCGGATGTTAGCAAGAGAAATTAGGCAAGAAGAAAGAAAAGTAATATATATAGGAAATGAAAAAGTCCATCATTATTTGCAGATGACATGATCACAAACATAGACAACCCCTTACAATCCATCAAAAGACTGAATTAATAATCAAATCCAGCAGTGTAGCAGAGTATAAAATCAATAATGTCCTGCATTATACCAATAATGACATCACTGAGAAATTAGAAGAAATTTCATAATAGCACCAAGAAAAATGAAATACCTAGGAATTAACCTAACTACAGAAGTGAAAGACCTCTACTCTGAAAACTACAGTACTCTGAAAGGAGATTGAAATGGACATCAGGAAATGGAAAGATATCCCTTGTTCCTGGATAGGCTGAACTAATATGGTCAAAGGACTGTACTTCCAAAACTGATACACAATCAAAATTTTAAAAAGTGAGTCTCAGTCAAAATACCAAGAACATGCTTCATGTATCTGGAGAAAAAAATCCTTAAGTTCATACAGAGTAGAAGAGACTCAGAATAGTAAAAGAATTCCTGGGAAATAAGTAAAGTGGGATGCATCAAAATCCCGGACCTGAAATTGTACTATAAATCTCTAGTGATAAAAACAGACAAGGATCAACGGAACAGAATAGAGGATGAAGAAACAACTCCAAGCACATTCAACTATTTGCTCTTGACAAAAGGGCCAAAAACATACCCTGAAGAAAAGATAGACTCTTTAATAAAAGATTCTGGGAAAATTTATAACTTGTAGAAGATTGAATCTAGACCCATATCTTTTACCGTGTTCTAAACTAAAATAAAAATGCTAAATGTTAAAGCAGAAACAGTATGCTGGTTGTGCCATCGGCTTGCAGTCCCAACACTTGAGAGGCTGAGGCACGAGGGTCTCCACAAGTTCATGGCCGGCCTGAGCTGCTTATCTAAGTCATACATATAGGCAAGGACTTTCTGAACAGAAGCCCAGTTGCACAGCAAACTGCCCCAAAAATTAACAAATGATATTACCTAAAATTAAGCTTCTGCACAGCAGAAGAACCCACAGAGTGAAGCAACAACTACAGAACAGGACAAAATTTTACCAGCTCTTTCTCAGAGGACTAATGTAAAGAACTCAACAAGGTCCTGAGTTTGATCCCTGGTAAACAAACAAACAAATAAAAAAAACCTCAAAAAAGCTAAAAAAAATTAGACTCCTGAAAATAAAAGACTCAATGGAAAAATGGGCAAGTGAAGTGAATAGTTTCTCAGAAGTGTGAATGGCCAGTAAATAGATAAAAAAAATGTTAAACATTGCTAGCTGTTAGGGAAGTGCACATTAAAACAACACTGAGATGCCTCGCAAGTGCAAGGTCCTGAGTTCAATCCCTGGTACCAGGCCAAAAATAACCCCATAAAACAACACTGAAATTCCATTTTATCCCAGAAATAATGCACATCATTCAAAAAATCAAATATTAACAAATGCTGGTGAGGCTGCAGGGAAAAAGGAAGCTTTCTACGTGGTTGGTGGGAATCCAAGCTAGCACAATCACTGTGGAGACCAGTATGGAGATTTCTCAGAAAACTAAAATTAGAAATTGTATTTGATCAAGCTGTTCCCTTTCTAGTTGTCATCCCGGAAGAGCTAAAGATACCATATTAAAGTGTTACATGCGTACCTCTGTTATAGTAGCACATTCATACTAGCTAAGTCTTGGAAGCAGCCTATACATATCCATCAGCGGATTAATGGATAAAAGAAAATTCATGAATGGAGGACTACTCTGTCATAAAGATAAACTTGAGTCATTTGTAGGAAAATGGGTGTACTTCAAGACCATAATATTAAGTGAAATAAATCAGACTTACAAAATTAAATATCACATAGTTTTTCCTATGTGAGAACTTATAAGTAAAAAAAAAAAAATAGGCAGTAGGGAGATAGAGCTTTCTCAAATGAGAAGATTAAGAGACGGAGAAGAGGGAAGGGGATTAAAAAACTTAAGATGTGTTATGTGCGTGTACCAGCTCCCCACAGCAAATGTAAATACTGCGTTCTGCAAACTGCTGATAAACACAGAATATTAAGTGTTTAGTACAAATTCATATAATTCTACTTTTTGAAAATTTCCACTGTAATTATCTTTAAAGTTAATAAAAGTAACAATTCTACCAGCGATGTATCATGATGCCAGTTTTTCTGTATCTCTGTTACTGTCTTTTTAAAAAACTCGTCACTGTCCTGGTAGTCAAGTGCATCTCATAATTTTTATTTGCATTTCCCTAGAGACTGATGATACTGAGAATCTTCATGTGCTTTAGAGGCCCTTCGTGTATCTTTTTTGGAAAAATGTTTAAAGCCTTTGTGTTTTAATTGGGTTATCTTTTTATTATTGAGTTGCAAGAATACTTTATTCCAGGTACTTTAGTTTTTTAAAATATGTGATTTGTAGCCATGCATGGTGGCGCACGCCTGTAATCCTAGCACTCGGGAGGCTGAGACAGGAGGATCGCTGTGAATTCGAGACCAGCCTGGGCTACATAGTGAGCTCCAGGTCAGTCTCAACTACATAGTGAGACCCTGTCTCAAAAAAACAAAAACAAAAAACTGTGATTTGTGAGTATTTTTTACCATTCTGTTACTGTCATTTAACTTTCTTGTGTCCTTTGAGGCACAAAAGGTTTTAATTTTTTTTTTGCTACCTGGGATTGACCTTGGAACTTTCCACTTGCAAAGCAGGCGGCAGCACCACTGAGCTAAATCCCCCAGCCCAGAAGGTTTCAATTTTGAAGAAGTCCACTTTATTTTTTCTTTGGTTGTGTTTTTTTTTTCTTGTTTTTTTTTTTGAGAGAGGGTCTCACTATGTAGTTGAGACTGACCTGGAACTCACTGTGTAGCCCAGGCTGGTCTCGAACTCACAGCGATCCTCCTGCCTCAGCCTCCCGAGTGCTGGGATTACAGGCGTGCGCCACCACTCCCGCTCTTTGGTTCTGTTTTGACATGGCCCTTCCTTCATTTGTTTTACAGCTGGTTTGCATTCCACTGTACTGATGATGCCCAATGTGTACCATATTTAACCAGTTGCTCATTTATTATTTATTATTACAGATAGTGCTATAAAAATAACTTTGCTTGTGTATTTTCCAGGGAGATTGCTGGGTCAAAATAAATGCATATGTAATTTTTGTGGTTATTGCCACATTCCCTCCATAAAAGCTATGGCATTCTGTGTTCAAGTACTATGTTAGAACGCCTGTTTATCTATAGCCCATGTAACTAAGTATACTGCCAGAATTTTGCTAGTCTGATACATCAAAATAGTATGTTAAATGTACCTTAAGCATTCCTTTCCTTTAATTATGAGAGAAATTGAATATTTTTCAATAAGTTTACAGGGCTTTTATATTACTTTTTATGTTTTACTTATTTTTTTTTATTTGAAGTTTTACCTTTCATTGAAATTTTAGTGATTCTTTCATATCAGGCACACTAGCATTTAATTTATAAGTTGCAAATATTTCTTAAATAGGTACCCATTCAGATTGTCCTTTTTTTTTTCTAACCTTCTTTACAGTGTGGTTTGTACAAAAAAAAAAAAAAAAAATTTTGTGGGGGGGCCTTGTGCTTTCAAGGCAGGCGGTGGGACCACTGAGCTAAATCCGTGGCCCCAAAATGTTTTAACTACATGCTTTTAAAAAAGTGTTTTTGCATTTGTTGATGGTTGTTTATGGTGGTAGTCAAATTTATTCATGTATTCTCAGATGTTTTGTTTCTGGAATTTGAGTCATAGAGAAAATAAGTTGTTTTTTCTTTTTCCTACTCTCTGGCTTTAAAAGAATTTACCTATGCTTTCTTGGGTTCTTAATTTCGGTTTTCTGACTCTTGATTGTACAGTATTCCATTCATTGTTTGAGTGTTCTGGTTCTCTGATCACTCTGTTTTGTATAACACCTCTAGTGCAGTGTGAGATTATGTATGATAAAGATTGTAACTTTTTCCTTATGTTAGCTTCTACAAGTTACTGAGTAATCTGATTCCGTTTCATTTTAAGAGTTCTTCCCCTCCATAACCACTGCTTTGGAAACTTGGAGGCTCTTCTTTTCCTGGTATTTTAGCCTTCTAACTTTTGTGCTACGGCCAGAGCATCTACACGTGCACGTGGGGCATTTGATGGATCCGTCTGTTCACAAATGCCTATTTCTCAGTGTGAATTACTTTTCTTGAGTTATTTGTTGAATAATTTTCTCCTCCCTACTTTCTCTTTTTGAAACTCTTGCTATTGAGCACTTGTAACATACTGTTTCTTTTGTCTCTATTATGTATTTGTTTTTATTGTATTTTATGGAAGATTGCCTCAACTTTATTTTCTAACCCTTTAACTGAATGTTTCATTTTTTTTCCTAATTTTTATAGCGTCCTGTTTATGATTTATGGATGCAATTGTTTCTTATTCAGCGATACTATATATATATTTACAGTCTTTACTGTTCTTACATTTTTTTCATGAGACAGGGTCTTGTTTATGTACTCCAGACTGGCCTTGAGCCCACTATGTACCCCAGGCGGGCCTTCAGCTTGTGGTGACCCTCCTGCCTCACTGCCTCAGTCTCCTGAGTGCTGGGATCATAAGCTTGTGCTGCCACTACTGCAGCTCGTTCCTGTTTTTTTCTGATTTGAGTCCCCACTGCTTTCCTGTTTGCTTGATGTGACCACTTTCTCTTTTATTGAGAAGTTATTTTTAAATGTCTGGTGATCATTGGCTGTCTGTTCATATTTAAGAGTTAGACACTAGAAAGTTAATTGGAAATTCTGTGTTTAGTCTTTACTAAAGGAGTATCAGGGCTTTTTCGTGTTGGTTCCTTCAAATGTCAGCATCTGTACATGTGACAGTCCTTTTCTTTGGAACCATTTAGTTTTCTGGAAAGATACTGTTTGATCTTGCCTGGGCCTTGGAATTTGATGTTTGGAAGCATCTGTGTTACACAGCTTTGTACTCAATCCCTGGGTAGCTCTTCTAACCCACCACCATTTTAAAATCCCAGCTGCTTACTGCTGGCTTTGGATCCTGCATGGTCTGCTCTCAGGATACCCTTTCTCCTTTCTTCATTCTAGTCCTCAGTTACTGCATCCAGCCACTGTTCTTTCTGTATCTCATTCGTGCTGAGTTCTTTCCCACTTGCAGCCTTTGTGTGTGCTTTCCCCTTTGTGCGGCTCTTTTTTGTCATTCAGGTATTGCTTCATACAGCACACACCATCTCTGATACAAAATTCAGATGTCAAAACTGCTCCAAAATATGAAACTTTTTAAGTACCAGTGTGACACAGTGTAAAATTAATTCCATGTCTGAGTTCATGTGATGCATTGCAGTCAAAACACTGGCAAAGCAGTCTATAAAATTACCTTCAGGCTATGTGTATAACTTGTGTATGAAAGAGAAATGAATTTTATATTCCAATTTGGGTTTCATCCCCAAGATACCTTGTAACATGGGTACAGGTATTTCAAAATCTGAAATACTTCTGTTCTCAGGCACTTAGGATAAAGGATACTCAACCTCAAGTTATCTCTCTCAACTCTCTATGCTAGGCAGGATTGGGTTAGTTTATGCTACGATTTTAAGCAATCTTAAAATCTCAGTAGTTTAAAACAATGATTCTTGCTTATTACATGTCCATCATAGATTGATGAAGAGCTCTGCTGTGTTTTATTCTAGTCTGGGACATACAGACAAAGCAGCCACCATCTGGAGTATTGCCATTTTCTCTGGTGTAAAGAAAAAGAAAATAGAGCAGACCATAATCTGATTCTTAAATCTTTCAATGTAGAAGTGGCTGAAATCACTTATGCACATTCGATTGACTGAATCCAGTATTATGATCATACCTAATTTTACTGCAGTGGGAAACACAATCAGTCCTACCAGTGCTTGAGACAACTAGAAATAGTTGGTGAATGCCGCTCATGATTACCATAACAACTTTGATCACCAAGAAGCCTTCCCATGTTTTTGCAGCCAACTGATTTTTGTCAAGGATGCTGACTTTGATTCAGTCTAGAAAAAGTAGTCCTATTACCAGGAGGTGGTGAGATACTTGATTTCCACATATAAAAAAAAAAATCTGATTTCCTGCTTTACACTGTGTACAAAAACCACCACAAAATGGGTGACGTAAACATGAGATCCAGCATACTAAAACTGTTAGAAGAAAAGAATAGAGATAACTGTTCATGGCGTTTGAATTTGTAGTGGCTTCTTACATCACATCTTAGGACACCCAAAGCATGAGTGACAAGAGAACAAACATGAAGACCTGATATGTATATATTACAATGTGGCTGAGACTTGAAGACACGTTGCTAAGTGAAATAAGCCAGACACCAAAGGACAAATATTACATGGTTCTACTCATAAAATATCTTCAAAAAGCAAACTCAGAGATGAAGAATAGTTTTGAGGATACTAGCTAGGGGCCAGAGGAGGGGAAAATGAAAAATTATTCCTTACAAGCTGTGGAATTTACTTGGGGTAATGAAAAAATTTTGTAAGTAGGAAATGGTGGTGGTTACAAAACACTGAATATAATTAATGTCACTGTCACTGATTTGTGTACGCAAAAATGGTTAAGTTGGCAAACCTTGTTACATATAATTCAACACAATTTTTTTTAAAAAATCAATATTTTATACCAAAAACCACTGTTATGTGCTTCAAATATGTGAATTTCATGGTATTTATATCTTAATGTATTTGTTTTTCAAAATAAGTGGTTAACAAAAATAAAAGGTTAACAGGTTTTCTGCCCATCAACTTGTTTCATAAACTATTTTTTTCAAAGTCTGGAAATGGCTTTTTGCTTTATTTGAATAAATTTTGACCCCTCTAAAACATCATTATTGTGAGACATATAAAGAGGGTAGGAGTAATCTGACTGCGTTCTTTAGAGGTGGTGTCTTTAGGAGGTAATTAGGATCGGAGAAGGTCGTCAAGGACTTTATACTTACACTGACTATATGAAGAGGGAGAAAAACCACAGGCGCGTGTGTGCTGTCCCACTCCTCTTACCTTGTGATAGATACCCTGTTCTGCCTAAGGACTCTCCTACCAAGAAGGGCATCACAAGACGCAGGCCCTTCACCGTGGACCCGGATTGTGAGCCAAAATAAACTTCATTTTCTTATAACTTACCTAGTCTGTGGTATTGTGTTATTAGCAACAGAAAAAAGACTACTACTAAAACACTAGTACTATAAAGTAAGTAAAGGTTTTGATATGATGTATTTTGTTGTCAGAAACTTTAATATGTTTCATAATGTTATTTTCTGTTTTAAATATAACATGCTTAAAAGAAAACAGCAGGAAATATACCCTGTTCAATCCATTCTTCACATTCTGTGCTTGTCACATATGGAAAGTGAACAGCCATCTAATTCGAATTTGGAGCTTTTATTGGAGTGGTTATTGACATTTATTTTCTTAAGATCTTGTAGTTACTATGGACTAGTTTTATACCTCCCTCTTTTTTAATTTTTAAAATTGTGAAAACATAATTTTAAGCATTTTTAAGTGTACAGTTTGGTGTAAATATATTTGTATTGTGCAACTATTGCCACCATTAATCTTCACAATAACTGTTTATTTCATAAAACTGAAGCAATAACTCTCTATTTCCTCATCTCCTCAGCCCCTGGTAACTATGAACTCATCTTTTAACATCTCAGGATAAGATGAGAAAGAATATCTAATTAGTAATGGGGCTTTTTTCATATCTACTTTATAGTAAAAGTTATTAGGCACAGAAAGCAGGTTTAAAATCTAGCATAGTGTAAAAAACTGATAATATGTTGTGAGGCAGGAGGATTCCAAACTCAAGTCTGGCCTGAGCAACTTAGCAAGATCCTGTTTCAAAATAAAAAATTTTAAAGGGCGGAGATGTAGCTTAGTGGTAGTGTCTAGTAAGCCTGTGGATCTGAATTCAATCCCCCAGTAAAACAAAGGAAATAAAAGATTTTTTTAAAAAAGATAATTTTGGGAAGATAAATATGGAATAACTATGTAGGAATCAATTATAACATGGAATTAATTATGTTGTTCTTATATTTATAGCATGTATATATTGTGAGACACTAACAAAAGACTAAACAGACAAACTGATGCTAGTTTTATTCATAAGAACTTAGTATCTGATTAGGAATGTATCACATTTTCCTGGTAAAAGCTTTTTTTCAGTAAATCATGCTGGTTCTGTAGGAAATGTATCCTTATCTCATTTAATGTATTAAGAAAGGAATTTCATTGTTTCCAGTTGGCTTGTCAATTATTACTGTCCTAAAAAACAAGTAAAAATATGAACAAACCTTAGATGTGTCAGGGAAGTGAGGCCAAGGCAAAACGCTGCACCAAAAACCAAAAAGATAGGTGAGCAAATACAGAGAATCACAGTGTGCTAGCAAAAACCCACAAGAAGGAACCTCTGTGGAAATCAGAACTGAGATGGGGAAACCTGAACTGTAAATGATGAATTATTGGAAACTAGCTGTGGACAAGTTAAAAACTTCAGGAGGAGCCACTTTTAGGGGAGTCCCCACACATTTCTGAGTTTTACCTTCAGAAGCTTGACCAGGATCCCAGGGGACATCAGAGAAAAATCCTTTGTGTTTCAGAAAGGGGATAGGAAAACGATGCAAATAAGGGAAAAGGAACAAGACTTGCCCTCAAAAGAAACTATTCTAGACTCCCTCAGATTAGAACCCTGACCTACCTGGGGGAAGGGAAATACCCAGCTCCAGCCCCTTCTAGGCATCTTGTCTCACATAATGGAGGAAGAACTACGAAGTACTGATGATGCTCACAGGTCAGTGGCACAGTCTTACCAAGAGACTAAGCGTTTAGCTAAAAGTGCTCCCTTCCCTACATCTTAATACTGCATTATTAAACACCATTACTGTGGTTCCTTCTACACAGTATATCATGTCCTCCTTTAAATGAAAAGAAAATTATAAGGCATACTAAAAGGCACAAATACATTTTGATGAAGCTAAACAAGCATCAAAATTAGATATGACAGGAATGTTGGAATAATCAGACCATGAATTATTTAAAACTAAAATGTTAGGCTTTAATGCAAAAAGTAGGCAACACATAATAACAGGTTATATAAGCATAGGAATGAAAATTTGAGAATATCAAAAATTATATAGGTAAAAAGTACTGTAACAAATGAATGTCTTTGAAGCACTCATTGGTAGACTAGACATGCTGAGGAAAGACTTGCTAAGCTTGAGGAGATGATAGAAACTTACAAACTAAAAAAGCCAAGAGAAAAAAATACTGGGGGAAAATACTCAGAACAGAATGTTCATAAGCAACAGGACAACTCTAAAAGGCGTAACTCATGTATAATGGGGCTGTCAGAAGAAAAAAGAGAAAGGAGTAGCAGCAGTATATAAAGCAGTAATTCCTCACTGAACACAGGCAGCACCAAGTTGGGTAAATCCCCCCAAAAATGACACCTAGGAATATCGTATTCATATTACATTCAAATATCAGATAATTAGAGATAAAAAATTTGAAAGACGAAAAAATACCTTAGTATAGAGCATGATATAAGATTAATATAAAACATAAGTTTCTTATATTCCAGTAATCAAGCACAATTTGCAACACAAATGAAATACCATTTCCATTAACATCCCAAGAATGAAATGCTTAAGTAGAAATCTAACAAAATATATATGAGATTTATATGAGAAAGACTACAAAACTCTTGAGTTTGAGCTCAGAAAAGAACTGAATGATGAGATAGCCCATGTTCATGGATACGAAGATTGAGTATTATCAAGAGAGCACTCCATCCTACTTTGATCTATATATTTAATTCCTTCTCAGTCAAAAATTTGAGAAAATTACTGCACAGAGATCAAACTGATTCTAAAGTTTAAATGGAAAGACAATACTCTATAGGAATACTCAATAAATGAATGAAGTAAAATGAACACTCAACTTCAAATTTTATTATACAGCTATTGCAATACAAAATTGCCTTGGCAAATGAACAGACAAATGAATCCGTGTAACAGAATAAGAGAGCCCAGAAATAGTAATCTAGTCATTGTCTTTGACTGAAGTGTCAAGACTATACAGTGGTGCAAAAAATAGTCTGAGAAATACTGGAACAGCTGGACAGCTGATTTTTAAAAGTAAACTTAGGCATGGAATTGACAAACTATGAAAACTTTGAAAATGGATCATTGATCTAATGCAAAATGGAAAACCATCAAACTCCAGAAATAATAGAAAAACTATGTGATCTTGACTCTGGTAGTAACTTTTAAGATAAAACACCATAGGCACAATCCATGAAAAAAAATTTATAAACTGGGCTTTATTAAAGTTTTACAGTTTTACAGGGCCTAGAGAGTGAGAAGAAAGCCACACACTAGAGAAAATTTTTGCAAAAGATCCATCTGATAAAGGACTTTAAACGAAAATATGCAAAGAACATTTAATACTCAAGAATGGGAATATAAACAACTTGATTTACAAAATAGAATATTTGAATGGACACTTTACAAAAAAATAAAGATGACAAATACAAGAAAGTTGAAAACATCAATGAAATATTACTACATATCTATTGGCAACACCTAAAATGCAGACAATAAAGTGCTTGCAAGAATGTGGAGCAAAGGGTACTTTCATTGCTGGTGGCAATGCATAGAGCTACAAAACTTTGGAAGACAGTTTGACAATTTCTTATAAAACTAAATACATTCCAGCAGTCATGCTTTTTGTTTGTCACCCAAAGAATTGAAAACTTATGTGCTCACAAAAAGCTGCATATAGATTCTTTTTTTATAGCAGTTTTATTCATAGTTGCTAAGACTTGAATGTAGCCAAGCTGACCTTCAGTAGGTCAGTGGAGTATTATTTTGCACTTAAAAAAAAAGATATCAGTCTATTAAAATACATGGAAAAAGGGGCCAGGGATTTAGCTCAGTGGTACCGCTGCCTGCTACACAAGCACTATTTCCCGAGTTCGATCCCCACTACCAAAGCAACAAAACAAAAAAATACATGAAGAAAGTTAAATGCATATTACTAAGAAATCAACCCCAAAAGGTTATGAACTATGACGTTCTAGAAAAGGCAGAACTGTGGAAACAGTAAAAAGATCAATTATTGCCAGAAATTAAAATTGAGAGCAGAATGAATAGGTGAGCACACATGATATTTAAGCTGTGAAACTTTATGGCATTGCAGTTGTGTGGACTTGTCATTATACATATGTCGAAACTCAGAATGTGCAACACCAAGAGTGAACCTTAAACTGTGGACCTGGAGTCACAACAACATAACAGTGCAGGTTCACTGATTGCAGCAAAGTTTACTGTGCTAGTGGGACATGTTACTAGTGGCAGAGGTTGTGCCTATGTGGGGACAGGAAGAATACAGGAACTTGTTATTTCTATTTAATATTGCTATGAAAATAAAACTTTTAAGAATGAAATCCAATAATTTTAAAAGGTAAATCTAGATGGAATAAGAAGTAATTGTTCAGAAGGAAGTCATTAACCTAGAGGAGAATACAGTTTATTACTTTGCTAAGTTAAAGTCATTGTCAAAAGGTTGCATGATTCTAACTACATGACATTTTGGAAAAGCAAAGCACTCATAATCAGAAAGGTGATTATAAAGGAATATGTATATCTTGATGTTATATCATTTTGTCTAGTATTTATTAAAAGGCAAGTAATCAGATATTTTATGAGTAGTCTTAATGGACCCTTGACATACAAACAGTTTCCAAGGGCTGGTTGTAAGTCAATGGTTGTAAGTCAGTACAGCTGAGATTGGAATGTTTTACCTGGGTATACTTCAGAAAGGTGATTATAAAGGAATATGTATATCTTGATGTTATATCATTTTGTCTAGTATTTATTAAAAGGCAAGTAATCAGATATTTTATGAGTAGTCTTAATGGACCCTTGACATACAAACAGTTTCCAAGGGCTGGTTGTAAGTCAATGGTTGTAAGTCAGTACAGCTGAGATTGGAATGTTTTACCTGGGTATACTCTA
>NW_022900922.1:8805031-8805307 GCF_012274545.1 Fukomys damarensis | reverse complement strand
TTTTGGTACCAGCAATTGAACTCAGGACTTTGCACTTGCAATGCAGGCACGGTGCTGCTGAGTTAAATCCCTGGCCCCTGGGTACACAATATAGATAGCAAGAGTCAGATGAATCTTCCATTAGCCTCATTAACCCAAGTTGTTCATATGTCAGGCAGTCATAACTTGAGGGTCCACTGTATGTAAAAATATATAAATGGGAAAAATACCATTGAAGTAATTTTGAATGCTAGTAGATATTTGAGGAAAGTTTTCTTTTTTTTTTTTTTTTTTTTT
>NW_022900922.1:8785335-8804598 GCF_012274545.1 Fukomys damarensis | reverse complement strand
GACAGAGTCTCACTATGTAGTTCAGACTGACCTGGAACTCATTATGTAGCCCAGGCTGGTCTCAAACTCACAGCAATCTTCCTGCCTCAGCCTCCTGAGTGCTGGGATTATAGGCGTGCGCCACCACACATGGCTGAAAGTTTTCATGTTTATCTGTTAAAATGAAATTAAGTTTTAAAATTGAATGTAGTATTTATTTAAATATTTGTGCACTTATTTCATACAATGTAATACTTAAAAAACAAATATATGAACCCACTACCAGAAGTTTAAAAGTCAGACATATTTGATGCAGTGTTCTGTATCATTTTCCTGTTCTCTGAACTGGTCTGCTGTTCTCACTGTTGCATTACTCGTTCCCTTGCGTTAAGACAGACTACACATATGAACTTAACACCAATGAGTGCACTCTGTAATTTTGCATATTTAAAAGTTTTTCCCAACTTGATTTATTTTCTTCCTCTGTTTTCTGTTTGTGCAGAAAACAAACAGTAGTAGGAAAACAAGAACAGTTTTATAGACTGAGAAGACTGCAGTAAATCTAGATTTGTAGGGAGAGAGAATGCCATTGTCACCTGGGGACTTATTAAAGTTACTTGGAGACTTACTAATTTTTAAACTACAGACCTCTTGAGAATCACTTTCCAAGGAGCCACTTTTATTGAAAGGAAGCTGTTATATTTTTCAGATGTTTCAGAGCAGAAAAAAGGTTGAGGATTGCATTAATTTTTACATGTCTTATGATCTTTTAGACATTTTAATCTTTGATGAAATACAAATGAAAGCTCACTCTAGGTATTTGGTATTTACATAACATAGCTGGAAAAATTGAGTTGAATAATTTCATATTGAAAGTGTAGTATGTTCAGAACTTTTAAGCACCTTGAAATCCTTACATGTAGACATACATGAGACATGTATATTTGTAAGAGAGGTATAAACAAATTGTAGCTAGCATACAAAAAACAATTAAATTTGATTTAGTTTGAGTCCAGGAGAAAAGTTCTATAGGGTAATTTGTATTTGAGTGAGTTCTAGAAATGATGGGAATTCTAAGTAATTAACAAAGAATCAGGATAGACTATTTCAGGGAAGAGATAATTGCCAAAGGAATATAGAAGCCAGGGGAATATTTGGGAATTCTGTGAAATGAAGTTTCCAAATATACATGCAGGTGAGAATAGACTGAATGGTTTGGCCATTGATACACAATCAGTGAGGATCATAAGTAACCCACTGTGTATCTAAGAAACTCATTTCCTGACATTTTATGAATACCCAAATTGGTATGTTTTTCTTGTATTGAGCTACATCATTAATCATGAAGGATTTTTTTGTCTGTTTCATCTGTTGCTGTACCCACAGAGTATGGAAGAGTACCTGGTATATAATAGTCATTCATGAAATTTGCATGAATGACTGCATTTACGTTTCCAAAGAGAATTTGAAGGTTTTGTTTTAAAGAAATCTTGTCTTAATTTGTCAGGTTGTGTTTGGTATTTTTATACGATGCCACAAAATTCATTGTACTCACTTTTCTTGGCTCATTTTGCATAGTTTGACATGTTCATTTGAACTTGGTGTTCGTAGCTACTCTGACTTGGTTCAGGTGGAGCTCAGAAGTCTTGAGTTTTGACTTTCATGAGTATACCACTGCTGTATGCTTTAGTCTTGATTTTTTTATTAGTATATGTTTGCAGTATATAACGTTTGCATTCCTTGTGTGGAGTTGACTTTTTTTTTTTGTACTGGGGATTGAACTCAGGACCTTGCTCTTGAGAAGCAGGTGGAAGAACCACTGAGGTAAATCCCTGGGCCTCCTTGTGTGGAGTTGATACGGGCACATAATACACCTTAATTTCTGTTTTCTTTCCCCTCTCATCTCCCTCCATCTTTTGATTCCCTTCTCATTTGAGAAAGTTCTATCTTCCTACTTACTATTATATATCTTTAATTTTGCTTTTTAATTATAATTGTGTTTCTCATAGAAAAACCATGTGACATTTAAGCTTGTGTGTGTAATTTATTTCACATAACGTTATGGTTCAAGGTGCATCCATTTTTCTACAGGTGACTCAAATTTATCTTTTTTATGGCACCGTAGTACTCCATTCTGTGTTGACTTTCTGATTCTTGGAATATGTCACAAAAATTTTTAGAGTTTCTGCTACTTAGTTCCCATGTCTTGTGATTGTTACAGTATGTTAAATATTTATGCTTACTATTTATAGTTTTGAATAAATTTTTCTTTTATTTTGAAATTTTGTAGTACATTCTTTCATATAGTTTGAAAGAATGATCTGTTAAGTTAAAATGTTATGACTTCACACAATATAAGAAACTTACAATAATATCATTCCGTCTACTTTTCCTACCCTTTTTGTGCCATGGTTGTCATATATTTTACTTCAGTAAATGTTATAAACTTAATGATGTCTATCAATTATTTTTATTTTTGCTTTAAATAATTACTTTTTAAAGAAATTTTAAAAATAAAGTTAAGATTTTATATTTTCCCACGTATTTACCATTTTTTGGAGTTTTTATTTCTGCTCACGTTTTACCAAATAGAAGTAGTGTGTCCCTTGCCTGAATTCTTACAGTACATTCTGGACCACTTATGTCATACGTAACCTTACAATTAGTAGTTCCCTGTCTATGTCATTTGCCCTGCCAGTTTTATGTTATTTTCTGGCAAGGATCACCATTTATACATTTTAACATACTTCATTATGTCTAGCGCAGTGCCTTCCACAAAAAAAAATGGCCACAGTATATTTTGAGGTGTATAAGGATGAATTCATTTTTTAAAAAATCTGGCAATGCAAAATTTTGTCTGTGTAGTCTCTTAGGGCTGTTATATTATTACAGTTCACCATTAGATACTATTTATTCTTACCAAGAAAATCCTTGCCATTAGGCTTATCAAATTCTGAAAATTGGCACTCCTGTAGAAGCACAATGAAAGTTTTCAATATGTTTTAAAGTGGTTGCTCTCTAAAACAGAAGCATTCAGGTTTGTCAGAGAAAGGACTATGTGAGCTGTGGGAAGAAATGTAGAGGAAGAGAGGAAGGAGATTCGTATGACTCTCGGCCCATCATATAACATAGTAAGGTGGTAAGAATGAGTTTCCCACTCGTTCTCTTCTCTCAAAGGACAGGAAAGGTCAGGTCAAGGAGAGTTCATCAGTCCCAGGTTTACCTGTGCTTAAGCGCCTAGAGTTTAAACCCAGCATCTTAACCTGTATGATTTAAAGATTAGATGTTTCAGTGGACTCCAAATGCTGGGATTCATCATGAAAGGCGAAGTCCACAACATTCCAGACAGACAGATCCTCCCAGGCTGCATTAAAGAGGCCTCCTGTTGCAATACCTTCTTCATCCATCAGACCTTCAGGCTGTAATCCAGACCGCTGCCCCCAGTTTGTCAGGGAATAGCTGGAGAATTTTTTGGAGGCGTAGTGACTGTTTTCTTTATTCACCCAGAATATTGAGATTTAAATAAAACAGCAATGTTGGGTGAAGGGAGGGCAGAGGTAAGGGGAAAAAATGAGAATCAAGACTTGCCATGTAAAGGTACATGATCCCAACAATGAATGTAACTGTACTGTATCCCTAAAATGTACCAATAAACTCAATAAAATAAAAAAAAAAGCAATGTTGTTTCCTAATAATGTGACACATATCCCTGAAATGAACATCTAATCCAATAACGACCATTCCTAATAACTTGTAGCCTTCTAGTACTGTATTATCTCACCCCCAAAGTAGTGGTTTTGTATGTTCTAATGGTTTCATGTGTTACTGTTTGTTTATGTGTATAAAATAGGAGTTTTAAAAGTTATAAGTATAATAAACTAAAATACAAAATAGGACATTAAAAATTCCCCTTTGTATCCCACTAAATTTCACACAGCATAATATCTAAAATAATATCTACACGGTATAATATTTTAAAAATGAAATTTTATCTTGTAACATTTCTCTGCATTGTAGTAAAACACATTTACATGTTATATTTATAATACATATTTAAGTATATTGGCATACTGTAGACACTTGGTCCTCCTTGGGAAGAAGACCTTTTTTATGATTTAGCTTTTAAAATCTCATTCTATGAAGGAGTGAAGTAAATGACAATCTTTTTATGTGTAAGAAAATGATGATGTGGATGCTCGAAAATAAGTTGTCGGTGCTGCATCCTGCATTAGTATAATTAGTAGTCAAGAGGTGCCGAAAATGTTGCTCACTTGTATTGATAATAATGCGATTTGTAATCTGTGTCTTTGCCTTCTGTTTTTGTATATTGCTACAGCTAAAGAAGTAAACAGGTCATGGCACGTTTAACAAAAAGGCGACAGGCGGATACAAAAGCTATCCAGCATCTTTGGGCAGCGATTGAGATTATAAGGAACCAGAAGCAAATCGCCAACATTGACCGAATTACAAAGTAAGTAAATTTAAACAAAAACATTCCTGCAAGACTTCACGTCAGACTTTGGGGGAAATGTCCAAAAGGACTTTGTTATCCTGGTCACCTTTCTGTCCTATGGAGTCTGTAGAGTCTGTAGAAATAGGTGCAGGCGACTTTTATGTAGAAGTAAAATGTATTTTCTATTTTTAATAATTCTAGTTATAACTTTTAAAATCTTGGAAACTTTGTCTTATTTTAAAAGCTTTTAGTTAGTCACTTGCTTTTATGCAGTAAAACTAAAGCCTACTGTTAATTATTTGTTTTAGTAAAGAATGAATATGGTATGTATAATAAATAACATCTTAGTAGCTCATAGGCCATTAACGGATTTTTTAAACAATGTCATCCTGTATTTTAAAAAATATGTTAAATAAACATTCAGTTTAAAAACATAATGTTCTTTTTTTTGCCAGCTAGTTTCTGATGCTATTTACCTTGGTATACAAAAATTCATGATAGGATCTTCTGTTTACGTATTTTATACAAATTGTAAGGGTGTCTTTAGTTAGACACTTAATTTTGTTATTGTTTCTCTAGGTATTTTTAAAGAGAGAAACATAAATGTATATGTTTTAAATGTTTGGATTATTTTTAAAAATATCGATAGTATTTCTTTATTCTTATTCCTTCCTATATTCATTAGATGAATTCATTAGATTCACATATTCGTTAGAAGCTTTCTGAAAAATGAAAAACAGATAATTTATATAATCTCACTAACATTCATTTTTTGGCCATTATTAATAAGATTGAGATCCATATATCCTGACGGAGTATAAAGGTCACAGTGGAGAGAGAGAGAAGGAAACAGAAGGTAGAGAGGAATAAGGTGATATGTTGCACTATGCTGGGAGTAGTTTAGAAATGACCTAGCTTTTATGGAATAGTAGAAGAAAGAAAAAAGGTAACACCATGTGGAAATTAAAAATCAACAATACATTACTAAGTTCTGGAATAAAGCAAGTACTTTGAGGCATGGTATCATGAGCAAATTACTGTGAGTCATATTGGTATAAAAAAACATTAAAAGAAGTCTTGGGCTGGAGATGTATCTCAGTGACACAGCGTTGGCCTAGTGTGCATGAGGTCCTATGACTCATGCCAGGGGCAAAGAGTATAAAACAATAAGTATTTTCTTACTATTCAGAATTTTATACAACTATAGTTTACGTATATCAAAATTATTTAGACAGGATGTTAAATTTTAAAGATAAAATCATGCAAGCCGTGACTGAACTTATTTCAGTTTTTCAGATTTTTGTTTCTTTGTAATCTGTAGCCTCCTTCTCTAGGAGCTTTAGGGACATTCTCTTAGAAGCTATCGAAGCTCCCATGTGAATGTTGTCGTTAGGTTGTGGCTCTGCCGGGAGTGAGGGAATCAACTCCCACAATGATGGGTATGCGTGCCTGCCAGATTAGCAGAACACCTGGGTACATGGACGTGTGTACAAGTGTTAAACTGTAGTCAAGGATACAGAGCTTGCTAGCAGTATTCCTCGGTGGTTCCTTCTTGGAGCTCATTGTCTAGCGGGGTTATAATTACCAATTGAGTAATGTTATGAGCAAAGTGCAGGGGCTTACAGTGAGCTGCTGTAATAAAAAGGGATACTCAGTTTGCGTTATGGATTGTTGATAAACACTTTTTTTTCTCCTTTATCAATAGACCCTTTAATGATGCCACGGTATATTTTTCTTTATCTCCTGCTTTCATAATTGATTAAAAATGAGTATGTTTATGTATCTGCCAAACTACTGTAGTTTTATTAGTCTCATCTGGAGCTGGATAGGGATGGAAGAAGGAAGAAAAGGAAGAAAGAGAGGGAAGGAGGAAGGAAGGTTGGTTGGTGAAGTGTCTAAGAGAACTTCTCAGTGTTTCTTCTGTTTCATCTCATCGGACAGATTCGCACTATTCCTTTGTATTACCCCGGCTCACTGTAAGCCTCCTGTACTTTGCTCATAACATTAATCACATTTGTAATTATAACCCCACTAGACCATAAGCTCCAGGAAGGAACTGTCAAGGGAGCTTCCTAACCTGGTGCCTTTGCTTCTCACTAATGTTAATCCCTTGCCTGTTACCTTTGCCTCATGTAAGGATGTGGCATTGAACTGTAACAGGAAATCAGATGTTTGGCTCTTTAAAGTCTAACCTTCTAATTCTACACTTTCAAAAGGAAAAATGTTCATTTTAAATCAAATTGGTCTGCTGAAAGTCTGTGCATATACATATCTTTTAAAGGTTCAAAATATCTTAAATCGTTGAAGGTTGTAGTGCAGTTATTGTCAGGATTGCATATGTACTTATTAAATTTCATTTTGTGTCTTGGCTGGTGAATACTCCATTGTAAGAAAAATACAAAGACAACAGTTTCAGTCATGCATTAAAAATTATAGTTTTGAAGTGACTGGCTCTTCTCCTGGTACATTAAAATATTGTTTAATTTACTACTATATAATAGTTTGATTCTGCTGGATTTGGTTGTCTTAATGTTTAGGTCTCTTATCTTTCTTTTTGTTGCTTCCTTTGGGATTTATTGAAGAAACTGAGTTATTTGTTCTGTGATTTTTCATGGCCTGGCGTTTGCTCATTGCATCTTTGTGGTCTACTCTGACCTGTGGCTCAGTCCTCTGTATTTCATAGAATCCATAGCTCCTCCAGGTCGGGGCGGGGCTGGGCTGCTCATAGGTGCTCAGGAGCCACGTCACGTTTTTCACTTAGTGATGTTCACAGCCGGTGATGCTAGATCTAGTACCTAGTCAAGGCTTGATAATTGGTAGTAATTCTTTTTATTTTTCTTTTTAAAACTGTAATATTTCTCTAAGGATGTAATCTCATTGTCAGTGATTTGGTTACCCGGTGGTATGGTTTATATAGGAAAATTAGTGTTTCTTTTCATGTACTAATTTAAAGTAGCATCTTCCATTAGTAACCAGTTAGGGCTTTTACAAAGTGTTATTTGGAATGCATGCATTTAAGTACATTCAGTTCATATTTGATACAACTCTTCTATTACTATTTTCAACATATGTACATACCATTGCTTAGTTTTTATTATATGGGGCTTCCCTTCATATTTTCCATTTTGTTTTCCTGTCCTTTGTGTTTATAATTGTCTATTGAGTTCATTTTTAAATTTTTAATATTTTCGTTCTTTGTAATTTCTATTTATGATGTTACGTGTTGTGCTTTTACTTGTTTGTACTTTCTAGTTTATATTTTATTTCTAAAGTGATTTTCTCCATTTTCATCAAACAACTTATTTCAGAGATTTTATAATTCTGATTTGTGGTTATCAGGTTGTATATCATTTCTAATGTCTTTAATAATTATATGTTTTCTGTTTTGTTTTGTTTTTGATACTGGGGATCAAACTCAGCACCTTGCACTTGCAAGGCAGGTGGCGGAGCCACTGAGCTAAATCCCCGGCCCTTTGCATATGTATTCTTTTTTTTTATTATTATTAAAATTGCAAACATACACGACTAAGAAATGAAGATACTAAATAAAAATTACAAATATACATATATATGACAGCAAAAAAAGGATATGAAATAAAAATTTATGCAACACAAACTGATTATGTATTCTTGACAATAACTCCTGTAGTCTTCAGTAACTTTAATGTTTTGAACTGGTAGACTGTAGCTTTCTCCTGCTGTGTAGGCCATTTTCTGTGTGCTTTTGTTGTGTGTGGATGTTTTTATGCTCCTTTAGCCAGAGTGGTGTTCCCTCTCATCATTTTGATGTGAAATCAGTTATTCTGAACTTGTGTCAAGGAAATGTGGCTCTGAACAATTTTTCTAGATTTATAAGTCTGAGCCATCTTTTTATGCCATTATTATGAATTGCCAAAAATGTGGCCTCATATTTCCTGGCGTTTTCTCTAAGTTCCCTCACCCCATTTTCTGGAACTGCTTTTTCATATCCTGAGGGCCTTTTTAACTGACTCCAGTTGTGTTGATACTTCTGCTCCTAGCATTTTTAAAAAATGGGTCTCTGTTTTAAAGGGAACTTTATCTGCTTAATTTTGATTATTCATAGCCCCTTTATTTTTCAGCCCCCTAAGAATTTACCTTGGCTTCATGAATTCATGAATTACTGAGAATCATCCTCACATAAAAGCATATGAACCCCTATCGCTTTCCACAGCTCCTCTCAAATTGGCCGCCACACTTTCTAGGGAATGCATGTTGGCTCTGTTGTCCTCCTCCACTCAGCCCATGAAATACTCTGTAGCATCGCTCTTTCTTCTCCATGGGGGTCGATGCCAATTGGGATTATATCTCGTGCAGATTTGTCTTCAGCTGCTCAGGTTGTAGGATTCACAGGACGCCTCGTTTAATTTTATTGTATATGTTGTCCAAAGGTGTTTTGTTTTGTGCTTAAGGTTTATTTTATTTATTTTTTTGTTTGTACTTAAGGTTTAAAAGCTGAGTTATCTTGACCATCTTCCCAGTTCACAACAATATTTTAATATTTCTTAAAAAGCAATAATAAATAAAACAAAAACAGAACAGTTGCTAAGCACACTGAAGTCCAAATGCAGAGGTAAAGGAAAAAGTATCTTTCTAACAGAGGCAAATCCAAGGGAATTTTTCATGTTGGTGTGTAATTCTGAATATACCAGAAACAAGAGTAATATCATCTTAAATACAGGATCTTTAACATGACAAAACTTGGAATTTTAGAAAGGAATTCTATAAGTAGAATTTTCAGCTTTCAAAGCATTGAAGATATTCATGATTAATTGAATTTTGTGGAACTTACAATAATTTTCTCCTCTCTGTAACAAAGTAGGAGAATTTACCTGTTTTAAAAGTTTGTTTTATATAATTCTGATGATCTATAACTCAAAGTTTATGGTGGTAACTCCACAGGGTTGTCAGGATACCTCCTCAGAGAGTTCTGAGTCCTTTTTACCATCTTTTAATTTTCTTTCTCTCTTTAACTTCTAGTGCTGTTATGTCTTATAGGGTGGTAGAAAAGTACTTAAATTAGGGAGTCATTTCTGAGATTGAATATTTTAATTATTTAAAAAGTATAACTAAAAAAACTTCTTTAACATGTTCTCTTACTTTGGTATGGACAAATATTTTTACCAAAATGAACAGTCTGAAATCAAAATGCATGTATGAGTTTATGTTTGCATTTTTATTAATGGTGAAGCTGGCTCTCTGATTTAAAGTTCCCATTTATAAATTTGATTTGATACTATAAAGTTCCACAGATGTTCTCATTTGGGAACTCAGGAAGCACAAGTAAATTTTGGCCTGTCAGTAATAATATTTTACATTTTTAGAAACTGAAAGATGTTTTATGAAGCAAATGGATCAATCCTAAAGGAGAAAGTACAGAAGTCATTTTAGGGTTATCATTGAAGGCAAGCAGAAGAGTATGTTCTCTTTTCAGCTCAAAGTGCCTTTAAATGCTAAATTATAGTTGATACATAGAAATTTGTTAATTTTATGTAATTTAGGTAGATGTTGTTATAATAAAGCTTTGAAATATTTGGTTATTTAAAATTTAAATATTTATATTTGTATGTTTAAGATGCCTATTTTATAGTTTTAAAATCAAGGCACAGGGCCTGGGGTTTAGCTCAGTGGTGCCACTACCTGCCTCATAAGCATAAGGACTGGAGTTTGATCCCTGGTACCAAAACAAACAAACAAACAAACAAAACCCAAGACACAAAGGGTGAAGAATCATATTAAACAAAATCAGTAACACATTTGTCACTATGAATCTCAATATGATTCATAAATCGTTATTTTTAATGCTATTTATAGTTTAATATTCAATAAAAGAAATTACAGATATCACTTCCTTTTCCCCTTTCATCCAAACACTGATTTCATATCTAATTTGGATAATAATGACATGGTATAAGAGGTTCACAGTTATTCCAAGTAGCGGTTATAAGATATTTTAAAGACATGCTGAAGTAAGTGTGGATTTTATGCCATTCTCTAAAGGTATTATTGGGTAGGAAGTGTGTTTGAAAGAGGTGAACTTGTTTTTTGTTGATGACTAGAAGAAGCAATGGAAATAGTTGCTCTTTGAGTTTCTTTCTCATCTTGAGCAAATTTGGTTTTGTGTGTCTGGGGAGATTAATTGTTGCTAGCATGACTGGACAACATTGGATTGGAAGACTAGTCCCATTCAAATTAGTATTTCAGATTAAGGTGGCAATTAATTACATGTATTGCTTACTTTAGGGTCAAATCCCAGTTAGAAAATGTGACCTCTGACCTCAGTGACATATTTGGCATTGACTTTTCTGAGTTCTTCTGTTGCTTCGGATACACATAACCTAAACTGTAAGTCCTCCTGTGGTTGCCTTTGAAGTTGCAACTAGGTACACATCATTTCTTTATTACAAAGTTTAACTTTATGGAACCCAATTTCAGGTTGTGTATTTAACTTAATCTTTTCTATATCTCTAGCAATTTCTGTTTTGTTAGAATTACCAGACAGGAGAATGGTCTTTGCCTAGGTAACTAACTTCTTTAGAAATAAGTTAGTATAAAACACTTCCCATTAGTATTATTGTACTGCTCCTGTAATCCCTGGCATTCTTCACAAGATTACTTATTGTATTCTCATTTCACTCTTTAGTATATATTTTAGGGAAGTAGATTGGCAGGTACACTTGATTACTCTTATCAGTCTTACTTTATTTTACATAATAGTCGTACAGAGGAAACTGATTCTTTTAGTATATGTGCTGCTGAAGTGGGCACAACAAACTGATTCTTAGTCATCATAATCTACAGTGTCTTTTTTCCAGATGCCAAATTCTTACGGCATTCATTTTGCCTTGGCTTTGTATCTGTTTTTATGTGTTTGACATTTCTTTGCAATATGTGAAGGAAATAAAGACAAGGCACATAAAAATGTAAATAATTATTAAGGAATAAAATAGCAGTATGAAATGATACGAGAGGTGTAAGACAGAGTATGTTTCAGTTCCACGTGATTAGTGTGTATTAATTTATAACTTCATTGACCTTATTTGAGAGGAGAGTCCCAAAATGAGTTCGAGGGTATCATAGAGGCTGAGAAGAAAGTCAAGAGTGAGACGAACAAGTGGGACTGTGGAGTTGGGAGGCAAAGTGTAAGGAAGGGCAGCAAGGGCCACTGTAGGGGTCTTAACTGCCATCGTTGAGATTTTTATCCTGTAGCTAAAGGAGATAGCAAACGTTTTTAAAGTATGAAAATCATCAAAGTATGAACCACACTTTATTTTTCTCCCTCCCCAACTAGATCGAATGGTTCCGTTAACGTCTCTTGAGTCTATCAGCTTCTTCTTATTCTGGCTTGGGTCTTTGTCTTGTAGTTGTTTGTTTGCCTCTCCTCCCAGCCCCTCATCTTTCTAGTCTCTGCTCGTTTCCATCATTGGTGTCAGAGATTTTTTTCCAAAACACTCTGTTCTCAAATTGCTCCATTCTGACAAAACACGTTTTCCTTGTTCACGAAATATACGTAGGAGAGCCATCTTTAGCAACTTAATTCCATTGTTGCAAACTTTTCTGTTACCCATGGAGTTCAGTGCAGGAATGTTGCTGTCTCTGACTGCCTCACACCTTAGCCTCTACTGCTCCTTCCATGTTGCACTGCGGAAACAATGGGCTCACTCTGCCCAGGGTGCCCTTCCCAGACTCCTCTTGGATTGTCATCTCTGAAGGATCACAGTTCGTCGGTTAGTTTTCTAAAATTTAAGTTTGGTGTGTTCTTAAGAGCTTCTTGATTTTCCCATTGTGCATAAAATTCAAACACCTGAGCAGGACACTTTTTTTAGTATATAAAACTACTCAATGAAATCTTAACATTTCTTCTTTTCATATCTCCATCTGATGAGACCATTCTCCACGGCCTAAGCACACTATGAATTCTTTGTTTTACATCTTTCCTTCATTTATGGACAAAGTCAAACCCACTCAAGATCCAACTCATATACAATCTCTTTTGAGATTTTGATACATTCCTGAGCATAACCAACCCCTTATCCTTTTTTCTCTTTGCTTCTGTAATGATGTATTCAAATATTAGTTTTATCACTTATTAAAAGTCCTTTTTTTTTTTGGTATTGGGAATCAAACTCTGGACCTTGAGCTTGCAGGTCAGGCGGTGGAACCACTGAGCTAAATCCCTAGCCCTCCTATGGTCTTTGAAAGATATTGCTGCTTCCCTTGCTGATTGGCAGTACCTTAAGTAAAGAGAAAATATCTATCCTGTGTTATCTTTGTGTGTTAGTGTAAAGAACAGAGGCATAATAATTGAGAGATTAATAATAATGAATATTCAGGCTGAGGATATAGCTTATTGCTACAGCATGTGCAGAGGCCAGAGTTTAGTCTCCAGAACTGAAAAGAGGAGAGGAGGGGAGGGAAGAGGTGGGACTGTAATAATAATCGTAATAATAATGAGTCATAATCAGTTGTGTTAACTGTAAGAGTAATATCAAGGAGGGTCATAATAATTGATAACATTAAATGAGTCCTCATTTTGTGGCAGGCACATGCTTTGTGTAGTTTACTTTCCACAACTCTAGAGTATGGTGTCATTACCCCGTGTTGCTGATGAAGTCAGGGAAACTTGGGGAGATGAAGGAATTGCTTGAGGTCACATATATTGTAGGAAATAGAAATGAAATTTGAATATAGGTCTGTCTGATGTTGCAGTCTAAGATCTTAACCATTAAATGTTCCCTTCTGGTATTTAACTGGTTTATATTGTATTCTTACAAACTTTGAAATTTTAAAACAGTCATCTACATGGCCCTTACATGTAATCATTTCCTTCTTATAACAACTCTGTAAAGTTAGTTACTTTATAAATGAAGAGTATGTGAATATTCGTCCCAGATTGTTGTTAGAATTAGGAAGAACCTTGTTCTTCAGAATATATTTTAAAATATTAAAATTGATAAAGTATCATTGATAAAGTATTTCATAAGATATTATTCATGTTTTGAAATTTATTACTTTTTGACCAATGCAGTTTTAAAGTATTTGTTTGTCATATACTTATCTATAAAGCAGCAAATGGTAGAATATTATTATTCTTAAAAATATTTTATTTCTAAAAGTTAACAGCTAGATTTCAGAATACTTGGAAATATAAAACAATAACCGCCTATAATTTCTCTACTCAAATTCACATATTTATTTTCATTGATGTTTTCTCAATCATTTTCCATGTGAATGTTTGTTATTGCAGCATTATTTAGCCCTTTTCCATGTAATTCCGTAGTTACCATAAGTTATTATTTGTAGGCTACACAAGATTCCATCTGACAAAATTCTAACATACTTCGAAGGACGGGGAGGAGCATGAGAAATGAACATTTATTCTAAGATTTACATTGTATCACCTAATTTACCTTCAGAACAAGCACATGAGGTTGGCTTTATGAATTTTATCCTGTAGATGTGCAGATGGAGACACTGAGATGTTAGGTCACTGTTTCAGAGTCATGAAGCTGGTAAGTTGTGGAGTTGGTGTTTGATCTCAGTGACTTCGGAGGCTTTACATTTCCACTGTACTTTTAAGTGAGCTCCATATGCCCTTGCTGACTTATTCTAATTCCAGTCATTCCAATTATGCAAACATCCATTTATACAGATAATGAAGTGAAAATTTAAGACTACCAGGAGCCATCTATTTAGAATTTACTCTATGTGAGGCCCTGGGCTAAGCACCTCACGTTCATTACCTCACTTACTTTGCTCCCTAAGCATATTGGTGAGTATGACACTCTCTGCCTTTTTAAATCATCATGTTGCCATTGCTATATTCTAGGGTAACTGGTTTTTTCAACTTTTTCACTGTGTTCGTATCTTCTTGCTTCGTCATAAATGACTGCGTTGCCCAATCCTGTACCACCACAAATACCATTGTTTCCCTTCTGACCTGTAGAAAGAATTCATTGGTATTAGTATATCCAGAAACAAGTCCTCTGTGTTCATAAAATCTGCATGCACTTAATTTGACTAGGCCAGTGTTGGTTTACCTGTGGCACACATATTCCAGTGGGCTGTCCCTAGACTAAGCTCTCGTGAAAAGCTGCCACTGTCTCCATGCCTGTTTACACTGTGCAGAGAGGCTTTTATTTCTGTATCCCCTTGACATTGTTCGTTTACCCATATTTTGTCCCACAGGTTGATAGTGCGGTTTCCGTATTTGCATTTGTTACTGGGTTTCAGTAAAGCTTGGTGTTCGTGGGCTTCCTTTTCTCTAGGTGACTGTCATCCTCTGATCATTTCCATGGTTGTTTTCTTTCTCTGTTGATGTGCAGAAGCTCTTCTTATGCTCAGCATTCATTTCCTTGTAGATTTTTTTTGAGGGATGCATGGTACTGGGGATTGCACCTTGGCTCTTCGCACAGACCTACATCCCTAGCTCTTTCTATTTATTTCTTCTTTTTTTAAAATTTAAGTTGAATTTATTGGTACATTCTATGAATACAGTACAGTTACATTCATTACTGGGATCCTGTACCTTTACATGCCAGGTCTTGCTTCTCATTTTTTCCCCTTGTCCCCACCCTTCCTTCACCCCGCTCCTCCCCTCCCCATTGAACAGAGCCTGAGTTGCTACGTTGCATAGGTTGGGCTTCAACTTGTGGTCCTCCTGCCTTAGCCTCCTTGAGTGCTGGAATTACAGGTGTGTGCCACCAGGTCACCATGCTTGGCTCCCTCGTAGATTTTATACTTTGAAAACATGTTTTTTTTATTCTGTCACCTGTCTACCTTTTCCCATAGTCTTTATTTGACAGAAAAAATTAATTTTCGTGTCAACAGATTAAATCTATTTTCCCAATGTTTTGTGCATTTGAAGTTTTATTTATTTAAAATTCCTTCTTAAAGCTACAAGAAAATTTGTTGTACCTTTGTTTAAATGAAGCTTTATCAGGTTCTCAAACTCAAGATCCTCTGCCTCAGCCTCCCAAGTAGCTGGGATTATTGGCATGTGCTACTATGCCCAGCTTCCTTATATTTTCTTTTACTAACCTTATGGTATTACCTTCCACAGGTCTTTAGTCTGCCTTTTTAAATGAGGTAGCTAAGGATCTAGTTTTAGTTTTTCTCTGTGTAACTATTCCAAGATCTGAAACACTTCTGGTTCCAAGCAAGCATTTTAGATAAAGTGTATTCAATCTGTACATTCTTTTTTGTGATTAGCTTTTCTTGGCCAGTATGTTTTGAGATTCATTTGCTAAATATATTCATAGTTGATTCCTTTTCATTGTGGAACAGTAATTCATTGTGTAGCCATGCACAGTTTTTAAAATTTATTTACCTATCGAGGGGCATTTGGAGTGCTTCCATTTGAGAACTATTCTGACGAAAGCTACAATATGCTTTCACATGAAGGAATAGGCATATCTTTTAATAAACACCTACTAATGGAATGGCTAAGCCATTTAATAATGCATGTATAGCTTTACTAGAAATGACAAACATTTATCCAAAGTAATTATTTTACATTTCTACCGGCAGTATGTGATAATTTTTTTTAATTTGTCCACATTTTCTCCAACACTTGGTGCTCTCAGTATTTGGAGTCATTCTACTCAGTTTGTGTTAACATTCCATTGTACAGATTTTCAATTCTGTCCCGACTAAAGATATTAAGCATCTTTTAATGTTTTTATTTGCATTTATGTATTCTTTTACAAAGTACCTTTTGAAGTCCTTTGCCCATTTTTTATTGAGTCGGTTTGTTTGGATATTAGTACTAATACGTGTTTTAGAGATCTTAGTTCTCTACGCACATTCACTGCTAGACTGTGTAGTATCGTATGTATAGAACTGTGTGTATTCTGGCAGGACGTGATAGAGGGTGTCTTGGTCCGCTGTTCATCACTGTGACCAAACACCTGACACCACAACCCAAAGGAGGATTGATGTACTTTGGCTCCTGGCCACGGTCAGCCGCTCCAAGGAAGACCGTGGTGGCAGAAGAAGGCTGATCCCCTCTGGCAGGCAGAAATCAGAGTGAAAGGGAAGAGCAGAGAGGGAGGGCCTGAGGCCAAGATACACTGCTCCACAGCACAAGCCCAGGAACCTGCCCTCCTGGGATTACCTGGTTCACCAGCTTGTGCCCTCACAATCCGGTCACCTCTCTGCGCATCTCTTAGTTCAGTCAAGTGCAGAGCCAAGGTTAACTGTCACAGAGGGAATGAGAGAGCAACGGTATTTATAGAGATGTTGGCTGAAATTTGTATGAAATTATTGAAAGATACTGATATTAAGATCCAGACAAAGCAAATTTAAAAAGATCCACATTTAGCCATAGGATAGTGAAAACGCAGAATTTATTAGAAGGAAAGAGAAAGTCAAATGTGACCAGATACTAAACACAAAATCTCAGTGATGTAGGTGTGGTACTTAGACTTCTCGCTGAGTTCTTAACTGCGGTGCTGGCCCCAGATGGAAGTGGACTCCTAGCTTCACTGTGTGCTAGGAGGACAAGCCAGGCACGGTGGTGCGTGGTCAAGTCCGGCTACTCAGAAGTGTGAGGCAGGAGGAGGTCAAGTGTGAGGCCAACCCGGGCAACCTAGTGAGAGCCTGCCTCAACATTGCAAAATAAAAGGGTGGGGATGTAGCTCAGTACGCCCTCCTTTCAACTTCCAGGTCGGCAAATAAATAAAAAGTAAGTAAATAAAGTTAAGTTTAGAACGTAATGCTTAGCCTACAATTATTTGCCTTTTGAGGAGGTTGAAATAAAGTTTTTTTTTAGTTATGTTTTATCTGAGAGAAAAATAAATCCTCAGTGGTTTATATCAGGCCAAAAAAAGGTCTCAAGTGACTTCTCTGAAGTGGAGAAAAAATGAGCAAAGTTCTGATAAATTTGTGGGCAAAATCAAAGCATTACGTATATAAAGTAAAACTAATTCTCAATTTATAAAAAAAATCAGGCTAGAGCAACTGAAGCACCCACAGTAGTATCTAGAATCATCAGCGATGGCCTGGTTAATCATGTGTTCTTATAACAAGGTATTATACTTATGTAAAATCGAACTGTGTCTCATACTTCCATATAGATTAGTTAAAAATTGTGTTGAAGAAAGGAGTTATATTACAAAGGATACATGTGATATGATCGAACTCTGCAACATTCCAGATGAGGCAACAATAAGCAAGTTTTTGAGGGATATATATACACGGAAGACGAAGAGAAAGCAGTTCAGACAAAATTGAGGATGCTACCAGGGAGGAGCATATCCAAGAAACTTTGTCAAACTTGGTTCCTTTCTTAAGCTAGGTGGCAGTTTAACTGGTGTTTGTTTTATTCTTCAAACTGTGCACATATTTTTAAATATTTACTTGTATATGTAATTTCTAAATTTAAATACTTAAAAGAACAAAATGGGAGTTTGTTATATAAAATAGGTAACCAGGAAGGGGAGAGAAAGTGCATTGTGTACATGAGAGGGGTCGATCACTCAGCTCTTGCTGCAGTGTCGAGTTGTCAGCAGGGCAGCTTTCTCTCCAAGACATTGCCTATATCTCCAGCACGTTTAGGCACTGACAAACCTTTCTACTTTGTTTTATGTGAGTAAGTCATTCAGTAATTGTTATTATTTACACCATCTGCTTCCTTCTGTTTAGCTAGTTTTTGTTTTGTTTTTTTTTTTTTGTTTGTTTGTTTTTTTGGTTTTTTGAGACAGGGTCTCACTATGTAGCTGAGTCTGACCTGGAACTCACTATGTAGCCCAGGCTGGTCTCGAACTCACAGCAATCCTCCTGCCTCAGCCTCCTGAGTGCTGGTATTACAGGCATGCGCCACCATGCCTGGTTTAGTTTTTATTTCTATTGAAGACTTTTCCAGATTATTGAACTTAATATCTAATTACATGAAATTATGTTATTAGAATGCTGTACTTGGGAACATCCCTGCTGCTGTTGTAGAAAGTGTATTCTCTACTATTATAGAAGAATATTGTGAATAGGATTGTAGTGTTAGCTAGAGAAGTTCCTTAGGGAATTGAAAAAGAAGGTCTAGTTATTTTGTTTTAACTGTTTTTCTCCAATAAATGATATCATATACAATTTTGTTGGACCATTTTTAAATAATTGATTAAAAATAAAAATAATGATTTTAAAAGATTATATTTTGATTTTAATTGAATATTTCTGAAAGAATATCTGTCCAGAACTTATAGATTATACATCAAAGAATCATTGATTTTTAACAGAAACATTAATCATTGAAATTTGTTTTGTTTTTTTTTTTGTTTATTTGAGACAGGGCCTCACTGTGTAGTTCAAGCTGGCCTCAAACCCTTGGTGAGCTCCTTCCTCAGCCTCCTCAGTGCTGGGGTTACGAGTGTGCACCACCATGTCTGACTTCGATCATTGAAACGTTTTCTCAGGGTTTTGTTAAAATACACGGTACTACTATGCTAAGTACAGTACAAAATAAAATTAGATTTGGTTTAAGTCTAGTAAATGTATTTAAAGGAAAAGCATATACAAATATTTTAAATAGGATGAAGTCCTAGTGTATGATTTAGCAACGTTCTGTTTCATGAAGAGATATTGATTAATATTTTCAGTTGCTGGGAGCAGAGAAAAACGATTGAGGGTGAAAGGAACAGTGGTTCTTCTCTACAACCTGTGGACCAAGTGACCCATGACACACAGTCTCTCTTTCACCCTGAAGAAAACAATGGAAGGTTTGGATGCACATTGTATTCATATATGTGTATCACATAAGTACAGTACACATGAATACTAGAATTCCATTTGTCCCCAAAATATTTTATAGAAAGTCACTA
>NW_022900922.1:8758397-8785322 GCF_012274545.1 Fukomys damarensis | reverse complement strand
ATATATACACATACATACATATATATATAAAGTGACATAAAAGACAAGGAAAAGTAGAATGAAGTTTGGGTCATAAAACAGAGTGGAATAAACTGAAATAAGGTTTTTTGTGAAGTCCTGCAACTTGTTAAGGATTTGTTACAAATTTGACTTTCATTTCTCTAGAAGTGAATACAAAAGAGAAGCCACATTTTTATAATGGCCATAAAGCAAAGCGGTCACTGAAATGAGCTGGACCCTATCTTGAATACTACTAAAACCAGAAAGAAATTTATTCTTAAGCTTTTCAGAAAGTTAACCGTTTTCTAATTGTTGCAAAGCTCATGTCAAGCAGCAGAGTACAGTTCTGTATCTTAATTAGGTTGAGGTTTCATGCAGTTTTAACTGAACTGTTACTGCTGGTGTGGTAAGAGTGTCCCAGAACAGTATTCTGCTGGTGCTAGTGCTTTGTCCAATTACACAGGAAGTGGACTATGAAACTTACAGTATATTTCAATTTCATATATGAAACTACACACAATAAGTCCCTGATTTACGGACATTTGAGTTGCCAGCTTTCACAGACCTCACATCAGGAACATTCAAAGATGGGAACAAATTCCGGAAGTAGCTCACGTGTCCACTGGACATTGACACAGCTGTGCAGCTGTGTGCTTATTGTGCAGTGTGATTGTGTATAGTATTTGTGTGTATGTGTGTTTTGTGCTTTGCATTGTATATTTGTGTGAAAGGTGCATAGGACTCACTTGGTCTGACTTACGAACACATCTGACTTCCAAACATTCCCTGGAACAGAACTCGTTCGTAAGCCGATTGACTGACATTTTTCTTGAAGGCGTGGAGATTGTTGCATCATTGCACAGGTGTATATAATTTTGATTAGTTGTATCATTGCTTTAGACTAAGTTTTTAAATAGTTCATAAAATTTTGAGATAGGTCTAATTTAATAATGTAAGAAGATTTGAACAAGCTATATAATGGAGTTATCTTAATTGAAATTGAGACTTTTAATTAAAAACACTCCCTTTTTATTACATGAAATCAATGCTAGTAAATAGTATGTCATAGGAGAAAAGTTCCCCCCAAATAAAAACAACCTATTAAAGAGAAATATGTAAATTTCCACCTTATTTTAAAATAACTAAGTATTTTTTCTCATCAGTTTTAATTAAAGTCAATGCATAAATAATACAGGTCAGAATCCAAGGTAATTATTTATCGTGTGACATTTGGGATAATCAGAAGCTTTTAAAATAAGTACTTATAATGCCTTTACTGTTAATGGAAAGGAAGCGCTCTTTTGGTAATTACCCTAAAATCTGTGCAGTGCACCTATATCAAGTGAACACTGTAAACTATTTTTTTTTTGTATTTATTGAGTTTATTGGTACAATCCAGGTATACAATACAGTTACATTCATCCTTGGGGTCCTGTACCTTTGCATAATAGGTCTTGATTCTCATTTTTTCCCCTTGTCCCTGCCCTCCCTTCACCCCCTCCTCCCCTCCCCATTTATAAACACTTTATTTCCATTTTTTCAGTTTCTCATATTTTTTTCCTCTCCCTTATTCCCTTTCCCCCACCCTTCCCACTTTCCCTACACCTTTAGCCCTTTACTTCCTATTTCACATTATTAATTATCTCATTAGGATCCTGTGTACTATTATAGTTTTTCACACCAGAGAAACTATTTGGTATTTCAGTTAAAGAAATCTCTGTATGAACATTAAAAATAGGGAATCCTAAAATAAAACTAAAAAGGAAAGTAAAAGAGAAAAGGCAATGATGTAAGATTAAAATAATCCTTAATTCTGGAGATGAAAATGGTCCCTGTAAAACTAGTTTTAATTCATTCAGAAGTGAAGTGAGAACTCAGCAGTTATGATTAAGCAGAAGTCATGACGAGGATATGAAAATAAGAATTTCACCTCTACTTGTTGTGCTTCCTCCTAGAGTAGTGACAGTGAACCCAAGGCGCACAGGCTGCAGCGGGCACACACAGCCTCTCTGTCAGCCCCCAAGCCAAGTTGATCCAGGACGAGCATTAGATTACAGTTACTTTTTCTAAACTAAAGCCTCAGGACTGGATTCAGGTTTAATTGCAGTGTTGGCACTTTGCGATAAACATGTGGGTTTTGGGTTGTGGTCTGGGCACTCGGTCTCTAACAGGTCCACCATCGCTGACCTAGAGTCACCACGAGGAGTGTAATGAGTACGTAATTACAAGCACAGTGTTTAGAAGTGGGATAGACTGGAAAGCAGGACTGTTAAACTGTGTGTCCTCAAAAACAATTGAATGGTAACTTACACGTGGCATGTTCTTACATCTCCTGTGTGGCTGTTTTTTACTGTTTGCCAGCTACTTATATACAACATACTGTAATTCGGACAGACGAGTGCACATACAGATACAAGCTATACGATGCTGTTGTCTGATACACTACCAATTTCAGATCATTTGATCTAATCAGGAAGTGGCATGATTTGAAGTTGGGCTTTTAGTGTCTGAGTGGACTTTCTAGGTTAGCCCTAAGCGTAGTCCTTCAGTATAACACCCAAAGTCCATGAAGTTTGTTTTTTTTGTGTGTGTGTGTGTTGTTTTGTTTTTTGAGACAGGGTCTTGCTTTGTAGTGCAGGCTGGCCTATGTAGCTCAGGATAGCCTTGAACTTGGCAGTCCTCCTGTGTCAGCCTCCTGAATGCTGAGATTACAGGCACATAACACTACCCCTAGCAGTTTGTGGAGTTTTTGACCAAGGATTTGTTTCTTGGTGCATCTGAATTAGTTTTTGTCTTTGGCCCCAAATCTATCAAAAACTCTGATTAGCTTTTCATTCTTATTGGTTGCCTTTTCTAGAATTAGAAGCTTCTCCACCCCTCCTTTTTGTGTGTATGCACATGTGCATATATATAATTTTAAATATCCCATTTAATATTGTAACATTTTCTACGTAAGTCTTATTCTTGATCTCATATTATTTCCTTAGAAGTAGAATTATTGTTGAAGGGTAGGATTATCTGTAAAGCTGTTGATATATAATGCCACACTCCTTTCTAGTAAGTACTTTTCGGTAATGTTGTGTTAGGATAGCTTTTCTCAATATACCTTTACCAGTACTTAGAAGAATACTTTTAAATATCCTGTTGGTTTAGCATAAGTAAATAATTTTCTTTCTGTTTTAGTTTACGTTTTAAGGGTAAAAGCTTGTTATGATTATCATAAATGTTTTTGAATTTTATTGTTTGTTTTTAATTTGCAGAGTGGAAATTAGCGGTGGTTGCTACAGAAAAAAACTGGGTTTCTTTTCTTTTTCTTTTTTTGGTACCAGGGATCAAACTCAGGCCCTTGCACTTGCAAAGCAGGCAGGTGGCGGCGCTGTTGAGCTAAATCCTGGCCCCAAAAGAGGGTTTCTAGTGCAAATGCCATGAAGAAATTCTGCATCTTACTAATCATATGCTTTATGCCTTCTCATAATTTCCATAGCTTTTTATACACAAAGCCTCTTTTATCAAGTTTAATTGATCAGTTTTCATTTAAATTTCTATCTTGAATTTTATGATGTTTTCTTGAGTCTTTCAAGCTGACTCAGCCTTTTAAACAGTTGGGCATGATCAAGCCTTAAAATTGTGGGCAGTAAACATGCTAAGATTCGTCCGGATTATCTAGAGCATACTTGAAATAAACACGTGGCATTATCATTAGTTATAAAATTCTCTCATACATAAGTAGTACAAAGCTGTCTGTAAGGAACACAAAGGACATTATAAGCATTCATTATATGTTTTGATTAAGAGAAACATACCCTGTATCTTGTGGGGTTCACTCGTCCACAGGATACACATGTTCATTCTGTTCTTGTTAATATGCTCACTTCCCAATACATTGATTTCAAATAATATGCCGAAAGTTTCTGTGACTGAATCATTATTAGCAGGTTTAATAATAGATAATTTCTTTCAGGGAATTGTGACTCAAGAGATTTCTTACTTTTGTGAAAATGTTAAGTAAGCAGTGACTGTTGCTATTAACTGTGCATGTATCTTTTTTTGTCTTGGAATATGCAGAATTATTTCAGGGGATATGAACTAACTTAGGGTTTTACAGATTGTTGCTTCGATGCGCTTCAGTGCTTAGCAGCATTTGGAAAATAGTATCCTGGGAGGGAAAGGAACACTTCGGGAGCTCCTGGGAGTGGAGGAAAATCGTAGGAAAGGAAATGGATAGATAAGAGTGGGAGAAAATGTAGAACAAAAGTATTGGAATGTTCAGAGAAATTAAATAGGACAAATGTGAGACACTTGCATCACATTTTAATTAAAATAGAAACTAGAAATCCTATGTAAAGGTATCTCAAACCCAGATTTCTAGTTCTGCCTTTTCATTGGAAGAAGGTAAGTCCCTATGATAAATTAAGATGTTTCAAAGAAAATAACAGACCAGGGGTGTTACCTGAATTACGGTGTTAGCATAAATATTTTCACATGAACCAAATCGGAGTACTTGATGGTCTAAGAAAATGAATGAATTGAGACTGTTATATTTGAGGTATCATAAAAATCACTCTACATTGAGTTTATTTATAATTAGTTCAACAGTCTTCAATCTTTTCAAGTAAAATTAGATTGTAATGCTCACTAGGATCACATCACTCCTTTGTTTACTTAATATCTGTGGTGTTCTGGCCCTATTCTAGTCCCTTTCTCTACTTTTTAAGAAAAATTGTTCCAAAGTGGCCTCTTGGATAGGAGCGGGAGTGGGAGAAGCATCAGCAATTCAGGCAAATTTGTATTTTTTAACATTTACCTCTGTTTTAAATAATGAACATATGTTCCTTAGCCTTTGGATGACACTTTGAATATATAATAAATCACTTATTCTTTATCCTAATTTGCCTAACCCAACTTTACATTAAGAAAACAGGATCATCAGGTGGATCAGTCTTAGGAAGATATGCTTTTTTTTTTTCAGTCATCACCATTCTTAGATTCCAGGTAGCACTAATTCTTCAAGCTGTGTACCCTACTGACCCTATTATGAAGGGGCCTATAAAAAGCCAAGTCTAGCCTGCTCACCCTTTGGTATATCACATTTTGTAACCCCTCAAAGAGACCAAGAGGAGAGAACCAAATGACCAGAATATATTAATCAACTTCAACTCTTCTTGAACTAAAAATGTGGAGCCCAGCATGCTATTACTGAGGAAAAAGTAAATTTTTATTCTAAAGCTGTAGAATGTATAATGTTGAGAAGTTCATGGATAAAAATATTCAAGGAATAAAAATCAATGATATTCTTTTTAGCAAACTAGGACTGCAAAGGAATGTCTTTAGTAAAAGATGTGCACCAAAATCCTGTTGTAACCGTTATATTTATTCTTATATTCATCAATTTCTATTGGTGAAGTGTATCTACCAGTAACCATTTTCCAGTATCAGTATTTATGAGCTATTTTTAAGAATCCCTTATAAAATCTAAAACAAGGCACTGTTAGTATCTACGGCATACATTGTACTAGAACTCCTAAGTAGGCTAATAAAAGAAATGCAGTAGACATTAACTGTAAACTTAGAACTACTAAGAGAGCAGTTTTGTTAAATATATACCAGGAAAACCAACAGAAAATATTATAAAATAAAAATCCCATTTTCAACTCCTAATCTGAGAATTTTTGACTGCCATTATGATACAACAAGTGGAAAATTCCACACGACCTCTTGTGATGGTTCTCAGTCAAAATATGGGTGCACTAAAAATATTGTATAACATTATCTTCAGTTTAGTATATGTAAAACATAAAGGAACTTTTTGGTTAGACTTGGATCCTATCCCCAAGATATCTCATGTATATTTTCAAAATCTGGAACACTTCTAGTCCCAGGCATTTTGGATAAAGGATACTCAACCTCTGTAAGTAGTCCTTTATGTATAAGGAATATGTAGGAATTAAGTTAAATCTTTCATGGTGTGTATTATAAATATATTTCTTAATTTGATATTTGTATTTTAACTTTGGTTATTATGGTTCTTCCCTAGGTTGACATTACTGAATTTTACATACATTTTTTTAGTCATATCATACCAGTTCTCACCCGTTTCACACTTGGAGGTTTTGGTGGTGTGAGAAATAATCTCCATTGTTTTCCTTCTAATAATTTTGTAGTTTGGGTTGTTACATTTACATCTAATGTATTTAGAATTAATTCATGGGTGTAGACTAAGGTTGGACTCCACCTTTTTTCCAGGTTTTATATATGTAGCCAGCTGTTCCAGGGCCATCCATTAATTAATCTTTCTACCAGTAATTTGAGTATCACCCTTATTGTAATCAAAATTTTCCTTTATCTTTTTTGTTTCATATAAGTAGCAGAATTTTTTCCATACATACTTGGTCATTTCTTCTAATAGTAAGACTTTTTTATTGTTGTTGTAAATAATTGAGGTTTGATCTTATCTTAAATCATGTAACTTGGGGTTTGAAGGTATAGCTCAGTAGTTCAGTAGGTGCTTAGCATGCATGAGGTCACAGATTCAGTCCCCAGTACCAGAGCAAATAAGCAAACAAGTATCTCCTAACTGATTTTGTTGTATAAATGCTTTCAATTTTAATATCTTAGTTTGTATATCAAATTTATTAATTGTTTAAAAATAGCATGTTGACATAATTTAGGTTTTCTAAATATATGATTTGCGAATAGTTGCTTTAACTCTTCAACTTTAATATCTATTTTTACTATAGTGGTTATTACATGTACAAAGTGTTCAAGAAAAGTAATGGTAGTAAACATTTTTGAATATTCCTGATTATATTTGAGAAGTATTCATTATTCCTGTTTTTGTTTATTTGTTTTTTGGTACTGGGGATCGAACTCTGGCCCTTGCACTTGTGATGCAGACACCAGAACCACTAAGCTAAATCCCTGGCCCTCATTCCTGTTTTTGAGTTTTATGAAATATTTTTTCAACATATGCCAACATTTTTTGTTTTTTTACTTTTGCTCTATTAATTAGGTAAATTACACTTTTAGATTTCTTAATAGTAAATCTTTTTGTCTTCCTAGAGTTAAACACCTGGTTATGATGTATTCCTTTAATATTTGAATGTATTAATGTATTGATCTTTATTAATACGTTAAATATTCGGGTATAGCTTTGAGTATTTTTTTTGAGAATTTTACATCAGTATTTCCGTGGGACACTGGGTTTGTTTGGTTTGGTGTTTCCCCATGCTATTTTGTGAGGCTTTGTTCCTATTATGTGCTAGAGTCCTTGCTTTCCTTCATTCTTATCCACTAGAAGAGTTTCAATCTGGTTGCTAAAAGTTTGCTAGAATTATTTTATGAATATAAGTGTAGCTAGTGTGTTTCTAGGGAAGCTCTTTGTCAACCTCCTTTTTATTTCTTTGGAAATTAATCTTTATAAGTTCTCTATTTTTTTTCTGTAGTTATATTTTGGTCGCATATTTTTTTAGGAAACTCTAGCGTCTTGGGGTCTGTTTTAATTTCCTTTTTACCTAGGGCTATGGCCATCTAGGTATTTCCTAGTTTGTAAGTTTGTACTGTGGGTTCTCACTGTTGGTTAGACTAGGTAATGATACTTCTTTATTTTTCCTTAAAGAAGGAGCTCCTGGTTTAATATTTCTTAGTTGTATAATTTTTGTTTTTTAACTAGAACTTATTAACTTTTTTAGTTTTGCTTATAATCTTTTGCAATTTTTTTGTTTTGTTTTGTTTTGTTTTGTTATCGGGGATTGAACTCGGGTCCTTGTGCTTGCGAGGCAGGTGGCGGCGCCACTGAGCTAAAGCCCTGGCCCATCTTTTGCAATTTTTAGGTATTATTTTTGACTCAGTAGTTTATTATAGTTTTCTAGTTTTTGTCATTAATATCTTAATTTCACTGTAACTAGCAAAGCATATCACTTTTAGAAACAAGGTCATTTTTGTGGTGATTTCATGGTCAGTTTTTATTAATGTTACTGGAAACTACTGAAGATATATATATTTTTTGGTACCAGGGATTGAACTCGGGTCCTTGCGCTTGCAAGGCAGGCCACCGAACCGCTGAGCTAAATCCCCAGCCCTGAAGATATTTTTTAACTGGATCTTTCTTATGTCTTCTACATATACATTTATTTTTTTCCATAGATTTCTGTATGTGCTTCTGTGTGCGCGGAGAGGATTAAAACCTCAATTCTCTACACCTGTCAGTGTCTTTTATTTCTTACAGTGCATGCATTAGAACTGTCTGTGCTCTGTTTGACTTTCTCAAAAGTGATCTTTGTCCTGCATTCCAAATCTTATACATTGTTATCTAGATTTCTGCTTCATTTGGATTGTTTTTATTACAGGCTTTTGCCCTTTCATTTTCAGACTGAGTTACTCTTCATTAAAAAAAATAATAATGCATTGAGGCATTTTGTTTTTTATAAAAAGTCAAATATGCTTGGTTTGGATCTTCTTGTTATATTTAATATACATTCTGGGGCCAGAGATTTAGCTCAGTGCTACCACTGCCTGCCTCGCAAACACAAGGACCTGGGTTCTATCCCTGGTACCCCCCCATATATATATGCACATACACACATTCTGTTAGTGTTTCAGGTCTTTTGACTATTAGAAAAGTGACAATATCACATAGTATGCTTATACTAATTACATTTTTCCTCTCTGATGTCCTCCTTTTGGTTAATTATAGCATGTTTCCATTGTTAGGGTTTAATGTTCTAACCCATTGTCCACTGGTAGTCCCCATGCTTCCGTCTTGGTCCTTCAGTTAGTGGAACTGACAGTAAAGGCAGCTTTTTTTTTCTTTAAAGTGAGCTGTCTCTTAAACAGAAGACGTATCTTCCACATAGTGAAAATACCAATGTTCATTAATCCTTTTGCTGGACTTTTCTGGTTTTCTTTGTTAAACTTCATCCTTTGAATTTATAAGTTGGTTTTTTTCTTTTTTTGGTGCTGAGATATTTAAAAAATTTAAAAGGCATTATTGCTTTGTTAGTGAATTATAGGCTAGGGCAAAAATTCTTGAGTTCTGTTTTATTTCCTTGAGGACACAGGAGGAATTGCTCCCGTTTTTCAGCATGGACTATTTCCCTGGAGAAGTCTCAGGCCAGTCTGGTTTGTCTCTTCATGTGTTTTTATCTGGATATGCAAAGAACCCTTTGTAGTTTACTGGAAAAATTATTTTGGGTTTTTTTTGGAGGGGGAATGGAAAATGCCAGAAATCCACATGTGTCTATAACATTCTATTTCTTTATAAATGAAAGAAGATATAGAAAATACCAAGAATCTACAAATCAGAGAATACTTGTGTGCATCAGTGAGTCAGTTCAAAGTATATTTTGTTGAAGATCACATTTTTGCTTTAATGGTCACAACGTACATCCATGTTTTTCTTACGTATAGACAACTACTCAAGCAATTCTTGTTTTTTTCTCCAGTATTATTTCCTGAGTCTTGAGTAAAAGTACTTAAGAATGATTCTGTAATTCTAAAGTCTGTGGTTAAAAACTAAAATTCTATAAAATACTAAAGTATCAGTATGTAGAAGGCAACTCTTTGTAAGAGACTGCTCAGTTAAAAGGAAAAAAAAAATCTGCTTTTACTGTCAATTCCACTGTGGTCAGAATCTGCACAGCAGTAGTGGAGAGCCTGTGGCACTGTTATTTGTGTTTTAAGACAAAAGGTGTTAGTTAATTCGTGATTTGTTTTTGTTTTAAAACTGAAACCCCAGTATTCAGATTTAACCCGCAGTGTTGGTCCTTTGCAATAAATGAGTGTGTATGGGGTTGCAGTTTAGGCACTGGTCTCCAAAACATTTGCCATCACTGCCCTAGGGGCTAAAACTAAATGGGGTAGTTGACTAAAATCTGTTCGATACCTTATGTTTGCTGGTTTGGGACGATTTTAAACGAAGAACGGAGTTTTGGTTTAGAATACTATGATATAATTGACAGTTCAAGAATGTTTTTCTTCCTTTCTTTAGGGCTTACGTGGAGTCACAATAAAAGAGAAACAAATCACTTTGACTTTCTTAGTTTTACTTGTTTTAATTTTCGGCATTTAAATGTTTCAAATCTTGGTTTTCCTCTGTGTTCAGGTATATGTCTCGAGTCCACGGTATGCATCCAAAAGAGACCACCCGTCAGCTGAGCTTAGCTGTGAAAGATGGTCTTATTGTTGAAACTCTAACAGTGGGCTGCAAAGGTTCAAAAGCTGGTATTGAACAAGAAGGATATTGGTTGCCAGGAGATGAGATTGTAAGTATATTTTATTTGATTAATTTAGGGATATCGACTTTCAGTATTTGAATTTTAGATACAACCTATAGAAATTCATTTTCAGAAGTCTTAACAATTTTCATTTTAACCTGTTTATTAACCTTATGGCTCATTATTGTTAGAATGAATACTTACTGATTCTTCAGGAGAATGCTTGCATTTAACCAAGTCTGCTTTTTCTATGTTGTCTTGAATCTAAAAAAGTAAAACAAAAGCCTTTTTAATGTACACACAAGTAATGGCATTCCTAAATGTTTTCTTCAGTAAGTGTTAGTAAAAAATGTTCAGTGCAGGTTAATGTTGCTCTCTAAACCCACTGAAAGGGACAAATTCTTAGGGATGTCAACTCACTTGAGGCTGGATGGCTTCACCCTGAAGCCACACTTCCGTAGTTTTATCTCAGAGTACAAAGTATTCAAATGTTGGAGTCTCCTGGCCAATTTAGGTTTTGGGTATTAGAACAAAAATCGAATAGAAAAGAGTAGAAAAGACAGTAAGTGTTCATTATTTTTTACATAGTTCTAGTTATGAGACTTTAAAAAATGGTACTGGAGATTGAACTCAGTGCCTTGTACATGCTAGACAAGCATTCTGCAACTGAGATAATACTCAGAATTTTTTTTTTTATTTTGAGGGTGGACCTTTCTAAGTTGCTCAGGCTGGTCTTGATCTTGGGATTCTCCTGCCTCAGATTCCTAAGTACCTGGGATTATAGACATATAATTCTGCTGCACCTGGGGTTTGACACCTGTTTTTAATTGAGGGTATTTTAATCTTCTCTTTCTTTTCAGAATATAACCGTATGTATAACTTTATACATGAAGTATATCTTTATATAAAGACTGGCTTCATGTATAATATTTCTGTCTGCCTTATTTGATATTTTAATAAATTGATTAGAAATATCTTTTCATGGAGGAATATCATTTAAGGTGATAAGTTTTATAAAGGAGAGATGATAGGAAAGTAGGAGGTAGACATGGGAAATGAGATTTGAGGAAGGAGAAAAGATGAGGTTAAAGAGATTGATAGTAATTAAATGATATATATATAAAATTACATTATATCTGCCTTATTTGATATTTTAATAAATTGATTAGAAATATCTTTTCATGGAGGAATATCATTTAAGGTGATAAGTTTTATAAAGGAGAGATGATAGGAAAGTAGGAGGTAGACATGGGAAATGAGATTTGAGGAAGGAGAAAAGATGAGGTTAAAGAGATTGATAGTAATTAAATGATATATATATAAAATTACATTATATATATATATTTATATATAAAAAAATTATAAAACTGACATAAAATCTTAAAATTGTTTCATTGCGGAAAATTTTGCCAAAACCTTTGAGCATTTCCTTTTCTGGCTCTACAGCAGATGGCATAATAGACACATTAACTGTCAGGTGTGAGAGCAATAAACTAACCAATACAGTTTCAGTGGGGAGTCAATTCCCAAAAGTAGCTAAATTATAAATTTAGAAAAATTGTTCAGATTTAACAGTTTGTGTCAATTTGTGCTTCAAAGCCACAGGAAAGAAAGTTCATGGTTTTCCCAAACAGAAAAACGGAAAACAAAATCTTAATTTCACTGGTGTCATTTTTTACATTGGAAGTATTCTTGAAAAGGAAAATGTTTATTTTAGAACAATTTTTTCTATTGAGATTTTTTGCAGAAAATAAAGCATTGTTGCTAGTTAAGAACCTTTGGGTGAGCTAGGAAGGGTGGTGCATGTCTGTAATCCCAGGGCTTAAGAGGCAGGAAGATTGCAGGTTCTAGGCCACCCTGTGCTACACATAATGAGTTTGACCTTGGCCTGGGCTATATAGTGAGTCCCTGTCTCAAAAACGAAACAAAACAATGAAAAACAAAATAACTGACAGCTTATTATATACTTGAAATAGTACAGGTAATATACAATTTATTATCCCAAACTTCTCGGAAACTTACAGATTTAGTATAGAAGACCATACAGGTAATTTCTGAGATTTACATGGTAATTAACTAGTAATAAGTATAATTTAATCAACAGGATTTTAGTTTATGGATCCTGTGTATATTTTTTCAGAGAAGTGAATTTATTTCTCGTTACTGTTTTAGATTTCTCCTTTTCCATATACTGTCATCCTTTTCAAATTGAAGTTTAGTTTAATTCAACAAGTACTTATTATATGTTCATATTAGGTTCTGTACTGGTTTTTTGTTTTTATGTGTTCTTTCTGCATGTATTTATAGAATCATCTTTTCTTTTTTCTTTTTTCTAGATGAAATCTTATATGTATATCAAACAGCCAGTTATACAGGTTTAATTTGTCCTTGTTCACAAATATTTTTATACTAAATATGTATGCATAATATAAACATAACTGAATATCAAAACTGTAGATTATAAAATATGTAAATATTTAAAATTCAGTGATAACCTACTGTATAGGAAGAGGTAAGGTCATATAGGTTGTAATAAAGGGGGTTCTAAATTCTGTCTCATACATTTATTATGTTCTTGGAAATTTCTAAACCTTATTGTTCTAGCTATAATATGGGCATATTATTCTCTATTTCATTTGCTTAAGGATTAAATGAAAGTATCTACAAAAGCGTATAAATATAGATAGATGGAACTTTTTGACCAGTGAATAAATACGCTTAATGGTGATCTATTATAAAGCAAAGTAACTGTAGTTAGTCATGTATTAAATATTCCAAAGTAGTGAAAAGAATGGATTTTAAATGTTCTTACTATAAAGAAATGAAAATTTTCGAAATATTTATTTCAAAATAAATATTTGAAGTGATTATATTAACCTGATTAGATTGTTCAACAATATGTCAAAACATCACAATATACCCTATAAATACATATATGTAGTTATTATTTACTGATTAAAAGTAAAATAAAACTTTAACATGCTTAAAACTAGAGCAAAAGCACCTGAATTTTCTAATCACTCGGGCAGATGCTCTTACCAGGGTCTTTTTATTTTGGTGTACCCTTAAACATCTTAAAAAAGAGATTTTCCTTTAGAACACTGAATCTTCTTTATATGAAATAATGAGATGTTCATAGGTATACCTACGGAGTGCCTACCCAGCAGCTGCCTGTGTGCTGCAGTCTTATTCCCTGATAATACTCGCAGGACATGTGACTGTGTCCACCATGCCACAGCACAAGCCTCTCATCCCAGCCAGCTTGGCGTGGTGTACTGAACTTGTGGCCCGTCCATGTATGAAGACTGGGCCCACGGTGTGAATGTGCAACTTAAGGAACACTACTTACATAATAGGCATTATACATATGTATGTCTGTTCAACAGTTTCCTAGCATTGCCAGTAAAGTTTTTTATTCATATAAAATGAGTGTACAACCTCTCTTCTAGGGAGAGGTCACCTTTTCTAATTTGCACGGAGACATTCTGTGGGCTAGAGGCTGTTCTGACATGCCTGCACTGGCTTTGGGACCCTCCATTACAGTTGGCCACTGTGTGCATATTATATCAGTTTGATACCACTAAAGTCTTGTTTTTAAAGCTGAAAGATGCATTATTATTTATCTTCTTGACTTTCTGACTGAAAGAAAAAAAGTCAAGTCAACATGCATGGCCTCAGGAAAGGAAGATACAAGATGTTTTAGTTATTTTTAAAACACTTAATTGAAAGTTAAAAGTATGTTTTACTCAGACAGTTCTGTCATTTTAAAAATGTAATAATGCTCCTCTTCTTTTCCTTTTATTACCTATAAAAATAGTTGTAGTAGAATCAGAGATGGAGAAAAACTATTCCTCTTGACAGGTCTCACAAGCCATATTCCTGTGTATCAGGAGAGGGTGGCTTGTACTCATCTGCAAAGATAGGAATACATGACTATGGTTAATGGAACTTAACAGTGAAAGAATTTATTGGTGTTACATTTTTATTCTGCCTCTGCTGCCTTTTTTCTAGTGCTTTAAAAAATTTGAAACAATTAAAAATTAGCATATCTTGAACATTATTTTCATTACTTCCAGCAGTCAAACTAAAAATTTAGCTATGAGAGGATGTTACATACCCCCCCACATCCTATGATGAAGCCTGTATATTAAGCTTATACATTATAAGTCAAAGGCAGAGGCTCCCATGGTGCTGAAATTCCTTCTACTAGATAGAAGTGATTTTTAGACATTTGTGAAGCTGATCTCCAGCAATCCCCCATGTAAGTGGTAATTCATTTGCAAACACTATAGTAAAATTAGTAAGAGATACAAGCATCTTCATGGTGATATCCATGTGAAATGGTAGAATTAAAACATAATTATTCAAAATGAAGCTATTCCAATCTTAACTGGTTTGCTTAAATGTTAATAAAAATGTATGTATGAGCTAGTTTTTTTGTTTGTTTGTTTTAGACAGGGTCTCATTATGTAGTTCAGGCTAACTAACCTTGAACTCACTATGTAGTTTAAGCTGGCCTTTAACTCAGGGTGATGCTTCCGCCTCAGCCTCCTGAGTGTGCTGGTATTACAAGCGTGCAACCACCACACCCAGCCCAGCCAGATCTTTAAAGGCAAACTTGCTCAACTTGGAAAATACCCTTGTAAAATTTTTATGGTAATCTCAAACTTCCAGACTGGTATATCATTAACGTTTATTCATGGGTCCAAATAATTCGCATAAAGGTGTTTTCATAGCTTTTGAAATCATATTGTTAAAAGGCTAGAAGACCAGGACATAGAAGAAACTTTGTGATGTCTGACCTTCAACATTTTGTTATATTAAGACTTTTTTCTAAGGAAATGCTAAATCTTCTGAGATTTATAGATTGCTTTATTGCTTCTTGCTCTAAAGAAATATACATGGATGGCTACATTTAATCCATATTTATTCACAGTGTTTCATCCTCTCTATGGTTACAATTTACGAAATATATTTCATAGATAGCATCTTACCATTGGCTACATTGAGTGAAGTTTGCAATTGATTATCTTTGTAGTAAGTATTAATCTTTATACGAGTTAACCTCTTAACACAAGGTGCTCACTGCAGATTGGACAGTCCTGCTGGAGTGTTTAATGTAATATAGGAGACAACCTTGAGTTATAGATCATTTGCAGAAAAACAAATCAAATGTGCATTTTGAAACTGAAGTGGTTAATATTATTTATTTGCTTCACTTTGAGTATCTTCTTTTCATAAGTACGTGAAAAGTTTGTACTGCCTAAGCAGGATATCATATTCTTAGATAGTCCTGAGAGATGATAAGTGAAAACTTGGTGGCATTCTATATTATTTTGCTTTTCTTAATTTTTAAGATTTTAAATATTTTTAAAGGCATCATTAAAACAAATATGTATTTTGTGCCTTAAGGACATTAACAGATTATATTGGGGATAAATGGACTTAAATCCTAATTTACAGAAAGACAAGATACTTTTTTGTGTGTATGCTATTAACTCAATTGACCACTCTGAAAGAAATCTTGGTATATAGTTCTCTTGAAATTTACCCTAAGCTCACATCTCTTAGACAAGAGATAGTGCTGGAATTTATGGGCTTATTTTTCACAAGTAACACCAAAGGAAGCCACGGAGAGAACTGGATTCCTTGCTTTGTTCTTGAGAAAAATATTAGAGGAGAGGCCTGCTAAATAGGCTCTCCTTTTAGAATAAAGTATGGCACGATAAAGTAAAAATTTTTTAAAGGCTGTTTCAGTTTTTGCCTTCTCTTGTCCTATTTGTCATCAAATACTGTGTGATATGTTTTAAGCTTACATGCAAAATTTGATATTCTTGAACGCTCTTGACTTAAAAATGTGAAATATATTATTCTCTTTGTGTTAATTATATCTAGAACTATACAGTCTACCCATGTCCATGCCCAGTCACAGTTATATATTTACTTTATAGGTAAAGTATTGAGCATTGATAATCATTAATTAGAAACCAATTATACTATAATTTTGTGTGAGTTTAAACTCTAGTTATACTCAGAAATCATTCTTGCTTTGGTAAAGAGTTTCCATTTTACTCAAAAGTATAATTTTGGGTCATGCTATCCTATATCCTGTATAATGTTTTCAGCCTGTTTCGATTGATTGATTGATTGATTGGGCGTGTGTATGAGTTCTTTTCATTGTTGTTGCTCTTTGTCCTTATGTCTGACTCCTGTTTCACTGAGTTGTAATATTTTTATTTTAAAAATATATTTAAAATTACTAGGCATATGTAACCATAAAATTATCACTTCTAAATGATTAACTGGATTTGCTAAGAAAATTAAGCAACCTGGAATTGTAGAGAATTAATCTTATATTATATCTGCACTAAAGTATGATGTCATGTACCCATACTTAGCAGTGCAATGCTTATCTGCTCATTAAGTAGAAATATGAAATTATTTTGAAAGTTACAATTCCTTTTGAAATACTAAAGAGGCTGGATTATAATGTGGAATTCCATACTCCAGCAGTTCTTCATGCCACCTCCCTCGCTACACGGCCAAACAACTTTCTGCGCTTCTGTTTTATCTGATTTGGAATTCATAATATTCCTTGTTCTTCCTAACTTACAGAAATGTTAAAATCAGATAGAATAATGAAATTAAAGTGCATGGAAGAGAAATATGCACATACATGTAATTATAAGCATGTCATTCATTTTGTGGCTTAGTCAGTTCCTGTTTTGTGCACTGAAAAGAGAATAACACCAGCTAATATTTCCTGAGTGCTCATCATTCCAGGCACTCTTCTACATATCATAGACGGAGGAACTCATTTGATTCTTACAAAAGCCCCATAAACTAGGTACTATCATTCTGTTCATTTTCCAGATAGAAAATGACATACAGAGAAGCTAAGCATTCTGCCCGAGATTACACAGCCGTGAATGCCGGGGCAGTGACTTAGATCAATAGGCTGCTGCTAGATGGCGGAACTTTTCCTACTAAGTTCTGGGGACAGCCTGTGTCAATTTCACACTGTGGTGAGGTACTGAGCTCACCACACTCCCACTCTTCACTCCAGTTTTTAAAAATCTAGCGTGAAACTCTTAGATCAGTAAGACATACACTCATGGTACTGTGAAACTGTGTGGTGGCACTGAATTTATTTGTTAGTAAAGTAGTTTTCGATAGTCATGATAGGTTTCATAGCACATGAATTCCCAGAGAGATGTATTCTGTGTCCATTTGTAGCTTTTGTGTTAGTGTGAAGTTTCCTCTAAAACTAGTAGTGACTATTAAGTTTGCATGTTATCTTTTCATTAATGATTAGCATATTGATAGATTATCATTTAATATTTTTTGGAAAATAGTATAAAGTATAAGGCAATAATAGTTTAACCATGTATGAAATCACTTAGCCCTGTGTATTACCTGATATTGAGCAAAATTTGTAGTAGAGAGACCAAGATTATTTTGTTTTTATTTTGAAAGGCCTACAGTATGCAGCCTTTCTCCAGGACAGCAACCCCAAACAAGGTGAACTAATTTTGCACTGTTATTTTACTTTAATTCTGCTTTTTTTGTAATACATTTCTATTTTACTTTAGGTTAGCTTAGTTAACTCTTGCTAATTTGTTTGTTAAAACCATACTATCTTTACATTGCTTCTAGTTTTGAATATTGTGCTATTAGGTTTGCTTTTTCAAAGCTTGCTTGTTCTGAGGTGGCCTCTCACATATGCTTTTAAGCAGCTGTGTCTAGAGTAGCTGATGACATCTGGTGGAACCCAATGAAAATGCAAGCTTAGCTTATTGACATGTAATTGAATGTTACAAGCCCTACAGAAATGACTTCTGTTTATTAAAAGACAAATTGTAGGCAACTTGGCTTATAATAAACACACCTATATCATTTATACCTCAGAAAAATCTCAGAATCTAATAAATCTTGAACTTGACTTTGCATGCTTTCGATATTCTTAATAGCTACTGCCATGATTAAAAGACTGAACAAGTGCTGCCTTCCCCAGCCCATACTTATTTTATGTGCGAGAATAGAGTTAACATATATTCAAATGTTTCTTTACTTTATTTTATTTAAATAATACCTTTATGGAAAACTAAGTAGCCAGGTGTGGTAACACATGCCTGAAATCCTAGCACTTGAGAGGCCAAGGCAGGTTCGAGGCCAGCCTGGAGTACATAGTGAGTTCAGGGCCAGCCCGAACTACAAAGTGAGACCGTGCCTAAAAAAAAAAGTCTAGAATGAAATGTGTCCTCAAAGATAAAGACAGGTTCATGCTCATCCTCATTTCATAGTTGGACGGGGGAAGAGTAGGGATGAAAGGAGGTAGGAGGTAATGTGAACAGACCAGAGCTATGCTCTTCCTTTTGTTAATTAACCTAAAATTCACTATCTTGACCACCATATGAAGACGAAGCAAAGAAGCCCAAATGATGAAGCCAGTTCCTATTATAAGCTAACAAAATCCTTTAATGTGTATTTAAATAGCTATCAGGAAAATATTCTGAAATTCTTTGTTTTAAATGTGGAAAGAGTTCTGTTGATTTAAAATAGAACAAGGTATCTTAACTCCACTGAAACTTAATTTACTTTGGAAGATTTTTTGTGCAAAAATTAGAATACCTAAAATGTAACATACATATGAGGTAATGACTGTTGTTTTAATACAGCTAATCACCACATACATATATTACATTGATGTGGTGTCACTGGGTCAAATTTTGCGGAGTAGATTGTTTTCTGCCATACACAGAATTTTATGTAAAATTATGTAAATATTTAATGATTGTAGTCCAGTTTAAATTATTCCACATGCTGAATTTGCAGAGTATGTATATCTGTAGCAAATAACTAAAAAACAAAAAAGCTCGTGTCTTTTGATTTGGTCAGTGAAGACTGATTTCTGAAGCAAACTAATAAGTTTACATTTATACAGATTGTATTATATACCCTAGTTACGGCTCTGGAACATTAGTGATTCTCTACCTCTGAAAGAGTGGATAGTGACACTCAAATATGGTCAGACAATGCACTTGAACTTAATTTCTAAAGAAATCACTACTTATGGAGTTGTATATAGAAGCCTTTTTATTGAAAGAGAATTGACATCCAAGAAAATGGGGAAAAAAACTGTTAAACTTTTGAAATATTATAGATAATGATTTATCAAAAGAGAAGTGATAGAGCCCATATGTGGACCGTTAGGATCCCCACTGGAAGTGGTTCTCATTATGTTAGCTGTAAGTTTTCCCCTTGTTCATTTGGTTACCAAATCTACAAAAGAAAGTTGAAAATTAATCCTTCGCTCTAAAATATATTTCAGTAAAGCTAAGAGTAATTATTTATCAAGAATGAATCCTAAACCGGTAGAACTGCTAGTAGTCTTCCTGTTTATATTTAATTGTATAAACAGTTTATTCCACTATACAAAGGATCTACAAAGAGGTAGCACATAAAGAACATGTTGATGGGCCAGGATTTAGCTCAGTGGTTCCGGCGCCTGCTTTGCAGTGCACTTGCAGTCATATTCATTTATTTCTAGAATAGCCACATCAGGAAAAGCCTACTTCCTTTTTTTCTATTCTGTGATACTCACCTTTGGACAATATGATTAAAGCTTTAGTTTCACGATTTCGATTTATTTTGCAAATTCAAACAGAACCCAAGGATCCGGCAGGGTATCAGAACATGGACATTCTGACTTAGGGTTATTTTCAGTAAGGCATCCAGCATTATGGATGAGACTAGTGCGCACCACCATGGGCTGCTGCTATTCCCTGTTCCCACAGTATGCCAAGTTCTCACGAATATTATATAAAGTTTTAAAAAGCAGAACAAAGCAAAGGTTTGTTTATTTGAAATACTGAGCTACAGGTTTGTTTGGGGTACTTACTGAAAAAATTCCTTAGATAATATTTTTAAATGAAAGATACTTTTAGAATTGGGATTGGCTTTGGATTTATTTCATTTTGGACTTGTTTACTATCAGATCACCTTAATACACTTCTGAGTATTGATACTGTTTAGGAAAGAATTTAAAATTTAAAGAATAAATTTCTAGGTATTTTCCCTTCTTGTTTTACCACAGAAAATGTCAAAAATTGTTTATAATGCCTAATTTCTGATGGACTTTAGTGTCAATTTTGTTCTTAGACATTGCAGATATTGACAAAATGTCATACGAAATTATTTTGTATTTTTTGTAGGACTGGGAAACAGAAAATCATGACTGGTATTGTTTTGAATGCCATTTGCCTGGAGAGGTGTTGATATGTGACCTGTGTTTTCGTGTGTATCATTCCAAGTGTTTGTCTGATGAGTTCAGGCTTAGAGACAGCAGTAGTCACTGGCAGTGCCCAGTTTGCAGGGTGAGTACCTATGAGCTTTCATGTGCTGGTCAGAGGGTTGAAATTAATGAATAATAGCTTCACAAAGGTATTCCAGGTGGTCTTGCCAGGTGGATGGATAAAGTATACTGGAGGGAGGGGGCGATCCATTGAAATGGTGATAACTTAACACAGAGCACTCCTAAATGGACATCACAGAACATGTATCATATGTCAGGCTGTGGATTTTAGAAAGCTATAATTACATAAAAATATATTCTTCCTTTACACCTACGTCTAGATTATATGGTGAGTTTAATGGACAGCCTTTGGAATATGAAATACTATATCATACCGAGATCTGTTCACTGATTATTTTCTAAGAAATTGCACAGCTTATGCTACTCAACACACTAGTAAAAGGCACATTGTTGCACACATTCTTTATCTGCTTCCCATTTTATATCCGTGTAATGTTACCTTTATTTTTTGCTTCCATTTTATTTGGAGGGTGGAGGGATGAGGAAAAGTAATTCTTTTACTTAAGCCAGAATGAATTATCTGGTAGGGAAAGTAGGTACTTTCCACAATTACTTCCATTCTCTTTCCCCACTGAAGAGTATGTGTGCTGTGATTGTTGGCTGTGGGATGTAGTGTGTCTGTGCTGATGAGTGGTGTGTGATGACTGAATACTACACTCACCTCGGCATTCATGGAGATGAGTGCAAAACTGATTGCAACCTCTGTTATAGTTTTGTACTTGCTATTGTTAAAATGCTTATTTGGGACCTGCAGATTGTGCCGATTACTTAGTTCAATTTGTGAAAATGTTTTATAATACTTCAGTAATTTAAATGTTCAACTCATCTTCTGAAGTTGTTTTTTGCAATTTTTTCTCTTTGGTATTACTCAAAAAACTTCTTGCCAGCTCAGTGAACAATATACAAGATACATTCTAGACTTCTCTTATGAACTGGTTTTATGTTATCTAAGTCTGCTTAATTTTATCAACACTACTGTACAAAATAGGCAGACCAAGACAATTGGTATAACAGTAAAAAATGTTTATAGTGACATATCAGTTAGATACCTACATGCCAGATAAATGATAATGGTAAAGTTCCAATCTAAGTGATGATAAAGTAATGACAAATTTCTAAGTCTGAATATATCACTGTCAAGTCTCAAGATGTAGTCTTCCTCTTTGAGGTCTACAAAACTGAACGTCAATGAGAAATTAAGCACTGGTCTCAATAGTCACAGTTTTGAGCAAAGGGGCTGAGGTTAATAGCCTTACTTATTCTCATGGATTTAGATTGTATGTTTTAAAAGCAAATATTTATCTTCTGTTTTTAGGTTAAAGCCTATACTTTATGAAAACTTAAAAATAAGAGCACTGAGGTGAAAATACAAGACAGTAAAGAGGCAGTGGCACTGGTCAAACAGAATCAGTACAGATGTAGGAATTTGGAAACAGTTTTGGGTATATGTGTGTCTTTATAACCATAGCTTTTTCAAATTTAATATCTAGTTCTTATTTTCGTAGTAAAGAATTTAAGTAAAAACACGGATTTTTCAGGAGTTAAACTTTATTGTGGATGTTTTATTTTTCTTTAAGAATAGTTATTGAACAGTTACACCTATGAGGAAAATATATATAATACCTCCATCAATTCACTATCAAGTTGTCTGATTCCATTTCTATATGTATGTGCTCTGCTATTTTCTGATAAAGTGAAACAAGAAAAATTCAGTGTTGTTGGATCACACAGAAACATGCTTGCCCTATCCAATTTTTTCTTCTCTGGCGTTTCTTTTTGCTTTTTAAAGTCCAGGTATTTTTATGATTTAAAGGCCTAGTTGTACTTACTGAAAAGACACCGAAAATCTGTACAGAATCTTAAATTTTTCCTTCATTTATTGGCCTGGAAGCTACCCTGCAGTAGACTCAAAAGCCTGCTTTGGAAGTTGAGTGTGAGCAGTTTGACCTTGAGTTTTAAAATTTCCAAAGAAAAGGTTTCACCTGCGATAATCCATTATATGAATAGTTATGTACAAGAGAAAGATAAGTGCTAATAGTTTTTAATCATTGGAGAAAGTAATTTTGGAATTCTAACAGAATTTTAAATATCTTTAAGGTGAAGTTTTTGGTTGACTTTCTAAAAGTACCAAAAATTCAATTAAAGCCATCTTTAATATTCTAACCTGTAGGTGACCCTGAGTTGTGGTGCCATGTGTAGCTGGCTCAAGAACTGCTACTTTGTTCCTCTCCAACCTGGAGGGGAACAAGGATGAATAATAAAGACACCCAGACTTGGGTCGGCTTGATATGCAGGCAGCCAGGGATCTTCAGCCTCTAGCATAGGACCCTGGAGGCTTTGGTTCGTCTCACTTTTTTTCACCCAAACAGCAGCACAAGCCTCGAGGTAACACAAGATCCATCTGCTCTCCAGTCTCCATTAGTACATTCTGGTAAACAGTTTATCCTCAGCTGTCCTAACTGTTCCTTAACATGCAATCACACTTGAGTGCAGCCTTTCTCCTTTGTGCTCAGAGGAGGCCATTTAGGCCCTAATTCTCCTCCACACTAACCCAAGTGTGAATGATCAGATTTAAATATTCTTGGGCTAAGAAAATTTGGACTATATAAGATCAAAGCTCAAGAACTATGCTTCCAGGTCAGAATAACTTTCTCCTTTTATATTAATAAGGATTTCTGAGAATAAGATGCCAGAGCTAAATTTCAGTACAAGGAGAAATAGGAAATGGAAGCTAATCATTACTACTGAAAAAAATTTTTTTTTGGTACCTCCAACTACCTAAAATTTAAGATTAAACTAAGTACTTTTCTAATATTTGTAATGATCAAAAAACTGTGTTCATATACCTACTGGTCCCTTGCAGTTTTTGTTTTTGTTTTTCTGTTTTTGGTACCAGGGATCAAACTTGGGACCTTGAGCTTGTGAAGCAGGTGGCAGAACCACTGAGCTTGATCCCTGGCCCCTTGCAATTTTGAAAAGCGTTAATGAAAATGGCTCTGTATTAGCGTGTTACCAGATTTAATTCAGCTCAAGAAGGTTCATCTCATACTCATGAGTATTTCTGAAATATTTTGAGAAAACAAATAGGCATTTTTCACAATTAAAATGACTTTGTCAATTTTCATGATAAGTCTCAGTCTTACAACACCAGGATGTGTTTTTGGAATATCTTCCTTTCTAAAAGATGAACTTTACAGACATAGCAGGTTATTATTGAAGAGTAGCTATGAATATCTGATTAGCTTTTGCTTTTAAAACAATGTGCTAAAAGTCCGGTTTCACACTCTTGTAACTCATTAAGAGATTTAAACATTTAAAATTTTTGGTATAAAAATTTCAAATAACGTAGAAGAGAACAAGTAAAACCACATTTGCAGAAACTACTATACAGCAGGCAGATATTCTCAAGACTCCCCTTGTGTTTGTGTATTACCTGTGCGTAGATTTGAATTTGTATCTATATAGCTGTGTCACTATATATAATTCTTTGTAGCCAATATTGACCCAGAAATCTTTTTTGTATTTCTTACAATTTAAAATGATTTGTTTAACCAGTTCCTCAGAGATGCAGCTTATGACATTTCTAACATTCTGCACTGAAACTTTTGTCAAATCTGACATTCATATTGCTATGTCAAAAATCTTGCTCAATTTTTAACTTCTAAAGAGGAGTCTTATTTAGTTCTGCATGAAACTGCAGATTCTGTTTTGTCTTATTTGATTTTTCTTGACACAGCCATAAATTTTCCAGGATAAACAAAATCATCTTTTTTTAAGAAAAAGGTTTTATTTACATAAAGGATATACTTTAAAAATGCACCATAGTTCATTATATTTTTTAAAAAGTATACGTACTGCTGAAGCAAGCACATACACAAAATGAAAGCTTCTATACATGTATGTAACTCTGGCTGATCATTTTTGGTAGGATAGTTAATTGAAGTAGGATTCTTACAGGATGTGCATATTTAAATTTTTGATAAATATTACCCATTTGTCCTTCAGAATATGATACCTATTTACCCCAATACATGAAAGTATTTTTCAGTTTTTTTGTTGCCAGTTTGATAAGATAAAAATAAATATCTCATTTCAAATTTGCTTCATTTCATACATAGTTTCCAAATTAAAAAGCCACGTTGGTGCCATGGTTATAGGCAGCTCTGTATGTGCTCTCACGTGTGCATATGTATGTGTGTTCATGAGTGTATGTTCACTGCACACTTGCTGCCCACAGACTGGTGAAATTTGGGATACAGTTTGAGTAATAACTACTGAGCTTGTTTTTAAATGCACAGGCAAGGTGGGCTGTCATAAGGACCCCATAACCACCTGCTGGGGAGCAGCACCACACTGCCTTTTAGCGTAGTGCTTTCCAACAGTTCTGTTTTTTATTTTTTGGTACCGGGGCTCAAACTCCGGTTCTGTGCTTGCTAGGCAGGTGGCGGTTCAGCAGTTCTTTCTGTGGTGGTGGAAATGGTCTTGTATTGTCCATTGTGAGCCACTTGCCATGTATGTTTACTAAGCCCTAGATGTGGCCTGTGGACTAAAGAACTGGATTTCAACTTAGCACATGTGGCTTGTGGCTGTCATGATAGACGATCTCACCTTCCACATATTTCTACTAACCCAGGAAAAGCATCTTTCGGTGTAAAATGTTGGCCTCACGAGAACAACCTGGCATTTTTCTCCCCATGAAGCCATTGTCCTTATGTGGAAGTATTCTGAAAGAAGACAGCACCTTCTGCAGCAAACACCCCACAGATTAGTGGCCATAATATTCGGTAATGTTGCATTTGCTCTAGATCGAATACCACATGAAAGGAAGATTAAGGGCAAAAATACTGTATCACAAAACAAGTAAAATGTATATTTTTTAGACTAAAGAATTGGCCCTGTCCAGGTAAACAATGGAAACAGAGTTTGAAAGCAAGCCTCTATTTCCTCCATCTTACTATGTTCATATCCTATTTAAAAGAATTTTGTTTTCATAACTTAAGGGAGTTAGACATTCATGTTACTGCTTCCACTTGAACTTACTACACTTCTTTATGTCATCTAATTCTGGATCACTTTACATCCTATTTATGACATACATTGACTTTTAAATGAACGGATCAATTCACGTTACAAAAGGCAAAGTAACATAATAGATAGGGACATATTATTTCCAGTGTGTCTTTAATAAGTAGAAATATTCACCTTCCCCAAATGTTTCAGATGGGATTTTCCTCTAGTTAAGGATCACAAATTTTAATATGTTAATGTACAAATTATATGATGAATTAACTTAGCACCCTCATAAAATATAGAAACATAAAAGAATGCAAAGAAGAATGTAGGATAATTTTATTAATAATTTTGAAATACTTAGGATCTGTACTCACAAAGCTCTCCCACATTTGCAGTACTTGATGGCCTGACTCCTGTTTCTCACCCTCACGTGTGTGTCAGACCTAAGAAAGCAAGCTGCCACACGGGAGCATGGCACTACTTGTAAAACTCTCCGCTTCTGCAGCTTTTAAAAATATTTAGAATGAAGATACAAATTTTGCAGGAAAGAATTTTTAAAAACTAGACTCATAGAAATCTATTTAAAATTAACTTTTAAATTGCATGTTCAGGCCTATGTACCCCCTCCAAAAATGTAACAGTGTATCCGCCGGGCAAATGAAGTAAAAGGAACTTATTAACTAGTCTCCGGAGACTCACACGTAACATTACACTTACTGTTTTGTCACTCGGTGCATATTGACTTGGCAGTGCTGACTGACTTGAGAGTGAGTTGTGTGGGAGGCCTTTGCGCTGTGATTTTTTGTTGTTGAGTTAGCTAAAGATAAATTCATGAATAAAGCTATCAAAACTAGAAGTCAAAATTTACTTCTGTTTTGGGGTATGTAGGCAGTACATTTTTTTTTCTAATTTCAGAAAAAGAGCAAATGCTCATTCAATGTTCAGAATAGAATAAGACCAAGAGCTAAATGAAAATATTTTGAGCATAAAATTCCTTATTATATATTTACTATGAAGCAACAGGTTATACTCTCTGGTCAGTTTTCCTCTGTCAATGTGGAGAATTTATTATTGTTCTCACCCCCTAAAATAAGTACCTTCACATTTAAGACATATTAACAAATACAGAATGGAGATTTGACTTTTAAGTAAGATAGAAGTGCTGCTTTTTTAATGGTAGATAACCGTAACAACAATAATTAACATTAATCAAATGTTTTTATGTAAAGACAACTGGGTGATGTCACTTTTATACAGACAAAAGTAAAAATAATTTTAGAAGATTATGTCTGAACCAGATACTTTTTTTTTTTTTTTTTTTTTGTA
>NW_022900922.1:8726466-8757960 GCF_012274545.1 Fukomys damarensis | reverse complement strand
TTTTAGAAAGTTTTTTGAACCAATTTTTTTTTTTTTTTTTTTTTTTGGTACTAGGCATTGAACTCGGGTCCTTGCACTTGCAAGGCAGGCAGCAGAACCACTGAGCTAAATCCCAGCCCCTGAGCCAGTTACTTTTTATGAAGTAGTTTTGCTGTTTACTACAAGCTTAGCCAGAGGAAAAAGCAATGGGAAGACTGATAAAGGCGGATGACTTTAAAAATTGGATCCAGGATATAAAACTAAAGTCCTATGTATTGTTACCTAATCTGTATCAAACGACCTACACTACCAACCCTAGCTGGGGAAACAAAGTTTACATACTTTGCATATCAAATCCATGAGGGCTTTAATAATGGTGTGGCAAGAAAGGCTTGGATATGAGTGTGAGATGATTTTATAGCAGTGTGTTTGGTGTTTGTGATGAATCTTCTGGTGGCTTGTCAGAATTTTATCTTTAATTGTACCTGTAAGGGATTATGGAGATAATAGTTGGACTGGTTGCTGTAGCAGGATGTTTACAACTTAATCTAGATACTAAAGCCCATTTAGAACTTCCAATATCAGTAAAGCAAAAATATGTACAAAGTACACACACTTTTTCTTTTGTTGTCTCTGGAATATGCAGTGCCTAGGGAAGGGTTAGAGAGGGACAGGCTGGACAGGTGGTAGTATCATTGGCTGAATGTCATTCTATGTAAGCTTGGGCCTTGATACAAATAAGTCATTTAAATGATTTTCCGAAAAGAATGCAAATTTTACTGAGTATATTCTGTTTTTGCCTTTTCAATCTTGTTTATTCCTGAAAGGCTAGTGTCACATAAAAGGGGGACGGAACAAAGAGACACAACTCTTGTATTACATGAAAATGTTGCCAGTCTCCTGTACGCAAATCCTATAGCTAACTACGAAAGGGCTTGAAATTTTCCTAAAAAGAGCATCAGTACTGAACAGTAAAATTCACTAAATGCAAAACACTAATTTCTGTAGCTAATATTTTAGCAATTTCTTGGTGAATCTGCAGATGTCGTAGATTTAGAAATACTGTAGTCTACAGAATTAATTAGAGAAATGCTTTGTTCTTGTTAAATCACTCCAGACTGACTTCTTCAAAACTGCCTATGGTGTCTGAACTCGATCTCAGTGAAAAGTTGTCGATTTCCATTAATAAGGAAAGTTGACTTGTAAAATATAGTAAATTTAGATGCAGCTACAATGACAGTCAGCATTGATTTTGCCCCCTCGGATGAACAAATCTTAAAACACGGTATTAGTAATTATGCAGGACTAACTTACTCTCCAATACGGGGGACATGAGTAGAGTCTGCCAATATACTCAACAACTCATCTGAAGATGTTCTTAGTAATTTGAATTATCTTCCAAGTTCAGACTTTTACTTGTAGGAAGAAATATGTTTAATAATTTAGAGAAGCTTTTTAAAGGTAAAATTCTTTTAAAGCAAGTTAAATAAAACTTGTCAGAAACTTGAATGTGAGTAACTGTTGCTGGGTCTGCGATAGGAGATTGCGCCGGAGCTCTGTAGAATCCAGCATTCAGCGTGATTTGTTCAACATACAGAAGCAGGTAGATCCGGTGTTCTGTTATTATCCTGGCAACAGACATGGTGAACTGCTCTGTCCTTGTAGGAAAGAGATGGTTTGAGGTGACAGTCCTGGGGATGACAAGGATCAAACATAAGAATATTTTTAGAAAATGATTTTCAATGATGGACTACAAGTGTCCCCTGGTTTTTGTCCAGAGAAGGCCTGACGGCGGCACTCATCACTGCTCCTGCTAAACCGATCTACTTTTAAAGTCTGGAATATTGAGATTTCTTATAAATCTTTTGTGATTTCTTAGTCGTTGGTGGACCTAGAGAATACTTCAAAGCTTCTCGATTTCCATAATAACACATGCTATTTGTGTGCAGATAAAATTAATTTTTTTTTTGCTTTCTGATTGCAGTTAAAAAGATTTTAGAAATTTTAAATTCTAAAACAATATAGATAATGTATATACTTATTAGTTTTTGCAACTAAAATCCAGAGGCCGCCTTTACCAGATCACCTGGTGTGCTTGTTTAAAACAATGCCTCTGAGGACTCACTGCAGATAGTCTCTGGGGATGAGGTGAGGAATTTGTAATTCCAGCAGGGACCACAAATAATTATATGCTGACTTACACTGATGTGATGATCCTGTGCTTGTTATTTTTAAATTTTTCTGATCTTGTTTTCAGGAGATCTGCTTAGTTATATTAAAAATGAAGTAGTATTTTAAAAAAGTAGTAATTACCTTTGAAGTTACTCTTTTAGCCAGGTGTGGTGGTACACTCCTATCTATAATCCCCACACTCAGGAGGCTGAGGCAGGAGGATTGCTATGAGTTCAAGGCCAACCTAGGCTACATAGTGAGTTCAAGGCCAGCATGAACTACTTAGAGGCCTTGTCTTAACACATCAAAAGAAAAAAAGGAACTTTTAATTCATATTGGTTGTAGCTTTCTCTCAAGCCATTTTAAATACATTGGTTTGGCTGGGAGGCACCAACTCAAAGACTGCTTCATAGGTTAGCTGTGTGATTCTTAACCCAAGACATCTTGAAGTCTTACAGTGCAGCACGGGGGCAGAAAGCCAAACAGTCTGTTGTTCTTTTGGGAAATACTAAAATCTAAGTTATAACTGTAATGTTGGAAAGTATTGGAAAGAAAACCTAAAAGCTTATCAAATGTGGAAGCTTCTTAGAACAAATGTTTTTTTCTTTCTATGGTGCTGGTATTGAACTTGCTGTGTGTGCTAAGTAAGCACTCTACCACTGAGCTCTGTGCCCATCCCACAGAAAACATTGGTTCCCACAGATTATGGGAGGGTCTGTCCTTCTGTTAAGGATCTTCTCTTTCTTTTCTTCTTTTGCATGCTTCCCTGAGAAAGCACTCAGCCTGTATGTCTGGAGAGGGGATTCTGTCATGCTCTGCGGTCCGGAATCAGAGCGCTGTGGCCAGGGCCACTGAGCACTTAGCACCTAACGGGTGCCCATGCATTAAGTTACTGGAGGGCTTTATAATGTAGAATCCCTTGATCACCAGAAAAGATGTATTGGGCCACAAGTAAAAAAATAAGAAGTGTGGAAGCTTTCGATAAGATAATTCTCTTTAGCTGTGAAGTTCCATGTGGTCATTTCTTCTGTACAGCCAAAACCATGACGTTTCTAAATGTAATGAAGTAATGAATATTTAAAACATCATCGCCACAGTACCTTTCACATAGGTAGTAAGAGATACATTCCTCTTCATTCTAGTAAGTAGCCCGACCTCACTAATCTGCTAATTGAGGATTTAAGGAAGAAACTTGAGTTGACTTCCAGACCACATTAAGAGAACTTTGCAGATACACCACTTAGTGCTGTGAGTACAGCCGTCAATGTTAAACTCTCAGCTTCTGCCCCAGTGTGTGCCTGCACATGTCCATATTACCAGTCTGTCTCTTGTGACACTGGGGACGACGCACGCTGAGGACTGCTTATCAAAAAGAAGCTTTCACAGCTGTGACTAAGGCCCATTTCTCACCCAGTTCTATTAGGATCTCTAGGAGCGGCTCCTAGACATTGGTGGGATTTTTCCTTGGGGGAAAAGTTACGTTATGGTGACATGTACAGGTGCTCAGTATGTCATTCAAGGAAGAGATGGAGCAGCTATCTGTATAACCCAAATCCCTGTAGCCACAGAAGGCTTGCTCTTGTCCCAAACTCCTCTCCCCAGACAACCACTGTTCTGATCGTTTCTATCATGGGTAAGTTTTCGCTAGTTCTTAGGACTTTATATAACTGGACTCTGGCATTTTTAAAAGCTTCCTAGATAGTAAACACTGATGCAGGATCTCTAAATCAGAGGAACACTTTGTTAAATGAGGGATAAGATTCTCTTGGAATATTACATGTATGAGGGGAAATTTGAGAACACTCTGGACAGTTCATCACACAGAACTAAGAACAGTGTTGGGTCCTATCCACTGCACTGTGTACCCTTTCCCACTTTACTGAAGTAGCCACTTTTCAGGATTCAGATCTTTTTTTTGGATAGTACTTAAGATCAAACCTGCAGGTGTTCTACCACTGAGGTACATCCCCAGCCTGCATTCTTTTTTAAAATTTACGACAGGATTTTGCTAAGTTGAGAAGAGATACGCTTAACAACTTGGCTTTAAGCAAATTTAAACATAATAGCATTAGATTTCCACCCTCTATTATAAGGTGAGATTTTGTGAAATTAAGGTTCTCAGCATGAACTATGCAGACTCATAGTCTTCCCCCAAACAAAAAAGTGTTGCTGTCCCTGGTTATACTGTTTCCAGTTCATTTAAAAATGTTTAAACATGGTGGTGCATGGCTGTCATCCCAGCACTGGGAGACTGGAGCAGCTCAAGCCCAGCGTGGGCCATTTAACAAGATCCTCTCTCAAAATAAAAACTAAGAAAACGTTTGGGGATTTAGCTCAGTGTAAAGCCCCCTCCCCCATACTGATAGAACCAGGTTTAGGAGCGTGTTACACCCACAACTGTGTAGATCCTTTACTGGGAGGAGCAGGGACTGGAAGCAGACCTGTGTTTACACTGGATAAGCACAGAAGCAAGCTGGTGCATAAGCCACCAAAACCGGAGCACCGTTTCCTTACTGTTGCAGAGTGTTTCAGTACAGTGATATTAATTCAGATCCTAGCAATGCTTACTTTCGCCCACAGATTTCTTTATTTTGTAGGACTCTAAAACCAAGAGAGTTTAGATTAAACTATGGGAGTAAACTACTTTATAGGTTTAAATAGAACACGGAAAAGGAAAACAAATACTCCAGCACACACACAGAGTCCATAGCAGCCGTGGGACAGCGGCACAGGTTTTCATGCTGGATGTTTTGCTAAGGCTGGCAGTCGTGCTGAGACACCCTCTCCCGTGTCCTTACTCCAGTCACTGCGCAGCTGGGAGCTGAGCTTCACGTTATCCAAGGGAGCTTGAGTTACTCAAAAGAAAGTTAGGACAGCAGCATATTCTTGTCCAGGTAATAGAGTGAAGGGCCAGGCATAATATTTAACGAAGACTAAAATGTATGTCAGTACCGTGTAAAGTGCTGGTTTTTTATTTCCTCTGAATAATATGTTACCTATTAATAGAATCACACCTCCACTGATAGTATTACAAGTCTTCTAGCCTGGTATAGATTGATTTATCTGTATTTGCACAGATCCATAGTTTAATGATGATATTAATATTTGAACAGAGCAGTGTTAATTATATACTCAAAATGTTTCAAAGCTGATGTGATAGGAGGGCACACCGCTAGAAGTGTTTATTTGTATTCTCTTTTTTTAAGGGAAGATAGATTTTAAGAGCTAAGAAGTAGAAGTGACCACTCCTGGCTCTTTTCCCTTTTTCTTCGCGATATCTGACAGCTCAGACTGCTTGTTTAGCATAGAGAGGAATGTGTTGAGGGATGTCCATGCTGGTGAGAACACTTGTCCAAAAGCATTAATTAGAAAGCCGAGTGTACCTCCCATACACGGAGCTCTCCTTCTGTGTGACTTGAGGGATGCAGAACAAAAGCACCACTCCCTGCCATAGGCTAGGGTAGGGAGGGGGCTGCTGATAGTCCTCAGATGCTTGTGTATATGGAAATGCTGGGCATCTTGTCAAAAATGAGAGTGATTTTAAGTGTTCTTAACATACACAAACAAAAGTATGTGAGGGTAATATAAATGATAATCAGTTCTATTTAGCTGTTCCATAATGCAGACATATTTCAAAACATGTATACAGTAAGTAAATATAATTTTTATTTTGACAGTTAAAACATTTTAATTAAAAAGAAAAGAATTGTGGGTTTGAGATTTAGCTTAGTGGTAGAGTGTTTGCCTACTGTGTGCATGGCCCAGGACTTGGTACCCCCCACCCCAAAAGGAAAACCCCAACACAGGCCAGTACAGAGACAGAATTACTAACTGAGGTCGGTGTTTAAAATTCTGCGTGTCTCTTAGCAGTGCCTGTGGTTAACATGGTGCTCATAAATTACTGAGGTTTGTCACCCCCCCATGTGGCTATGTTATTCTTTACAGTTCATTTAAATTAATTTGTACCTGATTGAGGGATGAGAGAGACAGAGACAGTGAAAGAGAGAGAAAGAGAGACAGACAGACAGATACAGACAGACAGAGATGTAAAGCAACATTAGCCTCCTTCCCCTAAACACTGTAAGCCTGGTGTTCAGGAAGTTTCATTGCATCTTTAACTCCTTAGCTTTGCCTATTGAGCACCCAGGTTGGACCATGTATGGAAGCCACCTGAGGAATTAGCAAAAAACAAAACCCCAAAAAACCAGACCACATCCCTACTTCCTGAATTCCAGCTAGATGCCTAGGAGTGAGACTTACTTGCATTCTGCAGAATGTTCCATCCATGCCTCTGTTATGTGGGCAGGTTAAGAAAACTGCTCTGTGATTGGCACCGAGAAGCCTTAGAAGTCACTGAGGAGAAAAGCACTGCCTGTTTCTGTGCTTTGCTGTCTGGCATCTGGATGGAAGGAAGGAAGCCAGTGCTTGAAACATGAAATTAAGTTCTACATTATAAAGTGAATTTCTGCTTTTTAGTCGGATATTTTAATCTGTATATGTGTAATCCGTTTGTTTAAGTCTTAGCTAAAAATCCTGTTACATGAAAATTACTTGTTCTTTCCTTCTGGTATTTAGTATATTAAAATGGCTTCCTGTGTATTAAGTTCTTTGGGCAGGAATTATTGGTCTGAAAAAAATCAATGCATCTATTAAAAGTGGCCAGAGCTATCCAATCCCTTGACAGTGTGTTCTAGCTATTTAAAATGTCCAGAATTTTGGCTTTGATTTCACACTGTGGTACTTTCTCAACTTTCACTAAGTAAATACACGTGTCTTTGTTCCCTAGCTTTTTAGAAATGACGTAAAAGGTTGAATCCAGTATTTTTTGTTACATTTTTTTCTGAGAGATAAAATGAAGAAGCTAATTAGCCTGTAGGCCAGACTAATACACAGGAATTATTACTAAATAGATCGAAACATTTTAAAATGGAGAGGTTAGTGTGCAGCTGCACTGTGCATAATTCATATGACATAGATTTTCAAAATAACCTTTGAAGAGTAATGTTATATTCAACTTTTGTATTCAATATTGTAAATTTAAGGGGTTCCCAGAAGACTTCAGTCATTGATTTTTGATTAAATAAGTAATTCTCCATTATATTTGTTTTAGTCAAAATTGTTTAATGTTTTAAAATATAAGGAAAAGAATTTTTTAATGAGAGGTCAATAGTTTCTAAACTGTGTTAAGAATAACGGTATCTTTGAACTCCTGCCGGTAACATTAAACATTGTTTCTGTTATGCAGATATCAAAGATTTCTCTTTATCAAATGTTGGAAGTGGTACATCTTTTACTCTTTGCACATTGTAACCCTTTATAAGATTTGACGTGAATATGGACATATGAATGATCAGACTTTATATTTGGCTTCTTCTCTCTTTAACAGAGCATTAAGAAGAAGAATACAAATAAACAGGAGATGGGCACATATCTGAGGTTCATTGTCTCCCGAATGAAGGAGAGGGTGAGTCCTACACAGAGAATCTTCTGGAATCTCCCAAAATGAGTTTTATTCAGATTCATGTTTTCAAAGCTAATGTCTGAGAAGTAACAAATATGATCAATATAGGATGTGGAAACTATTGCATTTGTATTTCTTTTCTGCAGTGAACAGTTTTGTATTAGGCTAGATTTTTGTTTTGTCTTTTTACACGAGCATTGTTAGCTGCTTTAGATTAGAAACACATTTAAAAATCTCACTTATTAAAATGAACATTTTCATTGATGATTATTGATGTTTAAAATGAAATTGAACTTTACAAAATAACTTTTGCTTCTGTCAAAGCTTTATAAAATTTTCAATGAACAATAATAGTGCCTTGGATAAACCCCATTGGTTACGATACTGCCACTGCGCAAAGCTAAAGCTTGAAAGAATGCTACATGAAACTGAATAGTGCATAAACATTTTTTCATTAATTTTTAAAGTATTTCTTGTATATGATTTCTCTTAAAAGGTAAAGAATATTTTAAGGGTTGATGCTTTCCCGTCTCTCTTTAGCCAGTTTAAACCTGATGTGTCTAACAACCTTTCAGGCTATAGATCTCAATAAGAAAGGGAAGGACAGTAAACACCCCATGTACAGGAGGCTGGTGCATTCAGCTGTCGACGTCCCCACCATACAAGAGGTACGTACTCCAGTTCCTTTCATTTCTGCTTCAAATGCATTTTCTTAAATAATAAGGATTTACACTTAAACAGTGGTTCTGGTTGCTATTCTTTCCATGACAGTGTGTTCTGTCCACTTTCTTACTAAAGGAAGAGAAGGCGTGACCACCAAATGAAGCAGTTTCTTGTGACTTTACGTGCTCACTCTAGTGCAGACTGGGTGTCACATTTTAAGAGGATTGTTATGAACAACCTATGCCTTCTCGGTACTTGTTGATTAAAGAAAATATATTCTAGCCTAGGCAATTGACCGTTGCATATGTAAAGTATTCATCTTTGGACATGGTTTTCTCGTTTTAGAGTAGTTCATGGGAGTTTCTCTCAGATAAAATTTAGAACCTAGAACTAATCTAAAATCTTGTGGAAGTAATGAACAACATAAGGATTGTGACTGGAAGCTTCATTGTTCTTAAATGTTCGTTTACCTACCATCACTGAGGATTTTTGACGAATTTGTTAATTTAACTACAAATTACAGTAAACACAGAATCATACATTTTAGTCAGGATTGCAGAATTACTAACTTCGTGTTACTTGTATCTTATTGAGAATTTAAAATCTCATGATTGGCTGTAAATCCCTCTAAGAAATAATTTAAACATTACCCACAGGAATAATTTAAGATCATCCTACAAATTTCCAAATCCCCTTCACTGAAAAAGGCTAGCTATGTTTATGTGGAAATAAGGATAAATGAGCCGGGCGTAGTGGCGTATACCTGTAATCGCAGCACTTGGGAGGCTGAGGCAGGAGGATCGCTGTGAGTTCAAGACCAGCCTGGGCTACATAGTGAGTTCCAAGTCAGTCTCAACTACATAGTGAGACCCTGTCTGGAAAAAAAAAAAGGATAAATGAAAGTTTTTACCCTCAAAGGTGGTAGCACATTCTAGGACAAAAAACAAAGTAATTTGAACGTTACCTCCTCCTTCCATATTACCTGGCTACAAGCATAGCTTTTTCTCTTAAACTTTGAGACCTACAAAGGACACGTAAGCACCCACCATACCTCCCACTGCCCTCTCTTTGTTTACACTGTTTCCTTGCCATTGAAATCCTTTAAGACCCAACTCAGTGGCCTTTTCTTTCTGTAAGTCTCCCGTATTTATCCAGTCTGATCCCTGAAGACCTGGGCTAGTGCCTCCTGGTTAATGGTTTTTTAGCCATATGTTTAACAGGTGCTAATAATGAACTAAAGTACTGTAAATTAATAGGCAGACCACACTTTATGACCTCACTTTACAGTCCTTATATGAGACACCATTAAGAGAAAAACTCGAAGTGTTTGGAGTGCTGAGGGGAAGCTGTCTTCACCCTGGGTATGTTGGATCATTTGGATGAGGCCTTGAACAGTACCAATGCCCAAGTTCACCCCAGGCCAACACAATAAAAGTTCAGAGGTGGAACTCAGACATCGATATTTGCAAACGCCCCTGTGACTGTAGATACCGTCTAGGAAGCAGGTGACTCCAGCTTGGAGACTGGGAAGCCTTGGAAGAGAGAGCAGTGGAATAATGGGTCTTGGAGATTTCAACAGGAAGAAGCTGGACGAGCAAAGGCCCGGATGAAAAGGGCCTGGTTTCCCATATTTTCTGCCAATTTCCCAAACATAGCACCAAGATCAGTAAATGTCTCCTTGCTACTTCTAGGTAACTGTGCCATACCTACCCATCTCAAAAACAAACAAAACCTCAGTTTTTCTTGCTAGCCCTCCTCATTGGCAGCCAACAGCAAAGTTCCAGAGAATCCACTGAAGGAAATCCTTGTACATATGTCATTAATGTAAAAGAAACCTTTATATTGCCTGATAGTTAGAGGAACATCTGATACTTCACTTTTAAAGTATTTATAATTCAGTACCGAGTCCTAATTCAGAATTCTTCACATAGCTTAGTAGTATGGTAAACTGCCACAGAGGCTACCAGTTCTGTTTTCTGATCTTCATTCTCTTGTGATGATGGTGGGTATGTGGTTAGGGCCTCACCAGTCCCACTGAGCACAGCACCCGTTTATAAGTTTAGCAGCAGCTTTCATCATTATTGCAGAATGAAAGGTGAAACTGTGAAGTTTCCTCAGGGAAGATAACTCGGAACACACGGTGGGGTGCAGGAGTATCTGCTCTGCCACACTTTATCTTGCTGGAACTCTGAAAGTACAAAGCAGAGTTACTGGTTCCTGCCACACATGGCCCTGTCGGCAGTACGGGACAAGAGAGTCCCGATGTCCTCCTGGAAGATTTCAGCCGTGCCCCACCCTCTCGTTCTCTGAGCATAATCCAAACAAACATTCTCACTAGTAACTCTTGCTGTTTTGTCTTTCGCCATCTACAGAAAGTGAATGAGGGGAAATATCGAAGTTATGAGGAATTCAAAGCTGATGCCCAACTGCTGCTCCACAACACAGTGATTTTCTATGGAGGTTGAATGCTTTTTCTTTTTTGTGCATTTTTTAAAATACCATTTATACCCATGTTGAGAAATGTGTTGTAGAAGTCATTAAATTTAAAAGTTAATACCTCAATATTATCTGTACATAAGTAGTAATGTTAGAATTTAAATTTCTGGGCCTGGGGATTTAGCTCAATGGCACTGTGCCTGCCTCGCCAAGTACAAGGTCCCGAGTTCAATCCCTGGTACAAAAATATTTAAATTTATGAATATTCAGTGATAGTGCTTATAAAGTTGACTGGCCAGTGGCAAAACTGTAGTATTCTTACTGATGTAACTATAATTATTCTTTATGATTTTTAGTTATTTGCCTTAGCTGAGTGGCTTTTTATAGCACTTTGATTAATTCTGATGCTCCCTGTTAATAGCCTGTCATTCAAAGGCAAGAAGTCACTCTGTACCTTCAGAATTAGTGGTGGTGCTGAATGTAAAACAATAGCTGCCTATAGAATTGAATTTTGCTGCCTGCACCTTGTTTGATATACGTGTTTTGGTTTGAAATAATAGGTCTACTTTTGTTAAAAAGAAAGAATGAAGGATTTGACTCAACTTTGATAGTGCTATCTCTAGATCATTGATAGGTTTCTTCATCTTTAATTACAGCAGACAGTGAGCAAGCTGACATTGCGAGGATGCTGTATAAAGACACGTGTCATGAGGTACGAGTCATGATCACAGCTGAAACTCTTGCCATCATCTGCCATTATTCTAGGATTTCACTGTCTCATCTGCATTTTAATTATGCCATCTCCTTTAAATTTTATTTTCATGTTTGACATCCATGGGAAATAACGCAAGTGGGAAAAAATTCTGGCAAAGCTAAGTAAACTTTCAACTATCTCTTGGAGCTGTTTTATTGGTGAGACCGTGCGTATAAATGTGTGGCACCAGGCAGATGATGACTGCTGCCTTGTGAATGAAGGGCTCACACTTGCCTCCCTCCTAGCCTATATCGACAAAACACCAGCCAAAGAACAAAGTGCATATTTACACAACAGATGTTTTTATGGTCTTACTTGAAGCACTTGCCTATATTACGTTTGCTAAAGTTCCTCAATTTAAATAAAAAATTTTAGGACTTCTGTTCATTTTAAATTTGACCTATGCTTTTTGTTCATTCAGCAAATATTTATTGAATGCTGACTATGTGCCAGGCAGTGTGTTAGGAGGAGTCAGGGTATAGACTTCCTGCTCCTGAATCTGCCTTCTGCAAAGACGGACCAGAAAAAAGAAACCAGATAAAGTATGTCCCTTTACCCTTATTAAGAGAATGTCATGAAAACATGCAGGGGACTAACACGGAGGGAGAGGCAGTGTGAGGAGGGCCGTCACCAGCAGTGCTTATTTCGTATGTGCTGTACTGGATGACTCTTACGAAGAAGTGCTGTTTAATCTGAGCGCTGACCAGGCAGATGGGAGCAGAGCGTCCACTGCATTCACCTTCTATTCCATGTGCTCTCTGAGACCACGCAGAGGGTTCTGATGTATAGTGGTAGGCTCTTCCAGGATTGCTTACTGAGAATTTTTTTAAGTGAGCTTAATAGATTGTATAAGCAGAAAAATTCAATACTACTGATGTACTTGAACAAGAATGGTAATTTATGTGAAAGTATTTTATATGTTTTATATAAGTTTAAATAGCTGCTTTTCTTTGCAGCTGGATGAACTACAGCTTTGCAAGAACTGCTTCTATTTGTCAAACGCTCGTCCGGACAATTGGTTCTGCTATCCTTGTGTATGTACAGTTTTGTGGTTTTGTTTTCACTTAAGTGCTTCAGAGAAGTTTATTCCTAACTCACCTAAATACTATGATTTTCCCATGTTATTTTGTGTAGCACATTATATATGGTTTTGATTATTATGAACACTTGAACACGGGGAAATAACTGAGATCATTCTTCACTTTTGAATTTTAAATAAAGTACTTAATAAGACTAAACATTGGGCCCCTTAATAAATGGTAAAGTGCACGTTTGCTTTTCCTCTTGTTCTTTGGTAAGAGATCTAAGGCTTTGTGTACGTCTGTGGCTGTATAATTTCCCTAAAATGAGATGATTTCAAGAAGGGTGCTGACAAAACCCTTTTGAGTGTTTGGTCGGTGGCTCCAATGACCCTGGCTCTGGAGGCCACCTGAGGGGAGAAGCCAGTCTTCCCTGATGCTGCAGTGCTTACCTGACATTGTGGGCCGTGTGGCCTCTGGTTCAGGAGGTCAGTGCAGACCTTAGAACTGTCACGTGTCTGGCAGGTCCCCAGGCAGAGCTGGTGCTGTTGGGCCCAGGACGGCTCTTTCTGAAGTGAGGGCGTCCTGTATACCAGTGTTGTTCACATGGCCTCAGCTTCAGGGGTGGCCTCACTGCTCTTCTGAACAATAAGGGTTACAGCTACTCTTACACGATGTAAGTTCTGGGTGTCTGTCGTGAAGATAAAGGAGTGAAGACAAGAACTGTAACTTTCTAAGTATTTGGGAGTTAGAAAAATATTTTCAAAATAATGAGTTATACCTGACTGAGCAGTCCAATATTAGTGGTATACTTATGTTTAATGCTTTACTGTGACAAGGTGAACATTTTATTTTCAGATACCCAATCATGAGCTGGTTTGGGCTAAAATGAAAGGTTTCGGGTTTTGGCCAGCCAAAGTCATGCAGAAAGAGGACAATCAAGTTGACGTTCGCTTTTTTGGCCACCACCACCAGAGGTAATTCAAGAACCTGTGTGCAGTGTTCATTCATAGCTGTGCTTTTGCAAAGTCCTTAAAAAAGTCTGATGGCTTGCCCACTAGAAACAGTGTGAAGTTTGTTTTAAATTGAAAAAACAAAATCACATGACAAAAAAAAATGCAGCTAATAATGATTGATATAAATTATATTTCTGGATACTTTTCAGGCATCATTTCTAAATAGGGCATTATCAATACCTGATCCTCTTAGTACTCAGAAGCATATTAGAGCTGAGATTGAATTCATAATGCATTGGGATGGGAAGAGTAAATCCATTTCATAATATTATAAGGCTATCACAGTTGTTTCACCCATCTTCAAGACGCTGTTAAAGCCGTAAGGAAAAATAATCAATTTGGGATTAGAAGACAATCTCAGAAGTACATTTAGTATGCCTAAAAATGATATGCATATAGCTAAACAACACTGCTTCCTAATCTAGATTTTAAAGTTTGTATTGCTGCAGAAGTTTTTAAAATGTACATGATATGCATATAGCTAAAAAATACTGCTTCCTAATCTAGATTTTAAAGTTTGTACTGCTACAGAAATTTTTAAAATGTACATTTTCATAATGTAAGAAGATATGGATCCCCAAAGTAGGAGCCATTTTATTACTATAAAGTTACTTTGCATAGTTAATATCTCACAAAGAATGCTAAGCTATAGGACTATAAAACTAAAACTACTCCTGCATTGTGAGGTGAGGCCTTAACATTACTGGACATTGAAAATTAGTCTAAGGTATTATTATATTAATGTTACTGATAACACAAGTGTGAATTTGAGTTTTGTGAACCATCATAGGACTCACAAAAAATGAATCTAAAAAGGCAGAAAGAATCAATAATTTGGTTCATTTCATATAAATACTACAGAATAGGGAAAAGTGAGATCAGCTACTGGATCCCACAGTTGTACTTTGCAAGGATTTAAACTGATAGTCTGTGAATGCCCTCTGTATGCTGGGAAGGCAGTACAGTCAGTACAGGTCAGTATAATAAGAGAAGCTACAAAAGGGGGATCTTGTTTCTCCCCATAGTGAATCTTGACTCAGTCTTCATTTAATTGAGAATAGAAATACAGTGACTAGAACCTGTGACTAGTACTTTAAATTTCCATGTTCCTTCTTAAACACACTCTTAGCGGACACTACTTTTACATCAAAAATGTCAGACAATGACAGTAAAATAATTCAATACAAAATTACTTTTTTTAGTACTAGTCGTATGTTTTTCAGCATTACGTGCTTAATTCATCTTACTCAGTGGAATTCATGTTCATACCCAAACAGGCAGGGAGAGACTGCAGCGCCAAGGGGTTGAGGAAGTGTACCCAGTGGTACTTTATAAAACTGGAATCTGATGTCTACAGTAATGCAGTTGATTAAAAAAGAATAGAAGTATATTATAAAGTATGTTGACACGTAAGTGAATTAACTGGGCATGGTGGCACACACCTATAATTCCAGCACTCGGGAGGCTGAAGCAGGAGGATTTCCAAGTTTGAGGCCAGCCTGGGGTGGTTACACAGTGAGTTTCAGGCTGGCCAGGAACACCCTGTTTCCAAAATATCAAAAGGAGAAAAAAAAAAAAAGAATCAGTTTTATTAAATTCAGCGGGTGGATTGTAAGTTACAAGTTTATTCCAGGCAGCTAGTCCTCTCTTAAAAGCAGTCTATTTTTAAAAGGTGAACATGAAACATTTTTATAGATTGCATGCTATGTACAGGGATCTCAAAACATATATCGACTTAAAGACTTAAGTTTAATTCAAAATCTAATGACAAGGAAATCTTCCATGAGCTTAATTTCATTTGTACTCTGCAGTAGAGCTTTTCAAAGTGTATATACTTTATCCAGGTTTTTAACAAAGCACTTAAACCAGATGATACGATGTTGATGTATTATGTGTAAACATTTGTAATATTTATAAATGTTACAGAAGTTGAAATGTAATAATTTAAGCCTGATAGTGTTATTAATATTATATATATATTATATAATATATAATATATAATATTAAACCATATTATATATTTTATTTATTTATTTTTTGAGACAGGGTCTCACTATGTAGTTGAGACTGACCTGGAACTCACTGTGTAGCCCAGACTGGTCTTGAACTCACAGTGATCCTCCTGCCTCAGCCTCCTGAGTGCTGGGATTACAGGTGTGCACAGGTGTGCACCACCACGCCCGGCCATAGTATATATTTTAAATTACAACACACATAGCTTAGCTTGCACAAACAGGTTAAAAATCTTTATTTCTAACACATGACCATAATTCTCTGAACAGATTCCTTCAAAATGGCCCAGTATTTCCAGACCGCCATAATTAAAGACCTAGAATGAAAACTATAGCATCCTACATATTTATAAGGGAGATTAACAGAAAACTGAAAAGAATCAGTCTTTGTTCACAGTGCCATATCCACATCTGTGTTCTGTGCTCCTAAAAACATGTTTGAGGATACTCATGTGTCCTTAGAGCTCCTGTCCCATCTGTAATGTCCCATGTCTGCAGTCTCTCCCTGTGTCCTCTAAGTCTTACTCATGGAGTTAAGCACAGATGAAACGTTCTGACCTCTCGCCACCAAATGGCATCCTCCTCCACACAGCTCCCAGAATTCCTTGAGTTCCGTGAAGGCAGAGGCAGGGTCTGCAGTGCCATCCTAGTGAACAGGAGAACCAAGACCTCCCTGGATTCCAGCCACTAATTAATTGTTTATACTTAGCCCCATGGGCAACACACTGTCCAGATGCAGGTGAGGCAGCCAAATGCATGATCACATGTGTTCAGCGCTCTCTGTCGGGTCCTCACTGGTGCACACAAGCATTTTCCGAATTGATACAATAGTCTAGATGCGTAGTCATTTAAGTCCAGTCAGGAGGTTAATAGCCAGGACAAATTTCTCGAATTTTGAGCATTCTTCCTAAAAAGACCAAATATTATTTTCCATTCTTTTTTTTGGATCTCTATCACATATAATTCAGAGGTGCTTATATGTTCATTGGTGAAAACATTGTTTCTAAATATAAAATTTCCCATTTATTAATCTGGTTTATGCACAGGGCCATGAAATAGAATTTGGCAATGCTGTCCTATTTTTTAGTTATCCTTATTTTATATGGATGCATACATATCTCATGAAAATTTCTGGGCATTTTCAAATGATTTTTTAGTGCTGACCTGCAAAAATCTGAGGGGATCCTAGTAGTTTGTAGTATTTAGGACAATACCATGTTTAAAAGGATGCATAAAGAATGTCGATATGAACTATGACCGAGCTCAGCTGAACAGTGCGTGGTTAGTTTAGCGCCTTGTGAATGAATCAGGTCAATGCCAAGAACTTGGCTCTGCTGACGAAAACAGTGAAAACACCTCACTTGCTTTGGTTTTGGTCAGGGTGTCCTTATCAGGCTATCATTAGGAACCTTAGTCGATCAGCGGTGCCACAGATTGTACTTTACAAGGGGTAGAGGTCGCCAACTTCTCTCAGCGCTGGTCTCACCATTTCGGGTGTTTCTGCTGCACCGTCAAACGCTCTTCCCAGGGCCTGGATTCCTTCTGAAAACATCCAAGACATCACAGTCAACATTCACCGGCTGCATGTGAAGCGCAGTATGGGGTGGAAAAAGGCCTGTGATGAGCTGGAACTGCACCAGCGTTTCCTTCGTGAAGGAAGATTTTGGAAGTCTAAGAATGAGGACCGAGGTGAGGAAGAGGCAGAATCCAGTATCTCTTCTACCAGTAACGAGCAGGTGAGCTGTGTCTTGCTAAGGAACTACACATCACTTTTTATTTTTAAATGTGAACCTCAGTGTGCACTCCTCCCTGTAAAACATGGATTTGTTATGTCTTCCTTTCCCTTTCGAACATATGTACTCTGCACAAGTACACCCAAGCAGCCGCACAAATCAGTAGGTTAAGCGTCAGCAAACTTAACCTGACTCGGGCGTGTGAAGAGTGAGTGTCTGCTCTTCAGTGAAGGTGCGGGGCCTTGCTCAAGCCCTCAGTTACCAGAACTGTAGCTGAACAAGTGGTAACTGAGCGGATGGAAGGTGCAAGTGAATGCGGAGGAGGAGACTTACCCCTTTCTCACCTGTGTGTCCACTAGCAGCATGTTCAAGGTATTTCCTAGAGTCTGGAATAACGTGGTATTACTTTTACAATGCCCACAGCTAAAGGTCACTCAAGAACCAAGAGCAAAGAAAGGACGACGTAATCAAAGTGTGGAGCCCAAAAAGGAAGTAAGTCGCCCCCTTTGCAGTGTCCAGGTGGCAGTTGAAAGAGGAAAGGTTCACAAAGTACGGTCGAGACAGTCCCTCCTGGTGGGTACCTGGAAAACGCATCAGTCAGAGCATGTCCCTCCGGTTTGCCCTCTGTCGTTTGACTCCTGTCATGTCTCCGTCTTGAGAAAGCAACCACTGAACACAGTTGGCAAAGGAGGAAGGGTACATCGCTGTCATAGCATTGTCATAGCATCACTAAATAGGAGAGCATCCATCTGAAAAATCAGTTATGCTACCACTTAACCTGGGGAGACGATAGTTAAGCTCGGCCCTTTTGAACTATACAAACCGGGCATGTTTTAAAACTAACTCTGGGTACATTCTAAACCTGTAGACAGTAAGAAGTGGCTTAGGGTTTCAGAAAATTTGTTAATGAATCTAGTCCAAAGAAGTGATTATAAATTGATAATGATTTTTACATTCTGAAAAGATTTAAGAGCAAACCCATACTATTTATATGTAATGAAATTATGAATGAAGTTGTTTCATATTAGTGTAACCATTAACTCCATATTTTTTTCATTCATTAGCTGGTTTGGGGGATTGATTTAAGCTCTGGTATGATATATATAACAAAAGAACATCTTAATTACATGTTTTTAAATAGCAGGCTATTAAGTAGACTGCTTGATATAACCGAAATTTTATCCTAATAGTTGTTCCTGATGGAGTAAATTATCTTGCTTTATTTCCACCTAACCACTTTTCTTCCCCTCTAGGAACCAGAGCCTGAAACGGAAGCAGTGAGTTCTAGCCAGGAAATCCCCACAATGCCTCAGCCCATCGAGAAGGTGTCGGTGTCGACGCAGACTAAGAAGTTAAGTGCCTCTTCCCCCAGAATGCTGCACCGGAGCACCCAGACTGCCAGCGATGGGGTCTGTCAGAGCATGTGCCATGACAAGTACACCAAAATTTTCAATGACTTTAAAGACCGGATGAAATCGGACCACAAGCGGGAGACAGAGAGAGTTGTCCGTGAAGCTCTGGAAAAGGTAAAGCTGGTCCTGGCCACTGCCGCCCCATGTACTCGGGCCTTCCTTCCCCGCAGCAGTGGCTACTGTGACTTAGCCTCCACCAGGCAGTGGCCGTTCTAATTTAGGGGTACAGTAATTAGTGTTACAATCATTTAATTGGTAACACTTCTTGCCAAAATTCTTTGCCCATCTTATTGAAGGGGGAAAAGTTCATTATTTTAGTAGACAGTGTTATTGTTTGTTTAAACTTATGGACCATGAAAAGCACTGTGTGTTAACTTCCTTTCTTTCCAGTTGCGTTCTGAAATGGAGGAAGAAAAAAGACAGGCTGTAAATAAAGCTGTAGCCAACATGCAGGGTGAGATGGACAGAAAGTGTAAGCAAGTAAAGGAAAAGTGTAAAGAAGAATTTGTGGAAGAGATCAAGAAGCTGGCGACCCAGCACAAACAACTCATATCTCAGACCAAGAAGAAGCAGTGGGTAAATATCATTATTTTTTTAGAATTTTATTTCTGAGAATATCAGGTATGATAGAAATCAGTATATAAAGATATATGTGGGACATGTAAAAATTATTCCTAAAATAAGGGTGACTGTGAAATTGTGAACTATTTTCAGTTGTTTATTAAAGTCCTATAATCTCTCAATCACAGATCCCACGTCACTGAGTATTGCTCACAGTTATTTTGTGAAGATGAGCTAACACTTCAGTACGTTATAATCACCTGGTACAACTTGTCCATCTCTGCAAGTACCTTGTTGGGTAAACGGGCCTCAACTTTTGCCTGATGACTTCCAATAAGCAAAATCCAAATTAGAAATATTAGCATCGTGAAAATAACTTTTCAGATTTTGCTCCCCTAACACACACACACACACATATTCCTTTTTTAAAAAGCAGTAAATTTTATAGCACCTCTGATCTCTGCACTCGGTTAAACCTGACTAAATGTGTCATTTTTAGTGTCGTCCTTCTGGGTGAAAGTTTGTGAACATGTACACAAGAGCCGTTTGCCCTTTGGACAGCCCCACGATACTCGGTGATCTGTTTGCACCCAAAGGCACAGCACAGCTCTAATTTTAATGCTTTTCTGTATAACATTTTACGGAAATTTAATTCATTTTTATCCAGCTACAGTACTTTATACTTTTCATGAAAGAAGAAAACATTTTTTAAAATTGGATAAAGATTTGGGATGGGTGTGGTAGCACATGCCTATAATCCCAGTCACTCAGGAGCCTAGGCCAGAAAATGACAAGTTTGAGGCCAGGCCGGGCAATTTAGCCAGACTGTGTTACAGTAAAAGAAAAGAAATGAGGCTGTCACTTACTGGTGGAGTATTTGTCTACATGCTCAGGCCCTGGGTTCATTTCCTAACACCCCCCACACCGAATTAGAAAGGTGCGTTAATAAGGCGAAGGCAAATTTAGCATATAATTTAGATGAATAAGTAAAGAGAACTTAGTAACAACAGCTGGAGAATACTGAAATAAACAGGCCGGTTAGGGAATTAAGGTATGTATGCTCAGGATAACAGACAAGAAGTCCTAAAGGACGTGTTTATGACGATTCTACCTCCATGCGGAGACGCAGAAAGCTAGAATGTGGACACCAGATGTATGAGAAGACATCTAAGTTTAAAAGAGAACCAAAGGAAATGGGAAGAGGAGGCTATACTAACTACACCATGTTCTCTAGCGCTTTACCAACCGCGATACAGCAGTGTGACGCATTTGAAGCTTACGGCACTACAGAGAATGAGTAAAAACCTAGTTAGCAGAGCTGGGGCTCCAAAGCCCAAGCCTTTCTCTTCATCAGGTTGGACCTTGTACTACTGTAAGAAATAGAACACAGGGGTAGACAGATGCGTCTGAGTATGCTCAGATGTCCCCAAACGTGCAGAACACGGCAGGAAAGCGAGATGGGCACTTGGGTTAGGAGACAGGATGGTGCTATTTAAAGTATTTTCAAGATAGGAAACTAAGAAGTTAAATAAACTTAATCTTATTTGACGAGTTTGTGGCACCAAACCAGCTGATTCATCCAAGCTATTTCCAGAATTAAGCATGTTCTCTATACCGTTCTAACAGTAATTGACTTTACTGTTATAACTAGATCACAAAAGGATTTTAAACCTTAATTTTAACCCATAACAAAGAAAATTAGAGGGTAGATTTTTTACTGACCAAGCGTAGGGTGTTCTCCCCGGTCCGGCCTGCAGGACTCGCAGCCCCCGTGTCTGCGTCCCGCGCACACGTGGCTGAGTCTGGAGAACTTCTGACTGCTACCGTCGCGTTAGACATGTTAGTGTCACCGCTCAGGCCAGGGTGTGGGATGGCTGCTCACGCATCACAGGAGCACTCGTTTACCAGCCCAACTTCAATTAACCTTTTAGTTCCTTCGCTGGGTTTTTCCTTCATGTCCAAGCCGTCCCGGGGAGCAGGGACTGGACCCTTGCGGTGCCTAGCGGTGCCCGTTGGAATTGTCCCGCAGGGAGGGCCAGACGCCGCCCGGTGCCGGGGAGGCACGAGTTGGTTAGCACCGGACACGTGCCGCAGGCCCCGGCGTCACCGCCGTGTCCTTTCCTTCTCGGTGCACCAAACACACGCCACTTCCAGTGTCCAGGCCTGTTAGTCTGAGCCCCAAAGAGCTGTGAAAACAAAGAGAGACGTGTACAGTTCACTGGTGTCCACACTTTGGCCCTCGGTCTCACAAAGTGCGCCTTGCTCCCTGTCCACAGTGCTACAACTGTGAGGAGGAGGCCATGTACCACTGTTGCTGGAACACGTCCTACTGCTCCATCAAGTGCCAGCAGGAGCACTGGCACGCGGAGCACAAGCGCACCTGCCGCCGGAAAAGATGAAGCCGGCCCACGCCGCCCGCCCGACGAGTATGCCTCAGACACAGCGGTTTTTGTTTCCAAGAAGCCAAAATTGTTTAGAATTTGCTTCCCATTTTGCACCAGCCTTTAAACACTTTTCGTGAAGAAATTTTGCACAGTAGTTTAAATCTTTTGTTAATGCCCCTCTGGAGATTTTCAGGGGGTTAAAAAGTAACATCAGTGGAGGGTATTATTTTAAATAAATTTTAATTGAGAATTTGTTGCATTTTCAGCAAATTTTAAAACATTTTTAGGTTTTAAAAAATTTTAATCTTTAAACAACATCTTAAAAAAAACAGGTAAACACAAGTGAGTTTAACAAAGAAACATTTAGAATAGATCTGAATGTAAGAACTATAGAACTGTTTCAGAATAAAACATACTACCTTGATGTGACGTTTCTTCCTTAACTTTGTTGGGCTGGTCTGGCTCAGCTTAATTCACCGTTCAAAGGCATTATCTGTTGGCCATGCCGGTGGGGATGGGACTGAATTTAGGGAACAGGGTTGACACAGCAGGGCTAGTCCTGCGTATTTTTTCTTAAATATTTCCCAATTGTGTTTTTCATTATTTCTTTTCAATATATAACTTTTATAACAAATTATTAGCTTTGATCTTGTAGTTTAAAATTGCAGGGAACTGGGGTACTCTTTTACTGAGCTGGATCTTAGAGAAAATGAATATTTAAATTTTAAAGTTTGCACATTTCATCTTTGTCCTAATATGAGTGCTTGTAACAAAATAAACAACGAAATAAAAAGCCAAAAACTACCTTTATCCATATGTGAAATTATAGATGAGGCATACAGATTTCTTCAGTGTTTCCCTCCTCTCCCCTTGCCAGTATCACCCTAACTGCCTATTACCTGGTGTCACTTCTTGTATGTAAGTTAATACTCAAAGGAAAGAAAGCACTTAAGTTTCACAGAAGCCGTTATGTTTGTAGTAATGGGTCATTGCCTACTAATGAACTCCATCACTGTACACAGAATGAAGAATAATGCATGTTAATTTTCTTGTATTAAAGATGCCGTGATTTGTAAAAAGTCTGTATTTTGCGGAATGTCTGGATTAAGAAGCATTACCAATAGGAATGGATCGATAGTTGACTAATGCTTTCTTTATACATAGATATATAAAATGCAACCAAGAAAAGTTAATTACTTTTCTTTAAAAATATCTCACAATTTATGTTGTTGGGTTTTTTGTTTTTTGGCAAAGACTGACCTTAGACTAAGTCAAATTCCCACTTATCATTTAGTTATTTTTTGAGGTTAGAGAAATAATTTGTAAATATTTATTTAGACCTTTGATATTTATTAAAGGAATTACTCTCGATGGAAGTGAAAGAATCAGGAGAAAAGCCTTTTAAAGCCTCTTCTCCAGGTTTGGCAGGGTCACTCTAAAGATGAAAGTGCAGTCAGTCTTCTGTGAAACGTCCTCCACCCAATCCCGATGCTGTTGCAGACGGTGGTGACACGAGTTAATTGACAAACTACTGCCCAATGGTGCGTGCTCTCTGTACAGCCTGCCTGGCAGCCCCGTTTCCCACAACTGCCCACCAGGTCCCGCAGTGACTCGGTTCATCGCCCTCCTCGCTGCTGTGCAACAGGCCAGGTCGCCGCGGCGCTGTGGCGCAGGCAGGCGCGGTCATAACCAAGAACACTTAACCCCTTTGATTGTTTTTCAAGTTTTAAGACTTCGATCCACCCCTATGAGAGCAAGTTATTGTGGAAATATTTTTGGTGTAAAATCATTCCAGAGTATGTAATATTTAACCGATAGCTGCATGACAGTGAGATTCGTGTTACTTTGGCTTTTTGTCTCTGTTGACACGGTTGCACATTTCCAAGTTACTACAGCGTGAAAACTGTGTGTTTAAAAAAAAACAATTAAAAAAAGAGGTTGTGGCCTGGTTTTGTAAAAGTTTTAGGTAAAATTACAATTGATTGTTTTAGGAATCATTATTAAAATTTTCTGCAATCATAAAGCTATATCGAGGTGTTGAGCTTAGCCACTATGCACATTGTAATTATTCATTGTGGCTGTCCAGTTCTATGATGCATTCTGGCATTTTGTAAGCTGCTCTGACTAGCAATATATAGATTCATTTAATGTGTTAACATTGGTTAATAAATGTATTTAAAAAACTGGTTTTGATAAATTGTTAATTTGGCCTAGTCCCCCGTTCCAAACTCAACACAGCCCACTTGTGTCGGTCAGGTACTGCAGGTTACTCACTGTGACTGTTCAGGGTCGTATTCGTCGGTGTGTTCTGTAACCCTAGCTTCTCAGGAGGCTGAGGTATGAGTTTGAGGCCAAACCAAGCAATTTAGCAAGGCCCTATATATATATATATAACAAAATCAGTGTTAAATATAATTTGTTCACTTAAACATTTAGATTGAATTTACATTCACTGTTCTCAGAAAGGCAGCATGACTGAAAAAGAAAAGGATGACTATCGCATATTGATTACTACGTATGAGCCTCAAAAACTGATGCATTATTCAATTCTTAACTGGAAAACCAGCAGACAGGTATCCTCTGCTGTTTTCACTTACTTGTTGGTAAGGTCATAGTCATTAGTTTACTTGTAAAAAGTTTTAGTCCCAGCCTGAACCCACCTTCACTTCACCCAGTGTCTGATTCTTCCCTTTGATGTCCTGTATCATATAACTAGGGTCATATGTTTAGGATTGACTCTTACAGTCCCATTACTGTGGAATTCTGAAGCTTCCAACAGCAGTACAGGCTCTTTGGGGGGGGGCGGTTGAGACAGGGTCTCACTATATAGTTGAGGCTGACCTGGAACTCACTATGTAGCCCAGGCTTGTCTCGCACTCATAGCGATCCTCCTGCCTCAGCCTCCCGAGTGCTGGGATTACAGGCGTGAGCCACCACGCCCGGCCAGGCTCTTTTCACCTTCATTTTGCCCATGTTTTGCTGGATCCCGTTTACTAACCAACAGACTTACTCCTCATTGAAAAATCTCTTGGTCAGACACCAACTCTGATTCTAGATCTCAAGCATTAAAGTTTTGTTGAAAATGGCTTTTCAAGTAAGAAAATTAGGAAGTAAAAGCCATAGTTAAAACAAGTGTCCCTAAAAGTAGCGACAGATCCAAATGAAAAGAGCGAGGCCTCCAGGAAGAGGCAAAGCAAGCGGAAGTGACACTGTCACCTCTGTAATGGGAAGACCAGACTGAATTACAGCAATGAGGAGAGACGAGTAAATAATAGCTCGCCATCTTCCAGTACTGAACAGGATGATACAGAGCAGAAACATGGATCAGTATGTTAGTATGGAAGCCACCTTGTTTTAAAGAAGGGAAAAATTAGCCATTACTATAGCAAAGCAATAGCCTTGTACTGGCTACTAAGTGGGATTGGTCTAGACAGGTCAACTTAGAATGATTTAATCACTTGCCCAGACCTGCTGCAGCAGTGAGTGGCAGAGCTAGGTGTACAACTCAGGTTTCAGTTTAAAGTGTGTTTGTTCAACCCTTAATGCTATGTTTGAATACACACACACACACACACACACACATATAATTAGACATAAAAAATTACCCAGTAAACATTTGAAGTTAGTGTCGCCAAGTTCAGTGCATCTGGAATCAAATCTGTCCTCTCCCTACCTGAACACCCATTTCCAGTCCCTACACTGCCAGTCTCAGTTCTGACTAGACCGCTGTGCAGAAGTGATTTCACCCTTTTTTTGGGAGGGGGCTGCGGTTTCTAATTCAGTATTTTACAACTTGACCTCAGGCTCACCTAGAGCACAGACTAAAGCATTGCTAAGTTCCACCCCCAGCATCTGCATTGCTAACAAGTTCCAGGAAATTAGCAGCCGTGGACCCTCTCCTGGAAAATGTGCGTGTATATACATGTACAAGACAAGCTGCATGAAATTCTACACATTCCTAAGGCCCATCGCCCTCGGGTTAAGAATTCGTGACCCAGTGATGCCGGAGAAGCGAACATGTGTGTAGGGAGATGCAGGGAGGTGTCATAATGTAGACGGAGACTCAAGCTTTCGTGTGCCCGCAAAGCACCTGCGGACCCCGTTAACGTGCGGAACGCGACTTGGTGGGGCTGGGGTGGCTTGGGCTGGTGAATCTGCCACTTCTTACAGCCTGCGAGACACTGATCCTCCTGACCGGAGACCGCACTTGAGAGACAGGGCTTCAAGGCGTGTAACGTCATGAAAATTTAAGTGCTGCTGCACTAAACTATAAAGCCCATAAAGCAGTAAAGTTTTAGGTAAATTCACAATGGGTGACATGTAGATAACTACATTTTCCAACAGCCACGTTAAGAAATATTTTAAGTGAAATTCATGTTGATGTATCTTACTGTATCTCAAGCATTACATTTCGATATAGAAAAACTGTTTTCATTCTTGTGTTGCACAGTCTTCAAGATCCAGTGTCTTATACTCTCAGCACGCTCCATTCAGACTTGTCACCCTCATGCACATATGGCCAGTGGCTGCCAGTATAGAGCACCCTAAAAACAAGCTTTGTCTTGGGCAAGTACCAGCCCTATCAGCAACTTGGAATAGACACACAGCGAGCGTGTGCTTACACAGAACCTGGGAGCTGGAAAGAAAGAAAATGATAAGTTCTTACCAGAATTTGAGCCTCTGTGAGGGCAGGCTCTGCACCTGTATCAGTGTCAGATCTCAGAGCTCGGAAATAACTGGTCAGCTCTTTCTAATCTGGCATTTTCCCTGACAGTCCTGGAGAGGGTGCTGCAGGGTCCCTTAAAAACACCTGTTTGGTCCAAGTCTTGAACTTCATATGGGAGGGACCAGTGAGACCCCACCTGTGACAACACGGATGAACCCTGCAGGTGAAGGGAAGGTAAAAGCTTCACTCTTCTTCTCAAGTAGGCCTGAGAACTAAGATGCCATGAACCATGTTAACAGAAGAAAAGCACTCAAATTCTTCCTGACATGGGAGCTCCCACAAAGGATGCAGAGACAAACAACTGATAAAACCTAAATGCTTTCACACCGCGTTGAGCAAAGAGGCGAGTGAGGAAAAGGACCTAAGTTTACGGGGAGGCCAAGGGAACAGTATATTTAATTTTTTTTGTATAAAATTCTATTGGCTGAGAATTTTTCTTTTCTTCATGAAGGCATAGTTCTTATTTTCAACAGGAAAAGATTAGAATGTCCTGGCTGCATTTGCTGTTTTTCAAGTGTCTTTGGCTCAACATAATCTCACGGAAAGCAGCATATTTTGGGGTGCTACAGTCTGCCGCTTTCAGGACAATGACACTAAAGTAAGCAAGCCAGTCACTGAAGGACACAAATTCTGTATGATTTCACTCAAAGGTGGTTGCTGGCCTGAGTCCTACACAAACAGGACAAAACGGGCAGCTTTCAGCAAATGACAAGCTATTTCTCAGTAAAGAGAAGACAATCTTCCTGGTGCCGAAAGTCCAGTGACCGTCTACACACCTGTGCTGACTGTCCTTAGACTCCTTTATACACATCTCTCCCCAGACTGCTGAGCCCCTTCAACGCCTGTGTCAGCCCAATTCCTTCCCCAGTTAGCTGCCAATGTCTCGCGATGTTAGCCCATCCACCCACGTATGTAATAAACTTGGCTTTTCCCAACTAGCTGCTAGAATCTATCCCTGATTTTAGTACCCAATTTTAGTTTCTGCTTAATGGAATAAACTTTTCTTATCCTCACAAAAAGGCTGCTGAAATGAGTGGAATCGTGCGCTGTCTACAACCGTCCCTAAAATCACATTCATCGATTAGAGTCAGTGGAATCATGGCTGCCAGAGGTCGAGGGAGGGGGACACGGGGTGGCTATCGATGGACAGAAGACCTCAGTCACGCATGAAGAATAAGTTCTAGTGACCTGCGGTACAGCCCTGTCCTCGTACTTAACAATGTGGATGGTGCTGCTCACCTAAAAGTTTGTTAAGAGAATCCATATCAACCATAAAATAAAAAATAGGCAGAAAACATATAGGGAATATATGCAAAAGCTTTAACATAAATAAGAAAGCCCACAGCAAGCTATCACTTCGAACCCACTAGGATTGCTGTACAGTTGTTGCGGCCAAGCTTGAGACCGGGCCTCGTACCAAACCCTATATGCACTATTTTCCCCCACACATGCAACCCCATGATAAGGTTTAACTTATAAATTAAGCACAGTAAGAGCTTACCAACAGTACAACCGAACAGAACAACTAACAACAGCTACAGGACAAGTGGCATGAAGGCTGTCTCTCTGGGTCTGGTGCTGTACTCACCCTCCTGATGACGTGAGATGATGTAATGCCCGTGTGGGATGACGGAGGCAGAAGGTGGTGGCCCGGGATGGCATCAGTGCTGTCGGCTGGCTGCAGGTAATGAAAGCCGTGGGCAGAGAAACTGCAGATAATGGGAGACTGGGGTCACCGAAAGGCAGGTAACAGGAAGCACTGACGACGTGGAGATTACAGGAAGTCAGGAGTATAGCTACTCTGGAAAGCAGCTTGGTGTTAAATACGGAGAGACCGTGTGATCCGACTGAGAGGAGAACACAGGTCCCCAGAAAGGCCTGCACGCTGTACAGTGTGCACAACAGCGCTACTCAGAGCAGTGAGCGGGAGGCAGGAGTGGCGGAGCGTGTCTACGTTCCCAGCACCCTGGAGACGGAGGTAGGAGGATCACAAGTTGAAGCCCAGCCTGGGTGACGTGGAAACTTGCAGGATTAAAGAAAGGCTAGCTCACTGCGAAGACTCGAGATTCAGTTCCCAGTTAAAAAAAAAAAAAAAGGAATCAAAGCAAATGGAAATATTCCAGAAATCTACCAGCTTATGGATGCATAAACAAAGTGTAGTATATTAGACCTTTTAAAGGAAATTTTGATCCACACATCATAGACTGCACACTGGAAACACTACGTGAAGAAGCCAGTCACAGAGGATTACATATGAAACATGATTCTACTTACATGAAATTTCCAGAATAAGTAAATCTGTAGGAAGGAAAGATTAGTGATCACCTGGGGCTGGCTATGTGGGATGAGGTGGGAGGGTAGGAGTGACTGCTGGTGAGCTCAGGCTTCCGTTTTGAGGTAACGAAAGTGTTCTAGATGGCGATACTGGCTGCACGCCTCGAACACTGAGTGTCATCTGACTGCACACTTTAAACAGAGTGTGGAGAGTTCTACTGTGATAAAGCCATCTACCATCTTGTAATTGTGTCCAATTGCATTTTGTTTAGAAACTATGCCAAGTGACACCCAATGTTAAAACTTTAGGACTTTATCACGGTCTTTCAATAAAACATTCAGGTTTGATTAAAACTGGAGGAGGGAGAGGTGGAGGAGGAGAGACAGAAAAATCATACAGCAGAAGCACTGCCGTTTTAACTTTCAAAAACATTGCATTTGACATTCAAAAGCGAAACAAAACAATGAAAAAAGTTAACTGGAACCTGAGGACAATGGCACAGCGTCTGCAGACCATGCCAAAGACCTTGTGCAGTGGAAAAGAAATCCAGGAAATAGGCCAACCACTTGACTATTATGGGATAAGGGGACCAGGAGACAGAGACAAAAGGACAAGACTGAAACTCAGCTTCCCAATGAACACTTCCTGTAGTTTCCATGTTTGGACCCTATGACTGGATTATGTACTTAAATCATTACATTTTGGGGGGAAAAGATGACTTGGTTTTGCCTAACAGCCCCAGCAGTTTTCCCTTTTCTTCACTGTATCAGTCCAGCCTGAGGCCGTGACACCTTCAAGCGGATTGTGACTCCCCATTTCTTACAGGTGGGTCCTTTATTTCCGGAGCTGCCCTTCCTTGACCCTCTTTCCCATATCAGGTTGAAAGCAGTAAGAATCGCCTGCCTGTCATGAGCCCGACTGTGTTCGCTGTCCAGCGTTCCTGCAACAGGGCCAGGTGGAAGCTCAGAAGGGAGAACAGGCCGCTCCAGAGGGACGGGGCAGGCTGGGGCAGGGAACTTTCTGCAGAAATGCACTCTGAGAAGTCACTACTGTAAGTACATATAAATAAACCAAGTGTTTCATGTAAGTATGTAAATAAGTATTTAACATGCTAATGGTTGAATGTTAAACAGAACAAACGAAGGATGTGATTACACTGCAGAGGGTTACAGGTCCTTTGGAATTCCCTCCATCCAAGGAGTGTAACTTTAAAAATTGATAGAGCCAAAACTATTACCCCTCTGCTGGTAGACTTGATCGATGCTGTACAGCAATTCTGGGTCTGAAAAAGAATCCTGCTCTTTGAGGGGTTCTACTGTTCTCCGCACACTGTAAAGCCCTGGGCCACTTCCTGTTCCCTGGTGTTCACCAGCCCTGGCGCCCCTAACTGAAGAACAAGACCTGTGGGTCGGGGCGGGGGGCCCTGGTGTTGCTGTGCTCGTCCCCACATCCCTGGTCCTCACTGACTCACTCACCTTGACACGCAGCGTGGCAAAGCTCCGCACTTCCAGAGCAGCTCTTCCTTCACTCTCTGGATTGGAGAATCAAAAATGTCACCTGCCTTCCGCTCGGTCCCAGTTCCCCAGCGCCTTCACCATGTGCAAGTCAGCGTCAGCAGCTCAATGATGTTAATCCCAAAACTCTTGAGGGGTGAGCTTGGAAATGAAACACAGCACTCCAGAAAGGACCAGGTCCTTGGACAAGTTCCTTCACCCCAGCAGCAGGGCTGGATGGCAAATGGAAATTTGTCGGCTAGTCCAAGAGCTAAGAGCATTTTCATAACAACAAATGGAGCAAGGAAAGTATAAGTTGTGTACACTGGACTTGAATTCTGGCTATGGATGGGAGAGACAGGGTAACAGGAAACGGGGAAAGCAGGAGATGGCAGGACGGTCCAGGAGGAGTGACTAGTGAGTGTGTTGGCACATATCTATAATCCTAGAACTTCAGGAGGCTGAGACAGGAGGATCACAAGTTTGAGTCCTGCCTGGGCACCATAGAGAGACTTTGGCCTAAAATAAAGGGGGGAGGTGCTGGGGAGTAGTTCAGTATGAGGGCCCCAGATTCAATCCAAAGTACTGGATAAATAAATAATAAATGAATGAATGAATGTAAAATGTTTAAAAAGACTTTGGTGCCATGTTGGATTTGGAAGCAAGATGCAGCAGTGCTTGGCAACGGCTCACCCATGGGCTGAGCAATTCTGAACTGAAAAAAAGAATCCTGGCCTGGGGGTTCAGGAAAGGAAACCACCAGTTCACAGCCCTGTCCAGTACTGTCCTCCAAGGTTTGAGCTGAGGTGCAAAGGGGCCTTCAGGAAGGTGGGAAGGCTCCGGGGTCGGGTTGGCCCACAGGGGCAGTAGCTGACCTTCCCTCGTCTCTCTTCCATGCTATCCTCTGGCCCCAATTCTGTGGGCAGCCGCTGTAAGTCTATCTTGCAAATTCTTATATACTTGTATATCTTGCATTCTATCTGTTCCTCTGATATACTGTTTCAAAATGAAAAAGAAGGGCTGGGGATGTAGCTCAACGTGAAGCCCTGGGATCACCTCCTGGTACTAGGGGAAAAAGAAAGGCTTAGAACGCCAGTACGGTCAGGAACTGTGATCTTCCACACAACCCCAGTCAGTGAGGACGGAGAATCACAGCCAACGTGGCAGCCTGGGAATGGACTTCGCAGCAGCCGACAGACCTTCCCAGTCTCAGCACACTGAAATACCACAGGGGAGTCCTAGGACAGAATGACCAGCCAACCAGACTGCCACAAATGTGTCTGAGGAGCACAGCTGGGGGTCACAGGCCACGGAGGAGGTAGACGGGCCGCACGACAGAAAGCGCGGTCTTCATACACAGGTACTGGACGCAGGTGTGCACTGGCCGTGTGTGTGTGT
>NW_022900922.1:8696460-8726288 GCF_012274545.1 Fukomys damarensis | reverse complement strand
GGGGGAGAGAGAGAGAGAGGAGAGAGAGAGGAGAGAGAGAGAGCACGCAGTCTAACGGAGGACCCTACAGGAGTGATGCTGTTAGTCACCCTTCTTCCATCTGACTCGTCTCTGCTGGTGCTGCCATCAAGGGGAGAAATGTCACTTCCTTGCAATATTGTTTAATTTGATACAACCAGGCAGGGTCTTAAACCAGCTACCTGCCTTCATAGACTCAAAGTATCACCCTGCTCCCATCAACATAGTCGTGTCCTGGACAAAAGCTGGAGGTACCGCAAACACAGGTACTCAGGCCACCCCTGGGGATCTGCGTTGTCACAAGTTCTGCTGATGTTCACGTGCAGCAGCATTTACTAAGCCGAGGTCACTTCACTGCTTTCAAAACAAAGCAGTAAAATTCTGAGATCCTGGGCAAAAGACAAAGCTTTAGGCAATCACACAAATGAAGCCGATTTGGGGCATTTAAGTCACGACTGCTAGCTCTTACCGACACGCAAGGGTCCCCTGAGATACAGCTGATAGAAGGCATTTGCACACAGGATTCATGCTTTACCATTTGTCCCCAAAAGTTATCAATAATCTGTACACTTGCAGCAAAATGTGAACAAATATATTAAGATATATTTAAAAGAATTAAAAAACATTTCACAAAACATTTGTTGCCATAGGAATTTTTAGCAATAAATGCCCACATCAAAAGTTAAACATCGTTCAAAGTATGATTATCTGTACTAAGTTATGGAACAAATTATGTAAACACAGTTGGATACATTTCCCTGCAGGAGTCACCTCCTTCCTGGGGTGGAAAGTGTCTCTCCAAGACATTTCTCGGGGGTACCAATTAAAAAAACTGCTATTTTCAGAGCAACAAAAATAAAAGCTTTTATTTGTTCATTTGAATATAAAACAGGCGTTATCACAGATGTACAAAGCGTACTGGTGGTTGAACATACAAGAAGGTTGCTGTCCTTTGCACATAAAAATTTTGTTTGAAACTGTGATTGGTTGAGTACATGAATTTCTCTAACCAGTCACCACACTCTGAAATAACGCTGCTAACATTCAACTGATAAAAGGGACCATTTCCCTTGGGTAAAGTGTCAAGCAGGATTAAATATATATAATAAACAAGCACCATGAGGAATCTGCTCCTGTTTGATCAGGTCTGTGTTTCCATGTTCACTGTGTACCCTCCTTTTGTGCAAGTCAATTACATGGTTTTGGCTGACTTCAAAAGCACAAGGTCACAAGACAAACATTTTTTTTTTTTTACATTCTCATGAATGATTTATCTACAGTACAATTTCTAATACAGAACGATCCTTCTTTATTGCTGAAACTGGTGGTACTTAAGTGTCTCCTTCCTACTTGCACAAACTTCCATGCCAGCCCACCGAGTCTTCTGAACCTAAACTCAGAGACGACAGGACGCAGAGGAGACTTGCTACTGGCCGCTTTCCTGCAGCGTTTGCCCTCCTGGGATTGAAGTTGATACGGTGGAAGTTACAATGTTTGAGGGGACATCTGATTCTTTTTTTGTTTTGTTTCCCGACATCAGCTAGACCTCACACTGTTTTCCTGCGGCTGTGATTTCGTTTCGGAATCTGTATCCTTTCTGAAATCTCAAATCTACTTCCCCCTTCAATGAGATATGTGAATGTAGTAAGATGTCTTTTGTTTCCTGTACGCCGTAGTTTTTCCCCCCTTAGGAAGCAGAAAACTGTAGGAGTGTGTATCTGAAGCACGTAGAGGAACACACGTACACAGCAATGGGCAAACAATGTTTTCAAAATCAAATCATCTGTGGAGATGGAAGGATGCTCCAAATATGCAGAAAAGTTTTTTAAAAAACGTGCCACTTAATTTTTTAAAAAAAACAATCAGCCTTGGATCTCAGAAGTCAAACAAAACTCTTTCAGCAAAGGGCTTACTGCCGGCTGCATATAACAAGGGCAGACAAAGACACTGCCTAGAATATAATAATAAAAAAGAATCTAAATTTTGCCCAGCAACAATCTTAGTCATGCATATCTAGTACCGAGAGCCACTGCAGGATCCTACTGGGGGCAACTATAAAATAAGAAATCCATCCTGATTTGCTGATCCCTCCTTGGTTGGATACGGACAGGCCAATTCACTTTAGCAATGCACAGATGAGCTCTGCAAATTAGGAGGTGTGCGAGCAGCGAAAGACAAACCAGAGACCTGTCCATGCACAGGGGTACAAGTGCAGCTGCGAGGATTTGCTCCGTTGTGATTCCCGGACCCCGGGAGGGGCAGGGTTTGCTTAGAGCTCAGCTAGGAAACCCCGGACACCAGAGGTTCACAGAGCCGGCTGGGTCTCACATAAGGGGACAGCACTTGCGAGGCTTTTCCCTTAAAGCTGTCTGGACTTTCTGTCCACGCACGCAGTGACCATCTGAGGGGGAATAAATGCAACCTGGGGTGGGGGTGGCCACAGAATAGCATCTCTTGTCATACCAATGACCAAAAAAGGTGACACTATAAGGCTGAAAAACGTGGTACAGAGAATTCTTGCAGCTAAGGAAACAAGTGATCTTTGCCAGCCTGGCGCCCCCTGCGCGGCATCAGCACAAGCTGGTGTTAATGCATTCACTGACGTCAGCACAGCGAAGGAAAAATTAGTGCACACTGAGCTTAAAATCCCTTCACCATTGCTGAGGTGGCAGTGATCCCACCTGCCGGCCTCTGGCTCTAGAAGAAACTCCGAGACGGGGCTACTGGCATCTGTGATTGCTCGCGACAGCAGCGTTGAGTGAGTTCAGTGGAGGGTGCACCATGCAAGTGACAAGTTCTGCATTTAAACTTTAAAATCTCCTGTTTTTCATTAGTGAATTTATATTTCATATATATATATTTGTTGTGATACTATCCACGCAAGATAATACAACACTTTTTTATATTAGCAAACATTACAAGACTTTAATATTCTTGAATGTTTTTTCTCTTTTATACTTCTAAAGAGATCAAAATAAATTAAACATTTTGTACATAATTACATATTGAGGAAGTTAACTTATTTTTATCTTTTTAGTTTAGTACAAAGATATTTGCAAGATAACTGCCGAAATACACCTTATTTATAATTTCTTCTCATCCTACGCTAACTTCAAAGGCCATAGATTGGCCTTTGTCTCTTCAGCACATTTCTGACAAAGAAAGCTGCTAAAATCTAACGGGACAGTGCTATCTGGATGGTTTTCTCGTACCTCAATACATGTTCCAGAAGGGTAAGATCTAGCAATGGCTTAAATTAGTAACAGATCCATGTCATTAAGATTTCATGACACATTAAAACAGAGAAAACAATTCTTTGTCACACTACATAAATTGTTTAAAAGAACCCATCTGGAGGGCAGAGTATTTTTTAATTGCTATTTCGGCTTAACAAAATACCACATTTACGAAGAGAGCACTTATTATCCAATAATTAAAAAAAAAAGGAAGAAAGAAGTTTTTGAAATGAGCTTTTCCAACAGAGTGAAGGCGTAACCCAAAGTCCTTCTGAGCACGGTCCAGCAGTGAATTCACATCTCATCTCCGCACCAGGGTGACTGCTGTGTGACGTCGTCCTCCCCCGATCCCACAACAGGCTCCGAGCTGGCGACTGTGGCCCTTGCGTGTGCATGGTTCAGTGGACTCCGAGAGCAAGGTTTACATCCCCGGAGGAGTCTGGGGAAGCCAGAGACGAGTCTACATGTTGTAGGCCACATAGATGGGGTCCAGCTGGTCTGCCAAAAACCCATCCCGGAGGTGCATGCGCTGTTTCTCCCCGCGGGAGTTGATGGGAATGACCCCGATGTCCACCACGACCACGACGCCCACAATCAGGTAGTGCTCTTCCAGGACCACGTTGGTCACCAGCGGAACCAGGTCCAAGGCTTCTTGTTCTGACCCATCAAGCTCCACCACAACCACCAGCAAATTTGTCCAGGTGAACACAGCGCTGGAAGATAGAAAAGGGAAACTATCATTATTTGGCAAATCTTTAATTTCAAGATTATGTTTTCTTTTTGAAAAACTTCTGTCTGGCTCAGTTTGGATCTGCTTGAGCACTCTCGACAGTGTCTTCTGGCCGGCTGCTCCCTCCGGGGTCGGTCCTGCTGTGCAGACCGTCTGGACACGGCCTCTCCGGCGAACACGCAGCTCCTTTTTGGATGGGCCTTCTCCCGCGGCGGCTTCGGAGCGTGTCTCCTGATCTTGCAACTCTCCTTCTACAGCGCGGTTTGCTGCGCCTCCTCACCGCTCCCGAGGACAGACCTTGTCTCAGGATGCAGGGTGCTACCAGCATCTGCCCTCAGGGGGACCTGTACCTCCGTTTCAGCTTCCAGACTCTGCTGAGGGGCGTGCACATGGCGGCAGGATGCTCCTTTCCTTGCCCTCCCAGAATGTGTGCACTGTGCCTTAACGTCCCCTACTTCCTGTCCTCAGATCCAGCACTGAATCTGGTCAGTGCAGGGGACCAGGGCGAGGCCAGCAGAGGCTCAAGAAGTACTGTTGTGTTTGGGCTTAGGCCTCTGCCATTTCCAGGGTGGGATGTGCCGGGGCTGGCCCTCGAGGAGAAGAGCCACTGGCCCAGAGCTCACAGTCAATATTGTGTACTGACACTGAGTTTGGAGATGACAGGTCCACAGCAAAAACACACACAGGGCACGATTTATTTGGCACAGTCATTTTTCGGCAGGAAGGGCCTCAGAATATTCAGGTTTCCCAGTCGGTAACGGCATAATGCAGTGCTTTGAATACATTCACTTTGACTTTTAGAACTCATCGTGCAAGGATCCTGAAATTCACAGATGCTGGTATATGATGTCTGCTTGGCAACGGGGCTGGAAGATTCTTGAGCAGGGAGGGCAACACAGTGAACAGGATAAGGCTCTGGAGGCTCCTGATACATATGTGTGCGCGCATGTGTGTGCGCGTGTGTGTGCATGTGTGTGCGCGCATGGGCAGGCTGCTGCTGCACCGAGTAGGAGACCTGCAAGGAGAACGTTCCTTGGTTGAGGGCCTCTTCAACGGACAGGTGCAGGCTGTGGGCGTCTGCTCTTCCCCACCTGATCAGGGGTCCCCCCCAGTTCAAGGCAGAATACATTTTGAGAAACTCTTGTTTTCTGTAAGCATGAAGAGTAAGTCAACCAGAAAGAGACAAGTGTTCTACTCAGTACAGACAGTCCACACACTAAAAGACTGTAGAGTGTGTTCAGAAGTTCTCTCCTGAGTTTTACATCCTGACTGCTGAACTCAGAAGGAAATGGTCTGCTGAGAATTATTTTGAAGACGACGTGCTGGTGTTTAAAGCTCCTAAACAGGGTATCCTGTGACACCGCAATAATGTTACACGTGTCCCACACAAGCCCACATGGTGAGACTGTGACATCAGAGTATACACACAAGTTCCAGGCATCTATGGTCCAAGTGTATTGCGGCATTTGGTCCCGAGGATCAGGTGTCAGCTCGGCTGCGCACAGGTGATGCAGCAAGTCGAGTGTGAACACAGTGCTGTCATGCTGGGTGTGCCAGGAAGCCTTGGGATGGAGGCAGGACACCCACCCTCCATCAGAGCCTTCCTAGGGGCAGCACCGCTGTGACTCTGAAAACCCACTGGAGAAAACCGGATAACTTGGTGGGCTTGAATTTGGCACCATGGAAATGGGCCCATTCCATGGCACAGGCTTCTTGGTGTGAAGCAACCACTGGGGTGGGAGAAGGCTGGAGAGACCAGGGAGGGCGCGGGACGGAGGACAGGCAGTTTGTGCTCAGTCGTTTCCAACGTGTTCAAAATCCACCCGCATAAAACCCATTCATCCCTCATCCCCTCTCTTCACCCTGGTCTGTGTGTGAGTAGGGGTGGGGGGCCCTGGCCCGAACATACTCAGGTCTGTGGCCACACGGCCAGGGCCAAGGGTGATGCTTAGAAAGCCAGAAGGGAAGCAGGAAGGCTCCTCTGCACTCACTTTAAGGGGAACCTAAGTAGAAAATGCTTGAGGGAGATGATAAAAGACAACGAACGCAATTCTCTTAGAAACAGAAAACTGGAAGGCTCTAACTAACATGTACAGCTACGTAAGTAGAAAATGAGGCCCTATGTCCATTTCTGGGCTGATCGCTTTCTAATGTCTCTGTTTTCTTGGTTTTCATCCACTGTCCAGCCTCACACCTGTCTCGGCCTCGGCGAGCTGGAAGGACAGGTGTACACTGCGCTTGGCTCACTCTTCTCATTTGAGTTTGTCTGGGAGTGACCAGAGGCAGGCAAACTGCATCCTGTGCCAGCTGCTCACTGATCAGGCTGCTGTTACAAACCAATCAGCTGCCAAGAGGGACAGACAACGTCTGAACCAATCCATTGCTCACAACACAGGCCAGCCTGCACTGCATCCTGACCCCTCCTAGCTAGAACGTTCCATCAGAGTCTTTGCCCAGCCAGGGGCACAGGGCCCTCCTTGCCTATCGCCAAAGGAGCAAACAAACCCACAACTAATGGCATCCAGTCACTTTTCATGCCCGAAGAAGCATAAAGACACCGAGCCGGCCTGTGACCATCTAGCACTGGCTGACGATATGTCCTCACTGCTGGCCTCTTGCTGAAGTACCATGAGTACACTCTGCACTTCACAGCGGAATAAACAGGCCAGAGAAGGCACGCCCGCCTGAGAAGCTAGGAACCCACGTCCTCACTGGGGCCCTCGCCTACTAGGCAGCAGGACCGCCTCCTCCTCAGCTCGGTTCAACGCCAGCCACTTGGCCCTGCAGGCCTCGGTGAAGCCTGGCCAGAAGGCTCCTCTCTTCTCGCCTTATGTTTTCCCAGAGAGCGCATTACATTTTACAGTTCCCAAGCCAAGACTTTCTGCATCCATGTGTATCTGTGAAGCTTTTCCCTCCTATACATCTCCATAAATTAACAAAACAAAGAACAACTTGCTTCCTGGGAAGCATTAGAAAGCATTTTCATGGCGGTACGTTTCTTATTAAAGCACAGGAGACTTCACCTGTGCAAGGACGCCTCAGTGCTAGCCCTCAAGGTGAACATGCACCTTGACGAGGCTCGGCCAACCCCCGCTGGGCATGGCACCCGCCCAGGGCAAGGCTTCCCAAGCGCCGCTCCCGATACGTCCAGATGCGCCTGCCCCGCTTACCATTCTGTGACACTTTTGTGGGCTCTGATGACCGAGGTCTCGATGTCTATGGGGTGGTACCTCATCCCTCGCAGCTCCATGGCTTCGTCCAGTGCCCCCACCACATACAGGGCATCATGGCGCTCTGTGGGGAGGCAAACCACATGCGTGAGCTTCGCTGCCATGCTAACCAAGCTGCCTGTTCACTTGTTTCTCTTTTTGGTACCGGGGATCAAACTCGGGGCCTTGCACTTGTGAGGCAGGTGGCAGCAGCACCGAGTTAATCCCTGGCCTGCTTTCCTCTCTTTTGCAATACTGGGCATCGAACTCAGGACCTCTCCACTGAATTACATCCCTGGCCCTATTTGATTTTCTGTTTTGAGACAGGGTACTAAGTCATGTACATTGGACCCAAATTTGTGACCCTCCGCCTCAGCCTGCCGGAGGGCCGAGATGAGTCCACGCCACTCTGCGGGCTTTTTTTTTAATGACCACTAAGCGAGACAGATGCAAAGCAATGCGATCCCAGCATCAGGCACAGCTGGTTCTCTCCTCACTGGTGCTGTGGACTGACAGCTGACTGGCCCTGGGAAGTCTGCGTCCCTGGGGCCATGCACAGCCACTGCAGTCTCTCTAACGTCCTCCTCTCCCCTGGCGAGCTCTGTCCACCAGGGGAAAGTCACACTTTTCGAGTCACTTTCTGCATACTGTCGCCTACATGATCACACCTGCATCAGCTGTGACTAAGGCACCAACTTAACATTAGCTACTACTGAACAACCAGCACCCACTAAGGAGTCAATGGTTTCAGCTGTCCAAGGCACACAGGATATAGCCACACTCCACTGGTCCTCTGACTCGATCACATGTGCTCTTCTTAGTGTCATGGCTAAACAGGAAAAGCTGCCCACTTGTGACTCCACACCAGGCCAGGCCCCATGCTCTGGGGGAGCAGAGAGAGAGAGAGAGAGATGGGTTCCAGGGTCATTCCATCCTGGACAGGCTCAGATACGGTCCCAGCAGGAGAGCGTGCACGTCTCTGCAGCTGCTGGTCCAGTGCATTTCAGATGGGTCTGGAGCTGGAGGGCAGCCCTGAGCAAGTGGCCGAAGTTCTGGGCACTTTATCACAGAAACACGCAGCCTGTGCTTGGAGCTGGCTCCTCTCTGGCGTTCAGTCTGCTCTCGGTTCTCAGGAGGATTCAGGGTAGAGGGCACATCTGCCTTTTTCCTCTGTTAAGCTCTGCTGTGTCCAGGCTGGGTATAGAAGGTGCACACACACACGCGTGCGCGTGCACACACACACACCCCTCCTGGATCTGGCTGTCCCAAACCTCAGACTGTTTCAGGGTCTGTGTGAGGGGCTGGACTCACCTCCATTTGCATCTGTGAGCTCGGTTCTCCTCAGGAACCCCAGGTAGCCCGTCCGCGCCCAGATGGTCTGCGTGTCTCCAAAACTTAACCGAGAGTTGAAGTGATCTGACTGCAGGGATTCATCTCCATAAATGGTAAAATAACCACTGGCGTTGTGCGCGCTGTGAACCCAGATCTGCGAAGAGAATAAAATATCTTTATGGATGGGCTGGCTGGAGACTACAGGGAGGAGAGGCTAAAACTATTTTACAATTCAACAAGTTGTATCCAGTCATACTAGAAGCTTCCTTGGTCTGAACAAGCAAGACAATGCTAATGTCACTCAGATGTGCAAGGAGGCACACAGATGCCCCCAGAGTTCCCTGAAAAAAGGCAATCACTATACCAAGACATGGCTGAACCAGCAACCAAGCCTTCCATCTACCCAAAATCGCATGACACAGATTAACTGAAAAAATGTAAAACAGTTCTTAAAGACAGACATAATGAATGAACAGTCATACTGTAGTATAGTAGTTTCCTTGGGCTTTTCCAAACGTAACTGTTTCTAAAGAACAATTGGGGAAAATGATAAAAAGCTTTAAGATTTTTTTCCCTTTTACCTGGTCAGCACACTTTAACAAGTAGATCACAAGACAATACAGCACAAAACAAAACCTAAGGGAGGAAGGCAGGGACATTAAAAGACAGGAAACAGAAATGCTTGACAGTCTGGCATTTGAGGAAATGGCTAAAGACAGATGGACTCATAGTGAAGACGTCTTTTATGTAGAAAAGGGAAAAGGCCAAACAGTCACGTCAATAAAGTCCTAAAGATTCTCACACCCTACCTGCATCAATGCCTACCCAAGAGGAGCAGGCACACCAGGGTCTTTCAGACTGTGCAGTATTCCTGGCTAAGACACTCCGGGACTGGCTACTGGTATGGCTTGGATCTAAAATGTTCCTCCAAAGCATCAGTGTTGAGAAGTGGAGTTTTAGAAGGTGACTGGGTGGTGGGGGTGCAATGCTCATCAGAGGACTAATCAGCCCCCTGCTGATTTCAGTAGCTGAATCTGGGGCTGGAAATCCGGGCCTGGTTAGAGGATGAGTCGCTGGGTGGGATGTATTCTACCCCTGCTTCCTCCCTTCTTCTCGGCTTCCTGGATCCCACGGGGTTGAGCATCTTTCCCCCACCAGACCCTCTGTCATGCCCCTCCTGCCAGTCAACCATGGACAGAGCCTTTGGAAACTGTGAGCCAAAACAAATCCCTCCTTTTAAGTTGTAGGTGTCATGGCCAGGGATTAGCTCAGTGGCACTGCACCTGCCTCACAAGTGCAAGGTCCCGAGTTTGACGCCTGGTACCAAAAAAAAAAAAAAGTTGTGGACATCAGGTACTTTGTCCAGGCAACGGGAAAGTGACTAATGTGGCTGCTTTCATTTCATTTACACTGAAAAGTGGCCATGTTCCTTGAAGTAAAAACATGTCTTGCTGACCATTGAATCCCTGGCCCCCATAAAAATGGCTGGCACACAGCAGGTGTTAGTAAATCCCTGCTAAAACATGAAAAATGAAATAGAGAAAGGTGTACCATCAAGTAAAGGTAATGATAATTTTTCTCCGTTCTTCCAAACCAAAAAGTTCCTGGTTAACCCAATGGAATACTATTTAGCATTAAAAAGGAAATCCTGCCATTTCTGTCAACATGGATGAACCTGCAGGATATTATATAAACTAATTCAGACAAATGCTAAATGATCTTGCCTTTTTTTTTTGGTTGCACTGGAGATTGAACCTAGGGCTTTTACTCTGAGCTATATTCTCAGCCTTCTAAAAATTTTTAATTGAGACAGGTTCTTGTGAAATTGCTAAATTGTGCAGGCTAGGCTTGATCCTGAAATTTTCCTGCCTTAACCTCCCAGAGGGCTGGGATTACAGGCATGTTATCACCATGACCAACCTGATCTCACTTTTTAAGTGGAATATTAAAAGTAGAGATTATAGAAACCATAAAGCAACAGTTACTGGGTCCTGGGAATGGGTTGGGAAAAGGACAGATGCTGGCCAGAGGTGCAAACCCTCAGCCATGAAAGGAGTAAGTTTTGGGGATCCAGTGCATGGCATGGTGACCATGATGGTTTACCCAAAATCTGATATGAGAGTACAGTCTAAATGTTCTCAACACATGCCAAAAAAGAAGTAACTTTATGAAGTGGCAGATATGTTAACTAACTTGACCGTAGTGGTCATTTCATAATACAAACACACACAGAAACATCATAAATACCACACTGGAGAAACTATTTGGTATTTACACATTGTGTGTCCTGTTTATTTCCCTAAGAGTATGGCCTCAATGTGCATCCATTTTCCTATAAATGTCTCTAGTTTCTCATTCTTTATGGCCGAGTAGTACTCCATTTTATTAAAAAAAACAAAAACAAAAAACCCACATCTTCTTTATCCAGCCTCCAACTGATGGGCAATTGGGTTGTTTCCAAGCTTTAGCTATTAAAAACTGTGGTGCTATAAACATGGGTGAGCATATATCACAGTGGTATGAGTCTTTTAATTCTTTTGGGAAGATACCCAGCCGAGGGATAGCTGGGTCAAATGGGATCTCCAGTCCTACTTGTTTAAGGTATCTCCTTATTGATTTCCTCAGTGGATGCAGCAGTCTGCACTCTCTCCCACCAACAATGAAGAAGGGTTCGTCTCTCCTCACAGAGCCCCGCCAGCATTTGTTATTGGCTGATTTCTGGATAGCAGCCATTCTTTCCGGGGTGAGGTGGAATCTCAGTGTTGTTTTTCATCTGCATCGCTGGAATGACCGGTGAAGTTGAACATTTTTTCACATGTTTCGTTGCTGTTTTTACTACTTTGTCTGAGAAATGTCTGTTCATTTCAGGGCAGGGGCAACTTTAACAGACACCTTGGCTGAGTGGTGGGGTCTTCCGCAGAGGACCATCTCAGGTGCATAATGGGAGGGAAGGGAAATGTGTTGATGCCACACAATGTGGCATTCCGGCTGGGTACTGAGACCCTCTCCTTCCTCTGGGGAAGAAGTATGTCCATCAGCAGACAGAAGAATGAACAGAAGTTACAGATGAGGTGGGAGGTACCTGGAGTCACCGCGCAGGACCCAGCAGTATGCAGCCCAGGGGCTGTGAGAGAGAATTCAAGATGGAAGCCAGGCTGTACAGTGAGGGGTTTTCCTGCAGCCCCAAGCAGCCATAGCGTGTGGAACCAGCAGCAGGGAGTTAGGTGCAGCCCAGCTGGGCTGCATCATGAGCATAATGGAGCAAAGCTGTAAAATCCTACTGCCTGCTTTCTGGTCAGAAGTGAGTGCACATTACTGCCATTTTCAATTCTGTTAAAGTCCATCTAGTGCTGCCATGCCTGTGCGGTGTGGCACTGCTCTCCTTTTATCTTCCTCTGTCACTTTCCTGAGGACTCTTAGTAATGAAGGCAGGTAAATGGAAGACAAACTCAAGAGCTAAAAGGTGAGGATACACAGTTGACAATTCTCTGAGGAGAATCCATCATACAACACCCCATTCTGTAATTCTGAACTTTCATGAACTCATTTAAGCAACAGAGCTTATCTTGAGCTACTTCCCAGCCCATTATGACTTGAGAGCGGCACTGTGTCCCACGGCATGGGTCTCTAAGCAGGGCTAAGGGACAGGAAGGCAGGTTTGTTCTAGACGGAAACCTCTCACAGCGGACACCAGAACTCACCTCTCCCAGGTGCGAGTCCCCCAGGGGTCCTTTTGTTTCAGGATTGGCAATGATGATCCGAACCCCAGGAAGTATCTGTTTGGGAAAGGAGACAACTTGACGATGGGTAGTAACAGAGGAAAAAAGATAACACACGAACCCAGTATAGTCTCTCCAGAAAGCTACTACCCTTCCAAAGATTATCCAGGAAGTAGAATGGCATCAAAAGTATGTGCCAAGGGCTAAAGGCATGGCTCAGAGGTAAAGCTCTCTTGTCTAGAGTTAAGGGAGGCCCTGGGTTCCATCCCTAGCAGCATACACACTCTGCATATGTCATTAAAAGTATATTTTGCTCTAATTACACGACGATATATTTACAGTAACGTTAAAGGAAAGAATTCTGTCAATCCTTATCTCAATAAAGCTGGGGAAAGAAACCAGATCTGAAAATCATTAAAAAAGAATTTTGAACCAAAACACGATAAATGATGAAACATTTAATAAAGGTGACACTCACAAAATGGGAATTTCTGGTTACTTCCAAAAGCAACTGGCAACTGGGCCCAAAAGGGTAAAAAGCAAGCTCTTCATTACATGTACTTCCTGCCCTTCAGTTCTGTGCAGAAGCAGCTGCCCCCGATAACTGTTCCAGGTCTACCCACTTCCACAGTAGGAGATACTCTGGTTTTTAAGTAGGCTCATAGATACTCAACAGATTTACAGCCCTCCTTTTAGCTGGGTATGATTATGTGACTAGATTCCAGCAAAAGGTATTGAAGTGTAAGACAACTTTGGAACCTTCCTTATAATTTGCAAATTCTGTCCCCTCCTTTTCTCTTCCCCTGCTAGAAGGAACATAGAAATGATGTCTTGGGCTGAACAGCCACAATGGACTCAGAAGTACCTTTTCAAACAGAGGCCTTGTAGAGACAGAAGGCACCAGGGGTCCTGGTGACTGCATGCAGTAGTAAATGCTTCTATTTCCCAGCTTTACCGTTCATTTCAGCACCCACACACGCTAATACAGAGACGCAGCTTCTTCCTTTAACACTTACTTTTCCCGACTCCATCAGGGGCAGGCTATGAGGAGATCCTCTTTCTACTAGCCGGACTCTGCAAGCAGAAATGGACAGTGTCACGGGATGCGTGTTCTGCTACCTTCAGTGCGCGCTCACGGGCCTGGCAGGTTGTTGAGGAATATTAATTCCGAGCATTTTGCAAATGCAAAAGTAGTAGTCCAGGAAGGGTGACCCCTCAGGAAGGATCAACAAACAATGCGTGGCAGGCAGTGGCCAGCAGATACCACTGAAGGCCACACAGAAGGAAAATTTAGTCACGCATGCCGGGTCTGCGAAATAACTGGAAGAAGGCATTTAAAGTAACCAAGTTTCAACTTGACATTTGCAGAAAAGAATGAGGATTACACAGCACCCTCAAAAGAGCTGCCATCGCCCTCGAAAGTGAAGTCTGGACCTGAACTCCCCACGGCTCTGCCCATACAAGCACCAAACACCACGTGAGGGGTCCAGCAGCCCAGCCGCTCAGTACTACATACGCTAAGGGTTCCTGAGCCAAGGGAACACAGCACAGCTTCCCCGCAGAAAAGAGTTTTTAGTTTTAAGAATACCTAATGCTACTTTCGTTTTAAGAATTACTGAGGAGGGCCAGGAATTTGGCTCAGTGGTTCTGCCGCCAGCCTCACAAGGGCAAGGGCCCGAATTCGATCCCCCCCAAAAAAGGAGAATCGCTGAGGACACCACTGCTCATCACAACCGGAGCCAGCACACACTCCTTCCCGGGTGTCCCACTTCTAATATTTTATGATCGCTGCTCCCGATTTTACATTTCTACCACACAGAGAATTCTAACTCTGCTCACCTAAGAGGCAATGTTTATGTAAACAAAATGGAGGGAAAAGGAAAGTGCTTCAGTGCTCGAAGACCACAGAATGTAGGAAGGGCATCCCCTGGGTCTGGGGCCAGGGCCAAGAGCAGGAGGTCTGAGGCTCGGCAGGGTCCGGTCACGAGTGACCGCTCTGTGCCCCCAGCCTCTCTTCTGCACTGAGGTCTGAACTGCGCCAGAGACTCAGTCCCTTGCACCCAGCACAACCAACTGTAACTGAGAAGGGGTGCTTAAGACAGAAGAGGGAACGGCCATAGGAACCACGAAAGAGCCCCTAGGCCAACCACAAGGTAGAGAAGGCGGCAGTCCACAGCAGGCACCCCTGGGCGGGCGATGCACCCATGAAGCTGAGCTTTGGTGCTGCAGAGGTGAGGGGCCGAGGGTACAGTCCAGCACTGGCACAGATGGTCCTGCCTGTGCCAGGAAGATGTGCAGCCACCGCACCAGTAGTGCGAGCCGGGCAGCAGGTACCTTCAGCTGCTCTCACTGGGCCAGGGCCATTTCCTCCGGCCATTCAGCAATAGGTTGCTCTGCCTTCTGCCCGGCCCATGTGAGGGCTCAATTTGCTGCCAACACAAGTAACTGTGATAGGTGACTCTTCAGCAGTGGGAACCAGTAACAGGGAAGAGCAACACTACACCTTCAGCAGGAGGTCTTGGGGAGCAGCAGACGGGCGCCTGGGCTGCTTCGGCAGCTTGTGACGGAAGAAGTTTCTATGCAATTTTAGATCAGAGAGCTACCAATATCTTTGGTACTTGTCTTAAGGAAATCCTTGATGCTGCCGGCAGATGACAGCTACCAAAGATATCAGATAGCATTTAAACCGTTCTACAATATGCAAAGAGGCTTCAGAATATCAGCCTTTAAAAATAATTATTAAGCCAGGCATAGTGGTCCTTGTCTGTAATCCCAGCACTCTGGGAGACTAAGGCAGGAGGACTGCAAGCTCTAGCCCAGCCTAGGCAACTTAGTGACTTAGCAAGACCCTGTCTGAAAATGTAAAAATAATAAAAGGGCTGGGGATGTAACTCACAACAAAGGTCCTGAGTTCAATCCCAACAACCCCACACCTACAAATCACTAGCTGCATTAATGTAGCATTAGGCAACATCAAAGATCTCTGGGACCAAGGTGACATGTCGCTAGTTTAGAGTGCATTACTATTAAAACCTACACAAGAACACTACTCAGAAGCTATGAAGAAACACCAGTATTCTCCTCTTAACAGAGTTTATTAGGTAGCAGCATACATCAGTGGCAGGCATTTGCAGGCAGTGGTGACATTAACAGGTGATATCTGTGCTCCAAAATAAAGGTGATTTTATCCTGCATGGCAGAAGGACACTGCTGTCACTCCAACTGTGGATCGAAGATCTTGCTATTTTGCCACAGATGGAAAAAGTAACTAAGAATCCAGGCCAAACCAGCTGGGAAATTAGGAGTGGACAAGGGTGAGCAGAGAGCATTGGAAGAGGACAAGGAAACAAGAAAGGGCCATTCCACCTGCCTCAGTGTCCTGGGGCTGCTGCTGTCCCACAGCGGGCAGCTGATTCATGAGTCCTATAAAGGCCACACCATCAGGCCACAGAGCAAAAGTCTTCGCCAAAAGTGAGGTGTTTTTTTTTTTGTTTTTTGGTACCGGGGATTAAACTCAGATCCTTGTGCCTGTGAGGCAGGCAGCGGCACCACTGAGCTAAATCTCCAGCCCCTAGCGAGGGCTTTTTTAAGAATTACTCTGTAATCACCTCTATTTTAATTATCTGCCAGACTTCACATCAGAAGCACCAGGCATCTCCGACAGCTGTGTCATCCTGGGATAACTTCAGAGCACCCTGGTACCATTTAGGAAGCAAAGGTATTTGACATAAGCAAATGACCGGCAAATACCCCAGGACTCTGCTTGTCAGGGCCCAGGATGCAAGGTCTTTCTTGTTCTATGCAAGGACCTCCACAGGGGTAGGGAAGAAAGTAACAAACCACCAGGCTCTCCTTGCCACATACACCCTGGGATCCTGTTACGGCTTGTATCTAGATGTCCTTCCAAAGTCTCGTGTGGTCATAGGTGGGGCTTTTTCAGAGGTGCCTGGATCTAGGGCATGTGATGCTAGGATTAAGGGTAGGCCAGCCCAGGTGTCGAACAGAAGGGACAGAAAGAAGGCTTCCTGCTGCTTTGCTGCCTCCTGCTTTCTATGAATTGTTCTCCTCTGCGATGTCCCCCTGCCACGCCACCCTGCCTTGGAGTCAGCTGGCTATGAACTAAAAGCCCCGCAAACTGTGAGCTACAATAAAACTTTCCTCCGTTAACTCTGGATATCAGGAATTTCATCTCAGCAATGAGAAAAGGAGCTAAGACAGATGCTCAGGGTCCTGCTCTGCCTAGCAAGGCCTTCTCTGTCTGGTGCCTTCAGATCTTGTCTTCTCTCCTAGAATTTATTTACTCTCGGCCTCAGAAAAGTAAGAGGGATGGAAACTCAACTGAGAATTTTGTAGAATGAAAAAGGTGAAGGTCCTGTTCACAAAAGCCATGTAAGAATTCCTTCATCAGATGCAAAAGGTTAAATACTGCATGGTCTTCTCTTATATGCGAAACCCAAGGTACAAACACAATGAAGAATAAAATGAAGGACAGATGCTAAGAAGTAAGGAGGCAGATTTTTGGGTAATGGGAAAGAAGGGGATTGAAAATGATCAAGATATGGGCCAGGGGTTTAGCTCAGCGGTCCCACCGCCTGCCTCGAGAGTGCAAGGACCCGAGTTTGACGCCCAATACCAAAAGAAAAGAAAATGATCAAGATATGTTTATATGAGATATACATGATATAGATATACAGATATAAAGGATGTGTGTGTGACGGATACACTGACACAGATATGGATATATGTACCAATTCCCCAAAACAAATGTAATTATCATGCATTGCAAATATATACCAATAACATGTTTTTAAAAATAATTCATCTAGTGGAAAACAAAAATATCCACAGGCCAAAAAAGGGGAAACATTAGCATTTCTAAAGGGGCAAAAGACATGCCTCCTAAAAAGAACTGGGACGTATCAAAGGGCCGATCTCCTCAATGTGGGCAGAACGTACAGAAAGAAGTGGAGGCAAGGTGATCTGCGTCCTCGACAAGAAAAGATACATCCTGCACAGCGACAGTGTGAGCCCTGAGTGAAGACTCAGGTCAGCCTGTACTCAGAGTTCACTTTTGCAAACCTGGGGGACCTGTGCGGACGCTGGGCAGGCTGCCGGGCAGAGCGAGCGAGACCGTGATGGACCCGCACAGAGCCTGGCCTACAGCACCACAGTGACTGTCATTAGCCCTGCGCAGAACCAGCCAGCCACCTGACCAGTGAGGGGGCGCTGCCTGGCCGGGGCACGAGAGGACGGGCTTGGGCAGTCTTTGCAGAGAGGAGGAGGAGACTGCAGAGACCAGCGGGGCGTGTCTGACTGGGCTGGCTCTGACCTAAACTTCTGAGTAGCATGGGGTGCACACAAGGCATTTTATCTTCAAAGAGTGACTGTCCGAGGTGGGCATCGAACCAGTTGCCGTTTGTGGTGAAGCACCTGCTTTTCTGGCCATGCTGCTGGGTCTGTTTTAAACAGTCCTGGAGTCAAGGAAACCTGCGTCCTCTGAAACTGGAATTTCCTGACACTTCTCTTGCTGCACGTAACGGCATGGCTTGTCCCTGGCTGAAGACGACTGCTGTCCAGGCATCAGCTGAGCCTGCGCACTGTGCAAGTCAACTCAACTCCACCACACCAGTACCGAAACATGGTCTCCAGCCCGGCCTGTCTCATCCCTGCCTTGCTATCAACTGGAGCATAAATGCTGCATGGGTGTGTGTGTGTGTGTGTGTTACATCCTTAGCTGTGAAATGAAGTTGAAGTTTAGACTTTCACTAGGAAGGGAATGACAGAGTTGTGATGAAGGGATCTGCTATAAATCGTGTAATTTCTCTCCTTCCTGGAAGTGCTCTGAAATCCGTACGTAGTGTGCTCTGCGGGAAACGAGGCTGTGGAAGTCTGGAGCCTCACAACCCTGGGGTGAAGGGATGCAAGGTCCTCCCTTCCTGTTCCTTTCCCCTTCGTTAGGCCCTTCCACCCCTCACACAGCTGCCCAGGCCGGACCGGGAAGGTGCTGCTCACATACTGAGCTTTCCCACCACTGGCCTGAGCACAACCATAGCCTACCCTCTGCCCCACCCCAATCCTACCCCACTGTGTGAAACCTTTGAGGCAACTCTTCCTCCATCTGAGACCTTCACCAAAGGGGCAAGGAGCCATGTGTCCGTACCCCTCCCTCTAGGACCTGCCCCTCACTGGCCCCATGCTCAGCAGAGCAAACATCCCAACCCTGACTCTGGAGGCTTACTGGTACCGACTGAGGCGCACAATCACACCGTGTGCCTGGGAGAGCAGGCAGGGCTGGCACCAGATGCAGCTGCCCCCTGCCACACACCGTCACTTCAAATTTACCCAAGCAGGAGCCAATGGACGCAGCGGTACCGACAAGGTGCAGGGAGTACCTGGTAAGATGGTCAGGAGGGCAAGGGGAGGATGTGCCCCACACTGGGGCCAGCAATGCCCAGCCCTAACTGGCACTTGGGGGCCACACTGTCGACCTTGACCACGGTGTGGGGAGGAGCAGGCAGGACACAAAGCCACTCACTCACACAAGCCTGAGCCACGCTCCGCACGCAGCCGGCTCGCTCTCCTGTATTTAGGGACATACTGTCGAGAAAACAACCACAGTTTTAATTCAAAATTTAAAACGCGTCTTCTTCTGAAAATAACGTGGAGCAGCTAAAATTCCAAATACAACAAGACCATTTGAGCAGCAAGTTCTTTAAAAATCCCCAAAGATAAAGAGAAAAATTAAATATTAAACCCTTGGTTAATTAATACAGGAGCAGTGATTTAATTCCTTTCTAAGCTTCCTGGCAGCTACGGCAAACACATGGGGAGCAGAATCAGCCGAGTGTTTTTCATTGACTGACTGTGGCACTGGAGACTGAGCCCAGGGCCTTCACACTAAGATGTATCCCCGGGCCTTTCTTCCTTTGTTATTTTGAGACAGAGTCACAATAAAGTTGCCCAGGCTAGGCTCACGCTTGTGATCTTCTCTCAACCTGCCAGAGGGCTGGAATAGGCATGGGCCAGCACGCCAGAGAATCAGGCAAGTTTTATGGTCAAAGCTTGGAACACAACATCTTGCCATTTCCTTTGCAACCAATAAAGCACCTAAAATAGGATCATTAAAATCACAAGGAAAGGGCCGGGGATTTACCTCAGGGGTGCTGCAGCCTGCCTCGCAAGTGCAAGGCCCGAGTTTGATCCCCGGTACCAAAAACAAAAAAACAAAAATAAAAGAGGAAAAAATTAGTACATTAATTTAGATTAATTTAGCAGATATTACACTCATACATCCCAAACTACTAACAAATCACCAAAATGCACCCTGGTGGGCTCTAGGTAGAGAAAGGACATTCGGGCAAAACCAAAGAAATCTGAATAAAGGATAGAAGTGTTAATATCTTGATTTGTCTCACTGATTCTAACAAGCGCCACATAGGCGTTACAACATTGGCACTCACTGAAACAGAGAACATGGGCACTCTGTAACTTACTCAGTATTTCTTAAATCTGAAGCAGCTCTAAAACAAAGTCTACTAAATTTTCCCCAGACTGGCAGAAAATCCTAGATTCAGGGAAGGAAAGAGAAAGCTGAGGGCCGGGGGTAAAATACAGTTGCAATTTTACAAGTGAAAAGGTGCGCAGCCCTTCACTGGGCTCCTTCCCTTGTATGAGAGGGACTCTCCTGTTTGTGCCTGTCTAGGGTGGCTGGTGCCTGTGCTTGGACTTTCACGCTAGAAACCTGTGCACTGTGGATTTGCAGCAACATCGCAGCCATCTCAGGCTGGGAAGTGTCCCATTCACTGGGACTGATTCCTGGGGACCTCCATTACGTAGGAGTGCTTTTGCTCTTGACTTCGGCTACCTGGCTGAGGTCTTACTTGTGGGTTTCTCTGTGCCTCTTCTACACTATCCTCTTGGAAGGCTTCCTAGTGTGCAGCCCATGCCAGAGAAGGGCTCTGTCTCCTTGAGTTTGAGTTGAGAGATGACGGCCCTCAGTGGGGACAAGTTTCATCTCAAGATGAACATGCTCATGAGTCAGGCTCAGTGACTGTGGGTTGCTTGTTCTGATGGAGAAGGCCTGGGAGGAGCTGCAGGGCTTTTATAAGTGGAATAAATGCAAAGAGTGAGTCAACCCACTGAGAAGTCTGTGCAGAGCTGAGCAGACATGACGTCAAGAGCCCAACTGCTGGGGTTCTGCCTCTTGGCCCTTCCTGGCTCTGGTAAATTCCACAAAATACCCTTTTCCTCAATCAATTCTTGGTTACAAAATAGTTCTAATAGCTTTTGTCACCACCCATGAGCTCTTAAATAACATTAACTTTTCTTTTTGAGTGAAAATAGACTTGACAAATTATTCTGCATTTGTAAAAATATCAGTATTTTGTTTTTAGAAAATTTCTGTTTGGTCAGGAATGGTGTCATACAACTGTAATCGCAGACACTCAAGAGACTGAACCAGGGGGGACACAAGTTCAAGGCTCGCCTGGGCAACTTATTAACACCCTGTCTCAAAATGAATGAATAGGTTGGGGATGTGGTACTCCCCAGTCCAGAAACCAAAGTTTGAAAATTAAAGAAAACTTCTAAGAATGAAAACAACACAAAACATATTTCTTCTAATTTCTCACCGGGCTCATCTATCATTCCTATTTTACTCCACTTGTTTTATCCTTTGTACTCATTCTCCTGCCCTATTTTACACTCATATGTATTTCCTCCATTTCAAAGCTGAAAACAACATGATTCCTTTACTCATATTTCAGTGCCTACTTCCTAAGAATAGGAACATTATTTTACATACTCAGAACAGTTATCAGCTTCAGTAGCTTTCACCTTGATCTAAGATGTAACCCACTGTCTCTTTTCCAGTTTGCCCAATGATACAACAACGTTCTCTGCAGTAACCCTGGGAGTACAACACCACGTGTACATCAGATTTTGCACTTAAGTCATCATTTTTTTGATTGTTTGTTTGTTTTGTGGTTCTGGGGATTGAACTCAGTCCTTGCACTTGCGAGGCAGGGCACCGAACCGCTGAGCTAAATCCCCAGCCCCTACTTAAGTCATCATTGTAAAAGCTGCATTAATCAGGAAAATTTCCTAAGCCATTTTTGTTCCTTAAAAATTAAATACCGAGGGCCAGGGATTTATTTCAGTAGCACTGTGCCTGCCTCGCAAGTAAAAGGTCCTGCATTTGATCCCTGGTACCAAAAAAAAAAAAAACCCACAAAAAACAAACCCCCTCCCCGAAAGCCACGTGATCCAGTTCCATTCCCGAGTATACACAGAAGAACCGAAAGCAGGGATGACTCGAATACCTGCACTCTCAGGTTCACAGCAGCACCATTCTTAGCAGCCCACAGGTGGGCGCAACCCAAGAGTCTACAGACAGATGAATACAAAAAAGGTGGTATCTCCACACCGTGGGCTATCATTCCATCTCAAGAAGGAAAATGCCACTTAGAAAGATCACCAGGCTTGTTTCAGCTTGTGGTTCTATGAAACGGCAGGAAGAAACAAGATGAAGTCCGGCATGCAGACCATGAACAAAGCCAAGTGAGGGCTGACACCAGGTCACAACGGCCTCTGTCACACATCCAGCCCTACTCAGATAAAAGGAGGGTACTGAAGAGGCATATGTGGCTGGCTGTGCCAGTCCTGGGCAAGGTTTACACCTGTGGGCAGGCAGTCAACTCCTCCAGAAAAGGGACAGTAAAACGTCTTTTTAGTATTTAAACAAAGAGCAATCATCCTGTAGCCCCTCAAGCCAAGCAGAAGAGCAGAACTTCAGCAGGAGCACGGGCTCAGAGGCATCAAGTCAGTACTGAGAGCTGGACCTCACGCTGCCAAGAGTCCCGTAAGACTTGGGAGGGCTGCAGTAGACACGTGGGGACACAGGGCTCCGAGTCTTATGAAAACAGGGGGAGCAAGGACAGATGTGGCTCTTGGAAGGGGCTTTGTTCTCAATGGCAGAGACAGCACCGACAGGAGCGTCAAGGCTTTGTCCATTCTTAGTGTTTAGATGCCATCTATCCCGCCAGGTCCATGCTCAGACAGACAAATGGGCCACGCGGGAGGGAAGGAAGGGTAATCTGAGAACAGACCCCAAGGAGTAGGGAGAAGGCCGGGGTAGGGTGAGGCAGGAGAAGTTCAGAGGAGGCAGCCACAGAGGCCTGACAGAAGAGGTGTGAAGAGCAATTTGCTTCTGCTGAGAGAAACTGAGGCCCTGAGAGGCATAAAGTTAAAATGACAGGACACAGTACAAAAGGAAATTAGAAAGAATGAGATCTAAAGACTGAAAATAGCAGTGAGTTTAGAGTGAGTATACAGTCTTTAAACATTACTGAGTGGGTGAAGCGTTAACGGCAGATAGCTGCACGTGAAGGTACATCCCTGCAATCCCAGCACGCTGGAAGGCTGAAGCAGGAGGATTCCAGGTTCAAGCAGAGGACAGCTAACTTGGTGACTTAGGGAGATCCTGTCTCAAAATGTACACGTGAATAATTCACTCACTCGTATGCATACAACACCACACCCACACACCACATGCACCAGCACCTGGCCAGTCACAAGGGCCCAGTCAGTAGTTTCGTCTTATCTCCTTCCTAACTCCTATGATTAAATCATAAGTCTACCCATTTGTCTTTATTCTTTGCCTTCTACTCTCAGGACCTGAGCACTCAGCCACCCACCGGCTTGGAATTAATTTAGTATCCATACTTTTCTAGTAATACCCTTTAATTATAACTTTACATTACAAGCATTGAGAAATCTGAGAAAATTTCACTGGGGGCCTTCACGGTAATATACTGTTCAGAAGATATGACACATTGCTAAAACAATTTTTTTGTTTGTTTTTGGTACCAGAATCAAACTCAGGACCTCAGGACCTAATGCTTGCCAGGCAGGTGCTTTGCCACGGAGCTAAATCCCCAGCCCTAAAACTATTTCTTTAAATGCATGAAAATTTTTACCTTTCTATCGAAAACCTGACAAATTGAAGCACTGTACTTAAAGATTAGACTGAAAGGAACTGAGTGACTGAATTCACTTTCAATGAATATAGTATAAAGAACATTTTAAAAACAGACACTTTAAAATAGCCTCAAAAACAATTTCATCAATTCTCCCACCCTGTATGTGTGGGAACTAAATCTACAGTATCCCAGAAATGGAATATGTCTTTATTACATGATGTAGAAATGTTATCCATGGCAACCTGCTACAAACACAGCTCCCAAATCTTCAACACTGAGGCTCCAAGAATAAAATGGGTATGAAAGATAGAGACATAAAATCAAGCGAAAACAGTTCACGAATCCATCTGCATGAATCCACCTGATCCCTTGGCAGATCTCCCTACGGTCTGTCTCTCCCATGCCTATGTGCAGCACACACATTCCTTCTAGGACACCGTACACGTGTACGGACAAGTTGGCCTCCCCTGAAGGTACCATGCAGGCAACAGGAGAAGTGACTGACCCTGCGACAGCTCTCTAACGTAGCTCAAGTAAGAAAACCACCACTCCACTTCTGTGGGGACAGTCACAAGAAGACTGAATGACTTCAGCAGCCCTCCTGCTTCACTGCCTCCTGGCCTTGGACCAGCTGCTGTCTCTCCTTCTCTGGAACCTTCCTGATGATCTTTCCCTCTACTTTCTTGGAGCTCTACCTGCTCCCCTGGCCACCCCCTGGATGCTGTCATCTCAATACCTGAACACCACTGCCCTCTAGCTGCCCAGAGCTCTCAGTAGTTTTTTACTTGTGCATAGCACTTCCCAGCACTTTCTCCCTGGTCCTTGGGGGTACCTGACAAGACTGCGCCCATCCTAAGCACCGGGAAACTGAAGCTTCAGAGCTGAATACCTTGTCCCAGGACCTGAGGCGTAGGGAAAACCTAGACTTGGACATCTCCGGTTCTAGAGGAAGAGATGTGTCCAAGCTGAGCGACAAAGATTTCCACAGGTGAGCTATTAGGGGCTGGCTGTGGGGCATGGGGGCATTAGGAAGGTGAGGCTGACCCCCGACATGACAGACAGATGGGGGAACTGCTAAGATTTTCTGCCCTGAAAAGGGATCTCATGTAGGACAAGAGCAGTCGTACGGCTAGCAACAGGAGTGACAGACTAGGTAAGAAAGGTCAAATGAGAATTCTGCAATTGTAGGGTACCCTGAAAAAGACTATGAAAGAGACCGGGGTGGGGGATAAACAGTGAGCCTTAGGCTGTGAGGAGAAACAGCCCATCTCAGCCCAGGGGTCCCAGAAGGCCAGGAGAGCAAGTGCAGCTCCCATAAAATGGAGCACGGTTCAGAGCAGGGTTCAGCTCCTATTTACTGGAAGTCAAATGCTGAAGAGAAGGTAGAGTTCTTGTGAAGAAACCCTGCTGTCTGCCAAGCTCCTGTCAGTGCCCCTGACAGAAGAGGGAACTGGGAACATGAGTTTGGGGAATCCCACTGTAGTGACAGCAAAGAACAAACAAGAGCAGCGACCGACACAGGGGCAGCGTCGGAGGCGTCCAGCACAGTCACGGGCCGTGGCACCACCACAACAGGGGCTCACGGCACTGTTAAGCATCACAGTCTTATTACCCACTGCTGTGTTTCAAAATGTTTCACAGACAAGTATCCCGTTCACAAAGCACTTTGACTTCCACTTCACATTAAAAAAACAAACAAAAATAAGCAAGCAGCCTGGTCAGGGAAAATAATTACACCAGATTATTTTATGAGTTAATAAAAAACATCGCTTAGAAGGATTACTGACTTGGCCAAAGTCAAAAGAACTAGTGCACCAAGGAGGAGGCTGATCAGAAGATTGAGGCTTCCTACTTTTTCCAGCAAAATGCACCGAACTTTTATTATTTTATCACCATTCACTGTACCGGGTCTCGTTTTATTTCAATTTTCCTAAATCATACTCTTTCTCAGCAAGGCAAGTTTGCCACACTGCAGATAAATGGTAGGTTTTAAAAAAAATGGGTAAAAAGTAATGCCTAAGATGTTTAGTTCTTTTCAAGAAAGAAAAGCCTTTACATCCCAAATTTCAGCCTTCCCTGATTTCAAAGGTACTTGTATCACAAGCAGAGATTTATGTTCCAAAATTGAGGTTTGATCCACCACTGCATTAAATATTTGCTCTTTCCAAGTTTTAGCTATTACAAACTGTGCCGCTATAAACATGGGTGCGCATACTTCTGTGTGATATGATTCTTTTAGTTTTTTTGGAAAGATACCCTTGGTAACAGCCCATTTGCCCATCCGTTGGAAACTAGATAAAGAAGATGTGGTTTTTTATAAAATGGAATATTACTCAGCCATAAAGAATGAGAAAATAGATTCATTCATAGGAAAATGGATACATATTGAAGATACACTCCTAAGTGAAATAAATAAGGCACACATGTGTAAATACCGAATAGTCTCTCTGGTGTGAATAATCTGCAATAATACAGAAGATCCTAATAAGATTACTGACATTTAGAAATGGGAAGAAAGGAGCTAAAGGTGTAGGGAAGGTGGGATGGGTAGGGGAAGGGTAATAAGGGAAAAGAAAAAAATGTGAGATAAAGAAAAGATGAAAATAAAGTGTTTGTAGATGGGGAGGGGAGGAGGGGGTGAAGGGAGGGCAGGGGTAAGGGGAAAAAAATGAGAATCAGGACTTGTCATGTAGAGGTACAAGATCCCAACAATGAATGTAACTGTACTGTATCCCTAAAATGTACCAATAAACTAAAAAAAAAAATTTGCTCTTTATATATTCTGAGGACATAAATGGTACTGAAACAAATACTCTGTGATGGACTACTTGCTCACTCCTTGAGGAAGTCAAACAATTATAAAATTATTTTCCAAACATTTTATGTACAGAGATTTTATACCTATTTATTACTTGGGAACTGATACAACTCCTGGTACAAGTATTTAACTTCTCCTGACTTTCTTCAATCTGAAAATGTTCCAGCCTGAACTTTGCTACACTATGGCTGGTAACCTTGGGAGGCAGGGTTGGGGGGTGCAGTACTTTACACGTTATGGGTCCTCCATGCTTAGTGCGGGGCTTGCACCATTGGGCCTCTCCAATCTTCTGTAATTCCATAAGTACAGAAGAGGCAGGTGTTTTGATTGAGAGGGTCTAGCAGGGCTCCTAGGCCAGGCAGGTAATCTGTCAGTGCAACATGGGATGTGTGTGGATGGCTTCGTAATGTGGGCACTACTGCTACTGTCCTGTGCACCGCAGAATATTTAGTAGCACTGCCGGCCAGGTGTCTGCTAGAGGCACAAATGTCCTACTGAGCACATCTGCTGAGAGAAGACAGTGGTGACTGCCAGGCTGACTGGACACTACATGGCCCTCATGGACAGCAGATTCTGGACTCTTTCTCATGGGCACAGCCTGGCCCAAGGCATTCATACACACAGGAGCCAGCAGTTCCAACCCCTGAGAGGCATGTCCCTGCTGCCACTTGCTCAGGCAGGGGTCAGGTCCTGCAACACACACCTCGCTGCACTCAACTACTCTTTCTCTGTTTATCCCTGTGTTGTTGTTGTTTGGTACTGGGAATCGAACTTGGGAACTTGCGCTTGCGAGGCAGGTGGTGGCACCACTGTGCTAAACCCCCGGCTCTATCCTGTATTTTATTGTGGCACGATGACAGTGTTGGTAGGTGAGTGAATGCGAAAATGCAGGGTAATGCAGGTGCAATACTGGCCATATGGCAACACAGTCACTAAGAACATGCTAGCAAACTGCAAGAGGGTGCCACGTGCCAAGGTCTGCACTTCCTGGAAAAAGCTGCGCTCAGGCAACTCCAAAATCACCCAACGGAATGTGATCTATTTCAACAGGGAGCATCAGCAGTGGAAATAGCAGTTATCTTCCTCGTGGGCGTTCCGACAGGTCATCCTGCTGAGACAGTCTCCACAAAGGTTTTCGCATGGTGGGTGCCCCTCCCCACCCACTTAATCTCTTCCTGACACATCCTTACAGATACCAAGAGCACCACTTTTCAGTCTTGCTCCAAAGCTGCTAATAACTTGGCTTCCATTTTAACTTTTCGTGGAAACTTCTTCACAAAAAATTTCAGTTCATGTGAGCAGAATGTTGATACTGAGATACAAAATGGCAATGACTAACATGGCCAAGGAAAAGGACCGAGTGGCTGCCTTCAGCTTAGCCTCAAAGACCAGGAAACTTGGCCACGTCACAGCTGTCACACAACAAAGTTCATCTGTAAAGCTTGAGCCAACTTAACCCCAATGTAACCAACTCCTCCAACTTTATCTATCCTTTGGGTAGTTACACTTCGAGCAGGTAAACATTTCTGCTCCTCTTCCTTCTAGATGAGTACCTGCGTGTGGGCCACCAAAAGAAGAAAAAAAAAAAAAAAAAGGAAAGGAAAAAACCCCACCAACCATTATACCATACCTGTCATGTCTCAGGGCCCTCATGTCAACATAGACAGTGGTAGGGTCAGGTCCCGAGGTTCCCTGCAAGCAAGGAAACAGCATGGTTAACTCGAGGCTGCATGAAAGGAAACTGGGTTCTGTGCCTCTACTAGCTGGGAAGCATTTCTTTAGTAAAATCGTAAACTGTGTGTGTGGGGTTCGCCTGCTAAGTTTTATTTGGATAAGCTCCCCAAAGAGCACATTATTAAGAGAATACTGGACTTTCACACAGCTTGAATGCCTATCACATATATATATGATTATGTAAAGAGACATGCTACCTGCTTTATCAAATAAAAGGTGGCTGAATCCAACAAAGAAAGGGTTGGTTGCAAAAGTCTGGGGTCAAGGATGTGAAGTATCATTTCCTGAGAGATTTTTACAACATGCATCAAGAAAGGTGTATTTTTAGAGCTCAGGATACTGAAGCAGATGTGTGACTTGAACTGACAGATCGAACAAGAAGATAGAAGAGATAATTATTTTGTTCCTTTTAGTTCTACTTAAGCCTTATTTCTCCAGCCTTAGAAGGTTATTTTTATCTGTGATGAGTCAGGAGGCTGAACGTTTATCCCTGTCAGCTGGGCAGAGAACCTTGTGGTCTGGGCTGTGACTTTAACATAGCAGTCCAGAAATCTTATCCTGGCACTATAAATCCCTTCAAAGGATATGTTAGGTCACTTCTGACCAGAAATCTCTGGCCATGTAAGAGCAACATGCTTAATAACAGTCTACATGATATCCCCCCACTCACATGCATTTCATGGGAAAGCAGTGTAATACCTGGGTAGAAAAAGATGGAATTCACAACAAATCTGCCAAAAAATGTAGCCCCCCCAGAACTTATTTGAAGAACTATACTAAAAATTTTCAGGTAATGCCATTTTGTATCAAAAGCATATTTAAACATAAAGAAAGAAAATAAAGACCGCTGCATTAAAACATAGTCTACTAAACTCCAGCCACCGATATCACTAAGATAAGGAGAAGAAAAGCACATGCAGATCAGCCTCAGGTGATAGTGCTAGTGCAAGGCAAAGAAAGTTCTGGGAGGCTGTGTTACAGACTAGCATTGAGTGAAGAACTGGTTTGATGTTCTGAATAATGCAAAACACATAATGGATTAAAAAACATAAGGTCAATTAAAAGACAAGCAAAACAGAAAACAGGTCACTAAAAGTGGAAAACGATGGAAAACGGTGATCAAAAATGGGCAAGAGAAGTACTGGTCATCCATAATGGAAATACAGTATCTGTCCAACTCGTGAACACCGGAAGACAGCCAAACAGTGACATCAACACCCCTGACCGTAGGGTCCACAGACCCTCAGTCAATCTCTGCACTCAGCCTCCAGTCTGTCCCACTGCTGGAAGTCGGCAAGGCAGGAGGCAAGTAGGGAGGTAGGCACTGGTGTGACGACAAGTCCCCTACCTGCTCAGCCAGGGTCCACAGCCTGTGGGGCTACAGCAGCAAGAGGGAGGGAACAAGAAGAAAGGAGAGAATACCAGACCCACAGAAACAAGAAACGAATGACACAGACACAGTCACATGAACAGAACGATCCAACAATTAAAAAGGGATGAAGGGAGAGGGCAGGAAGGAGAACGCAGAAAGCAGGGAACAAAGTAAAAAGAAGATAAAAAGCAATACAAATATGGAGATCATTAAAATTAATCACTGAACGTTAAACACTAAAAAAATTTTAAAAGATGTCAACATATCCATAGAGCAACAGAAGAGAGAATAGGTGATTAATCACAGACACATAGATCTGAGGAGTTTTTAAATAAATGAGGTAGACAGTATTACAGGAAAGTTTGATTTTGTAGTTTTTGAGCTCCTTCCTGAGGGAGGTGAAGTCTAATTTTTTTTTTTTTTTTTGGCACCGGGATCGAACTCAGGTCTTTGTGCTTGCGAGGCAGGCGGCAGAAACACTGAGCTAAAGCCCCGGCCCTGGAGTCTAAATTTTATTGGCTACATCTATTGGCCGTTCCTTCACTAAAATAATTTAAAATTTTCAATTTTGATAATGAAGGTGAAAATGGAAGTTTTTACACCTAAAATGAGCATACTTAGCCGTACTCATCTGTACTCAACCTTAAGACTAGATTAAAAAAAAAAAAAAAAAAAAAAAAG
>NW_022900922.1:8662532-8695341 GCF_012274545.1 Fukomys damarensis | reverse complement strand
AAAAAAAAAAAAAAAAAAAAGCAGCAGCAAAGGTGCATTTCAGGTACAAAGGAACCAGACGTGGTCCTCGACGCGGTTTAGCTCAGCAGCCGCATGAGCGCGAGAACTCCCAGCCAGGTGAGCATCCTGTGTGCACAACCATCGCGGCTTTCATCACGCGCCAACTTCCATTTTCCGCGCACCGCCTTCTCCCCACGCGAAACACCTATGTCACGTGACAGAAAAACTCCCGCAAGCAGCTGACAAACTCCTGGGGTACAGTTTGTCCCCAGGCCACTTACAAACTGCTGTGGTTTAGATCTAAAATGTCCCTGGGAGTCTGTTCAGAAGTGGGGCTGTCGGAAGGTGACTAGATCTTGGGTGCACTACCTTCAGTGACGGGCTGATCTACTGATGAGTTCACAGCTCTGTGTTGTTAGGAAGCGGGGTCTGGTTGGAGGAGGTGGGTCGTGGGGGTGTGACCTGCGTGCCTTCTTGACCCCAGCTCCTCTCTTTGCTCTCTGCTTCCTGGCTGCCACTGGTGAGCAGCTGTCCTGTCAGACTTCCATCCTGCCATTTCTGCCAGGCCACCCTGGACCACATCCACTAAACTGTGATCCCAAGTGAACCTCTTCCTGCAAGTTCTGAGCGTGAGAGTCACATGTTCCAAGGCTACAAAGTAGCTAAACATTCTCGGAAAAGTAGAGAGAGGAGGAGCTGCTTCACTGATTCCTTGATTGATGCACAATTGTTCATTATGTGTCTGGCTTCCCACCAACCCACACTCCCTAAGGAGGACAATCACTGGCAGACACCAGAGACAGCAACAATAAAAGTGTTAAATGGTTGTCTTTTCTCTGGGCTCCAATTTGTTAATAAACCAGACTTAACAATTACCACCATTCAAAACAGAGCCAAGTATTTCAAATCAAGCAATAGCTCAAGGATAAAAAAATTTGGATTCTGTTCTGTCACTTATTTCAGTGTGGTAATTATAGTTACTGCTATCTCTCAGCATCTCTATCTTTAAAAGAAAAAGGGCATGAAGAAAAAAATAATCGAGTTCATAATGGTGTGCACGCCTGGAGGGTTCAGCGGACTTTCACTGGTTATATCTAAGCCACATGCAATGGTCTAAGTAGTTTCCTTCATGCTTACTTGCAATCTAAATATTAACTGGAAAAATAAGCAAGTCTCCACCCTATAATATCCTAATTTTTATTTTGTTATAATTGCTGAAGATAGTTTCTAAGACACAGATCCATACAACTGGGGCATTATTTTCTGTCTTACACACATGTAGAAACCACACAGTGACTGGTGCCCTACAGGGTCTACATGTTAATAAATCAGAAGCCATGAAAGAGTTAAAATACAGATGTTTCCCAGTTTTAAAAACCCTAATGTTAACAGTGTTTAAGATTCATACCAGAGGTTATAAATTTAAAAACATCTTTACATTGCTGAAAACCGTAAGTTTGCATTCCCTTAAATAAGGAGGCCCCTAAAACAAATAAATGCCCCTAAATATTTAAACATCACCAAATATTTGCAAAAACAATCAGCAGGAAGAAAAATTTCTATTTAGAAACAGATATATGTAAGTTTTGAAATTACAAATTACATTAATCGGAAAAAAGAATTTACTTTAAAATTCAACTGTATAGTAATATGGTAGTAAATACTACAATTCATTTACTCATTGATTAAAAGGCATTCTATAATTTGATAACTACTGAATACATGAACTCATTTGTCTGTGGTGGGATGGACTTGTGCATATACTGCCTAAGTGCTATATCACTGAGCTATATAGCCCATCTCCTAAATTACATTTAAATTTCAGAAGAGATGTAGACTCACACCTCAAATACCAGCACAGAAATGAAAAGCAGTATTTATTTTAACAATGAGGTGAATACTACTCGTTGATTCAGTGATTAGTACTATCTACTCTTGACACATAGTAATAAACTAAGTAGAAATTCATGAAATAAGTAATTCCAAAGGACTGATAAGAGTGTTTACCTACTGCACCGAAGGTTTGAGATCAGAAAAGGCACATACTCTATATAAACTTCAGATTAAAAGCAAAAACATAAAAAGGTTGACTTCTCTTTATTCCAATTTACAGAAGCATTTCTCTAGCTTTAATGTTATCCTCCATAGGACCTTTTAACAATGCTCACCTATGACCTGTCCTTGCTCTAAACCCTGTAACGAATCCCCAGGGATCTTGGGTGTGGGACAGGACAACTTACTACAGTCCTATGTTGTCCTCTCTTGTAGCCAACCTGGTCTAACTTTTCCACAGCAGGTCTTCACCCTCACAGCTTCCTGGGCTAGAACACTCTTCCCGTTTCTCTTGCCATCTTTAACCCATTTTCTGGAACTTGACACAAGTCAGCATCTGCTTACATAAGTCCCAAAGCAGCAGTTGTTCTTGGACCACAACAGACCACTTTCCACGGCTGAACAACATCACCCACAGAACCTGTGGTTGACTGCCTCTCCCGTGAGTGGGGAAGTGCATAAGGCTAAGATTGCGTCTGTGTGGTAACTGCTCTCCTCCAAAGCTAGCAACAACACAGGGCAGAGTGGGTACTCAACAGGAATCTGCAAAATGCGTGAGGAAGCGACTGCGTGGTAGCACGGTGATTTGAACGGGATGACTTTCCTTTTTAGATATGAGATACTTTTAGTATGTTGTTATTAAGCAAAGCTCAATAAAGATATGCAAGAGATAGGAAGAGACTAAGCCACGGTCTCTGTAAAGGGGAATGGATAACCTTTCCCCAAGATGCCAATTAGATCAACTCAGTTAAGTGTTCAACTCTTTTACATGCTTACTGTTTTCTCCTGATTTATCAATTGATTGAGAGGTACTAAAATCTCCAAGTATGCCTGTGAATTTGTCTCTTTCCCCTTTCATTTCTGTCAGTTTTGCACTGTGTATACTGGAGCTCAGTTGTGAGGCATACGTACACTTTGAGGAACCGACATCATCTTCTTTCACAATGCTTTAGGTTTGGTATGTCTGCTATTAATACATACACACCAGACTTCTTACAGGGATTTGCCATTGACTTTCAGTCTATCAGTATATACGGCCGTATGTTTCTGGTAAGCAGTATGTAGTTAAGTCATTTTAATTCATTCTGAAGATTTCTGCCTTTAATTGAGCTGTTTTGTTCATTTACTTTCCTCCCCAATTTATTTCACTGTGATATGACACTGTAATGGTTTAACCCCTCAAAGCCTCCTATACTCATAGTGAGGCTTTTCGAAGGTGTTTGGGTGACTGGGACAGCATAACTGACTTGTTTTTAGGAGGTAGGGTCTAGTCAGAAGAAATGGGTTACTGGGGCTGTGACCTGCAAGAACATACCTCCTCCCCCGTTTCCTCCTCCTTTCTCTGCTTCCTGGCTGCCACAATGGGGGCAGACTTCCGCTGACAGTTTCCTTACACCATGACTTTCTGCTTTGGAGCCAGTCAACCATGGATAAAAGAAAATGAGCCAAATAAACCTCTCCTCTCGATTGTGGGTGCTGGGTATTGTGTGCCAGTAATGAGAAAGCAACTAAGACAGACTTTGGTACTGAGAGTGGGGTTGTTGCTATGACTACCGATTCCAAATTGGCCTTAAGTACCTATGAGCAGATCAAGACTTTATATCTGAGCACTGCTAAGACTCTGCATGTCTTTACTGACTACAGCCGAGCTTTTCACACTGGAAGATTTCTGTCTCACAGCTTGACTGCTGGCTTTTCAGGGAATAGGTGGTACTTTTTCTCTCCAAACTTATATCCAGCTTCCTCTATTCCAGTGCCTTCCCATCAGCCCATGCAAGGCACTGGTGTTGCACCTGGAGAGCCCAGTCTCACCCCACCTTCAGAGTGCAAGTGGTGACTGGGGCTGTCTTGGAGAGGTGGCACTCAGCTTTCCCATTCTTTCAGCCTCAGGACCCCCTGGCATCACTCACTGAAAGTCTAAACCACCTCAGAGGAAAGGTTTTCAATTTTAAAAAATAGCAAAAGTCAGCTGCTGTCCATTTGCCAAAATCCAGATATGTTCAGACGGATTTGATTAGGCACCCTACCCTGTACGCTCGGATTCGGGCATGTTACATCTGGAGTAGGTGAAGGCCCACAGAGGGAGCTTGGTGAGCGGATGCAGGCTGACTCTGAGGTTTGGCTCCTTGGTGTTTCCATTTACCAAATATGGCTTTTTTTTTTTTTTTTGGTACCGGGGATCAAACTCAGGATCTTGTGCTTGCGAGGCAGGTGGCAGAATCACTGAGCTAAATCCCCAGCCCTGGGTCTCTTTTTTTCCCCAAGAAGAATTTAATTCATTTACATGCGCTAGAACATCCACCTATCTGATAGATCTTAAAAACAATGTTTTCATGTACTGACCACAATGGGGTTGGAACAGTATCTTGTAGTAAATTTATTTCTGGTTAAAATCAGAATTGTTTCTGTGATTGGTATGCAGCATCTTGTCTGATTTAGAATATGAGGAGTCCCTGAAGCTAACAGGGAAAATGGGGGAGGGTGTCCGAAACAGATGATTTGGTTTGCTATGGGCCAAAGGCAGTGAAAACCCAGTTCATTCATTAGGCTGGAAGGTGGCAGTCTATACCACCTACTGCCAAGACGGCTAACGAAATGACTCTCACAGACCAGTCAACTACGGCTTGCTGTTTTTGCAAAGGTTTGCACAGTTTCTGCTTTGAGCTGCGTAGCTGTGAAAAGACCATACGGACAGTAGGCCTGAACTCCTTACCCTCTGGCCCTTCAGAAAAAATATGCCACAGGCGTCAGTCTAAGGGACTAAAGCCACAGAAGAGCACAGAAATAAAGTGGAACGCCTGCTTCCGCTGGTGCTGAAGAACTTAAAGAATAAACAAGCAGCTCTGATTGTGCTTTCCTGGCTCAAGGCAGGCTAACCTAGGAACTTTCTGTGACTGTGATAAAGAGTCATTTACTTGTCGTGAAGGAATGAAGTAACACTGGAGCGAACATTTGAAGCTGTGGGAATGCATCAGCTGGACCTCTATGCCGGCACCCTGAGCTCCTCTATGGGGATTTCAGCGCTCCTGAAGGTGCGGATGTGACTGGCAGATCCAGCACTGGAAATCAGCTCAAGGCAGTAACCTCCAGCACCCAGCATGTGCAAGACACTGCAGACATCAAATGCTCCTTTTCTCTTTGCTCCCTCGATCCCTAATTCTACATGAAGTCCACTCATGGTGAATTTCACAACTTTCTCTATACGAGGATAGAACTGGGGGAGGAAGTGGAGGAGAAAACCTGGACTTGGAACTGGTCACAGTAACACCGGAAACCCTGGCTGTGAAAGCTGTATTATGGAGGCATTTTGGGGGACGGGGCGGGTAGATGTATTGGAACCCGAGTATGCACTGATGTCGGGCAGCCGGAAGGGTGGCTGAAGGAGCCATCTGTCCTTCCTTTTTGGTCAGAAAGCATGTGAACCCTTTTTCTTTATTTGTGTATCTCCCACTTTCTGAGTCCTGCGTCCATACAGAGCCCCTTTAGAGGAACTCAATATACCAGATGCTCTCCTCGAGGCCTTCCTGGGAGCTGGGGGGCGTGGTTAGAGAACCAGACCACGGCAGAAACAACTGAGGCTCACCCTCTGCAATGAAGGCATCTGAACAAGATGGTGCTGCAGGCAAAACCATGAGGGTGGGAAGTCTAGTGTCCAGGGCAGACTGCAACACGGATGTGAGAGTGTAGTTTCCTCCCCTATAGTGTCACTGTGGTGGCAGGAGCTGCTTTTCCTGACATAGCCCTAAAACTGGCTCCCTAACACCTTTGGGAGTGCAAGAGCTACCCAGAGGCATTCTAATAAGTTCCTTTTTATTGAAATCGACAGAGGAAGATCCTGTTCCTTGTGAATTAGAATGGTGACTGATATGCTGGGTAACTGAGAGCATAGTTTCCATGATCTCACATAGTAGCTGTTACTAATTGAGACAACACAGATCAGTAGGCAAGGAAGTCAAAGTTTCAGGTGACTGTGACTAATTCTCTGGGTCAAATAAAATTCCTGACAGCAGCTTATTTATGTTTTCCCCTTCCCCTAAGGGTAGGGGAAGGGGGAAAATAAATGAATTGAGGGCTCCAGCTGATGAAAGTCTTCTGATCACTGTTTTATTTTGAGAATTTATTTAAGATTTCTATAACCCCCTGAGCTTTCTAATTTCTTTTTAACAATCAATAACTTCTATCAATAGGGTTTAATTTCTCCTTTACTGCCTGAGTTTTAAGATTTAAGATGGACTAGAATGCTTACTATTGATTTAATTCTACAAAGCTATTTATGGTAAAGCTTTCCTTATAGAAAAATTGATCCTTATTCTTCTTCATAATAAAGATCAAAGGTCCTCTAAGTTTTTTCTTAATAAAGAAACAAGTGGGGTCTCTTTTGGGAAAACAGAAGACCGCATTTTTTTCCTCTGCTTTCCTTAGTGAGAAAGAGGATGCTAATTTTTCTGCTACATATCGACTGCAATCAAAGACCATCCATCCAGCTTACATTTCTGAAGAATAATTGTGGCTGTGGGAAATCTTTTCTCTGACAGAAGTTAATAAACAAGTGACACTAATACTACTAAGAAATATTTATCTTTAAGCTAATTAAGTGCAGAATTCACAATTTGATCTTTGCAATGTCTAATTTTATCATAAATTCAACAAAGTGAAGTTATATCATTTTTATAGCCAATGTTTCTGGGAGGTGTCATTCCTAAGAATAATAAATGGCTCATACTTCTAAATTTCTTTCGGGTTTTAGTTTATAGCTCTGTCAATTAGGAAAGTTCACTTCATTTCTCTGGGCCTTAACTTCTCTCATATTAAAATGAAAATGACAATTTTATTTACCCTTCATGAAAATGGGAGCTGTTAGTAGACGCTGTCTGAATTGAAGGCTTCAATGAATTTGTTACAGAATGTACTGGTAATTTTCTATGTTTGTTTTTTCCTAGTGTGGATTTTTCCTCCTTCCCATTTGAGCTGAAAATGCTATCAGAAACTGGAATAGGAGTAAATCCTTGGTTTTCATTTGCAAGATGAGTTACAGATGATAACTGGGCTTTTTATTTGTGGGGGTTCACATCATGAGTTCATTTTCTTGTTCTTTTTCTCTTTTTTGTTACCAGAGATTGAATTTGGGCCCTTGTGCTTGTGAGGCAGGTGGAGGCACCACTGAGCTAAATCCCTGGCCCCATGAATTCATTTCCGAGAAAGTTCAGTAGTGTTATGTACTTCTTACAAAATCAGTATTCATTTATCTAATGTAATTCCTAACTTTAACTTAAATGCATAAGACTGGTGGTTAAAGGAATCAAATCTCAGGACTTTTGGGCTGGGGATTTAGCTCAGTGGTGCCACTGCCTGCCCTCACAAGCAAAGGGCCCAAGTTCAATCCCTGGTACAAAATGAATAAATAAATAAAAATTCAGGACTTTTACTAAATTCATCTGTATCCAGAATGACTATGTGGAGAGATAAGGTCACGTGCCGGGCAGTGTGAAGAGTCCTTAGTGAGTAGCTCCAGGATGCAGTAGAAAGTGTGGAATTAAGTGCAAGGGAAGAAGAGCCAGGGGGACTCAGAGGAAGAAAAATCCTTGCATAGGGAGGAAACTGAAAAGCCTTCATAGGGGAGCTGGAGGAGAAGCACGTGATGAGGGGGAGAATCCAAGTCAGGTGGAGAACAGAGGAAGTCCACAAGGCAGGAAGCAAAGGCATAAACGATGAGGGCATGGAAGAGAAGGTAGCTTAGTATGAAGTTGCACAAAGCAGGGAGAGATACACTTGAGGAAGTAGAGCTCTATTAAGGAAGACTGTTCTCTAAGTAAACAGAGAAGCAACCTTATCTCACGTATCAGATAAAAACAAAAGTGCTTATCACAGTGTCTAGGTGGCACTGGCAACATGTATATGGTTTCCCCATGTATAATGGTCAAGGGTTCAACGCTGCACATTGGCACAATTAGACCGATAAAGTTCTATAGCAACAAAGACAAAGTGGGTGCTACGCAACAGCTTCCCCCAAAGGCCAGGAAATCCTTTCAGAAGTGAGACCCCTAACTCTACAGAACACTATCCCAACAGTGCTCTTTACTTCGTCAATGATCTTACACTACAGAGAGAAAATCTCCTCCTTCATTCTAAAGAGGCTGCTGTGCCACGACTTCAGAATCACACCAAATGCCTGCAGAAAAAGAGGGCCAACAATGCAATGGAGAAAACCAAACTTTCAAAAGCATCGAGTCGTCTCAAAACAAATATTTCCATTAAATGATTTCACAGGTACTGGTAATTCTGGTGCTCCAAAGAGAAAACTAAAACTTTCAATGCCTTTAGACACTCAGGTATAACATTGGAAACTCACAGAATATCTTAGCATTTTGCATTTTGTACATCAAGTGATAAATGGTAATTATAACTGGGTAGATGGACTTTTGGATATTATGTCTTAATTTGTATTTTTCTGTTTTCTAAATTTTTTATTAAAGATATTAAAGTTGTACTAAACTCAAACATTTTAGATTACTTTCCTTATTTCACATTTAATGTGTGTCAAACTCCACAGAAATACCACAGGGAACAAGAGATGGGATTCTGCCCTGCAGACCTCGGGCTGTATCTGCTCTGCTTGTTTAGAATCACCATCTTGTTTTTTATTTTCTTTTTGGCCAAAGTTAATAAAATAGCAATGTTTTCAGGGACCAGCCCTGACACTAGGCCGCTTTCACCTGATTTTCACACAGTTACATTGCTACCCAACATGGCACACTGCCGCCACGTTACCTGTCAGAGAACTTCCTCCACTACCAGCCCCCAAAGTGCTTCCCTACACCCAAGTCACACTTCGGCTCTTTATGCTCCTTACTAAGAACATTACCTTTACTTGTTAAAAAAAAATCTACATCCACTGTCTTTCTCACTACAAGCTATGTTTGAAGAGCGCCAGAACTCTTATCTTAAATTTGCGGTACAAGCAACCTAGGATGAGGTGAGGCTAAAGAAGGTGGGTCATCCTGAGCTGCCTAAATGTGGGTGGTCAGGGGTTGCCGCTCTCTGGCCTAGGGGGATGTGATGGCATATATGCACTGCTACATTTTAAAAGGCCAGAAACCTTGTTCATTCTGAAGGTCGTCTGGCTCCAATGGTCCTGGCAAAAGGCTGTAAGCCCGAGTTCCTTTGTAGGATATTTTTTCTTTCTTTTGTGACACTGGGGATTAAACCTAGAGCTTCCTGCGTGCTAGGCAAGTGCTCTACCACTGAGTTATATCTCAACCCTGGTTTTTAAAATTTTTAGAATCTTACAAAGTTGCCCAAGACTGGACTTAAGCTTGTGATCCTCCTGTTTCAGCCTTGTGAGTAGCTAGGATTACAGGTGTACACCACTACAACTGGCTTGTATGATGTCCTTTAGTTGATTTATCTCTACTATCAAACATTTCTAACTTAATACTAACCATTTGGAAAAGGAAAAGCTGGCTGAAAATGAGTCAAGAGTAAAGAAAAGTAGAAAAATGGAAAAATGTACAAAAATGCTTAAAACGCTGCAAATATTACAAAATTGGACCTTGGCTCCTGACTAGTAATAGGAACTTTAGATTCAGTAGCCATGTGGATGAGATTACATTCATAAAAAGATATAATACTATCTCCTATTAAGAATTTAGGACATATTTACTCAGTATTCTTACAACGCCTACTTGTTAAGTATCCATCCAACAACAGGTGTGGAGGTTACAGTATGATGGGGCACACATTTCAGAGGCCTCTAGGCAGAGACCTGCATGTTAATGTCCTTCCTGACAGAGATGCTACCACTTATGTCTCTCTCTCTTTTTTTTGGGGGGGGGCAGGGAGCAAATTCAGGTCCTTGCACTTGCAAGGCAGGTGGCTGAACCTCTGAGCTAAATCCCCGGCCCACGTCCCTTTATTTATTTGTAGGTATTTTAGGATACTATGATCATCTCCTCCTTAAAGTATTCCTTCTTTGCAAACCCTCTTACAACATTCTAGATCTAGATGGAGGGAAATAAAAGATTAAATAATTAAATTCATTAAATAAAATATACACTTTATTCTTCTGAGCTCCAAATGTCAGTTTTGTGTAATAAAACGTCAGAGAACGTTGAAGTGGGGCGGTACTGTCACGTAATACGGAATCCCTTCTCTGTTCCCCTCCTCACTGCCCAGGTTTTAGAATTAAAAACGAGTAGGTAAATAAATATCACTGTGGCCAAGTGCCGCTTGATTTCCTCATGAGCTCCTGATTTGTTTGGAACCAGGCCGTCCCCACTGAGTGCGGCAGTGTTACACCATAGTCCTGCTGAGCTCATTTCAGGAGTGGGGTTCTGCCTTCCCCGTTCCTGATGGAAGGGATGGCCAAACATTTACGAGGAGCAGATACAAGGGAACAGGAAAAGAACTTATGTAGCAGGATAGATTCTTCAGAGGAATTTGGTAGTTTTTGAAAATGGTACTAAGTTATAGAGAAGGAAGACAGGAAACCCACATGAAAAATTTATAAAAACTTGTTGTAGCTACTCTTTCTGTTGTCGTCTCCTCAGAATTTGGTCACAAAGCATGTAAGGTGGAAGCAGAGAACAAGCTGTTTTTTCCACAGTACCAGGAATGAAACGCTGGGCTTTCTGGGGTGAGCAACATTCCCGGGCCTTTTTACATTTCTTTATTTTGAGACAGGATGTTGCTAAGCTGCCCAAGTTGGGATCAAACTTGACATCCTCCCAGTCTTAGCCTCCCAGAGCGCTGGAAGGGGAGATACCCCCACCGTGTCCAGCAACACGAGCTTCTGAGGCTTACCGGGCAGTACCCTGAGGCAATGCCCTCTGGCTCTGTGAAAGGGAGGGACAGTGGTGAACGTGAGGGGAGGCGTTTCCTGGCCACCAACTTTTCACCTTCCTAGCACATGCTTGAGTTTTTGTTCTGTTAGCCTGCTCCAGGAGCAGCCTCTGGCTCTGTCTGGGATAGCTAGTGCTGGGCAGTCCCATGAAGCACTCTGGAGGAAGGTGTCCCTATTTTCCCCTTCTTTTTAGCAGTCTTAATGACTGGTATAGAACAATGCCCACAAACTGATGTAGCTTACATTGAAAGATCAAAAAAGAAAGGAAATACTGAACACGGTCAAGAAGTAGAGTAATGAAGAAAAAGAAAAAAAATACTTTGCTACAGTTGCCTTTCTAGAGCTGCCTCGCTTGCACCTATGGCACAAAAGTGTAGCTTTGTTGTTAGAGAACTGTTATCCTGGGGTCAAATTCCCAAATGTGCTTATAATCAAATTCTTCCTACAGCAATTATTGTCTACATGCATGATGTTAAGTATATGTTTTTCCAGTATCTAATCTTTTAAAAGTCTGACAGTAGGTACGTGGCTAGCCCTGTTACAAATTAAAATATTTCCAGGACAGAGTAAGTGTTATGAATGCCAGTTATGAATAATGAATACAAATGCAGACTCCAATTAAAAAAGAAAAAGAAACAAGTGTGTACCCATCACATGCATTTGATTAAAAGATGCAGTTCTAGTCATCGGCCAAGGAAAATAAGGTTGAGCAAGTCTGTGTTGCATACCTGTCATTTAAAGTTACTATTGACTCAGGCACTGACTAGTTTCTGTGAAACTCACCTGCAAGCAAATTGCCAGGTTCACTCTACAGCCAAACGAAGTGCTGACCGCCCGCGGATGGAGGCCCAGGTCTTTGAACAGCTTGGAAAATGACTGTGTGAGCGCAATTCGAGGCCGTTCTTCGGCCACAACCACGCAGGTCCTTACTCTCGACAAGTCCAGTCCTCGGGCCTAGAAATAAGCGACAATAGGTCAGCCCTCACAGTGCTCAGCTATGTGTAAGCTGGACACCCCTTCCCTCGAAATCCCACAGGCAAACAGCAAACTCAACACAAAACTTTATTTCTAGGGTACATGACTCATTAATCACTGCAGGATGTTGGTGTTAAAGATCCATACCAGTATTCTAAACACTGAAACATTTTAAACAGCAGCAAGAATCAAGGTCAAGAAACATCAGAGGAAAAAGGTGAAGGAAAAGCAATTTCTGGTATGGAAGCACAGGGCCTGGGAAAGGAGAAAGCTTTGTGTGCACTGTCACGAGCATGGACCGAGTGCATACTGCGCTGAAATGAGAAAACGTACGTCTTTAAGAATGCAACGCTTAAGATGTTTAGACACTGTCATAACGACAGCTCTCCATTTATGACCCATGAGACAGAGATCAGATAAACTCTCACCAAGCACATCTTAGTTTCTGTGGTGAGCACATTATTAAGCACATCTCAGTTTCTAGACCACATTCAACCAGCTGAGTAAATCAGCAAAAATCTGAGGAGGAGGAATTCAAGGATACGCGCGTGAAAGTCTTGGTGATACAAGTCTTGGGCAGAGCTGAGCAGAGTGATTAGTGACATCACTAAAGAGGAGGGTGCGTGGTGATAACGCTGTCTTACACTGGGAATCAGAGCTGAGTAAACCAAACCATTTGGTTCCTCAAACATTCCAAGATGGTCTCAACACAGAGTAACTGAAATGGACCCTAGATGGGAAGCAAACAATGCAATATTTGTTTTTTCAGGACAGGGGATTGAACCCAAGGTTTTACACACATCATCCAGTGATACACTGAGCTGTACTGTCAGCCCTTAAGGTGACTTTAACATTCGAATGTGGGAGACACACACAGAAGGAAAATTTAAATCTGGGTGATACCAGTTCCACATTTATACGTGTAAATGTCTGACAGGAAGCACAGCACAGGGTTTGCCAGGCTGAGTTTGGAGAAAGAGATACAACATTTGGTTATCAAGGGTAGGACAAGTTGCTTAATTTCCCTGAGCTCAAGTTGCTCATCTTTAAAATGGAGACAGTAATGGTTCCTATCTCAGAGAGCTGCAGTAGATTACATAAATACGCAAAATGCTTGATAATCACTCAACTGTGACACTACTCCACTTCAGTGACTTATTTGTGTACCAATGGGAACAGTCCATGAAAACGTACTTAATCATTCTACAGTGTGATATAGATGGACATATTCTGCTTTAACTTTTCTGTATATATGACTTCAAATCATTACATATTTATGTAACTCAATATCAAAGTTGCACTTTTTCTGTTCAAACCTAAGGCATTAAATGTGAATATCATTAACGTACTGCTTCAATATTTGTATGTATAGAATTCATATGCATCGCACACAAACACAAATGTAATCTGTAGAGATACAAAGGCTTACACACTGGACAATGAACAGTAGTTGAAATATAATTGAAATGGGTCATACGATTATTTCCTCCCAGTTACCTGAAATTAAAGACTATATAATTTACTATGAAAATATATTTATATGTAAATGGAGAAAGACACTATTATTCTTATGTAATGATCATATAAAAAAAAAATATATATATATATATTTTTTTTTTAACCACATACACTGTTTACCCAATTGTAAGATAAACATCCAGACCTCCAAATCAGGGTCCTTCCAGGAAAACCAAAATGAGTGGCTCCTCTCAAACCATCCTACTTAAACATGTAGTATCAGATAAACTTCACTGAAAACCTTAGCTCACAAAATAAAAAGCAAATTTACGATCTTTCAAGTAGAACTAGTGGAATTTAAAATATCAATAAAATGTTTTACATTCTTGTTTATTATTCTGCATGGCAGTGGGAAACTATTCATGGTTACAAATTTCTTTTTGTGCTTGAAAACAATCTACAAGGATCAGGCGGCGGGCCCCACCGGGGCTCTTTGGGGCACTGTCCTGAGCACATCCATCTGTCAGGGTGCACCGGGGCTGCGAGGCAGGGCGCAGTGCTGCTTACCTTCAGGGATTCTGTCTGTGAGCCCAGCCCCTTGGTACACAGCTCCATCACCGAGTAAGAGCAGAATGTGTCCCGGACTTTGTACTGGCTCACAGCCAGCAGCCACAAGGCCGGGTTGGTCTCCAGTTCGGAAGGTGGAATCAGGATGGACTGGTGCCCGGAGTAAACGCTGCAGTGGGACAAGACAGGCCATCAGGACATGTGCGTGGCAAGGCAGGGAGGGAGGGACACACTCACCTCTGAGAAACAGGTGACTTCCAATAAGCCCTTCTGTTATTTCTAAGAAAGGGATAGTAAAACAACTCTACAAAAGCAAATCATGCTTTTGAAGACATTTCACAAAGCCTACAAGGACTATAGGAATGATAAAACAGATCACTGCGATCTTTGGTACTTATTTAAAACATCTATTTATTTGCTTGTTTGTTTGAAACAGGGTCTCACTATGTAGTTGAGACTGACCCGGAACTCACTATGTAGCCCAGGCTGGTCTCAAACTCACAGTGATCTTCCTGCCTCAGCCTCCCAAGTGCTGGGACTACAGGCTTGCACCACCACGCCCAGCTTATTTAAAACATCTAAAAGCTGTGACACTGTTAGGTTTCTCTTGATGCTGCTATATTAACAAATCAGATTCTCTTGGAGTGTAATTTTTTTTTTTTTTTTTTTTGGTACAGGGGATTCAACTTGGGTCCTTGTACTTGAGAGGCAGGCAGTGACAACACCAAGCTAAATCCCTGGCCCATCAGATCCTTTTTTATAGGAGAGACACAAGTAGCACATTTTGATAGAAAATCTAGAAGTTCAGAATAGGTGTTGCAAACCACAGGTGTTGCTTAATTTTGTAAATCCGGGTTTCTTTGGGGTTTTTCAGGAGAGGCACATCGTCACCCATTTTTTTAAATACAGTCCTCAGAAGCCTTGAGCTGAGTGGTTGGGAGAGATCAAACTCTAAAATTTTATTAAATGGGAATTAAATTTAAAGAGTGGGTTATCCTGGTTTAGAAAACCAACTTTGAGAAAAACAAAATTATGACCATTAAAGGAAGTTAGTCACGAAATCTTAAATTTTGACGTGTACTTTAAAATAGTCCAAAGTAATCACCAAACAACTTAAAATACTCATTTCTGATCTTCATATTAAAGAATACTTAGAGCAAAGAAGAAAATGATAGATTGCATATTTTAATTCACCATTAATGGTGTAAATGGGTATTCAAAAAAATGAAGTACTTGCCCAAACTGTATTTTTTTAATGGCTATATTGGTTGCTTACTGTGAATTAACATTAATACATGCCATATGGTGATAAAATATCCCAGATAAATCACCTCTTCATATTTAAATGAAAGGGATCTCCGAGCTATTTAAAAGCTCATAAATCAAACTGCACATCAGGCCTCATTAAGCACTGAAGTCATTTCCTCTTTAATGTGGCCAATCTCATTTTAAACATTTCAGAACTGTTTGCAAAGAAGCCAAATGGTTAAAAAAAAAAAAAAAAAAGTAAGGAAATGAGGCTGGCCCACAAAATGTACTTTAAACAGGACCCTGTGTATGAAAACTTATTCTTCAGGGAAAAAGACAAAGGGCATTTGGGGGCAGGTTTCTATTTCTTTCTGTATTTCTCTATTCCAAAGTTTCATTTATTTTTTTAAAAGGAAATATAGCTAACACTGACCTTTGTTGTAGCCTTTTCAAAGGTTTAATCATTGGCAAACTGAGAAGCTAGACTCATCAGGGAAGAAATACTGGTCCTTAAATTATTACTCTGCTGTAAATTGGATATTTTTGTCTTCACAAATATGTAATCTTTACCATTTTAACCATTTCTAAGGTATACTCCAGTGGCCTCAAAACTATGACCATTAATACTACTCCCAAAACTTTTTCTTTACCACATACTGAAACTATACCACCTTAGGCACTAATTTCCCATTTTTCTCTCCCCCAACCCCTGGTATCCTCTACTCTGTTTCTCTGTTTGAATCTGCCTGTTCCACATACTTTATGTGAGTGGAAGTGTGCAACAATTTTTCTCTTCCGTATAGCTTATTTTACTTAGCACGTTTTAAGGTACCAGTGTCTAAGTCAATTTCAATTCTTTTGGGCATATACCTAAGGACTATGATTCCTGAGTCACACTGTAATTTTGTGTTTCACTTTTTAGAGAATTCTCAAGCCATTTTTATAGAATTTTATACCTCAATAGTTTTTTTTTTTTTTTTTTTTTTTTTTTTTTTTTATTTTGGGTTTTTTTTTGGTAGCAGGGATCAAACTTGGGGCCTTGTGCTTGTGAGGCAGGGGACGGAACCACTGATATAAATCCCCAGCTACACCCTCAACAGTGATGTACAAGCATTCCAATTTCCCCACATTCTCACAAACACTAGCTATTTTCAGTTCTTTTAAAATCAAACTATAGGGCCAGGGATTTAGCTCAGTGGTTCGGTGGCCTGCCTTGCAAGCGCAAGGACACGAGTTCAATCCCCGGTGCCAAAAAATAAATAAATAAAATAAATAAATAAATAAAATTATAATTGTTGTAATGGGTTTGAAATAGTACCTCATTGTGCTTTTGATCTGCCTTCCCTATGGAAACATACAAATTATTTTTATAACCAATATATCAAATCAGTAAAATCCCATCATAAAACTTACAATTCTATCAAATGCTCACTAAGATCTGTCCTTAGGAAATTAACGTAGGTCATTCCATAGAACAATATTAAAGTTATTCATTAGAAATCAAACAGCATCATACAAGAATATTTGAATAACAAAGTAGACTTGTACATTATTCAAAAGACTACATATTACAAGTAACTTTCTATTGAACAAAATCTCTGTACAAGTTTAACCTTGCTCTTGACATCCATAAGAGCAAGCTTTTTATCCAGACCTAAGGTTCTTTATACTCAGGGTCTAATTCAGAACAGCAGTCAAGATCGGCTTTCCAGCATGTCATGTTTTCTCACTTTTCAGACAAATCGTGTTACTCTCCAAACAGCCTTCCAAGACATACACCATGGGCCTGAACACAAGCTACACATCTTAGCTCCAGAAATACACCTAGAGGAAAACCTATGCCTCTTCTGTCCACCCCACACACAACACCTCTGCGCTGTTCCTGGACACCTGCTGTCTCAGCCAGGGCTGTCAACGCCAAGACAGACAGGACACCACTTTCCATTCGCTCCTGAGACCCTTGTACCAACAGCTTCACCAAGCATTCCTCCTAGATGCAGGTGGCCTCTCATAATGCTCATGAAGAGGACATTCCCACTGGGGCTGATGCTGCTGAAGTGCAGTGCCCCTAGACCCTAGGTGACTCTGAATTACATCCTTATTGGTTAATGTGCCAGCTCCAATTAAAAGCCTCAAGGTAGCAATGACCACGAAGAAATAAAAATAAATGGAAATTTTACTTCTGCTGAATGGATATTAAATGAACAATCTCAGGGCCAAAAATAGTGTTATATACCTGGTAACAGCCTACGATCTAACAAGCCTGCACATTATATATCATATAAATCATAATTATCCACCAGGAAACATTATGTGTCTTTCCACTCTGGGAAGCAAAGGAACACAGTGTTTCTATTAACATCAAATGTTATTCATCCCGTTCACGAATCAGGGTTAACAATACTACCTCAATTAGATGTTTTATAGGCTTTATATTACAACTGAAATTTAAGCAGCTACTCTTTCACACTAAGGACTTCCATTTTCAATGCCAGGTACCAACATGCTTAATAACATCTGAGCCCTGAATCTCAGGGAATAAAAACAGAGGTACAATCTTGTGATACTTTTCCTCTTAATGCTGACAATGTGCCATTTCAATATTGTTCCCAGGATTTTACTTTGTAAATGCTACCATGGGGAGATTCAAAATAAAGAAAATTAAATCCAAATAATACATTACTAGCTTTCTCAAGAATACACACCAAGATTAATGATTTGCTTGATCAAAACTGTCAGCACACAAAAAAGGTTCGGCCTGCACTGTGAATTCCAGGATAGAGAATTTCAGCATATTTGTGTAAAGTAAATACAGTTTAATCTCCTTCCTTATTTATAAGGAAGTAAAAAATAAGAAAATTAATCCTAATAGAAAATACAGAGGCCGGGCGTGGTGGTGCACGCCTGGAATCCCAGCACTCTGGAGGCTGAGGCAGGAGGATCGCTGAGTTTGAGACCAACCTGGACTACATAGTGAGTTCCGGGTCAGTCTCAACTACATAGCAAGACCCTGTCTCAAAAAAACAAAAAAAATTAAAAAAAAAAGAAAGAAAAAAACAGAAAAGACTTGACTCATGCATTTTTCACTCGCCTTTATCTTCACCATTCATAGTTGGCCCCATTACTAACCCTAGTCCCAGCCAATCATTATTTTGTGTCTATAAACAACCCGAATGATCTAAATATCTGTCCCTATGGTAGACCCTGGAGGGGAGACAGGCAGTCTCCAAAAATAGCATATAGGTCTCGTGGGTAGTACAAGCAAAGAAGCAGAGGTTGGCCACTTAGGTGTATTTCTGGAATGAAGGTGGTATTTGGTTGGCTTTCTTCATCTTTTCGGGGTATTTCATATAGTCATGTAGCATGTGGCATTTTCAGTCTGGTTTCTTTCGCTTAGCATGAGGCATTTCAAGGTAACTCATTTTGTAGCAGTATTACATTATGCAGAGATGACAAATGTTTATCCACTCATCTGCTGATGGGCACCTGGACCCCTGCCCTGCCATCTTCGCCTTTGACTAAGGTTCTTCTGAGCAATTCTATCAAGTCTTTATGCAGATATACGCTTCCTTAGCTTGTGAGTGGATGCCTAGGAAGGGAACTGATAGGTCACATGGTAAATTTATAAGTTATGCAAAACAGTGGTTTTCACATTTATGCTCCCACCAACAATGTGTAAGAATTATAGGATTTTCACATTTTTGGTTACTGTTGCTTTGTAGCATAAGTTTGAAATCAGCAAATGTGAGGTTCTCAACTTTGTTCTTTTCTGCAGTTTGATTGTATCTGTTGTAGTGGGTGTGAAGTATGTCTCACTGTGGTTCCACTTTGCATTTCCTTAATTAATGCTGACCATCTTTTCACATCCTTACTGGCCATTTTCTGTGTTCTTTTGGTGAAGTATACAGTGCACTGAAGTAGCTTCTCCACATTTAAATTTTAAAAGTTCATTAAAGACTTGTTAAAGTAATTCACCAGATACATGATATGCAAACAGTTTTCCAGAACGTGGCTTTTAACCGTATCTTTTGATATGTTAAAATTGTAAAATTCACCTTAGTCCAATTAAGCGGTATTCCTCTCACGTGTTACAACTTTCTTACTACCTAAAGAACTCTCTGCCTAAACCCAAGACCATGAAAGTTGAATCCTGTGTTTTCCTCTAAAGCTTTTGTAATTGTTGGTCATTAAGATTTATGATCCATAGCTTCTTGGCCTTTTGGCTAAGATCAAGTGAAGATTTATGATCCAACTAAATCATGTATATGACAAAGGTTCTATTAATCTGTTAACAGGTAGCTGTTAATTTTCTCAGTATCATTAGTTTAAAAGACTATTTTCCCTAGTGAACTGCTTTGGTACCTTTGTTAAAAAAAAATCAACTGACCATAAATGTTATAAAGTTTTATTTCTGGCCTGTCAGTTCAGTTCACTAGTATCTATCTACCTACCTACCTACCTACCTGGCTACCTGTATCAGTCTATCTGTGAGACAATATTGCAATGCCTTGGTTACTGCAATTTTGCAGCAATTTTTGAAATCAGGAAATGGTAGTGAATTCTGTAACTCTGATATTCTATTTCAAAATTGTTCTGGCTACTAAAGCTCCTTTGTATTCTTTTGAGGATCATCTTGCCAACTTCTGCAAAAAAGCCTGCTGGGATTTTGACAGGAATTACACTGGGTCTATAAACCAATTTGGGGAGAAATGCTATTTTAATGATGCTGAATCTTCTAATCCATAAATACATACTTTAGAAAACAAGTACGATCTTAGAAAATATTTTGTAATGATTATATCAATGAGTCTCATGTAAACAATCATTAATGACTAATGGTAGTGTTAGAGTGAAGACACAGTTTGTATTAATTTTTATTTTTAAGCATTCATAAAGTTAGAGAGTTCACCAACCTGATGCCCCCATCAACCCCAAATACTTAAGAGGAAATTTCCAAAAACAAGTATATTTTTCCTCAAAAACCAATTAGGCCATTAAAACAGAAAAGTTATACATTTCTTCCATCCAAGCACAAACCCTAATCAAGTTGTATCAGTTGTCCCGATAACATCTTGTATAGGAAAACGAGCCAGTTCACATGTGCAGAGCTTACATGTTGTGACAAACATATTCTGAAGCTTATAGGGACTCTGTGGTCACATGTCCCCTCGACTCGTGTGCCTGAAGACTCCTCGTCATTAGACTCAGGTGAAGCATCCTTGGTGGCAGGAGAGATGGCGCTTTCCTTGTCCAGGCCATGTGGTGGTGTGGGGCACCACTGGTGAGGTTCACTCTGATCTCAGTTCAGGTGTCTCCACTGTGAGGTTTCTCTTTCCTTCTTCATTATTTTGTGGATGGCTCTAAGTCCTTTTTCCTCATGAGGCTTTCACTTTGCTCATTATTTATATATAACTAAACAGTTGGATAATTTCCTATTTTAATCAAAATGCTGCAATCACTGCAATCTTTATTTTGATGCACAACTTGTTCCCAATTTGTCCAGAAAGAAGTCCTTCAAACTATCTCTTCTGTTCTTCTGACACAGCCCCACATATATGAAAAGCACGATTCCACAGTAAGACACCTAACTGCAATTCAGCTTCACAGGGTCTACTGCATTTTTTTGTATTTATGAAGATCTTTGCCAATACGAAGGGACCAGGTTTCCATTATTCTTGGGATACTGATTTATTTTTAATCCTTATGGATGAAGCTAATCTCCTCCATTGCAGCTGAACCCCTGCACTTCCTCCCCTGCATGGCTCCCACAGTCCATGCCAGCGCAGGCTGCTGTTGTGATACCGTCTTCCTCCTGGGCTGCTTCGATGCTGTGATCTCTCCCTGCCCTGCCCACACACGTGCATGGCCTCAAGAGTGACAATTCCTTTTCTGGGAACCTTCACTGCCTCTTCTGCCTGACCCTCCTCCCAGACCTGCTGCATGGTGTGGGAAAGGGTGGTTTTTACCATCTTTACCTTTCATATCAATGAGTACATATCTGTGAATTCCGTGGGGCAGGAGGTCTGGGGGACTGCGCAAGCAGAAGGCCATCCACTCACTGGCTGTGCCTTTTGTTAGTCCTCTGCCAAATGAGCACAGTGCTCTCAGAGATGCAGAGGGCAGGGCCTCCGCCTTTCTGCTTGGTTGGGTATGGATCTCATGGCCATTTGATGCAGCTGAGGAAATGGTGTTCTGAACTATTTCCCAAGGGAAGAAAATTACTCACGATGTTACTGCATTGGGATTTAAAGCCAAAAATATTTTGGAACGTTTATTTAATGCTATTTTCTTTTTCAAGAAGTTTGCCTTAATTAGAATGTCAGTGTCTTCCAAAAATACAATATTAGATTTTGAATCCATTTTAATATCCTAGAAGAGTATTTAAAGACATGAGAAAATGTCCACTATAGACTATTAAAACAAAATTATAAACAATTTCATACTATAGCATCTCAATGTTACAGATTAATATTTGTAAAATTATAAGCATAAAGATTTCTGGACACAATTGTGTAACATTTGTACTTGCTTTAAGATGCTCCATTAAAAAAGTAGAGAGGGCCGGGGATTTAGCTCAGTGGTCCCACCGCCTGCCTCACAAGTGCAAGGGCCCGAATTTGATCCCCGGTACCAAAAAAAAAAAGTAGAGAAACAAAATTGGCAAGATGTTCATAAGTGTGGCTGGTTCACAGGCACAGGTGTGTATTCTAGCATATTTTATACACTTGTATGTACCTGAAGTGTGAAAAGTATGCTACTAATTAGAAAATAAACTGAATGCCAAAATGCCAAAATGTTAATTGTAGATATCAGTACCACCATGTAGTAGGCAGTACACATACTGACACCAGTATTATTTTCTGTGTATTTCTAAATTTTCTATAATGAATAGGAAAAAAATGCCATAAACAAGCATTTATCCCACCACATGTTCACTCTGTAGAGGTCTGCTGCGTACTTGCTATGAAAAGCGCAGCTGCTAGAGAAGAGCAGCAGCCCCAGAGGCGAGTTCAGGCCCCAAGGAGCTCACCATGTACTTCCCAGCTGAAGGTCCTCCCTGCCCTAAGAAAGGGAGGAGACCAAACAAGGGGAGAGCTTGTGAGGTCCAACAGTTCAGCAAGAATGCCAGTGGGTATGATCACCAAGTTTAAGGGTGTAAGATCCAAGCCTCAGCCTTCTGGTGGTGAGAAAAAAAGGCCTGCAACCTTCTAGAATGCATAAGCAGCTACTGTTTCTATAGATTTCCTTTGGACTTCACGGAGCTGCTGCAGAAAGCAGAATGCCACCGTGGGTGCTGCTCTGCCCCCAAAAGCTGGTCCTCAAGGAGAGGCACAAGGACAAGAGTTTCTGCATTTGGCACAAACCAGTCCTCTTCGGGAGGTGGCCGTACTTGGGGCTGCCTGGCAGGGCCAAAGATGTAGAAGGAAGACATATGGCTTCTTTCTGTAAAGTTTATTTTAAGGATATTAAAGACTCTCACCTGCAGAGGCACCAGAGGACAAATCCAAGTCCACAGTAAGGGTCCAAACAGATGGCCACTTCTCTAGAAGGGTAAAGCTCACACTGCAGCTTAATAGATCGGCAAAAGGCACTGGTGGCTGCGTGAGACATCTGCAAGACAGTAAGGTGACAATAAATGCACAACCTGTGATACCAGGGTCCAGAGCCACCTAGGGAACAACACAATTGCACTAATGGATGACACTGAAGGCTAAATGCCCCAAAGAGGTTTTCCCAACAAGGACCAAGTGCAGTGAACAAATGTTAGGCGACAGTGGATGATGACGTTCTCAATAAATAAGCCATACTCAATACTCTCTGGTCCTCAAGGAGCTAACAGCAGCAGCGAATGAAATAACGCCGTTCTGCACTGGAGCAGCAGGTCCTAAGTACAGGAGGCCTTGAGATCCCACGACAGCCTTAAGAGCAGGTAGAGAAAGTCTCATGGTTTAGGCCTAGTCCTGCAGTGAGACCATGCCTTGTCTCTGGGACGGTTCAGGGCACCACAAGGCAGTAGCCTGCATATCTGTCAAATATGACTGGCCTGTCAGATATCTGATGAATCCCATCTTAATGTTTCGGAATGGAAGCTCCGAGAAGCCAAGTATGTACGGTGAATCACTTAAGCGAGAGCTGGAATGGGAGCTGGCCTTCCTACACCAAGCTCAACACCCTTCTCATTATATGACCTCTGCTATGACACAGCAGCAAAGCCCAATCTCACCCCCAGCCTCGAGACTTCAGTGAAGATCTTTCCTTGTGTTCCCTTCTTCCTAACCCAGTAACAATCTCCCTACAGTAAGAGTAATTATGTAGTTCACATTATCTAAAAATTATTAAATAAGAACAATTTAATTCTGTATCTGTAAAACCAATAAATGTTAACACAGGAGCTCTCTGGTGAAACTCATCTAAGAAAAGGAAAATTAAAGTGGCACACAAAACAGTACCACTTGTCATGGTTTTAAAACATGTCACAACTTAACGTGAAGTAGCACGTTACACAGAGCTGACCTACAAAGAGCACCAGCACAGAACACTGTAATGGTGAGGGAAATCCAGCCCACCACCCGGCTTCTCATTCATTCATCACTCCAGCAAAAAAGCTGAGAGAAACAGGTAGGAAATCTTTTCCTGCAAAAAGTCAGAACCTTGTAGGGAGTTCTGCCGAGGAGCAGCTTTTATTATGAATATTTCACTGAACTCATACAGGGTAATGCAGAACTGCTCAAGTACTTTTCAAGCTGCTTTTAGTCACAGAATTTGTTTAAAGGAGAACTGAGGTTGACTTTGCAAAAACAGTCCTCTAACCCCTTGCCTCCCTTGAGCAAGAGTTAGTACCTACCTACCAAAATTCCTTCCGTATGAAAGAGAGCAAACCAATACTACACTGTTGCCCTATGCAAGGCAACATATATAGCTGGAAAATTGAGGTCTTCTGCCCAGTTCAGCAAATGCTGATGTATATCAAGCACTGTGTAGATGACAGGGACATAAAACAGAACGAGGCATTGCCCCACCCACGGGAGCTGATGACATAGTGGGAAACTGAGAGATACAGGTGATAACTGAGATCTGCCAAGGTTTTGACAAATATAAACAGAGTATAAGAGAGTGGGGAGAGAAAGAAAATGTTCACGTCACCCTGGCCAGGGAAGAGTGGAGGGAGGATCACAGAGCCTGCTGGGTATTTCAATGCAACAAGAAGAATGTAAATAAGGAAAGAAAAAAGCAACTAAGGAAGCTGAATGTTCAGTCTCTAAGCTCATCCTTGTCTTGGACCCAGCATCATAAACCAAAGAGCCTAACTTGAGAAACTTTTCTAGAACCTAAGTTAGAAAAACTCAATTCCTATTAAGACATACTCGGAGTTGGATAAAGAATTAGGTTTCTAAAACTCAAAACAATAAAAACTCTAATAAGTTACTCAAAGAGAGAGAAAGAGAGAGAGAGAGAGAGAGAGAGAGAGAGAGAGAGAGAGAGAGAGAGAGAGAGAGAGAGAGAGAGAGAGAGAGAGAGAGAGAGAGAGAGAGAGAGAGAGAGAGAGAGAGAGAGAGAGAGAGCGAGCGAGCGTGCAGCTATATCAATGTGGGAATAAGGGTTGAAGACAGCTTAACCTGAACTTAAATTTTGGGATGCACTGTGTGATTTATTTGGGGCACGTTAACCTTGCAGTGCAGATTTGCTTTGGCTGATACTAAAAATATATGTCCACTCTCTGGGAACATATCAACTCAGACGGCAGGGTAGGTGTCCTGGAGAATACTTGGTAGTAAAGGAAAGCTACCCAGAGTTATAAGTAGTCTTTAAGGAAATCCACATGGTAATAATTAAAGTGAGTAATCATAATGCGATTACTAAGTTTAACAGATCACTACATGGGACATGTCTTTATTAATAATGGTAAATTAATAAGTACCTAAGGTCTACTAGGAGCCTTCAAAGTTCAGAGGCACATTTTAAAACAGGTAAAAACCACAAAACTTAAATACACAAACACGTATTTGGGGAGTATGTGAAACTTGACATTTCAGTGTCCATTTGAGAGAAAAAGTTCTCTCTCTCAACTTTTACAGTATGTAATTAAAAGATAAGATAAAACAAAATTAAATTAAAAATTTCTGAGACAAATGGCCACCTCTGCAACCCATGGCACCAGAGAGGTAGGAGGATTCCATGCGGAGCAGGCTACTTGGTGCACAGTTCCAACTCTAATCCATGGCTCTCCATATCTAAAGCACAGGGGTTTCCTGTTACCTTATTTCACTTCAGGTAGTCGCCAAATTAAATGGTCAAAAGTTTAAGAACAACTTCTGTAAGTTTGAGAGAAAGTCTTATTCATCTCTGTCAATTTTCTAGGGTGTATAACTTAGATGAGGTGGAATCATCAGGAAGTAATAAACAGATCACATTATCTTTGTTTCCTGTAGAAACATCTTTATTGAATCGAGGTTTAATATTATAGTTCCTGCTTCTACATACCATGAAAATGGTCAAAACTGTGTGTTTCTATTTTGGCCGTGACAGGAGGAGGCAGTAAGCTCAAAGCTGACTTTGTGCCATAGTAACTAATTCATCTTGGTCTGAAATACTTCTTCCAAAAAGCTTTTGAAAATTATTTTATTTAACATTGCAGTTAATTTGGCACAACCTGAAAAATAAGTGAGGTAAACAAAGCAAACTCCCCAGTCTGAGCCAGAGGCAGAGGTCCCGGGAAGAATTATGCTCAGAACACAGATTTCACAGTGCACTTCTGCACAGTACCTGGATACTATCAGAACTGTAGGGGTCTAATTCTCCTGATGTATTAGTATTTCCATTATTTCACAGAAAAGAAAGGATTGTAGAAGCTTCACTGAGTAGCAATCTCATAGCATATAATGGAGCTGAAGTTTAAAAAGCAAGAAACTACAATGAGATTTAGAACAGAGTATGAAGATTTGAGAATCAGAAAGAGAAAGAACATGCCGCAGTGTAGTATAGGCTAGTGAGACTGAGAATTAAAACAATAGGACATTTGCAGAGAGTCAGCCTCACGATCTACGGAAAGGGTTACGAGTGCTGTAGTGTGAATGAAAAGGGTACACACACCTCTCCTCACAGATGCTCCGTACACAGGAACATACACTGACATCAGTGCACAGCCTGTGAGCTGAACATCACTGGTCTACACGTTTGCAGGATCCCCCTCTCTCACCTTTACGCCAGCTAGCATTCCGGTTGTGGACACACTGAAGTCAAGGTAGGCCAGCATGTCTGGGTTGGAAGGTTTGTAGATCTGGGCAGGCCGCTTCTTTGGCAAATCATCTAAAAAGCAGAACAATGCAGTCAATCTATCCACACAAATTGAAGACCACAGGAGGAAATAGGTTTGTCCTGTCAATTCCAGTACTGACCTGTGTCCAGTATGAGGGGCCACGTCCTAACATCTACAGCTGCCGCTGCCTCCCGGGACCGCAACAGCTTACAGATCAGCTGTGTTGTCATCAGACAGGCAGAACGACTCACCTGAGGACCAGAGTGCACAGAATGAATGAGTATACACCAGAAATGAGAAACCGTATGGAGCGTTTATCAAGTGTGGCCCGTTACGCAGGTCACCACCATGGCAGCTGCCCACGCAGACTATGTTCCCCGGAGCACTGCATCCTCCTAAAGAGCCAGCTGAGTGCAGGGAAGCTGGGATCTGGTCATGGACCCACACAGGCAAAGCACTGCTGTGACTGAGGTCCTCATTCCTGCACACCCTGTGGCCAAGGGCGGTGTGGGGTTATGATCACACTCAGAAAGGAATACTGAAAGCCACTGCGCTCTCACTTTTAGCTCTGTTGACCAAACATGTCAGATGCATGCAGACGCATCGTAAATATTTTCTAATACGAGTAACTACCAAGAAAGTATTACCAGGAGCACTCACTTAAGAGACAGTATATTGGCGCACTCTGTCCCCCCCCAAATAATTTTGGTCTTTGTGACTTTTCTGGAAGGGGAAAAATGCATGCTAATCATCTTAAACGTTCCTAGGTACAGGAAATTAATACAAATTTATACTCTCAAGAGGTAACAGAAAACTTTTAAATCCAGAGGAAGGAACTCTTAGAAATGTATTTTTGTTTTCATTTGACTGGGTTTCTTGGTTAGATCTGATAGGAAAGCTCCTTTTTTTAAAACAAATTATGTTTATTGGTACATTTTAGGCATACGATACAGTTACATTCATTATTGGGATTCTGTACCTTTACATGAGGGACTGGGAAAAAAATGAGAACCAAGAAAGCTCCTTCAGAAGGGAGCTGCCTTCTGTGGGACAGCTTATCTTGAGAGGCTGCAGTTGATGCTACCTTCTAGCCTGATCCACGCCCTAGAAGTAGACGACAAACTCTGTGCAGGTAGAAGCCACTTCTGGTCTTATTATTTTGCATGTTCCCTCCGTCCCTCCCTCCGTCCCTCCGTCCCTCTCTCCCTCTTTCTCTTTCCCTCTCCTTCTATCCCCTCCCCTTCCCACTTCCACTCTCTCTCAGCAAGAAACTGCCCTAGAAGATTCCCGAGTCTGTGATCTGCAGCTCAGCACTCAGATCCCGGCACATCAAGTGGCCACGCAATCCCAAGTGTCCGTTACCTCCACGATCATCTTCACAGTAGGCAGCGTTGTGGCAATGTTCTGTGGGTGCGGAGGTCGGACGGTTATTGGCACACAGCCTGCGTACAGGCAACCATAAAATGCTGCAATGAGGTCTATTCCTACATAAGGAGGGAAACAACAGCTCTTACCGGAAGCAATCCCATTATTTAATGACAGCCACTCCTGTCGACAGAAGTTTTAGCCTGGGAAGTCACATGGCAAAGGGAGCAGCGAGCCCTGTCAGCTGCCCTCTGTTCCTGTCGTACGCTTTTGTATCTCTTTCTTTAGCCTGTTCTTTTAGGCATGAGATACTAAAGCAGACAAGTGTAATTTCTATGCAATTTCTCTAAGGAATTATTCAACTTTATGAAGGTGGATTCAGCAGTTAAGGATTTAATACTATGTGTTAAGTGAACTAGCTCAGTTAGGTAATGAAACAAATGTTTTGGTAAATATTTTATTTAAGTTTATAAAAGTAACAACACTAAGCTCATCCCTGTGATTGGGAGTAACCAGACACCAACGAGCGCAGTTCGAATACAGCTGGATATAGAGTACGTGTTCAGAAATAACTCAGCAACCCTGCTCAGGTACCAACAAGGGTAACCAGGACCTCCTTACACAGGGCAGCCCGGCCCAGGGCCCACGGAGCCTGACTCTTGCTCTTACCTGGCGGGTACACCAAAGCTACATGGTCTCCATCCTGCAGGTGGCCCCTCTCCATCAGCATCACTGCTATCTTCTCAGCACGCTTGTGAAGCTGGACACACGTCAGCGAGTTGGCTATTGTGCCCTGAGTACCACAATAACAGGTGGCTAAGTGAGATTCTTCGCTGTATTAGCTTTATTGTGACACAGCTCACATGTCATATAACTGCTTTAACATGAGGACTGGAATGGCTTTTCAGAATATTCACAGAGCTGTACAAGTTTCGTCATTATTTTACAATGCTATCATCATTTCATCCCACCACAGAAAGTCTTGGATTCATTAGAAGTCAGTCAATCCCCCTTCCTTCCTACCTGGTAAGAAGTTCAGCACCAAAAAGGATTCTAGACATATTTTGGTCAAGAAGAACTATTTTAACAAATTATCCAAACTAAAACAATAGCTGAATTTAAAAATCCTAGAAATTTTGCGGCTTAAATATAACTGCCACGGGCAATAAAATGTGCCAGTAAACTTACAGGACTCATATATTGAAAAATACAGGCTGATTTAAAATGTTCCTTAAGAAAGGCCATATGAAACCTCAAGGAAGTGGAAGAACAAAAAATCAAAACCAAAATTAGCAATAACCCAAAAAAAGAAGGAAAAGACAAGACTTTCCTGAGGATACACTTTTCAGTTATATTTGCACCATTCTCGATGCGCAGAGAAGTGCAGATAGCCTCTTTCTTTTTTCTTTTCTTTCCTTCCTTCCTTCTTTCTTTTCTTTCTCAAACTCACAGCGATCCTCCTGCCTCAGCCTCCAGAGTGCTAGGATTATAGGCATTCACCACCACGCCCGGACTATAGCCATTTTAAAAACTGCTTCATTATGTTCAAATTCTATCTTAATTAACAGGATATATGGTCTTTTCTTAAGTCGGCAGTTTTGTCCAATAGTCTATGGGCTAAAACAGTGACCATGAACAATCTTGGCTAAACACGTCAAGTAAGCAGCTCACAAGAAGAGCACAGAGGCTACGCAGGTAACAGAGAAACATCATCACTAACCACAGACTCTCAGGGTCAGAACTTAAAATGACGCCAACATGCATTAAGGTGGAGGTTCAAAGAGAACTGGCAAGCGGCAACTGTATGGAACACAGATAACATGGTATGACCAGGGTGACCAGAACCTCTCAGGTAGTGAGGTGCAGTGCCAGGAGAAACATCAGATTCCCATCCCAAACGACCCATTTCAGATGCATGCACATCGACAAGGTGGGAGTGTGAGAATATTTATAATGATGTGTGCACCAGAATCCGATATTTAGCAAAAACATTCACCGAACAACCGGTTATCAGGAAGCTATGGGAGGCCAAGGTGCTGTCTGTATGACTTCTACACAGAAGGGCAGAGCAGCACAAAGCCGCCTATGAAATGGCTCAGGGCCTCTGACCCCTCCCTCTGATGCGCTAACTGGTTTCGCTTCAATGAAGGAGACATTTAGCGTACACTTCTCTGAACTGAACCTTCTCATCACACACACTTTCCCTTGATTATTTTTCCTCAGGATGTTAAATAGAAACTTATATAAAGAGCCAGAGAGCAAATTCTGGCAAATTATTAGGTTAAAAGTAAAAAGATGTGTACAGGGCCGGGGATTTAGCTCAGCGGCTCGGTGGCCTGCCTTGCAAGAGCAAGGACCTGAGTTCAATCCCCGGTACATCCCCCAAAAAAGATGTGTACAGTGATGCACACCTATAACCCCAGCATGTTGGGAGGCTGAGCCAAGAGAATCACAAATTTAAGAGCAACCTGGGCAACTTAGAGAGACCTTGTCTCAAAATAAAAAAAATGAAAAGGGCTCAGTGAGAAAGGTCCTAGGTTCAATCTCAAGAAATGAAAAAAGAAAAAAAAAAAGATGTAAGAAACCAAGTCTAGAATTTGGCTTCCTCAAGATTATACATTCTTCTATCATTTACTCACGGAGATCACACGTTTATCGCACGGACCAACACCGCGACTACCATACATAGGAAGCTCTTCAAAAAGAACATGAAGATGTAGGGAACAGCTGATGGAGAGGCTGGAGACCACCTCGAAATCCCTGTCAGGGCCAGGAGACCCCATCCAAGTTTACCCTCTCAGTGGAATGCAGGGGCCCTTTTATAAACAAAGGCAGCATATAGGCAGCATCATTGAAAATGGTCAGCCTCATGGGCATGGGTGTCCGTGCATCTGAGAAGACAGTGCTGGCAGACCCAGCTTACCTTTCTGCTCCCACTGAGGGGGGCCCTCCTATTATGGTCAGTTCCTTCACACCCTGCTGCCCATAGTTACGGCCAGCCTCTCCTACCCTTTAGTTTCTACAACTTCTGTAACTTTTTTCTCTCTACTGTGATGGTTTGAATATGATGTGAGTGTTCCTCAGTTTAATGTGATACAATTTAACCCTAATTGTAAGGTACTAATAAAGGGAAAAAGACTACGGTGTTTAGAGGCAGGGTTCTGGGAACTGATTAGGATCGGGTGAGGTTATTTTAAGCATGGAGCCCCTATAATTAAATCTCGGTGATTTTTATAAACAAGAAGAGAGATCCTACAAACACCATCTATCTCAGAATCTCTGCACCACCTGAGGATTCCACCAGTGAGAAATCTACCACCAGAAGCGGTCCCCTCAACCACAAACCTCCAGAACTGTCATTTGACATAAACCTCTTTCCTTTCTAAAGCAGACTGTCTTGGGAATTTCATTATACCAGTGAAAAATGAATCAATACCATCTTCTATCAAAACCAGCTGCTTTGTCAAATGACAAAGCCTATAATCTGCCCACTTTCTTAGGATTTAAGAAACTTAGAAGATTCACAACCACCAAAATGAATATATCTGACATGTTTTGATTCTAGGTTCATGAAAATTTCTACCTATGGGTATTTAAAAAATGTGAAATTTAATTTGTATGCTGTCCTTTATATCTTTGCTAAGTCTCTGAAAGGATTTTCATAAAACTGTCATTTTATGGAATTAATACAAAATGAACAGCAAAGCTTCCAGTCATCTGTGATAATGGTGCATGGGAGTAGGACAGACTCTTTGTGAGGATTAGGTTCTGAAGTCAGTACACGGGATGAAATTTGAAGCTAATCAAATTTGAAATTAATCAGAATTACTCTCAAGTCCTTAAGAAGGCGCTGTGCCGGCCGGAGGCACCAGCTCACAGGAAGTCAGAGGTCAGTAGGTCTTCCTGCACAGATGGGCTATGTCACTGGCTCCTGCACAGAAGGGACATGTGGAATGGACAATGGCTTCTCTTGGAACTTCCCTCAGAGGGCAAAAGGCTTACGCTGGTGCTAGGAAGGAGAGATTCTAATGCCCTTTCTGATGAAGGACTCACAGGGTAGGTTAGCAGCTTGAACAACAATAATCTAAGTGATTATATGTATCTTTTCTTTTCCCATGCATGCAAAGCTGGGTGTGACAAGCTTGCACTCACACAGTGGGTCTACAGTGTGACACAGGCCACATCTGGATACTGCTCAACACCATTTTCCGTGTGAGAGTCTTATCAACATTTTACCTCAGGAGCAACACCACTGGTTTTCAATTACATTCATTTTCCCAAATAGAAGTTGCTGGGCTGGGGATTTAGATCAGTGGTGCCGTCACCTGCCTCCCAAGTGCAAAGTCCCAAGTTCGATCCCCAGTACCAAAAAACACAAAACACCAAATATAAGTTGTTAAATGAAATATTTTAGGTGCGATGCCCCATAAAGCAATACACATTCAGGGAGCAGCCATCTCCTCGCATGCTCTTCCACACTCATGGGAAAGTTAGGGTTTCACACTGAAATCCCCTGCTTAAAGGGGTGGTCTTCTAGATCAAGCTTTTCACCAGAGAAATCAGGGCTGTCCTCTCCTAAAGGAAGTTTAGTAAGTTTTCAGGAAAATCCACCTGCAACTCCTATTCTAAAGGAAACAAATTTTAGGCTCAATAGCTATAAATCTGACACCGTTTTAAAGTTTCACATTAATCAAAGACCTGCTAAAAATTCAACACTGAAAACCAAACAGAATCTGTATTTAAAAATTCTAAAAAGCTATAAGAAGTGGGGAAAAAAAAAAAAGAGTAAAAGATTTGGCTAATGGGCCAGGGATTTAGATCAGTGCTGCCTCCACCTGAGTTTGATCCCTGGTACAAAAACAAAAAACCAAATTGGCTAGTATTTCTAACAAATGCACCTCCCCCGCCAAAAAAAAACGCTCACTTTTTTTGTATGTAAAGAAGTTTCAAGGGCCAGAGATTTAGCTCAGTGGTTCCACCACCTGCCTCATAAGCATAAGAACCCAAGTTCAATCCCTGGTACCAAAAAAAAAAAAAAAAAAAAAAAA
>NW_022900922.1:8592131-8662063 GCF_012274545.1 Fukomys damarensis | reverse complement strand
AAAAAAAAAAAAAAAAAAAAGAATGTAACTTTTACATTATTTATAATGAATTTATTTTCTCTTGCACAATTTATACTTATTCACTAACTGGCCGTGGAGAACATGAATGGCTATCGTGTGCAACAAAGAGGAAACACCACTCACACCCTTGAGCCAAATGGTTCGAATATTCTAACAGAGCCCACGATCCAGGACAGCTGGTGCAAAGAGGCCCAATTCATAATCAACAGAAATACTCTGCCAGCAGGAGGCACTGGCCATGATGGTAAGGCAGCTGGTGACACACACTGAATAATACTCTATAGCTATGTTAAGGAACTCATTATCAGAACGAATTTCCACCTGCTGCTTCTTGCTCTTTAATATTACCTTTAGAAAAATACAAAATTATGTTTGTGGCTTGTATTGTATTTCTATTGGGCAGTGTCAAACTTGAAATCCATTTAAATAGAAATTACACTCTAACGGCCATCACATGCTCCTGCTGATAAAGTCCATGCTGGGCACTGGTGGATAAGCCTATGAGGTAGCAGAGAGCATTAAATGAATACAGATGCTTGGATCTGACCCTTTCAGGACAGGAACAAAAACAGTGCCGAGACCTTTCAGATAGCTTAGGACAGAACTGCCTACACATTGAAAGAGCCTTACAAAATAGCAGGTCGTATCTGAAAGGAGAAGGCCTCCTTGAACCATACTTTCTGCATGCTAATCTAAAGCAAATTTATTCATGACTTTGATCCCTACAACCTACTCCCATCTAATTTTCTGTCATTTTTACGGAAACCCTTTTAAAACACACGAGTCATTTCCAGTAAACATTTCCCTAAAGATCCAACATCTAGCTATAACAAATGACTGGACACAGAGACTCAAGGGCACAGGCAACATCCACAGGGTCAGACAGACTGGATGCCAAGTTTGGTGCCTTGGCATCACTCCAACAAACAACTGGAGGGATCGTCCCTCAATCAGACATGGCTGGAATACAGCTGTTTTCCTCTCACTGTCCATAAATGCACCTCAATTGTGAATCTTTGTGTAGAGAGGGGTCTCCCACTTCTTGAGCTACATACACTTATACCTCCAAATTATTTGGGCACAGATATTATCCATCTCACCAATATTGGAGCAATGTATTAGGCAAGGTAAGGGAAGAATTTTAAAAATGATTCAAGGGCTGGGAATATGGCTAAGCGGGAGAGGAGCTATTCAGTTCAGATGAATTAAGTCACAGGCAAAGAATGGTCTCATCCCTGGAAACTCAAATTAGAGGTTAAGGGAATCAGATTGTTGGCATTTTCTTGCCTATGTCCTTACTTCAGATGCTAAAGAAAATCTTTGTACACTAAGATTTTGATAAATGAAATTATATCAAATTATAAACCTTCTGCACAGCAAAGTAAACAATCCAAGAGATAACCTACAGAACAGCCAAAAAAAAAAAAAAATCGTCAGCTATTCCTCAGATAGAGAACTTATATCTAAAATATATAAGGAGCTCCAAAAATTAGGCCCCCCAAAACAATACTCTACAAAAAAAACAGACAATTGAATATACACTTCTCAAAAGAAGTACAAATGAGCAGTAAGCATATGAAAAACAGTTCAGCATATTTGGTCATGAGGAAATTCAAATCAAAACAATACCGACAGCCCATCTTTCTGGAGTAAGAAAGGCTAACATCAAGGACTCCAAAAACAATAAATGCTGGTAAGCTTGCAGGGAAAAACAAACCCCTTTGAATTGTTGATAAGAATGTAAACCACTAGGTACAACCATTATGAAAATAAATATGAAGATACTTTAAAAAAAACCTAAAAATGGGCCGGGGATTTAGCTCAGCAAAAAACAAAAGAAACCAAAAAACTAAAAATACCAATTCCAAGTAAATGTAAGTAGAAATAATTTTAAGAGCAAAACAAAAGCAAGATGATAGGAAACAGGAAGGTAGAATTTGAGGAAGGAGGCATTCAGAGGAAGGGGATCTGGAGAAGGCAAGAGAGGTGAGAGGAAAAGGGGACCAAATATTGTCAAGATAATTACATGAATCACACACAAATACTAATAAAATGTACATTATGTACCACAAAATATGCTAATAAAAAGAAAACAGGAAGATAGTTAGCAACTCCAGCCATAACTTTCAAAGGAATTGCAAGTGCTTACATGTGCCAAGATGACCTACATTTTAAATCTATTCTTCAAGCTCTGTTTTCATAGCAGAAAGTCAGCAAGCACATTAAGGCTCTTCCATTTACTTTTGATTGCATATATGTGCTTGTGTATTTAAGGCTTTACTCCTAAGTACTTAGGGAATAGTATTTGATGATTTTGGTTTCTAACATGAGATGTAAACAAACCAATGCTTTCCATTCCCGAGAGTCTTACAAACACATAACCTTTCATGTACAAAAAATAACAGTTTGGTAGTCAAAATAAAAACATACATGTCGTGGGTCTGCCATTGTTTCCTGTTACAGGTAACAATAATCAGTAACTTTTGGGTGAGAAATACTGCAAACACGGCTGCTAAAATATCCATATACATAAACAGGCATACACACATGCATAAATTAAAAGCACCCCTTAAATGATAAAGTCTTAATAAAAGTAGTAGAAAATAAATGAATAAAAGAAATTCACATGAGGCTGAATGAAAGAACTAAGTCAGGAATTGCATGAAGAAGCAAGAGTACTTCCAGGAACCAGCACGACGGACCTCACAAAGTAAGAAGTAATTAGGACCCACACCCGAGAGCCTCACCCGGCAGTTGAGCAGTGTGTACAGCACGTGATCCGGGGTGGTCTGTGCTCTCCACTGTAAGACCTCAGACAGGAAGAGGAACTGCAAGGAGGCACAGCAGGAAGGGTCAGGCTCTGCAGTCTGGGTTGGATAATCTCAGTATTTAAATCAAAATACACTGCTTTTGAGCGTCTTTAAAACAGTGTGCTTATTCGTAGAGGAAAGAGGCCATTTGTTTTTAGGACTCTTAACTAATCTATAGAACAAGAAAGTGTCGATACTGTATTCTTTTTCATGCAGTGACCTGGAATTCACTGCACCTGATTTAGACTGACAACTCAAAGAGCAAGTTGGTGCACTTAGGGGGCAAAGATCTCTAAATCTGATCTCTAAAGCCAATACAGCAAAGTTTTCCTCCTGGGGCTGCCAGAAGAGGCAATGTTGATTTTTGTGGACTGCAATGAGACAATCAGATCTATCTTGTTTTTAAAAAAATACACACATTTATGTTTTTAGAATGGTAATTCCTTAGTGACATTAGCTGTGTTATATTAATATATTGTTTCCATCTGTAGTAAAAAGGACAATCCTATTTCATGTCAGGATACAGAAAATATCCATTTATAACCTTAGACCTTTTAATAATAGAAATGTACCACAAGGGTGGGCAATTCAGTGATCAACTGCTTTCAATTCACAACTGCTCTTTGTTACTACAGTGGCAATATTTTCAACAGATGATATCACATCACCCAAGTCCATACAGAATGGGACCACCTTTTGGCTATGGGAATGAGACCTCTTTTGGTCAGGGCTGCATGGTTACAAGGGTCACAGCTACACAGGACATGAAGAGGGGCGGGGCGGCACAGGCTGGGGACTACAGAAACCACCAGGATCTTCTCCAGTAAGGAGGGCTGGCTGCCAGAGAGCAAAGCATGGATGCCTTACAGCAGGGTGACTCACAGGACACGTGGGATTCGTGTCAGGGCCGGTGGAGATAACCAGAAACAAGGGCCGAGGCGACACTGAGACAGGACAAGGGTTTTGAAACACTCCGGTAAGTCCTGCCCATTGTGCGATGCTATCACTGACTCATTTCTGTAGTGCTAATACATTTTAAAAACTTCATATGAAAACACATATTATATAATAAACACTTTTCTTGAAAATTATAGGGACATCTCTTGCCGAGAGAGAGGAGAGTAGGGTATCATCACTAAAGACACACGTCAGCAGCAGATGGGAAACTGCCACCGAAGGAAACTCTAGGGACATCACTGACACAGCGCCTTGGTCAGTGCTGGAATGGGAGGGACACAGCCCAAGCCTTGGTGGGCACCTACCTTCCGGGCCTGGTCATTGTCCTCTATCTGACCCAGGTCTCTGCCACTCGCTTGGGCGATCCTCTTTCCAGACACCAGGTTTCCCACCATCACAGAGGCAGGGCCAATTTCTGGAAGGAAAGAGAAATAAAATAAAACCTCGAGGAGACAAAAATGAAATTCTTTAAAACATGACTCCCATGTTTGGTACAGAGCTCTTTCTAGGAAAACCCTTTGAAAGATCTGGCTTTGAAGAAATCTTACTGGAACAGGTTTCAAAGAAATCACTACAATGGTGTCAATGGCAAATATAAACACGCTCTGATTAGAGGTTATACAGAACCAGTGCCCCTCGGCACCCTCCAAGTCCACTGCCTGTATTTTCCTGTGAGTGTGACTCTAGAGGTGCTGAGACACATCCAGAGAAGGGATTACAAAAATCATAAAGAAGGCAAGTAGAGAACTCGAAAGCACGATGTACTGCAATGCTCAGTGGCTGACTCCTGGATTGGGTCTGCTCTTGTTCTCTGGTGTTTTTACACAAGAGTTGACAAAAAACAAAATATTATACATTTTAATACTTCATGGGATACATTTAAAGAATAATGGGACAGGATGCAGAATCACTTACCCATATATTTTTACTGACTGTTTAAAGGTTTTAGGTTCTCTATCAGGCCCACAGTGAGATGCAGGAAGAATGTACCAAGAGGCTACTGCAAAATCAAATTCTTTCTTACTTCACTGTTGTGGACTCAATTCCCAATGCACTTGCCTAGTTTATGAGAACAGTGTGCAGGAGCCTTAATGCTGGAGTCTGTGTAATCATAAGAGTATGCCTTATATACACAGCTGAATCAGTTTTGAATTTTCCCATGTGGCAGTTGTGGGCAGACTGTCTTTTCTTAGTTCTTAATAAAGTAACTATGAAAGAGAAGCACACTTTTCACATTTAACAAAACAGAGCAAAAAATTTGCTAACAGAATGCACGCTGGGTAAAGGGTGCTGCTGCTGTGGCAGAAGCCGGGAAGTGAATTGCTTCTGCAGGGTAATTTAACATCCTGGGAATCCGTACGCTGGTTTATTAGCCGTTCCTTTGCAATCTTTAGGATTTTTTTAAATGATGTATCTTACTCTTCTTGGTCACTGAGGGCTGGTAAGAAGAGTCCTCCAAGAAGCCAACTGAGAAAAGGGCCTATCCTGCTTTAAAGGCTTCTCCACGATGCAACATAAAGAAGGAAAGCAAATTCATGGAGGGATACGAGGTTTTTACAGCAGTTTACTTCGCACTTCTTTATCACACTCTCCTTCTTTGTCAATCTGCTCTTACTGAGGTTTAATTCCGGTTGCACTCTCTGAAGGTCAAGCATGGAACCTTATACATCTCTTTCACAATGTGCATCTTGACTGTTGCTGAATCTCATTTACAAAAATTTTCCTTACTTAGAAACAATGATCCTCTCACAATTGAAATGAGATGGGCACAAAGGAAATACCTTTTTTAAAAAAACTCTCAGGGCCGGGATTTAGCTCAGTGGTTCTGCTGCCTGCCTCACAAGCACAAGGTCCCAAGTTTGACCCCCAGCACCATAAATAAATAAATAAATAAATGCTCTTGCAGTCCACCACAGCCTCTCAATTTTGAAAGATAAACTGAGATATACCCTGAAGTGTGTATTTAAGATCCACATTTATTCTTTCTATTCCCGCTCCCATTTATAGATTAACATATCTGCAAGCCAACAACTTTTTCCCTATTCCAGCACACAATGCTTAACAAATTCATGCAGGGGACAAGGGCAGAAGTTTCATCTCAGCAGCAAAAACAATTCTGAACAAGAAGCAACACCTTTCTCTTAGGAGCTGGGCTCTGTGCGAGCAATTCCTCACACTGAGCTCCAGCAAGTCCAACAAGGTATCCTCCTGGGAGTCGGTAACTGTGGAATAATGTCTATTTTTATGACTTTCATAGTACCGATGGTAACTCATTTGACACATTAAAGATCTACTAACACTTTTGTGTTCAGTTTTCTAATCTCACACACACTCCGCTGTTAAATGAATAAACAAGAATTCAACCAGTAGAAAATTTCATTGTCTATAAATCTTTAAAATTTAAATGGCTCCATTTTAAGCATCCATCAAAATCCTTAGGCACGAGTGTCCGGAATAAATGTTTTGGCTGCCCATAAGGGCCTGTTGAGAGTCACCATAAATGTTTACCCAAAGGAGGCTTAGAAATAATCCAGTCCTATTTCCTCAATGCATATATGGACACTGAGGCCTCGAGGCAATGTCCTCTGAAGTCTTCTACAGGCCATCAGCAGAGCTAAGGAAAGTCATAGACAACTCACAGGTCTTCCATTTAATATTTGTTCAAAACGGTAATAAGGAAAAAAAGTATTTGTTTAAAAATGAAGGAAAGCAATATTGAGGGGCTGCAGGTATAGCTCAGGGGTTGGGGACAAGCTTATCATATGTGAGGCTCCAGAGTTTAATCAAGCATCAAAAAAGATATTTTTGTAGAGACAGAATTATATTAGCTTACCTCTTCACGAAAACGGCACACCATTTGTTTACACATAATATAAATATATATTATATATAACTTCTTCATTTTTAAAAAGTTGTCTGTCACTTAAGCTTTACTTAATAAGCTGCAGTACTGAAGCAACAGTTTCCAGACCTGCTGGATCACCCTTTCCCACCCAGCCTTCCCAAGGAAGGCTTTCTTTAGGCAGCCAGACACTTGCTGGGGCCGCCCTGGCCAGAGTGTGAGCACCATAAACTCTGGCTCACGGCTAGGTGTTCCAGGTTACTGGGTTTCTTAACACTCAGGAAATGAGCTGAGATCGCTGGCTATGAAATTCTATCAAGTATTTGCAAATGATCCTCCTTACAATAAAAATGTGACCTAGACAGAGACCTCTATAGGGACAAAGGACAAAAGAATTCCCAGGCCTTTAGCCAATCACTCCTTAAAATAACTTGTGTTTTCTTCTGAGTCAGTCAGAAACTTAAGTTGTTTTTCTAAAACATGTGACTTTTCACTTGAGCCCACAGATTCCCAATAGGTAACTAACAGTAGAATAAAGACTGACATTCAGTTTTGTATCCTTTATTACCTGAAAACTTTTAATACAGGTTATGTTACTCATTTAAGAAAAGTTAGTAAGTTAACAGCTCCAAATTTACCTAGGCTATCTCATCCCCTTTCAAGACAGAAGAGACTATGAGTAACTACACTCATTCTCAGGATTCAGATGTACCTGGTTGCTTCTGCCGAGGCTTTGGCAAGTTCGTGACACAGGTGTGGGGGCACATCAGGACATTGCAAGGGTGCAGTGAGCCCTCCAGGAAAAGCTGCTTTGTTTCAGACAAGTGGATCCCACCAAGTGGGGTTTTGGGAAGGGTATTTGCTGGTACCAAGGCCAGGCAATAAACTCCAACTTGATGTATACTGTCAATGGCCTAGAATATAAAAAAAAGAGGTAATCATATTATAATAGAAATTATAAACAGTAACATTTAATAGATGGTGCCTATAATATGCAGAGGCATGCCCTGTATGAACAGTGCTCTGGTGTAAAGCGGCCAAAGCAAGAAACAGGTTTTCTCACCACCTTCATCAAACTGAGTAATTTTAAGCAGGGACCATAAACAATACAAGAGAGAACTCGAAGAAAGGGTACTCTTCTCTCAAGATCCTACTAAAAACCTAACCTGTGACTTCCCAGACGTGAATGGTAGGAACCAGCTCTGCCAGCTCCTGACCTCTGCCTAGTGCTCTGTTTAGCTCACTCCCTGCACAATTCATGGGATTTCCAATCAAGTACAGCAAAGGAAAAAGGGCACCACATGCGCAAAAGCACTATGGGTCAGGGTCAGGCCATAACCCTAACTCAGGGAGAGAAGGTGATACTAAGACGAGAAGGGAGCGTCACAGCAGGGTGGTGAGACCTGGAGCACCCTGCTCATCCACTGGAAGCTGTCTTCTTCCGTGGAGTCTGGCCTCTGTTCCGCCACAATCACTATCCTCTCATCATGAAGGACGGTCACAGAGAACACAGCTATCCTGTGGGGACAAAGGGGAATGCACTGTGAGCATGCGGCAGAGATGTTCTCCGGAGAACTCCTGTCCCAGTATGCAGTTTTGCAAGTCAAAAGAACACTGAGATTCCATCTTATTCCAGTAAGAATGGTTACCATCAAAGACTTAAAACAACAAAGGCTGCAGAGGCTATGGGGGAAAAGGGAGCTTCTACACAGTCAGTGAGAATTTAAACTAGCATAACTCTATGGAAATCACACTCCTCAAGAAACTAAAAATGGAAATTCCATTTGGCCCAACTATCCCTTTTCTGGGTGTCTTTCCGAAAGAGTTAAAGACATCATGCTACAGTGATATATGCATATCCATGTTCATAGCACCACAATGTGCAAATAGATAAATCTCAGAAGTGGTCTATATGGTGTGTATGTTCATCAACTGAACAATGGAAGAGAAAATGCAGTAGACATACATAATGGTGTGCTACTCAGGCAAAGGAAGGATAAATGTGAGTATGCAATTTATAACCATCGAAGTTTGCATACACTCAGGAGATCAGGACTCTTCACTGTCCTTCACAGAGGCAAAGAAATTATAAACTCCTGCACAAACCCTAGTGTAAGGACACCCTGGAGATGGGGAGAAGACAGGCTGGGGATGTAGCTCAGTGGTGCTGCTGTCTGCTTCACAAGCACCAGATCCTGGGTTTGATCCCAGTAGCAAAACAAACAAACAAACAAACAAACAAAACAAACAAACAAACAAACAAAAAACACCCAACCAAACTAAAAACCAAAGCCATATGAGGAGAAGACAACCCATACTTGGAAGGCACAGCCACATCTCTCTTGGAGGCTACCTATGGTCCTTGGACTTGGTGACAAGGTGTGTACCTCTTTCAGTACAGATAGAAGCAAGCATGTGATCACAGGACCTGCTGACATTTGGGGGCCCTTACTATGCACATTTTGAGCTTACACCTATGAAGGAATATTTTCTACATCAGAAAATTTCTGTTTTAGAAATCATGACTTCCTGCTAAATCTGTCTGCCTTGTACAGTCAGCATGGAATTGTGACCACTCTCAATATCTAGCACACCCCTTTTCACAAACAGATTCTATTTTAAAGGCAATCCATAGGCAGAAATGGTATAGCCAAGTATCTACTTTCTCTTGGATCCATTTGCTTACAAAACTGAAGTAAGATTCTAAGGACATTCTTGACATCCTTCAAATCAGTAAAAACAAACCAAACCTTTCAGGAACTACAGGAACAAATTTAACATTTGCCGAGCTTCTGCTGTGTGCCAAGCACATAGGGAGGAGGAGGAAGAAAGCAATCATGGGAGATTCAAGAGGTAAAGGAACACCTGAGTTTCCATATAAACTTTATTATCTTCTTGTCTCTTGGGCCTGCACTAAGATGAATATTTGGCTCTGTATTCTGTTCAATTATTAATTAGAAATACATTTTTTTTTAGATAGGGTCTTACTGTGTCACTCAGGCTAGCCTTGAACTTGAGGCAATCGTCCTGTCTCAGTTGTAGGTGTGGGCTACTATGTTCAACTAGAAAACAAATTTTTCAAATGGATATTTTTATTTAGCTTAGAAAGAAGCTAATAAAAATACATTTAAGGAGCTGATAAAACATCTATAAAATCTTAACACATTTCAAACTGGAATCTCAGCACTTACCCAAGTCAAGTTGCTTCAAATTTTCACAAAAGGAAACCGAGTCAAAAAAATGAACGCAACTTTAAAACCCTTTACAAGTATACAAAAAGTACAGTTTACAGAAAAGTACACACTTCACAGATGGGAGCAACTAACCTTCCCCTGTAGACAAATTTCATGGGCTCCACGGCCAAGGCTGTTGCCACGATGTCATCGGCATTGTGTCTGCGCCCACTGACCACCATCAGTCCATCCATCTTACCCACCACAAAAACCAGCCCGCCAGGGCCAACAAACCCCAGCAAGCCTGTCCTTATGAACGGGTACTCGCTGATCGGAGCGCCTGAGCTCGTCATGGGAAACACCTGGGGAGACAGGGGTTCTCATCAGGCACCTGCTCCATGGCCAGCTGGTTTAAGTCTTACCGTTTTCCTGAAAGTACCTAGAACTGCTGCCCTATTCCCAGGGACCCTACCAGAGTAGAGGCTCCCATAATGGATGCTGGCAGTGTTCAAACGTGGGAATGTCCAGCCCACGCTTGGCAGTGTCATCCCTTCCTCCTGGACCTCTGGGTGAGGTGCAGGGAAGTGGGGCGGCTCCTCCCACAGGCTCTGAGCCTCTGCACACAAGGCAGCCAGACATCATCATCACTGCTCACAAACACCACTTAGTTCTCTGGTTTATAAAACTATAGTGTGAAAGTGAGAAATGAGAATCAAGGTGCAGTGTAAATAACACATGTGAGTGTTAAGGTAACAGATCTCTACTCATTAAAATGTTATTTTCCTTAATTGCAATCATGTTGAAAAGACAAATGTAAAGAAAACAAATGAATTTCAACTCGAAACATTTTTTTCTTCAACTCTGCATATAAATTATATGAAAAAGAGGGAAGGTTATTGAGACTGTACCCAACCCAAGTTTCAAGGAGAATCTGAGAGCTGAATTTTCACGCAGCAGAGCCATCCTGGACAGTGACCGAAACAGCTGTTCAGTTACATTCTAAGCTCTAGACATTCAGGAATGTATCCCCCAAACAATTTTTTTTTTTACATATAACCAGATACTGTGCTGATCCTAAGGCCAGGCATCACTTAGTAGAGATAAAAGTGCTGAGAATGCCACATTGCAGCACTCAACAATTGAGCTCACGAGTTAAATCTCAATGTCTCTGCTCCCACACAGCACAAGTGAGCACACCACACATGTGCACCACACACACCACCCACCTGTGTATGCATAACATTCACATATCTACATATAATCACCACACAGATGTGTCCATACCGCACACATACTAGTCCGTGCCACTAAGATCATTTAGCAGCCACATTTGTTGAAGCAGGTTCTCACAAGTTCTCTCCCAGCCAAGTGCAGGGCAGGCTGCAAGACTGTGAAGGGAGGCAGCTGGCTTCCCCATGTGAGGCATGGAGAGACCTGTTCCTTCATCATCTCCCTGTCACGCAGCACTTGCATTAAATAGGTGAAGATGAGAACAACAAATGAGAAAAAAGGCTCACTTTTGAGAAATTGCTTATTCTATTTTTATACCGGTTATAAAAGCCAGAATAACGCCCATAAACAAAATTTATCAAAAACAAAAATGTAGGAGAAAATGCAACCATTTTAATAAATACAATAAAGAAAAACCCTAAGATCTTAGGTTTCTTATCTGTTCTGATGCATCCGGCACTGGCTATCTGAAGACAGAATATAAACAGAGCTCTTGGCAGAGGATCCTCCATCAACTCACCTCGAAGGTGTTCTTGGTCATGCCAGAGAGGCCGTAGTATGATGTTCCCGTTGCAACTGCACACACACACAGCTCTCCGATTTCATCTGTCCTACACAGCTGAGGGATCCCATCTGGCTTCACTGAGCACATGATGGCTGAAAGCAAAGGACAGCATACACAGGAATGTGAAAAAGGACAAATGAATAGAAACAGTATCTGGAGCCAAACTCCACGTGTAAAGCCAGGTACTCAATTCCCCTAAACAGAATGAGGATTTTTTTTATGTAGCAAAATGTCGATTCTCACTGTGGTGGCATCAATAATGTGAAATGCCTTCGCTTTACCGTGTACGTTGTAGGTAAGGGGGCACCACACTATCTGCAATCTCGTACAAAGACGATGGTACAGAATGTATGTCAGGACCACGTGCTGCACACAGGCCATCAATGGGAGCAGTTTCCAAAGTGAAACTTGAAACCCTGACAACTAAGAAACACGAAGTATTTTCTTTTCAGTCTTTCAAAGCTTCTCTGAATTTAAAGCAGAATTTAATCCTCCAGAGCCCTAAGAAGTTGTAACCTTCGATTTCAAATTCCCTGCCAAGGCAAACCCTTTGGAGAGCAACACCCGAGGACTTCGGTGTGTAGTGCAATGATGCCACGTTCTCACCCGTCTGGCCAAACACGCCGCAATGCTTACACAGCGGCATTCTACCCACCACCACTTAAACCTCAAGGGCGATCAGGGGCTGGTGCCACGAGATGGTGTGTGCAGATGGCGAAGACGGTGCTGGCTGGAAGTCTAACTCCCAGGAAGCCTCACGGTGGAGTTAAGGGGTCTAAGAAATGGAACTAATGCCAACATGGAAGTCACATTGTCACTGTAGTTAAGGGGACACCACACTAACTGCAATTCGCATACAAAGATGATGGTACACATCACAGCAAAAAAAAAAAAAAGAAAGGTTACAATAAACTACGCTGAAATATTCACCACCAGACTGGTAAAAATCAAAACATTCGAGGATATGCTGGGAGAGGAATTGGAGGAACGGGTCCTGCCATCTACCCACGGCACCAGTAGAGATCTGTAACATTCGGACAGACACTTTAGCACTGTCAAAATCACGTGGGCATGGTTCCTTTGAAACATACTCATTTCCGGAACTTTTCCATGAGATACTCTCCGCACCCACAGGGCCTGAAGCTGGAACAAGGGCCCTTTCCACCTCCATGTGGCCACAAGAGCGATGCTCGCCCAGACGGAGAGGGTTTAAATCAATCAACATGCTTTCAAACAACACGCTGCCTGGAAAATAACAAGTTCTCTGTGCACTTACAGATGAATTTTAAAACACAAAACCTGAAGACATACACAGGAGTCTATCATTATCTATGAAAAAAGCTAAAAATCCTAGACAGATAATACCCAAATGCATGTGCAAGTCGGGGGAGTGTCTGAGTATTTCTATAGCTCTGGAGTATTTCCCACAAGAGACCCGGGAAATGTGTGGATGTCTCTAATGGACAAAACAGTAGTTTTTCATTGCATACCCTCCAACTTTTCATGCTTCTATCATGGAAATCTATTTATATGAAAACGAGTTTGTTTTTTTTTTTTCTTTTCCTTTTTGAGAAAGAAATGGAGCCAGACAGCCTGGAAGAATACAGTGGGCCTGGGACATACAGAATTTGGAGGAATATAAAGGTTAAAAGGAGGAACAGAAATACCCTAATAACATTTGACTTAGAAGAGTAATGGGAGAAAACTCAGCCCAAGCATAGCCTATCACAGAGAGGGAAGTGAACTCCAACTCTATGGGGCCGTCTGTCCACCAGAACTGTCCTGCAAAGGTCCCCTTGTAACTCAAGCTCGCTGCATGAGCTGGCTGAGGGAAAAGCAGCATTGCTCAGTTGTGGAAATGATGTCCTACTATGTACAACACTGAAGGAGGGGTTTGATTATGGGTGGGAACCTCCAAGAAAGAGCCCTTGCTCCCATTGTGGGAGGAAAATGAGAGGCCTAAATGCTGATGTGTGTGGTCCTGTGAGATTGGGTGAAGAGAAGAGCATTCTGCAAATAAGGAGGCAGTAAGCCCTTATGTATCTGTAGAAATAATTTATATGGCTTTACTGCTAAAGGCACACTTCACAAATTATATAGGTTCACATCCTTCAATTTTTGTATGTGTCTGCTCAAAGCCTTCCACACCTTGGGAAAGCTGAGCTTGGATGTTCAGCTTCGGCTAAGGCATTAGGGTAGTGGATGAGGAGCTGTGCTCTGTGTTAGAGATAGAGAGCTGCTCAGGCCCAGTGTGGGCACAGAGCTAAAAGAGGATTAAAACTGCCCTCTGCCAGCGTCTTGAATGTTTCAGTTTCTTCAAGCGAGAGAGGCCGGCCTAGGAGTCTGAAGCTTAACAAAGACTTCCTGAGATTGTAAATCTGGAGCTCAGCCCGAGGGCTAACCCCACAAGGACGCGGGACATGGTAAAAGAAGGTGATGTGTGGCAGGGAGGCACATTTTCACTGATGGCTCACAAGGCCAAGGCTGGGCCCCACACTCACCTCCTGGCATGACGAGGCCGACATCCTGTACTGTGAGCACCGATAGCTTCTCCTCTGAGTCCACACGGATGACACCGTAGGTCAGCCCATGCATGGACAGCACACCCCGGCCTGGTGGCTGGTTGCTGTCATCTGTAGGCCTGAAACCACACGTTTAGGAGTATAAGTAAGCAGATACCCACAGACAGGCCTGTCAGCACATACATTCGCAGACCGACAGCCACCCACCAGAGATGAGCTGGCTGCCACCCGAGGCTGTTCAGGAGCGCCAGCTTGCTCTTTTGTGATCTACCTCTGAGTCTAGGAAGTGCAACTTTGAGTTCCGGGTATTAAGAATACCTTGGGAACAGGAAGAGAGTGCTCCTCTGACCTGCCCGCTTCCTCTCCCTCAGCTACACACAGCACTGATCCTTGGATCCATCAAACCCTACTCAACAATCTGCAAAGTCTGGTTTTCCAGACTTTGGAAGAACACAGATCAGATCCCAGCGTATAGGAACAATGGAGATCCTGACTGTCCACTGGCAATTCACATGCACTGTTTAGGCTTATGCTCAATTATATATAAGAATCTAGACTAAGATTTAAGATATGCCATTCTGGTTGCCAAATATGAAAGAAAACTATCCAGATGACGGGTGTGCTGCTATAAAGCAGTTTGTGGGTCAGGAGGTCCAGGCTTGTTTGGGAAGACTACATGTTCACCATCCGTCTCCTTGCTGCCCATGGGCAGTTGGGGTGTGGCCCTTCCCTACTTTCTGGCCCCAGCCCACTCTCCCTCCAATGCCACAGCTCAGTCTCAGCCTGGGGTTTCTGCATCTACCAAGAATATTTCTCCGGTTGCCATCCACATAGCTCACTCTTCCTGCCTTACGGGGTTGGCTCAACTCTGGCACTTATCATCTCAGAATCCACCTGCCCAGCACTCTTGTCACCAGAGCAGATGCAATCTGACTAGGTGCGAGGCCTCCTCTGTCCGTCTAACCCCGAGAGAATAGGAAGTTGTCACTGCGGGCACTGTGGTCACTGCTATGTGTCAGCTCGGGAACAGCAGCTAGCAATAAGTGTCAGTTAACTAATAAAAATACTTCCACCATCATTTTATCTCTGATGATCAGTCACTGCCTAGTGAAGAGACTGTAGTTCAGGTAAACATCACATTTGCTTCTGCAACTTCCATTATACAACCTTTAATGTAACCTTAGGATCTCAAAGTTGAACCATAAATTTGAGTTTGCTATTTAATATAAAGATACTGTGATGGTTTATAATGAACCCAAAGACATAAATGGGGCAACACCAAAGTTAAAGTGTGCGAAAGGAGATCTCATTTTAATCAAGTGGCTGCTTCATTAAAACGTGCACAAAATAATCTGAAAATATTATTCTATGTGTAAGAACAAGAAAACTGTAGCGCTAACCAGGTATCATTATCTACCCAAATTAAAAAAAAAATCACTAAAACCACCCAGACCCAATGAGTTCATTACTCTCCTGGACTCTTACTTTCCAAAGACCACGCAAATCAATGACATGAAAAAGAGAAGTTGTCAGAGGCGCTGCTGCCATTTCCTTCTACTGTAGTCCCCTGTAAAGATTCAGTATTAAGTCTGAAACGGCAAGTCCTCCGGTCTTACAAACTGAACTCTTTTCACCCCCAAAATACTAAGATATGATAAATGTTTGACATGATAAGATCCACCAGTTATCCTGATCTGATCACTTCACACTACGCGTGTATTGAAATGTCACACTGTTTCCTACGACAATGAGCAATTACTATGTGTCAATTAAAAAATAAAAATATACCTACAAAAGAAGTTAACTCCTGGTTACCTATGATATGAACTTATCTGGAAATGGGACCCGTACAGATGTAGCCAAGTTAAAATGAAGCTATACTGGCCCAGGACGGACCCTCAATTCAGCACCGGCATCCTCACAAGCGGGGAGATGGAGGGAGAACGCAAAGTGATAAAGGAGGCAGACAGGACTGCCACGGGCTCTCGGAGGCCTGCGCCAGCCGGAAGGAGGCCCTGGAAGGACCCGTCTCAAAGCCTCCACAGGAATCAACCTGCCCACACCTTGATTCTGGACTTAGCCTTCTGAAGGAGAGAACACATCTTTATGGTCTAAAGCCAGCCAGCTCGCGCTTCTGTGATGACAGCCAAACCACCCTGAGAAACCAAGGCCTCCCAGGTAGAAGATCCAGAGCACCGCAATGAGGTGACAAACTGTAACTATCAGAGTTTGTTGTCTTTGTTACAAGATCCTCTTCCAAATTTATCATAGTTGAGATGTAAGATTTATAATATCGTAAACTTAGGGTCTTATACACTGTGTTTATTATAGGAAGCTTTTTATTATATTCATAAAATGATAGCGACGAGACTGAATATACACACATGAAATGTCAATCAGTGATGCGGACCCTGTATCAACTTAATCTACCACGTGTATTTTTATTTCATATACTGCCCTATCATTCAGAGAAAACTCAGACCTCACGGTTCTTTTCCTTCATAGTCCCGACACACTCAAAAAAGCAGCAAGAAAACATGGATTCCTGGACGCAGTGGGTTGCCTCACTACTCTACCTCCCCAGCCTGGCCCCTCAGATGAGAGACCTGGTGGAGCCTCTGGCCTCTTCCCTTTCAATGACAAACCTAATGCCTGCGTGGTACTCTGTGTGCCAGAGCAGCTCCCACCTTTTTGCACATGTGGACTTACTTAAAACTCACGTGAAATCTGTGCAGGCACTTTTGTTCCCCAATTTCAGATTAGAAACCTGTGCCTCAGAAATGTTAATTTAGTTGATCAAATCAGTGGTGGGGCACAGAGGGATTCAGACCCTGAGCACATTCCACGCCCAAACCTCAGCATTATTTGTCTCCCTCTTGGGCATTTCCCATGTCCCCAGCTTGGGGACACCACGCACATCTTATTCACTGTAGTTTCCAATAAAAATTTATGCAAATGGCATAAGTAACAAAGAAGCACACTTTCAGCAAGAACACAGCAAACATAAGGCGAAAACGACAGGAGAGTCTGTGCTCTTCTTGCCTTTGAGCTTGCCTCCTGGTAACCCATCAACACTTTCACACGGAAAGCCCAGACACGCTAATATCTACTTTCATGTAAATTAGTTGTATACACAGATACATTTACTTTCAAAGAAAAGAACTGAAACATGCTATTTCACAGCTTCCTGTTTTCCCCAAATGTATCTGTAGATCTTCCCACATACATGTGCAAGTGTATAAGGTATGTATGTGAACATGCCAACGAATTACTCTGTCTTAACTGCTACTCAGTATTCAATAAAATGAATGTATGATCGTTTCATTCCATTCCATTTTTATACAGGGGGACTATTTCTATAAGATATGCATCTAGAAAGCCAAGAGAAGAATCTAAAAGCATGTATATTTAAAATTGTAAGAAAGCTAAAAACAATACCATTTTGCATTCCCACTAACAGAATGTGAGTATATTATTATTTTTCCAATTTAGTAGACATGCATGTAGCACACCAGCAGTATTTACAGTATATATAAAATGCAGTAGTGGGCTGGGGGTTTAGCTCAGGGGTTCCACCACCTGCCTCACAAGTGCAAGGACCCAAGTTCAATCACCAGTACCAAAAAGAAAAAAAAAATGACAAAACTACAGGATTATTAGGGGGCCGGGGATTTAGCTCAGTGGTTCGGTGGCCTGCCTTGCAAGCGCAAAGACCCACGTTCAATACCCAGTACCAAAAAAAATGCAGTAGTGTTTAAGTATTTATATAAATTAATGTATTCTTTTTTTATTTTCTGGTTCTTGGGATCAAACTCAGCACCTCAAGTCAGGTGTGGTGCCACTGAGCTACATCCCCAGCCCTAAAAAACGAACTCTCTATAGCAACTCTATGCAGAGGTGAGGAGAGGTTATATACAGTCCAAAGCTATAGCTGTGGGAGGTGCCAGGCACCAAACTCAGGCAGGCTAAACAATCTGTGCTTCTAACCACGGGCTTAAGCTACCTCTTAGCTGTACATGTTTCCGTACATTCTGGCCAGCAATAAAAATCAAACATAAAAATGTTCCCAATTTGGAAAGTAAAACACCAATTCTCATTGATATTTTAATCTGTATTTTATTGATCAAGTTAGATTATCTTTCTCCATCACCATTTTCCTAGGGAATAAAAATTTCAAGTAAACTGAGACGTGAAAAAACAATCCTGATAAGCAAAATTCATGGAGCTTCAGTATCATTTACTTTAATAATCAATAACAGTAAACTAAGTAATGGGTAACAACGGCCTGGACCCATTTGTCAACCTCCAGACTGAGTTTCAAGATGAAATAAATGGCGACTCGTGAACTCGTGACCATGTGGCTCCATGTGTCTCACAAAGAATAAGTTATGAGAAAAATCATATCAGCAATCTCCAGGAATAAAAGGCAGCTTCTACTTTTCAAACTAACACAAGGGGAGGAAATTATGTAGCTATGTATACAATATCACAACTATGTGGAAAAGAAAGTACCGAGAAAGGTATGCACCACTTTAAAATATGCCGGGCACTTTGTTTTAACTTATCACTGCATTTCCAACCTCTGTAAAACATTCGCTAAACCTTTAGCTAATCTTGCTGTGTAATACCTGCAGAAAGAGCTGCTATAAATTTCACTGAACCCATCTACAGTTTGCCACTCCTGACAGCAAGCACAGCCTGGCTGGGCTCCACGCGCATTAACATAAAACAAATGGAGGAAAGTAAATAAGCAGCAGTTAGGACGATTTCCATTCCCAGGGTTTAACAGAGCAACTACAACTATATCTGAAAAGCTTTAATGCCATTTGTCATTCACTGAATCCTTCTGCAAGGGGAAACAAAGGTCCTTCAATGCTTTCATCGCTTACAGGCAATCTTTAATTTAGTAGATTCAGTCTAGGAACAATGATACATTTGGGTGAATGTCTTTTCCTTCTCTTTTTCCTTGTCTTCTATATTTTTTGCAGTATTTTTGTATAACAGCTCAAAAAAGAAGAGACACAGTATTACTCTACTAATACTAGCATCAGTAGCAGTTGATAGTTGTTGGATTCTTACTATGTGCCAGACATTCTCAAGCTGTTTAGTGAGCCCATGTTGAGCTCACACAAGCTGATCACTGCTCTGATTCTCACTTTACACACGTGAAATCTGAGTCTGAGAAGGTCAAGCACCGGCCATGTTACAGAGCTAGTGTGTGAGGAGCTAGCAGAGGAGCCCAGATTGATAGGTTCCAAAATATACTAGCAGACCAGGGCACAGGGCGGGAGCATAACGCAGCTCCACCCCTGGAACTCAGCAGCACCTTCCTACAGATGACACATCCCCTGTGGTGTTACTGAAGCAGGACGGTGGCACATACCTGTAATCCCAGCATGTTAGGAGGCTGAGACAGGAGGAATGTAAGTTCAAGCCCAGTCTGGGCAATTTATCAACTTAAGACCCTGTCGCCAAAAAAAAAACAAAAACAACAACAACAAAAAAAAACGCAGCACAAGTAATTCACGTGACATTGCTTCTGTAGGGAATTACACTTGGACTCCAAATAAATGGCTAGAATGTTACAATGCAACTGATTGGCCTGTGGGAGCCCTCCCTCCTGACCTGATAACCAGAGGGTAGGCGGATACTTTCTCCAGGATAGCTGCTGTGCTCTGAATCACCACTCAAGAACAAAGGCTTTTCCTTTACATGAATATAAAAATTAGATCTGACTACAGGGCTTCAGCATCTAAACCATGCAGAAGTTTGGAATGGAGAGCATCTCCACTGGTTTATCTTCTTTAGGCAGACTTCAGCAGCAGCAAAATGGCCCCTATAAATTAACAGTGCGAGTAAAAATTCTCTTACAAAACAGGGAATAACTGAGGTTATGTATTTATTTAATAGAAACATTTGCAAGGAACACTGCCACTATGCAAGGAGAAATTCTGCCAAAACTGTGAGCATACACTTCAATTTCTAATGAGAAATGGACTTTCAAATATACAACAGATAACTATGCTATTTTCCACAGGGAAAGATACAAAGTAAAAAACAGCATACTTCAATATACTGAGTTAATCTAATTTTCTTCCATGCTTTTGATAAGAACAATATATGCTTATTAGGGCCTGTATCTAGATGTCCCCAGAGCCTCAAGTGCTCGTAAGTGGGACTTTTGGGAAGAAGTTGGATCTACGGTGTGAGGCTGGGATTAAGGGTGGGTGTAGAAAATGGAAGCCCCATCTGGGTGTGGGTGGCACCAGTCAATATGCTTGTAATCTTCTGATGCCACTTGCTGAGTGAGCCATTTCTCCTCTGTGATGCCCTCTGCCATGCCACCCTGCCTTGAGCCAGATGATTATGGACTGAAATCGCTACAAACTGTGAGCTAAAATAAACCATTCCTCCTTTAACTTTGAGTGTTGTGTATTTTGTCAGCAAAGAGGAAAGTAACTAAGACAATGCCCAAATTTTTTAAAGAACATTTTAACAGCTGCAGACACAGAAAGAGTAAATTTCTTCAATATAATTGAGATAAGTTAGGGACCACCCCAGTGGGAAAAGGGCTAGGCATCAACTAGTGACTGGATAAAGATATAAAAATATAAAATGGAGTACTACCCAGCCACAAAGAGTCAGAAACTAGAAACACTTATAGTTAAATGGACGCACACTGAGGACATACTCTTAATGGAAATAAATAAGATACATGTGTAAATACTGAAGTGTGAGAAACTGAAAGTGTACATGAGGATCAAAATGTATAATGGATAATGTGAAATAGGAAGAAAAGGTCCAAAGGGGAAGGGGAAAGGGAAGTGGGAAGGCAGCGGGAAATGAAAGAAGGGAAAGGAATAAATATGAGAAAAGGAAAGCAATGGAAACAAAGTCTTTGTAAATAGGAAAGGGTAGGGGGTAGGAGGGAGGGCAGAGGAATGGGGAAAAAATAACCAAGATACATCATGTAAAGATACAAATGCCCAATGATGAATGTCATCATACTACATACCTAAAATATACTAATAAAATTAATGAGTAAAAAAAGCAAGAAAAGAAAAGGGCTAGGATAACAGAATACACTTTTCTAGTTGAAACTATTACCCTTTGTAGCCCATCATGTTGCTTCTCTCTACTTGGGCTCTTTCCAACAGACCAGTCGTAAGACCCTCACAGAGCCACAGAAGTTGAATGCTTACATTAAATAAACTGTTACCAAGGAAAAAACCTAAAAAAACTCTTTACCATCACTTGCCCCTAGTAAAGTTAAAAATCACTAATTCTGGAGGTCACCCAGCTAGGCAATCCATTATCAGGTTCCCACTAGCTCTGGTGTTGGTAACACTTCTCAAGTGCTGGTTATGAAAACGCCTGAACGGGTTACTATGCAGAAACCTCGAGGGTAGTTTTAATGAAGGCAACAACTCCTCACTTACCCTACAGATACCTGACAAGTGACCAAAACGGGTTAAAAGCCTGGCATCTCTCTATATATCTTCTGTCCCTCTGTCCCCTTTGCTGACGTAACCCTTGGGTCAGATTCTTTGCAGCTGTCCCTGTAGGTCCTTTAAAAATATTTAGTCCAAGACAAACACAGGGCTAACTCGGCCCACTGCCTGTCAGAGCTGTTATGTGTTATCTTTTCTCTCCCTGTCCTCTTTGCTGCCTCTTCTTTTGCTTCTTCAACGGCTCCAACAGCCCAAGCACCTAAAGTCCTTCAGCCTGTCCTTCAACCTGGACCAAATGACAAGCCCAGGAAGTTTGCAAGGGACAGTGGTGCCACCTACAAGAGTAATTCAGAAATTCCTAGGACAAGCTGACAATGACCACCCACGGTGCAAGTGTCACAAGACCACATCTTTTGCAATGGTGTCCCTGACTGGTGGGAACTTACTGCACTTTTACCCAATTTCAGCAATTCCATAAAAGCCGTTTTCTTTATTCTGTAGGCAGCTGGATGCCCTGTATCTTCTCCAGTGCTGACTCCCTTCAGCTGAACTCCCCATGTCCCCCTTTCATTAAAAGTGTTGCCCATGTATGCATTCACAGCACATGGATTAGTTTTGTTTCTATCATCTCGGAGTCAAAGATCCTGTCTAGTGTCTAGTCTCTTGAATGACCAGTGATGTGGAACATTTTTTCATATATTTACTCGATGCTTTTACTTCTTTGAGAAATGTCTGTTCATTTTAGATGCCCATTTTTGAATCGGGTCTCTATATTTGGGGGGGGCTGATTTTTTTTTTAGTTCATTATATATTCTCGATAATAGTCCTTAGTCTGAGGAACAGCTGGTAAAATTTTTTTCCCACATTGTAGGGGATAAACATGTGGTTTTTCTATAAAATGGAATACTACTCAGCCATAAAGAATGAGAAATTAAGAGTCATTCATAGGAAAATGGATGCATATTGAGGATATTCCCTTAAGTGAAATAAATAAGTCACACATGTGTAAATACTGAATAGTTTCCTCTGGTGTGAAAAACTATTATTGTACATAAGATCCTAATGGTATAATTGACAATGTGAAATAGGAAGAAAAGGGCTAAAGGTATAGGGGAAGTGGGAGGGGTAGGGGAAAGGAAATAAGGGAAAATAAAAAATGTGAGAAAACGAAAACACAGAAATAAAGTCTTTGTAAATAGGGAAGGGAGGAGGGGATTAAAGGAGGGCAGGGATAAGGGGAAAAAATGAGAACCAAGACCTGTCATGTAAAGGTACAAGATCCCAATGATGAATGCAACTGTACTGTATACCTAAAATGCACCAATAAACTCAGTGAGAAGAAAAAAAAAAAAAAAACAAAGACTATTTTAGAAAGCCCAACTTCAACTCATGAAGCTACTTTTTAAAAATGCTGGTTCGCTGGTTATGTCCTAGGTAGAAATCATTCACTTCTGGGCTGTGGATTTAGCTCAGTGGTACCAACACCTGCCTCACAAGTGCAAAGTCCCAAGTACAATCTACGGTACCAAAAAAAAAAAAAAAAAAATTTTTTTTTTTTTTTTTTTACTTTTAATAGCAGATGAACATTAGATAGTGTAACACCTTTTTTGGATATCTTTTCTCTTGCTTTTCTCTCAGCTTGTAATATCTAAAATGGTCTCATTTTACATAATTGTTACTTTTAACTGCTAATACATCGAGGTGCTAAAATAGAATCCGATACTGTAGATTTAAAAAAAATAAACAAATTGTTATTTGTATTCTAAGGATGAAACAGACCCAGATAGCAAGCAATCTAGACAACTAGAGCCACAAAAAAAAAAAAAAAACAAAAAAAAAAAACTTCCGGTTTTCATTTTTCAATTTACCCTCGTGTTGCAATTCTTTTGGTGAGTTTGGTGTCACAAGTCCGTGTCGCCCAATCAGCTCCTAGTCTACAACTACTCTTGAGAAGAGGGAAACACAAAATGGTATGGGATGGTGATAGTAGTAAAAAATCATTTTAAGTATCCGAGTGTCTTTTCTGTTGCTGTAACTGAATCCCACCGACAGTTATTTATGAAGAACAGATTTGTTTAGCTCACACTTTGATGACATCCAAGGAGGGCCTGGGGCTGCCTCATGATGGGGTGAAGAGAAAGTGCAAGTGCTTATGTCTCTTCTTTTTATAACGCCACTATCTGCCACCATGGGGGTCTCATCCTGATGACATCTGATCCTAATTATCTTCAGAAGGTCCCCTATCCACACACAATTAAACATGCTAGTTGGAAGATCAAATTTCCAACACATGCACTGCAGGAACACAATGAAACCAGAGGACTGGGTAAAAACACAGAATACACAGAGAGCCGGAGTAGACTACTTCACTAAGAATTGAGCGATGTTTTGCCATCACCTGGCTGATATGCATGAAGGTGGGCATGCATGTAAACAGACACACCTAAAGAGACACCTGAGGACCCCTATACAGGGAGACAGGCACACCTCCCATCCTTTGCCTTCCAGTCCTCCAACTACGTTCTCCATAAGCCCAAATAGCCTACAAGGAAAATTCCTTATTTTGTTTTGAAAACCACCTTTGTCTGAGGAGAACACAGACTGATTAAGTCCTAGCAGTGATCTGGCACGAGCCGTCTCAGCAGACAGCTAGAGGGCACATCACTCCCTGCCCTGGTGCCAGCCCACTCTGCCGTCCTGCCTATCACGAGAGTCCTCTTCCGTGTTGTCAGAAGCAGCGCTGTACACTGTTCATTCTTCAGGCGGGACACTGGAAGTTTCACTGATTCTGTAAGTTCTCAAATCCTCCAATACATTACCTTTTCTGAGAGACATATTCTGTGTCCTTTATAGGAGAAATGATGTTAATATCCTGAACCTCTGGTAGACCCTGGCCACCACTCCACAAGGCCAGAAGCTCTAGAAGGATCCAGCACTACTCAAGCTGAGAATGTTGAATCAAGGGCCACCTGACCCTGAAGGTCACCTGAAGAGCTTTCTCCTAATTACCTTGGGTTTCAGATTTACATTTTTTACAGCAAAGAATTACAAAGTGATGTATGTTCCCATGGATCCAAAAGTTTACAAATGGTGAACAAATACATCTGCAATTTTATCCTCACTCATTACCACAGACAACAACTGAGTAGCATTTTTAAATTAAATGGACTAAAAGCCAGGCAGGCAATCAGCTGCACTGTGCTATTTACTGGAAGTCCAATTTCTTCTTCATTATCAGGACAGGATGAGCCATCACAGGAAGATTATTACACATAAGACACAATCTGCATTGCTTAGATGACAACTGAGAATAAATGTCAATCCTCAAACCCCCTTTGACCAGGGAAAACTAGTCCTCTGCAAACCTTTTTCTGCAGCAGAGTAGCGTAATGCCACAGCTAAACACTTGGGATGACAGTGCAGCGAGAAAGTAAAAGAATTAAAAGGTGTTATGCACACGTACCAAATTCCCATGATGAATTTCATCATTATATACTGCAAACACGTACTCCAAAAGATTTTTAAATTGAAAAAGGAGCCAAATACTTTTCTTTAAAAAATTATACATATTAAACAAAATGTGAGAATTGTAATGCCTCCCACACTGAATTTTATAATTACATTTAAGAATGCATCCATTTTGTTCTTGTATCAAAATCTATAGGGAAACTTCCCCATACCCTACTTTAAGTGGCTTTAATAATCTGTTTTCTGAGTTCTTACACACAAAAAAAATTCTTATCAAGTGTTCAGTATAAGGGGGATTGATAGTAACATGTCTTACTATGGGGAATTTTTAAAAAATAATAAACTTTTGTATTTTTGAGAGAAGGCAAGAAGTAGAAACAACATAAATGGTGAAGTTACAGGCCCTAGGATCATTGTCCAAAAACAAGAATTTATAAAGCCTCCTTATAAAACACATAATCCATGCGAAATACCAGTGCACAGGGAAATTTTCTTCTATTCTTACATTACACAAACAACTCAGACAAAACTACGTTGACAAAAATGCAAGTGTGAACACCGCTTTCATCAAATGTATTTTAAAACTACAAGAAGAGAAACAGACTTTAGAATACAGACCACTTTGTCTCCTAGAGATATCCACCTCTGCAATGGAGTCACTGTCACCTAAATTCACCTCCAACAATCAGTGAGTCTAATTGCAATAGCTAATTATAAAGATTATCCTCTCATATACCAGCATTAAGTACTTTAAATATGTATCCTGTCCATAATAATTAAGGAAATCGAAGCTCTTTTCACAAGCCGAGGAATGTTACCAGGGCTCAAGGAGAGCAATGTGACAGGAAGCCTTTATTCAGGGCTATCTCGAACTTGCATCACACTTTATAGTAATGCCCAACCCGACTTAGAATGCGCATTCTTTCTTACCCTCTTCTGCCCCTCAATTTGTTCCTGAGCCTGAGGAATAATGCAAACAGCACGCTGGCGTGACGGACCCTATCAGCACGGATGCAGAGGCGGTGGCTGTGGGAGGGGCCACTACAACCTGTAGGGAAGACCTTTTCTCCTGCGATCACACACACAGGCTGTGGTGGGGTATGGATGTGAATGTCCATGTGCAAAGGCAGAAGAGATAATGGGAAACACACTCTGTTCTCTATCTGTGTGTGGTCAATCTTGACCATGCAGTCATTCAAAACCCATGTCCTGCACCGGGGAGTCTAGTTAGAAACAGATTTCGTGCACATTCTGTCTACTCCGGAGCTTGCCCACAGCATCAGAATGAGCCTTGTCTTCTGCCAAGGGAACAATATGGACTTATCTCAGGCTGCTGCCAAGACCACTACCTGATTGCTATCGCTCCTGTCACTTTTCTTTGGAGAAGCTCTTGGTCGGCTGTTGACAGCTGATGACAAGGTACACGTCTTTTTGGCTGCAGCTTTTTCTCAGTAGATCAGATTACCAGAGCATACTTTAGGTGTCAGTTCTATCTATATCTTGACATAAAAACAAATGAAAAAACAAAGCCAAGCCACACATAGCTCCATAAAAACTACACGCATGTCATGTGCTCATGTACACAAATGCAAAGGAAAAGGATGGACCCTTACTGACCCCCACTTCTGGAGAATGATACAGGATTGTCCAGGATAAGCATATGGGAGGGGACTTTTTGAGTTTACATATTTTCTTTTTTACTCTAATTAAGCTATTTAAAAATATTAGGTACTAAATATTTGTGTGGAGCCTGTCAATAAAGAAAGACTAAATCAGACTGGTAAATCCCATAGCATGTGAGAAGCTGGTAATGCCACTGGAAACACGGGGCAAGGAGGTACCCAGCACACAACAGGGAACTGCAGCTGTCCACAGAGAGGCCAGAGGATGCTGGACGATGCGAGGACATGCCAGGCCTGCAGGAGCCAGGAAAAGTGGACAGGACGACAGGGGGCCAGGTGATGCCAGAGATGACGCACAGCTGTGTGTTCTCCTGCAGACTGTCCCCTGAGTGAGGGGCTGCAAACGGCTCTGGCCAGCACGGTGGGAGGACAGGAAGGGTACCCGTTAGAAGCTGCTGGGCGATGGGACTGGGCAGCTGTAGGAAAGAAGAGGCTGGAGTTAGACACGCCCTGGCAGACTGGATGGGAGTTGAGGAGGTACAAGGAAATGAGGAAGAAGAGTTCTTCAAGCCGGGGCAACTACAAGCAGAGTGGCCATGGCTTGAGGTTGGAGAGAGGAGGACGAAAGGAGTTTTCAATCCCTTTTAACAGTAAGAATGTATTTCTACATTGCTTCTGTTGAAATTGCTAAAACAGGAGTAAATAATGGTGACTGGTACTTAAATCAGAAGTCATATCCTGTGTGCCCCTCCTACCCACATTACCTATGTGGAAAGAGGATTAAGCCGTCGATACGCTGCCAAAATCTAAAATATGTGAGCGTCTAGACTTGTGTATTCCTACGTCCAATGCTAACTTCACACAGTGGAGGATTACATACACCGCCTAGAGCCCGAGACTCCACAAGGTCCAGGCTGTGCCTTGTGAGCATAACTCTCAAGATTCCATGAACACAGCTGGCACCGGTATTAGCAGGCCATTATTAGAGGCATAGGAATTACTATCCTCATTTGTAGGTGAAGAAATTGGTTACATCCTGGGATAATTGGTTCACAGCGCCAGAAGAAAGAAGTCAATTAAGTCTCATATCTGTCTCTCCTATTGAATAAGGAGCCATCTAGGAAAATCAGGATGAAAAGACTTATAAAAACTTACAAACCTAAGGGGCAGCAGACAAACTCCAGAGAACCACCACCATATCAAACATGTGGCAAAAAACTGCTGCGAAGTGATGTTGTACAGCTGGATTTCCGCCCTCTAGTTCTCTCCTAATTAGATATGAAGGCAGGAAGGGTAATTTTAAGTAACATCAAAAGCTAGAATGAGATCTAGCATCGTACACTATACAAACTCTCAGCACAGGGCATTCACTAGGAATTTTGTCTCCTCTTCCTTCCCGAGTTCACTGGGGAGATGTGAAATTTCTACAGAACCTCTGTCTTACAAAATCACTCAGCCAACATAATGTTATCAAGAAATTGTTGATTTTTACAAATCATATTGCAATTTCCAATATTCCTTTACCCTGCTTCTTTTTTGCCGTCTTTGAGGGAGTCTAAATTTTTAAAATATTCCCCTGTTTTAATTTTGGTTAGAGGAGTGTGTGATCTGGAGTCCAGAAGGAGGCTGATTAAAGTGGTATTCTTGGCCCTCCAATATTTGACAGGAGGGTAGAGCAGCACTTTAAAACCTACGCTTACTCAATAAAAAGAAAAAATAAATAAATAAAACCTATGCTTTCACAGATATTAAAGGCGAGCATCCATTATCCTAAATACTTGGGGCCAGAAGTACTCTGGATTTTGAGGTTTTGAAAAATGTACACATATATATATAAGATGTTCTGAGGATGGGCCGACTCTAAACATAAAATTCATCTAAGTTTCACATTCGCCTTATACACAGTCTGAAGGTAATCTTACACATTAAATAATTTTATGAAACACCTGTGTGCGCTGAAGCACAGGAAAGCAGAATCGTCACCATCTCAGTCACACACGCAGACAATGTGTGCTGGGTACCCTCGTGATTCCTCTTACTCTGAATTTAAGCGCTAGCAGCAAGTAACCATTTGTTATGTTTATTCACATGTAAGTGCTTAAGACTGGAAAACACAACGTACCATCAATGCAGTGAAAAAGCAAAGTGTTGGAAGTAACAAGGCTGCACCACAGCATCCTGCCCTGCTGCAAGGCAGGCCTAGGGCTCCCCTGCAAGGATGTGCTCTGACATAAAGGTTACAGCACACAGGATTTTAAGAGAAACAGCAGCAGCAGCCGCCAAAGGACCAGGAAGCAGGTCCTCTAGAGATGGAAGCCTTTTGCTGGATAGTGGTTTAAAAGTTTCTTCCAGAATCATCTGCTCCTCGACAAGGCTTTTCATCTTTGATGTCTCTGCTCTTATAAACTCATGTGACTGCTTATTCTGTTATGAGCACATGCTGACCCAGGCCGATAAGCCCCTCAAAACATTTCCATCTCACCTACTAGCATTTCCTCTCTACGGTAAACATTTCAGTCATCACTACTATCATCACGGTCACCTTGATTCAGCACCATTTTGGCTATTTCGCCATCAGTCAAAGAAAGAACAACCGGACCCCACCACTGATGTTAAAACTTCTTCCACTTCTCCCAGCTTGCCGATAGATTCTGAAGTTATACTTTCTCACTTGACATTCAGAATCTTCAAAGTGACCCACTGTTCTTCATGACCACTGCACACAGCCACGGGCCAGATGAAATTCCAGGCATGCACCCCTGTGTTTTCACAGAGTTCCAAGCACGGGCACAACAGAAAGAATCCTCCATGCGAAGCTCCTGGTGAAAACGTTCCACCCCCATGCATCTGCTCATTGATGCCAGCATGTTATTCAATAACGTAGGTTTATACAGACTCTTCATTATCTATGGATATCCTGGTCGAATGGGTAGACTGAGCAAGTCACCTTTTCAGGGAGCAGATTGCAGAAAGCTTTCCGAAATAAGAATTTCAGCTGGAGAACGTACTGAACAGCAGTCAAGGGATAACAAAATCCTGCAGTCATTAACCTATCCAGCTTCCCAGGGCTGTGCACAAGCTGTTGGCACAAAATGTTTGTGAGGCCTGTCGGGAATGATGTTGCTGGCAATCCCTGCCTTTCTGTTAATACCATGGTGGACTGGTGAGAAATTTGCTACTTTAAAACAGCAAAGGCGCAAGCTTTCATTATGTCTCAGCACAGCTATTCTGTCTTTGGCATCCTTAATCATCAGAGAGGATGTCTCTTCAGCTGTGGTCAGTGTCTGTCAGGGGCCTAAAATAGTAATGTTTCATCAGCATCGCATATTTGTTCTGGGGTCAGAGCTTCATCAGCAATGACCCTGGCAAACCCGTCAGTGGATTTCTCCGTGGCTCTGTGATCTGCGATGCTTTATCACCACAAACCTTTTAAAACTGCTTTACTTTTTGACGTGGAGTTTTCCTATGTTGTCCAAGCTAGCCTCACGTGGTCGTATCACTTGGCCTCCTGAAGTAGACTGGAAGTAGTATGTGTCAACACACCCATCCGTGCTGTTTTACATTTGTGCCTGTTGTACGTATACAACTGCCTTCTATTTCAGTTTGTCATGATAGAGCTTTGCTTGTTTCGAGACACACGTCAGTAAGTGGCATTTGTTCACTGTGATTCTGAGGGACCCACTTATTCGACACATAATCCAGATCTTCATTTTCAGCTTTATGCCACATTTGTCTATTTTTCATTAACTTTGTTCACGGCCTCCAGCAAAGAACTTCAACAGCTTCTCCCTCTGCATCTTCCGGTCAGACAGGGCAGTCATTGCATCACGGTTAGTCTTTACTCTTCTGTAAAGCATTTGTGCTTATGCCGCTGCACACGCTCTGCAACCGTAATGGTGTGCTACACTACAGATACAAAAATTTTCTTTTTCTTGATTCTGTTACCTACCAATTTTTTGGACGCTTCTCACAATATCGTCATACCACAGAGACAAGCAAAAACTCATAGCAACGCCCATAGGTCCTGCCCTCTTGCGGGTACACTGGGGAGAAGCTGCTCCTGGCAAATGTGGCCTGCACGTGCGCCATTATTACCTTTCGGGAGTGTGCTTGAGAGGGGCAGTCTGGGTGTGAACATCAGAGCTAAAGGGAGCTGGTGTCTTTTATTCCTCTGGGGATGCAGCATAAAGTGTTTTGTTCCTGAATTTTGACAGCAAACTGTCATACAAAGTCAGACAGGGAATTTGCTACTTTTACCGTATTAGCATTCAAAAACTTAAAATTTAGAGCATTTTGAATTTTGTGTTTTCAAATTAAAGATGCTTAACCTCAGCATGAATATTTTTCAAAAATTACCAACGTCTGGTTAAAACTATGACAACGTGGAATGAGCCAGGATGGCCTACAATGAAACTGGTCTCATTTTTTTATGGCCTTTCCTTATTTTATCCAAGAGCAAAATGGAAGAGACACTAAATTTCAATATGGCCCATAAAACTCAGAGCACCAAGTTAGCAGGTGTGGGCACAGGACCGAGTTAGCAGCTGCAGCACACACATATTTGGAAGCTGGCAGTCACAGACCATGTGAGCTGTGGAGGCAGCAGCCCCGGTGATAGACCAGGGAAGGTGAGTTCAGCTATGCCTATAGCTCACGGATGTATTCTACACATGTATGCATGGTTAACGTGCTTTCCCTTTTAAGATTAAACAGAGTCATGGGCGAAGAGAATATTGAAGAGAAAGATGAAGTGGAATAGTGGCAGAGTGGGTAATTGATTCCTTCAGGAAAATGAGTGTCTCGATTTAAACGAAAAAAATAATGGTCCAAACGAATTACCAAGGGAAGAACATTTTATCAGAGCCTGAAAACTAGAGTATACAGCAAAGATTTTAGAGCACAGGTATGGAAAACTGAAAGAGAAGAATTTCTTCATTTCACTCCTACCTGTTTTGACAGTATGGCTTTTCTTCACTGAAGGAATTCCTTACCATAAAAGAGTGTTTTCTATTCATCAATGGTACAGGAGGAAAGAAATGAACCTTTCCCGGTGTACTGAGTATGAGCTAGCTCCGCGCAGCTTTGAGTTTTAGGTCAAGACGATTCACGTGCTGCTAACGGCAGGAGTTGGCCCACAAGGGTCTCTGCCACAACTTCTCGATTCTGCTGTTGCCGGCAATTCGTAAGCACATGCGTGTGGCCATGTTCCTAAAGAATTTTCTAAGCAAAAGAGGCGGTTTGTCAACCTGTGGCTTAAAGAAGCATACTCTATTCTTTTTTGCCCAGTGAAAAATAAAAGGTAAATTTCACTGCTAATGAAAGTTTTTTTCATTTATCTGACAGGCTGCTGATTGTGTTCTTTCTGTCCTACATCACCATATGTCCTACATCCTGGTTTTATGGCTGCATCTCTGGAACTACAACTTGGCCTGGAAAACAAATCATTCAAAAAATATTTGATGAATGAATTAAAAAAATAACATTAGCATCCACGTGGAATGCTGCACACCTAAAATTCTACTACTCTGAGAAGCTGAGGCAAAAGGATCTAAAGTTTCAGATTAGCAATTTAGCACTGTCTCAAAATTTAAAAACTTAAAAAAAGATCTGGAGGGCCTGGGATTTAGCTCAGTGGTTCCGCCACCTGCCTCGCAAGCAGAAGGTCCTGAGTTGGTCCCCGAAACCAATCAATCAATCAATCAATCAATATATAAATTGATAAATAAATAAGGAAGACTTATTTAGCTCAATGAGAAGCCCTAGGTTTAGTTTACTCCCCAGTACTTCAACCACAGCAACAAACCAGAATTAGAGACAAGCTGGGAAGCAGCAGAAGGGGAAAAGAAAGAACAAGACACCTCACATCACATTCTCCGAGAGAACATGCATCTGTAGCAGAGGCCATGTTGTGTGGCTCCCACAACAGGGAAGAAATGGAAACGATGCATGTTTATGTGACGACTGTTACGTGGGTATGAAGAGGACAAGATGATTTGTACTCTATAGATTCCTACCAGGTCTACGGTCTCTCCATATTTTCCCAACTGCTTTTGAGAACAAGATTTACCCACTAAAATGTGCTTTCTTTTATTTCCCTGTTTTGAGGATGGTTATGGAAATACTGCGAAGAGCCTAGGTATAGGTGGTCATTTCCAACAGAGCCAACGTTGAATCCTAATCATCTACTGGCTTCCCAAACCTCTAAAAAACATAAAGACAAATAAGCAGAACTCTAGGGACAGGCTTCAGGACCAAGGCGACACTCCCTGAGGCCGACAGAAACAGTGGGCGGGAGCAGAGGGGGAGGGATGCCTTCTAGCACTCTGCACAGTGAACCATCTGTGGACCAGATGACCATGGTCACTAGGGAGAGTGACCCTTGGCACTGAGAAAGGAAACGGAAAAGTGCCACAGAACATAGAAGGATCACCCGTGAGAGGCCACTTTGCTTTTCTCTTCTGTAGCCACTGAACAAAATCCCACATAATTCTGAGGAAAAATGTAAAGTGAAATAATTTATGTGGGTATTCTACCACTCAGATTTTCACTGGAAGCAATGTAGTCAGTTTTCAGACAGGGATTGATTTTTCAAAAAAACTTAAGATTATTTCCTATCAGCTCAGACAAGTAAAAAAAAGTCTACATTGTACAACCCACATCTATTCCTTCATAATCACGCCACGTCCACTCGCTGGAAACAGGGATTCTAATCTTCTCTATTTCCAAGGACCACAGGAAGGTGTGCCTTTGAGGGAACCGATGATAAACTCTTCCCTGTCAAGAAGATAAAACCTGTCCCAGTGTCTATTCAGTCTCATTATATTTTTATATCACTTTCATATTAAGCTCTCCTTCCCATGGGTATTTCCAACCTAAGAAACTGACGACAGCTCCTTTCCAGTGGCTGCAGATCCTTGCTGCCATGGTCCCTGAGCACCCAGGAAGCACAGTCAGCGCTGGACAACCCCACCTTGGCATGCGGGAGACCGAGCAGAAGCCACAGCTTGGAGTGTGCGCGATGGCCCAAGAGACACACAGGAGGTTCACCAGGGTCATCGACAGCAAGGGCTGAATGAATGCTCGCCACATACAAAGTGAAGGAACAGAATTCCAGAGGCTTGTTAAATATTTGCAGTAAAACTGGCTCAGGGTTAGAAACTAATATTTTGATTGTTCCAGTCACAGACCCTTTTCCATCTTAACCTATTATCTTTAACAGCAGTTCAACTTCAGAAAAAAGAAAAAGTTGTATTTACACCAGCTAGATGAGAATTTGCCAAGGACACTTGGTGAGAATTCAGCCAAGGTGATAACATTCAAAGAGGTGCTCAAAATACATGGCAAATGTTTAAATATTAAAAATTATTATAGTATTTAATTTTTTAAATTATTAAAGTAAAATACACATTGCCATCAATCTCCCTCAAAATATTTCCCCACTCTTCAAACATGCTCTCATCATTCCTGGCACTTTGTGAAACGGTCCTTTTTCATTTCTTTTACAAAAACACTGCTTCCGAATAACATAAAAAGGCAGACTTGTGAGAATTTGGTGCGTCCTCGTCCACCTTATTCACTGGATCTGGCACCATATAACCTCTGACAGATTTAATTTGTGGTTCAACCAAATTGAAAGTGGCTTCTGATACTTTAAAGACTTTCAATTTCTTAGCCACACAATCTAGTCAGTAATGATCAGCAAATACTCTCTAAAAGCATCAGGTTTCCTATCTAAAGGAAACTCGTCCAGTGTGTATTTTTGAACAGCCCCTATCTTTCTGTATATACAGCAGAACTTATGTACTTGTATTCTAAGTTTTCTGTCATTCATTCTTCTATTGGAGTACATTATGAAATAAAACCGAGTAAGAGATGGAACCCCCAAATTTGGAAAAATAAGTCATGCTACAAATTTCAAAGAGCTCTGTGAAATAAACACTTCTTTCTCACGTTATTGTTGAGAGCCGAGAGGTGACGGGATGACTGACAACCAACTACAACTAATGACAGCATCGAGATGGCCCTTCGAGTGTCTATTTTTGAGACTATTTTCTATGTTGAACACTTTTTGTCTTCTCTTTCTGGCAAAAGAACTCCTACTCTACATCCCATAACCACTTTTCTCCCAAGCACCCTGGTGTTCTGAGCACCACGAGGCAGACCAGAGTGATTTATGACCAATGACACTGTAAATAATGTTGAATTTGGCAAAAGTACCCCCGGACACCAGACACCTGTAGGATACCTGGTCATCACAGACTTGAGTGCCCCTTGATGTGTCACCACCACACTGCTCAAAATATCAGAAAGTGGTGTTTATTTTTAAGATGCAATATCCACAGGACAGAAAATGAAGAGGACCAAAAAAAAAAAAAATCACGTCAAAGGACATACAATTTGCTATAAAAATTCTACTTCAACCAACATTTATTCTATCCCATCCCCAAATTAAGCCTGAAGCTGACAGAGGAAAATGAAAATCAGAGTAATTTGTATAAAGGAGATATTACTGTTGTCCACACTCTCAGACAAGAGTTCTACAACCCAGGAATTATAATGAGACTGTACAAAGAATGTTTTCCTGACTAATGTATCTAGATGATTCAAAAGAACCTAAGCATCTAAAAGACAAATAAAATCTTGAGAAGAGTAGTTCATGTTCTTATTTTTACACTAAGCATTAACTCTTAGGAGTAATAGGTTAAATTAGCTGCTAAACAAGAACGACTTAACTCTAGGCCATCTACTTTCACTGAGGTGACCCAGTACCTGCGGATAGCCACAGTGAGGGCTTCTGGGGAGCTGGCACAAGGACAGATGACCTCCTGCCGAAGGCCTTTACTCTGGAAGACATTGAGAAACGCGTCACAAGAAGAAATAGACCCTGGAGGGAGAGAGGGACAATGATCAGACAACCGCAGCATGGTGCTCAACGACAAATACCCTGCGATACAAAACAGTTTTGAAGTGAGGATTTGAGTGCAAATGGAGTTAGGCAGCATGGTGAGATGATTTATTCAATGCAATTTATTATTCTTTTACAATGAAAGATCATACTCTCAATCTTACAGAACTCAAAAAATTTTTAAATGGAACTTCTACACTTAAGACATATTGTCTGACTGATGAAATTATTTTAATGCAATTTCTGGAACTTGCTCTACCATTTTCAGTATGCAAGTTTCAAAAAGTGCAGAAATATAAACTAAAAAAACAAAATTTCCCTCTGTATTAACCTGAAGGAAACGTAAGGTACTATAACTATCAGGAACATTAAAAAACCAATACAAATTTACTTTGGTTTATGCAAGATGTACTGTTCTGTAGAGAAATAGATTAAAAAACAATTATCTATTCAACTACCTTCACATTTATAGATTTTACAAATGAAAGTCATTTATGCAATTATGTTTATACGCTCACTTGTGCATTGGGCATTAAGAAAGGGCATGCCTCTACCGTTTACAAATACATATGCTGCACAGGTGACAAATTTGTCCAGAAACATCTTTTCATTCATTTTGTTCATTCACTTGGCTTCTGGTTTTATATGCTCTTCCCACAAAAGCAAGCCAGCTAGCTTGTTTCAGTTGACTATCGTATTTCTTAAGTATTAATAATATTCTGTAAAAGGGCTAAGTTGCTTTATCTGAGTTTTTTTAAAACAGAATTTGATAATGATGTTCCAGTAAAAATGACAGATTAATTTACTGACCAATAAAACTACCACAGACCTTAAAATAGTAAGTTAGGTGATCACTTCATTTCATCCTCATAAAACTTTATGATTTGGGTACCATTTTATAGCTGAGAAAACAGGATTAGAAAAGAAAGTCTCTGCATAGAACTATGTTGTTTCTCTTCATCTCAGGCTACTGTCTGCAAAAACCTTGTTTTTAACCATTTGCTATCTTGCCTTTAGGCTACGGTGCATAATACCAGTTGGTTATTTTAAGGCAATTTTTTATCTACTATTAAGATTACAAAAAGAAACATCAAAGCACAAAGAATGACACCTGGAAAATTAGGAGTTCTATGCTTGCTTGTCTTTCAAGTTATGTTGGACTTGTCACTTACAGGGATTTGCTCCATCAGCCACTATTAACATGCGGAGAGAGGATAGGTTGACATCTCTTTGATCTCTGTGTGCTACCAATGCCCAATGCATATCCCTTGATTTGACGCAAGCCACCTTTGCTACAAAGAAAAGCAGAAGTTAACATATGTCACCATCAAACTGTCCAATACTGAAAAGGAGAGGTAATCGTGATTCATGCGGAGTGGGTAAACCATCTTCATTTGTCACAAATATACAAATGAGCCGCAGGAGGGACCAACCTTTGTACTGGCAGACTTTCTGGATCCAAGAAAGGGGGTTCACCTTCATCAGTGAGTAAGGAATGCTGATCACATGCATCATGTTCATGACGCTCTGAAACCCATAAACACATACACACAGGAGGTAAGGCAGCTTTAATATTAAATGAGATCTCAAGAGTGAAGAAAAAGAAGAGTAAAAATTACCAGGATCTGTAAAAGACACAGGGATATCATAAATGGTTATGCTCCATGTAAGTATCCAAAATGCCTTAAATAAGGTGACTTCTCTATGCTACCACTGTCGTCCCTTATTCAAATGGCACCACGAATCATAAGACAAATATCTGTCTACAATCCTATGCAGAACTTTTATCTTCAAAGGCAAGTTTGTGGAAATCCTTTCCCCCTTGTGGAATAACAGCATGGCAGATCCCCTAAATATTCATAAGCATTGATTCACAGAAAGAAAAATAAGAACATCCCAGCCAGATGTGATGTAGAGCACAGTGACCCAAGCAGGAATAAAACATTAATAACATTGCTGTAAAATCTCAAAAGCCAAAAGAGGAGGAAGAAAGGGAATGTCACGTGAGTGGTCAGAAGGCTATTCCTATAACTCTAACCTTGATGCACGGAAAAGCATCAAGTGGCCACGGAAAGCAACTTGCGCTGTTGAAAGCTACCAGAGTCATCAACCTAGGGCCCCTGACAAAGATTTTCTTCTTCCTGAGATGAAGGGACGTACCAACGCCAGTCCATATACAAACCAAAACTGGAGTGCTGACCCCGAACACATGTGCCTAAGGCAGACACACAGCAAGACAGGTGGGGCTCACTTACCGTCAGGATGCCGTGCCACAGCCCGACGTCCTTCTTGAAGTCTAGCACATTCACAATGGTTTCCGCTGTGTAAGAGAGAGGCATGAGACTGCAGTGAAAACCTACCACTACCTCAAGAGGCGATCATGGATTTGAAAGGCTACCATTTCACTGCACTATGCATACCATGTCTTAAAAACAGATCCTTTACTTATTTATTTTCCCCCTCCTCTCCCTGCTACTTTGTTTTTCAAAAACAATTCTTATCATTTTCCTCCTGCATCTCTCCCAGAAAGGGAAGTATGCCTTGCTGTCAGCTTGCATGAGAAAGAGTGAGGCCATTTTAGGCAACGCCTGGGTCTATGATGCTTGACCAAAAGTCTTCAAAGGTGGGGCCGGGACAATGGGGCAAGTGACAGGGAGAGAAGAATATTTAAAGGATCATTTTGGGTCAGGCCTTTAGAAAGGAGGGCCTCTTGTGTTTGTGCCCCTGCACAGGAATATGCGGTGACAAGCCAGAGGGTGCAGAGGCATCTGTTTTAACCCTTCCTTCTCTAGGTCCAACTGACAGTTGTTACCATGGTTACTTCTGCTCACTTCTTTGCCTGCCACTGGGGAGGAAATCATCAGTACCAGTTTTCCTCACCATGGAAGCCTACATAGTGGAGCCTAGAAAATCCACCCCTACAGAGTCTCATTCAGTGGGTAGCAGTGGGATCAAGCATGGGAATTTGAGCTTTCAGGGATATATTTATGTACAGCTAGGAATGAATGTCCAAGGAATTAAACATTATGGGCTAAATTATGCACCTCAAGTCCATAGCACAAAGTGCTAAATCCCCACATGGCTACGTGGGGCGATAAGGCCTTTAAGAAGATAATTAATATCCAAAAGATCCTAAGAGTGGTACTGTAACTGGCATCCTTGTAAGAGGAGGGGAGCAGCCTCTTTTCTGGGTACAAAGAAAAGGCAGGGTGAAGATGGACGGAGGGTGCCACTGATGACCTGGAAGGAAAACCACACCAGGCACCACCTCTGCCAGCCTCTGGCTGTGGACTTCCAGTCTCAGGACTGTGTCTGTGATTTAAGCCAGCCAGTCCGGCGGTGCTGTTATGACAATACAGACAACAGGCTGGATCAGCAATTAAGTTCCATTTAGTTGAGTAACACACTGAACTACTTCCACAGTTCCTAGTGGGAAACACAGGGCAGCTCTGCATCATGCATCCCAGTCTACAGAGGATCTCAGAGAACCAAGGTGCCTGGGGGTCTAGGTTTGGGTCACACCTTCTGTGTAACTGCATGCCTGTGTGAGCGCCTGGCAGTGTGTCAGCAGTGCGATCCTTGTTACAGTCACACCAAGCACGCTTCCATCCTTACATGTCTTGTACTGGAAGGAGAAAAGGAGAGAGAATGATGCAAAAGTCACTCTGATATTGCAAGTGCAAGGTCCTGAGTGCGATCCCCAGTACCAAAAGAAAAAGAAAAAGAAAAACTCATTCTGTCGAAGTCTTGGTCCCCTCACATCAGCCTCTTAAAGTATTTAATTTTCTTTTCTTTTTTTATTTCTTTACAGTGGTGGGGGATTGAATTCAAGGTCTTTGAAAGGAGCGACACGCCCAGCCCTTTTTTACATTTTTAGACAGTCTTGCTATTTTCCCAGGTTGGGCTTGAATGTGCAATCCTCCTGCAGCCTCCTTGAATACTGGGGTTGCAGATATGCAAAAAGCCTGGCATCTCATGATATTTGAGATGCTTTGAGTCTCTCTCTTCTGGCATTGATGTTATGTTGAGAAATACATGTCAATTCCCAAAGTACACACCTAGACCAAGTGGGAGGAGACAGTGACTTACCTCAATATAAGCAGTGTCGTTATTTGCATCTTTAATGTGAGGGAACCAATCTCGAGGAGGTTTAGAGAGGTGTTTGGACTCTGTGACAAACCATAGAAGCTTTGGCCAACCTTGGGAATAAATGATAAATCCCTTTAAGTAAGGAGAACCTAGAAAAGCCTGGAGACCTCTTTCCATTCACGTGACATACTTTCAAACACCATGACAGGCTAGATGAAATCTCTGGTGTTTCTCTTTGTCATCAAATCCAAGACAACATCAACCAAAGAGCACCTGAGCCACCAGCAGTTACGTCACGCCACCCAGAGCTGAGGAGCCACGTGTGCTGTCAGAGATGCTGACAGGTGAGCAAATCTGTGTTCTGGAGCTGACAGGCCTTCCCCATGCATGAGGAGCGGTCTTATAAAGAACATAAAGAACTTGGAAGGCTCGAGAGCTTTCACCAGCTCTTTGGCATACCTTTGAACTGCGGGATCTCTCCTGTTGGGCTTTTTGGTAGCCCTTTGTGGCAAGCGTCACTTGTCAAGGCTACAGTAACTCCACAGCTTCCAAGCAAGAAACCTATCTGCTGACTCCCTGCATCCTGAGAGAGGGCAACAAAGAGAGAAGAGTTAAAAAGCTGAGATACGGCTCTGCTCTTGGCAAAAATCCGGCCTAACCTTAGATACTGCCGACGTGAACTACCATTCCTAAGACTTTTTCCTTTCCTGAACACCTAGAGACTCTGGAAAGGGCCTTAGGGGTCAGCAGATGTGGGATCAAACACCAGCCTTGCCACTTGCATCTATGCCACCTTGAGCAAGTTAGGTTGCTTGGACTCAGTTTCCTCATCTGTAAAATGAGGGTAAAAAACAGCCATTTCACAGGTTCCTTTCATAGGACAAATGAAAAGAGTGTATGCAAAGTGGCATTTGTCTGGTCTCATTACAAGTTTGCCATTGCATTGCCAGGTTTGGTGGTGTACACTGTAATCCCTGCACCAGGGAGGCTGAGGCAGGAAGATAGCAAGTTCAAGGCCCATCTTGGTAACTGTATGAGATCCTGTCTCAAAATAAAAAGGGCTGGTGATGCAGCTCATTAGTAGAGTGCACCTGGGTTCCATCCTCAGTGCTGAAAAGAAAAAAAAGTTTGTAATTATATTTGGCTCTCAATCTTCAACTGTATAACTATGGTTGTAAGAGTTAATTACTATGGAAAACAGAAAGGGTCCACGAAATCATTTTGTATTAAACATACTAACAGCAAGTGCCTAACATTTAAATATCCAAAGACTAGAGACATAGTTAATATAATGGATGGAGTAGGTGCATGAGGCAGAGCCATCTTCAACCACAGGAATGAAGCCCAGGCCACCTCTTCCCACTCTGAGCACATTGCGTATCAATGAAATAAGCAGTGGGTCATAGCTTCAGGTCCTCAACTCCAGAGACCAAAGTCTAGGGAGCTGCCCTGCACTGGTTCTGGACTGTCACATCTGAGCAGAAACCGCAGGTGGGGCTCTCCTAGCTGCAGGAGCCACAGGGACTACTAGCTGTGGGAATTTTATTGCCCACAGAAAGCAGCCTAGTCAGTTCAACTCAATTAGTTTATTCCCACAGTCATACCAGCTCTGCTGCTTCATACATGTTTGGTTTACAAAATAAAATGAAAGCCCCAAAGCAGTCGGTATTCCCAGAACTAAAACACAGTGCAGAGCATGAGTTGCTCTGCATTCCTCAGACGGCTCTGCATAAACCCCACTGAGAGCCCAGCACAGCCTGGTAGTGGCCTGGCTGGCAGACTTTTCTGGGGTAGGTCTTGCCCCCAGAAAACTATGGACCAAAGAAAGGGTGATGTTTTCACCTGTGCAGCAAATTAAGCAGCATTAAAATTTCAAAGCTATCGTCTTTTAGGTGTTTGGTTCACATTTTTCTCAGTGTAGATTTAAATATGATGTGAGCACATCTCTTTACATAGAATTTTTACAAAGCAATAGTACCCAGCAAGGAGGGAGGTCTGAGCCTCAGCAGAGAGGGTGGGCCCCCTTTTGGAAACACTCTTCTGGTGCTTTGCCCTCTGGTAATGCACTGCCAGGTAAAGCAGTAATCAGGTACTCTAATGTGACTCTGATTATCACATTAGCAAAGCTGTCATTCTGCAGAGGTGCAGGAGACAGGTGGGACACAGTGGGCATCAGCAGCAGAGGGCAGCTTTCTCCTGACGTGTGAAGACCACACCGAGTCAGGAGGCAGGCACCACAGCTGTCTCCCAGCAGGGAATGGCTGGGTCAGAAGTACACCTGTGTACGGCATGCACACAGACGTGGACAATAAGATGAACCAGTGTGATCTTGGGGCCAGAAGTCCACCATCCCTTGCATCTTGTCTTCTTACATCTGTAGATAATTTATGTAATAAACTCAGGTACATAAAAGACTCCAAAAACAAGAGACTAGAAACTGTATGGATAGGAGAGGATGCTGCTGCAGACAGCACACGTGGAACTCGAAGCCGCTCCTCCTCTGCCTCCAGAAAGTCCTTCCCTGGATGCCCCTGGCAGGAAGATCTCTGTGCCCATCCCTGGGGAGCCCTCTCAGGGCAGCACTTACCATGCCTGACACCAAGTCCCTGCCTGGAGTCTTCCCCACATAGCCCTCAGCAAAGACCACAGTATGAGACATCGGCCGGAGCACATCGGCCTCAAAGCCAAACGGAAGTAAGTTCTTTGTGTGCTCATAGTCTCTGCACAGGCCCTTGAGGTCAGGATGCCAGGCTGCATTCCAGGCCAGCAGCAATGGCTTCCCATGATCACAGGGTCTCTGTGCTGTCCCTGGCAAGGTCCTTGCTGCCTCCCTTTGGCTGGATCTGAGGCAAAGCTGGGATCATACGCCTAGTCTCAGGAAGACAGTAAAATGAAAAAAGTCCTCCAAGGACACACACTCTAACCTTGACATCACTTTCCATGTGCTTTCTCCCTAAAAGTAAGAACATTCCTAGCAGGAAGTTTCTTTCTCACACACAGGCTGACGCTGTCATACTCTCAGAGAAGTGTGGCCATGTGTATACAGTGTGGCCACTACCTCCTCAGAAATACTGTCCCCAAGGATGGCGGAAGCCCAATCCTCTAACACAAAATCTTGTCAATGACTCGTTTAGCCTGTTGGAGAAAAATTACACCAAACCTGAGCTCAAACCCTTCTCTCTTTCAATCTTTCTCCAACATATAAAGGGTCAACTGGTTACACCCCTTTCTGGGCCCTTCCTTGCAGGCAGGTTCTTTTGCAATAAATCCTTGAGCGCTCACTGGAGTAGACAGACCAGTACAGGTATGTCAGCGGACTATCGCTCGCCCCACTCCTGCCCAAGCTCCTCAAAAAAGCACCAATCGTCCACATGAGGGTTTTCTAAGAGAGGAAGCATGAACTCATGAAAAGTTGCCTCCCATGAACTCATTTTGGTTTTGCAACCATGCAACTACCAGTGTTTATTCAACATCATCCTTTGCCTACTCAAACTGCCGGCTCAATAGTTTGTTAGTTCTCAGGAGATATTAGATAATAATGTAATGGAGGGCTGAACCTTAAACCCGTTACTCTGCAGAATCAACACAAAATACTGCAGACGGAGAAGTTGAAAGATAATTATGGTAATGAAACCAGGTGGAACAAGGAAACCGGCAAAACAATTTCCTCATCAGTAATAAGATAAACTTAGGAATCAATGTATTTTGCTGTTCAATTTTAACTATTTATAACGAACATTTTCAGAGATACACGAAGATACAGAGGAGACAGAAATCTCATATGCCCATCATCCAGCACCAGCAATTATCAGTGGTTAGCCAATCCAACCTTCTTGTCAACACACTCACACACCGAGCCAAGTACCCCCAACCATGAGCAAATGTGGCATGATCAAAAAACACAGCAAATGTTTAAATTTTAAAATTTAGTACCGTAAAAGAAGGCACAATGACATTAATTTTGCTCAAAATATTCCCCCTCACTTCCAACACACGAATTCCATTGTTCTTCCCACATCTTGAAGCAGTTCAGTAAGTCCTCTTTTTTAAAGGTCTCTGGTTGTTTTGTTGTGGCTTCCGTGATGCCCTGAATTGATTCAAAATGGTTACCACCTTCCAGGATTACTTGACTTTGGGGAAGAGCCAAAAGTTGCAGGGTGCCAGGTCTGGTTAACAAGGTGGATGACGACTCTCTACTGCTTTCAGGAGCCTGCCATTCCACTGGACGGCAGTGGGCAGCTCAACTTTTTTTTAAATCTCACTTTATAAAGATAACTTCCAGAAGGCTTCAGAAAGTGCCAAAATAATGGAATGTGTTAAAAAAAAAAGAGAGAGAGAATATTTTAAGGAAGTTTAGTGACAATGTGTCTTTTATCAATAATTTTTTAAACATTAAGCCTATCTTCTGATCACATCTCATACACATACATGCACATGTGACACACACCACATACGTAAACAAGCACCAAGACCTGAGTGCACATACAAGACCACACAGGCACACAACATACTTGTGCACCCATTGCTTGTGTACACGGATAAGAACCACCCCATGCCTATCACGGAGGAGGTGAAAGTCACCCCCGCTGTCAGCCACACCGGTTGCCCACACACCCTTCAACTGATCTACTTCCTCCTTCCTGCTCCAGGTTCCTAAGGTCCTGGTTCTGCAGATTTCCTTTACCAAAATACTACCTTGACCATTTACACAAAGTCATAAACATGCACCAAGATATTTACGTCACTTCTTTCAGAGGGCTCACTTAATACCACTACTATTTGTTATACTGAGGATTGAACAGAGGGTCTTTGAAATGAGCTACATCCCCAGCATTATTTCAATTTTTAAAAATTTTGACATAGGATCTTTTAAGTTGCTAAATTGCCCAGCCTGGGCTCAAATTTGCCATTCTGCTGCCTCATCCTCCAAAAGTGCTGGGATTACAAGCATGAGCCACCATGCCTGGCAGAGGTTCTACTTTAATTGGACATTTCAAATCTTTACTGATGCAAATAAACAATGCTCTAATTTCCTTTCTTTCTATCTTTTTTTTTTTTTTTTCGTACTGGGAATCAAACTCAGGACCTTGCACTTTCAAGGCAGGCAGCGACACCACTGAGCTAAATCCCCAGCCCAACAATGCTCTGATTTCTAAGGAGCAATAATGGATCATTTCCAGATTGCAAAAGAGACCTGCTTACCACAGACAGAATACCTCAGGTACCACCGACTCTGTGGCTGCTTGAGTTGAAACAGAAACCTGGGGACGGCAGGACAGGCCTGGTGGTCCCTAACCCCTCTGGCTCAGAGGACCTGTTCTGTTTTGCCGTCTTTTAGAACTGCACAGTTCAACCCATCACCCCACCAGCTTTGCCCCCTAGAACCCCAACATATGACTGGTTCGCTGGCTTTAGGAAAGGCTCCCAGGTGTCCTGGAAGTCTGCCCATTCTCCACACCTTCTGCACAGCGCAAGTCACCAGCAAGCAAAGTCATCTCAGGGCTGTGTTTTTCCTCAGAAAACATTCTGGCAAAGCAAGGGCACAGGAAGAAAGCCGGCACTTTCCTCAAAGACAGCTCGTTTTCTGAGGTACTTTGCTAACTCAGATCAAAGCCACTGTGCGGGGTCTGTCACTGCATATCCTGAGAGGAGAATGAGCTGCAGGGTGGGTGGCTCTTCCACGCCTGCCCACGTACTGAGACATCACAGGCCTCAGCCGCACACCTAGCCTTTCCCTCCTCTGCCGTGTTCCCCCAGAGCCTTCTGACCACACAGTGCTGTATGAGAAGTTCCATGATCCCAGGCCAACCCTGCTGTGTACAGAGCGAACCCAATGACCGCTCTTCTAGGACACAAGGCTCTCAGTTACAAAGTAACTGTCACTCTTCTCGTGATCGATTAACGCCTTGCCTTCCCTCACTGCTATGCCTTCAAGTCCATATGCTAGGAAGGTGTTTGATGCATTTCAGTTGAACCACGTACATTCCTAACAAACAGGACACAAAAGGCCCTTACTTTTGTTATCACCTAGCATCTTAAAAATGGATTACAATGAAACACTTCACGGCCCAGACAGTGTCTCCTCAGAATTTTACATGCCTGCCTTCGTGGTTTTGAAACTGTCTCATATTTTGGGTAACAGTAGGGCAGTCCTGCCATCAGAGACCGACATGCATATGTTCCCTGGAAGGCCCCCATCTGCTTTATTCAAATGATTGTTCTACGTAAACTACCCTGGTTTGGAAGATGCCAGGCTATGCATTTAAAATAGACCAATCTAAACTATGTTACAAGAAAAAGATATGTAATTGTTACTACGAATGACTGTACTACGGTTTAATTCCAAAATGTCTCCGCAGAAATCTAACATGTCCAGAGGTGAGGATCTTGGGTGTTAACCAGATCAAGGGGGCCATCCTCACAGTGGATTAAATCCATGGATTCACAGCTGAGTGCACTGTCAGGAGGTGAGGGCCAGCTGGGGGCAGACCACTGAGGACGCGGCCTGGGAGGGTGTATTTCCGGGCTGCTGCCTTCTGCTTCCTGGCTGCTTTAAGGTGAGCAACTTTCCTCTACCATCCCCTTCTACCATGCCATTTCTGCCCTACAGACAGCCGACCATGGGCTGAAACACAAAAACTAAGTCAAAAATAAACTGCACCTCCTTCAAGTTGTGGGTATTCGGTATTTCATCCCAGTGGGAATGTGACCAATGCAGATGGTAAATGTTACGTGCCCAGGTACTGAGCCTCAGACTGAGAACCAGCCCCACAGGCTTATTAGCCCACAAGTTCCACCCAAATCCACTTTACCACTGCTGAGAGAACACAGGAGATTGCGAGCCTCATGCTCTAACCCCTGAGCAGGATCCTTTATTTCCAGAAAGCCTCTGACCACTGAAATACCTGTCTGGAAGATAAGGATTGTAGATTTCAGATTGGGACAGTAACAGGACTGATAGAACAGCTAGGAGGATATGAATGTCATGCTAAATAAATCATATTTTTCTACTCTTATTCTAATAGTGGATCACAGAAATTGGAAAAATTAGGAAGCATTTTATGGGGTGTCTACTGAACATCTGGAATGCTGGTACAAACCCCTACAGAAATTGGGGTGGGCGCAGCCCTGCCTGACATCTGCACACGCTTACAGAACCTAGCAGGGAATGCTTTGGCTTTGTATATAAGGAATTAAAATGGCAAACCTTCCTCCTCATATTAAAAAGGATCCCCATGTTCGCCCGCTTCTCATACAAAGAGCCAAGTCTGAAACATGAACACATTACCCATGCAGGCCCTGAAGAAAGATTAGTTTCTTTACTCTAGACTAGATGGTAGCTGTAAGATAAAGCTTAGTTATCCTGACTATAGAACGAGATCTGATGAACCCCAGGTAAACTTGGGACATAAGAACATCAAGGCTTCTGAATGAAAACCATTGCCACCTCTTCCAATAAAAACAGATTAAAAACACCGCTATCATTTCTCTGACTTTGTAGTTTACCCGATACCATGGAATGTGATTTTTTCCCTTTTTCTTCCCCTTGTTTTGCAGAACTGGGGATTGGACAAAGAGCCTTTGTACTACATCCCATACCTTTTATTTCAAAACAGTTTTTGCTAAATTACTCAACTGCCCAAAGAGAGCTCGAACCTGCAATCCTCCTGCCTCAGCCTCCTGAGTGCTAGATGACAGTCATGGGCCACCATGTGTCACTGTGCTGAGCATTCTCTATTGACTGACAATAGCTCTGTGTTCTGCTACCACATATGCTTACACTCCACTGCTGGGAAAAAACACACTCTGCAGGTAAGTCATGCTGTGTGTGTAACTGTTCCCTCTACAGGGATAACTGATGAAAATCTTTCTAAGAGCCTCAGAAATAGCAAGAACACATTGGCGCATCTTGACTTGTATCCAGTTGAGTTGAAAAGTGGTTTTAGAAACTGTTGTCTGAACAATTTCCCCGTATGGTACTGAAGATTAAACCTAGGGCCTTCACACTAAGCTATATCCACAGCCTTTTTAAAATTTTGACACAGGGTATTGCTACATCACTAAGTTTCCGGGACTGGCCTTGAACTTGCAATCCTCCTCCCTCAGCCTCCCAGAGAGCTGGGATTAGAGGCGTGCACCACCACGCTCAGCTGTATCTGCACATTCTTACCCAACAGAACACTCATTTGCCACCCAGCCTTGCCCTTGCTTCAAATAATGGATGAAAGCCACACCCTTACCTTTCTTGTGAGCGGCACTTCGATGGGCACAGGGACCACTTCAGCCAGCAGGCAGCCATAGAACGCAACCATGAATGCAGCAGGGTCATTGTTAGGGAACACAAGCGCCACCTGGAGGAAGGGCCAGATAGACTTTCTAAGACCTCACGGCAGAATTTATCCCTCCTCAGAGGGCAGGAATAAACTCTAAGGAAGGAAGGATGCTGTAATAAAAACGGAGGACTCTATGTAAAATGCACTTTATGGAGGTCATCCTCTTAAGTGAAATAAATAGGGCACATGTGTAAATCCAGAATAGTTTCTCTGGTGTAAGAAACTGACAGTGTAAATAAGGTTCAAAATATATAACAGATAATTGTGAAATAGGAAGAAAAGGTCCAAAGGGCAAGGGAAGTGGGAAGGGTAGGGGAAAGGAATAAATATGAGAAAAGGAAAAAATGGACACAAAGTCTTTGTCAATAGGGAGGGGGTGAAGGGAGGGCGGGGGAATGGGGAGAAAATAAGAACCAAGGTCCCCATGATGACAGGCATCATATCGTATACCTAAAATGGACCAATAAAATAAATGAATAAAAAAATGTATTTTAGTAATGGGTATTTAATACCTCCCACTTTATTTGAAAGACAGTAACAATCACCACTTATTATACTCTTACCAGAGTACAAAAACCTTTATTTTTGCATATTACCTTCCAAATTGATACTTTTACATAAATCAAATTATAGTGTATGTAGTAATTTTTACTATTTCCAATGAGCTTTACAAACAGCTGTTCATAGTCTGACACCATCATCATAATTGTAATTAAATGGTTGTACAATTACTCTGTAGGCTCGGGGCTGAGTGTCTGAGAGCCAGACCCAGACAGCTCAATAAAGATCGCATGGCACTTTTGACTTCTGAGATTTGATGTGAAGTTTGGCCTCTGTAAGCCTTAGTTATCTCACATGAAAAACCAAAGTATTGCTAGAAACCGTATCTTAGTGTTGTGATAAAGTTCAAATGAGAGGAATGCGTGTAAAGAGCTTAGTGTGACACCTGACACACTGCACGCATCTGTGAGTGTTAACTACTAGTAGCAACGCAGATTATTGATCCTGGTAGTTGTAGCAACAGCAGTTAACTAATCTTGGATATGCACACATTTTAGTCGTCTACTATTGCAAATTTTCAATGAGTAACCGCCTGCATATGGCTTCCAGCCAGCCCCACTCTGTCAAGCTTAACCAATCTCAGAATAATCAAAGAGTCTTACAAGTATGGACAGTACACATTACCAGCAAATAACACTGGCACCAAATAACGGTAACCTTTCTCAGTGTTTCCTAACAGTCCTTAGCAGTACTGTATAGGGATGATTACTGCTCCGTGTAATTGTTTAGTTCTCATATCAACAGTTTTTCATTGCTCTTACCTACCTGTCAGTGTTTTGGTATGTTCCCTATTATTTGAATGATTCTCAAATATGCTTGGCAACATTCCCTTTTACATTTATTTCATCTAATTTCCCCATAACTTTAAAATTAACTTGGATTTAACGGTCATGCAATTCTGAGAAATACATTGTTAGGCAATTTCACCACTATAAAAGCAACACAGAAAATAGGTATAGACTAAGATGGCTACAACTCTACTGGGCAGTACATCTTAGGACAGCACAGGCTGCTACGAACCGAAACGTTGTCAGGTTCCTCACGGCTGCCAATTTAAAACACGTTCACCTTGCTCTCGTTACCCTGATGCACACTACCGTACGTAAAGCTCGCTGTTCTTGGGAGTTAGAAAGCCTCCTCTGTCATACAGTTTTAGCAGACTAACCTATTTCTGGATCCCCATTGCGTTTATTTTAAAAGAAGTTCCTCTCACGTGTTGCTGCAGCCATTACTGTTATTCTTCCTTACGGACAATTAAGTTACCCATGTTCGCACAGGCACATAAATCCCGATTTCGCATCCACATATCATTTTTGCACTAGCTCATTTTGGAACTTCAATTATTTACTTTAAGAATATTCTAATTAGAAGTTATTAATTTCAGTACAAACAGGGCCTTCTACTATCGCAATATCTAAGCGGGGGGGCACACAAAGATTAAAATGGCAGCTGAGGAGGAAGTGGGCTGTATCTTAAATTCAGTCACTCTAGCAAGAAGGCGATCTAGAACAGCTGAGGGAAACAAAAGTAAATAAAGTTGGGAATTATATGATCACGTTATTTCCATATGATCTTCTTGCAGTTTTTATCAACTAGAAAGGTTAGAGAAGGAATAAAAAGATTTATTTATGCATACAAATCATAGTCAAGGACTTTTAAAAACTCTTTGAGGTTTGCGTTAGCGACAAGTGTTCTGCCTTCATTTGACTGAGTGCTGACAGCATGTTTTTCAGATCCAACGAACAAGCAGCGTTCAATTCAAAGCTGGCAGGTTACCGCTGCTGTATGACTTCCTCCCCTGAAAGTGACCAAAAGGCTCGAGGAAGCTGACCAAACCACAGCAAAAAATCCGCAAGACAAAGTTTCACCCACAACTGATGGTTGTACCCATTCACAAAGGGACACTTAAACACAGGCTTGTTACTCTTCCCGGGAAACTAATTCTGGAGCTGAAGTCCTCCTCCTCAAGGGCAGACGAAGGAGACAAAGAAGACAAAGAAGTAAGTGACATTCCCAGAGCCAGCCTGCGGAAATCCCTTCCCAAGAAGAGATTCAGGTCTGGCTCTTGTCCCGCTCATCAGAGCATCTGCTCAAGGGAGACTGATTTCATCCAGGACTTAGAATCCCTCCAGTTTACCACTATTTAAAAGATCGTGCTGATAGGGCTGTATAATAGAACTTTGCAGAGTTGTACTGAAATGTGATTCAATGTCATGTTATAAGAACAGTGAATAAAAGCAGAATGTAAAATTGTACACTACTGCATGCTCTCAACAATATTACAAATAATGGACAGAAAAAGGTCAAATACCTAAACGAACATTTCAGAATCAAAATTATTTTGTTTTAATATCATTTTTATTATTTTCCTGTAACATGTGAATCAGTCAGATCCTGTTGTAGTTGTAAACCATACAGATGACTCTTTTCTTTGAAAAGTTTCTTTTCATTCATTTCTCTATGCTGCCTTTGCTATTTTACTGCAGCTTATTATCCAGAGCACGCACGCGCACACACACACATCAAGAAATCAGGAGCCAAAAGCCCACACTCCTGATTGTGCAAAAGCCTTTAACATCAAATTGATTTCCATTTTCCTCCTAAATTTTCCTTCCAAGATTCTGTGTACCCAGCTCTACCCTCCAAATGAACGCCCTCTTCTTCCCTTTGTATAAACAAACTTTCCCTTCTGACCTTCTCTTCACACTATTCCTGGTACAGACTTACTTTTTGCTCCCTGAGAAGACTTCTCTGATCCTACATATGCCCCAAAATGAAAACAACCTCTTTTACTTTCAATAATTCAACTGTATCTTTCACTACCTTTGGGGAACCTGTATTACTTTCAATTTGTTACTTATGTATTTTTGGAGACAAGGGCTGAGCTTAAACTCATTCCCCTGCCTCAGCCTTCCAAATAGCTGGGATTACAGAAGTGTGGTATGATATTTGATTACCTTCCAGTTTATACAAAAGCTAATTATCCATGTGTGCTTTTTTAATACTGAAAGATGCTTAAAGGCAGGCATCATTTGCAATGTATCCCGTGGCAATCTCCATTTTCTGTCTCTAAGAATCAACTTCATTTAAATAGACACATACAATATTTGTAATTTTTGTGCTTGTATTATTCCCCTTAGCTTAATGTCTTCAAGTTTCACCCATGTAGCATATGGAAAGGAAATCCCATTCTTTTAAAAGCTAAATGATATTCCATTCAATGTAAGCACCATAATTGGATAATCCACTCATCCAATCAACAGACATTAAGGTTCCATTTTTTTCACTTAATAATGCTACTAACAGAAATATACAAGTATCTGTTCGAGACCTTGTTTCAATTATTTTGTTTATACCCAGAAGTGGAACTGATGGATCAAGTGGTAATTCCATACATAGTTTTTGAGTAACCACTGTCTTCTAACCTTCCCGCCAGCAGTGGACTAGGATTTCAATTTCTCACATCCTTCCCAACACTTGGTACCTTTTGTGTTCTGAAAAGATCCATTCTTATGTGAGGTGATAGCTTACTGTGATTTTTGATTTGGAATTCTCAAGTCAGAAATGATGAGCATATTTTCACTTGCTTACACTCAGTAAGTTTTCTACATAAAAATGACTATTTCCATTTTTTAAATTGGAATTCTTGCCAGTGTGGTTCAATTCTAGCAATTCTTTATTCTGAATGCCAACCTATCAAACGTGATTTGCAAACATTTTCTCTCACTTTGTAGGTTGCCTTTTTGTTTTCTAAATAATGCCTTTTGGTACGCAGAAGTTTTTAATTTTGAGCAAATCCAACTTGTCTATTGTTTCTTTTATTGACTTTCCTTTGTTGTCTTATCCAAATCATCACTGCTGAATCCAACATCATGATGCTTTTTCTCTATTTTCTTCTTAGCACTATATCATTTTAGCCTTTATATTTTAGTTATCTGGTCCACTTGAGTTTTTGTTTTTGTTTTTTTGGTATGGGGGATCGAACTCCAGTCCTTGCGCTTGTGAGGCAGGCACCAGAACCACTGAGCTAAATCCCTCGCCCCCATTTGACATTTTAAAAATGGTGTTAGGTGAGGGTCCATTTCACTCATATACTCGAGAATATCCAATTTTCTCAGTCCTGTTTGCTGAAAAGACTCCTTTCCCACTGAATATTTCAGCACCCTGTTGAAGTAATTTCATTTTCTGTTCCACAAGTCTCTAAGTCTGTTTTCAGGCTAGTACCACACTATTGGGATGATCATGGCTTTGTAGTAAATTTTATAATTGGGAAGTATTACACCTAAAACTTGTGAAAGCTAGAGACTAAATTTATTCAATAAAAAATTGGACAGAACCATAGTCCACCACAGTATTCTGAAGCTGTAGCAATCTTCTGAAAACTTTCATAACAGGCTGATGTATTTACAACGTCTCTTTTTTTGCGGGGGTGGTTTGAGACAGGTTCGCACTATATAGTTGAGACTGACCTGGAACTCACTATGTAGCCCAGGCTGGTCTCAAACTCACAGCGATCCTCCTGCCTCAGCCTCCAGAGTGCTGGGATTAGAGGTGTGTGCCACCACGCCCGGCCACAATATCTCTTAAGTACAGCACACATTCTTGTTGAGTTCTGGCATCCTATGTAATGTTTTTATATAATTTATTAGTAGTCCTAAGGTATATCAAGGCATCTAAAGTACCTAGAAATAAATAAGGAAAAAATGCAGCATATTTAAAGGCAACAAAACAACTCTATATAATAAAGTTCCAAGACTAAATTGGGGTGTAAAGTTTTTCTCAAGTGTAACATTAGAATGAAAATCTAATACCTGTCCTCTGTAATCTGCGTGATTATTTTAAGAATAAAATGAAAATGTGTCTTCCAACAGAAGGCAAGAGCATATATTAAGAAATTTAACACTGGGGAAAAACTGTAGTGATGGTTAGGTTCCAGGATTGTCTGTCTCAGTAATATAAAACATATTTCAAATGTAATTATCCTGCCTGCCCCGTTCAGTGATACAAGTGCACTGCAAATTAGGAGACTGTATATATGACAGTGATTGACAACATGGGTGACAAAGGCTGACAGAATGGGTTTGAATGCCGGCCACGCACCTTCACCTGGGAAGATACTTAGCTCTTCTAGGCTGAAGGGCCTTGGGCATAAGATCAGAGAAAAACTACATGACTCACTAAGTTGCTGTGAAGAATAAATGACATTTTGTATGTAATTGCTCCTGGTTCTTAGCAAACATGAAGAAAGCTTTACACCATAGTAATAGCAGGAGAATGGGCTGAACACTGGGGTTTTAAATCAGAAGGTATCTTATCTATAGAAGGCCACGATTTACAGATCCAACAATGTAAGCAGTACATACCCTGTCTCCAGGTCGCACCATAGGTTCTTGCTTTGTACCTAATTTATGTAGAATGTTGTAAGCCACCTTCATACTTCTTGTCCATAGTTTGCCTATCAAAACAAAGTATAAAGATATAATTACCATTTACACATGCATTTTCAGTTCTGTTCAAACTAAACTTATCTCAGGAGTATTCCCCATCTGAAAGTCTACTGCATATGGATCTACTTTGCTTCCATTACATGGGGTCTGCCAGTAACTAAGAGAGGACTGTCACCAAAAAGGGCAACAGGCTGGCAAGATTAGAAACTGGAAATAAAAGCAACTGATAAGTATTAGAGGTTTTGAAAACAAAACTTCATATTCAAGGGTCAAAAACTGGGGTGATTCCACCTCACCCCAGTAAGAATGGCTCCTATCAAGAAATCAACCAATAACAAACGCTAGTGGGGCTGTGGAGAGATAGGAACCCTTCCTATTTTGGGGGGGAGGGCGGACTGGTGCAACCACTGTGGAAATCAACATGGAGATACTTTAAACAACTAGGATTAGAAGCCCCATCTGACCCAGCTATTCCTCTGGGCTGGGTGTCTTCCCAAAAGAATTAAAAGAATCATACCACAGTGATATGTGCTCACCCATGTTTATAGCAGCAGTTTCTAATAGCTACAATTTGGAAACAGTCCAGTTGCCCATCAACTGGAAACTGGATAAAAAATATGTTTTTTAAAAATAAAATGGAGTACTACTCAGCCATGAAGAATGAGAAACTAGGGATATGTACAGCTAAGTGGATACACATTGAAGACATACTCTTAAGCAACATCACACATGTGTAAATACCAAACAGTTTCTCTGGTGTGAAAAACAAAGTGTAAATTAGGATCAAAATGTATAATTGATATTGTGTAATAGGAAGAAAAGGTCTAAAAGAGTAGAGGGAGTGGGAGGAGTAAGGGAAAGGGAAAAGAAAAATTGTGTGAAAAGGAAAAACCTGGAAGGAATGTTTTTGTAAACAGGAAAGGGTGGAGGGCTGAAGAGAGAGCTGGGGAATGGGGAAAAACAAGAACCAAGATAAGTCATGCAAAGGTAGGAGATCCCAATGATCAATGTATCTGTACTGTACACCTAAAATGTACCAATAAACAATAAAGGGCTGGGGATTTAGCTAAGTGGTTCCACCACCTGCCTGTGAGCGCAAGGACCCGAGTTTGATCCCCAGTAGCAAACAAACAAACAAACAAAAAAACCTAGAACCAATAAGCAATAAAGATAAAAAATAAAACAAAACTTCAGGAGCGAGACAGACAGCAAATAATAAATAAAAACGTAATGTTGGCTATCTTTTGCCCTGTGTATAACCTGGGCAGGAGCTGACAGGCTGTGTGGTCGAAAGGCTCTACAGCACAGCCCCAGGAACAGGGCAAATCTTCAGAATCCTTTCTGAGAGATAACGTTTACCCACTCATTTTAAGTTCCTGGAATCAAGATGAGGAATAAGTACCAACAATCCTGATTTATCAAGAGAAGACTGAATATCTCAATGAGGTCCCAATTTTAAGCAAAATTCCACTTAACATATAAAGTCTGTAGAGCAAAACCAAAGAATTTTCATTATAGAAGTCATAAGGAATATTTCTAGGGATTAAGCTGCAGCAGGGCCACTTCCATAGTACCACTGACTTATTTTGTACCCAATGACTTGTATCCTTCATTATTGGACCTTGTCTTATGTGATCAGAATGGGCACAAACTCAGCCCTGATAAGTTATTCCCATCTTTTCTAAGGCCGAGTTTCTCAACTTCAAATTTCCCTAAGCCCAGGATTCTGAAGCTGTGAAAGGGGAGTTCACGTGTAGAAAACATAATGGTAAGCAATTTGAACCATCTTTAATTTTTGAACTGCTGAAAAAATCATCACAAAGTAGTATTAAAAACAAAAATTTTAAAAGCTTTAAAGCTCTTTTCCTAAAATTTTTAAGAGCTTTAGAAAAAAGCAGGCTCTGAAGAACTTGCCTATTTTCAGTTCTTGACCTTGTGCCCTGCCAGATTACTCAGTCTTATCCAGGTGATGGTGAACGGCTGGAGAGGGAATAAAAATGACTTTACCATCTGAAAGGCATTCTTGAACACAAAGGCCTTTTATGAGCTACTCTCAGAGACTCAGATGCTAAGAATTTTTCAGAAGTAGTCAAGGTGTTACATGTTACGTTAATGTAAGAATATAATAAAGAACAATATTATTTTTAATATTTTCCTACTGTAATGCAAAAGGTAAATTAAAGAACTTTTTGATGAATTTTTAAAATCCTGGATTTTTCCTAATGCTAGAATTACAGCTATCCAAATACATCAATTAGCTAATTCCATCAATTAGCACCACTACAGTTTAATCCAAGTTTCAACTTGTCAGCTGAGAATCATAGAGTCAACATCATAAATTCACACAAGGGAATTATAGTTTCAAGTCATTAAAGACTACAATAAACACTAACCTTTGGCAAAATTCTTGAAATGTACTTATTTTACACCTAGCATTTTTCATAAACAAAAGACAGTAAGTTAAGCTGATGAGAGAAAATCCAACAGTTCCTTACTGATAAATGAAGCATTACTTTACTACACATGAATTTTAACTTGATTTGGATTTGAAAGAGGAACAGACAACCACACAGAGAATGTATGTGCTAAGGAGGGGCAGGTGGGTAAAAAAGGGGAGGGGCAGGTGGGTAAAAAAGGGGAGGGACTCAGAGCTACCACAGGCACAGAGGCCATAAAATTGCAGTGGGAGCTCGAGAAGATAAATCACTGAGTTCACAAAATACTAAAAAGGGTGCAGAAAGCCCAGTGCTTATCTATTTCAGGCATCTACACTACTTGAAACATCTGGAGTTAAACTATTAAAATAAGAAGAGAAACAAGATTAGAAGACAAATGAGAGCATTTGCTTGGTAGAAAAACAAAATAAATTTAGAGACACTAAAATCCAAGAGGAGAGCCGGGCATGGTGACGCACTCCTGTAATCCTAGCACTCGGAAGGCTGAGGCAGGAGGATTGCTGTGATTTCGAGACCAGCCTGGGCTACATAGTGAGTTCCACGTCAGTCTCAACTACATAGTAAGATCCTGTCTCAAAAAACCAAAAAAATAAATAAATAAATAAATAAATGAATAAAATCCAAGAGGAGACAGAAGACATTTTCAAGTTTCTTCTAGGTAAGGCATTATATAGAGAAGTTAAATGTATAGCACTATTTTTATTAAGATTATGAATTTCATGCATACTCTTTCCCTATGACTTGGAAGAAAGTAAAATGTTGGATTTGAGGGTAAACTACAAGCATTTAAATACAGCTCTTCAGCTAAAACAAATTACTCAGCATTAGAACAATTCAAATTCAATGAACATTTTTTCTGATGAACATTTTTTCTGACTCTTTGGCAATGTCCAATGATTACTTCATCTAGTTTAATGTTTCTATACAGCTAACACATAGTATTGTACCAGTAATGCGCATCTTATGTTCCGAGAAGCTATGAACCTTATCTGGAAATGCATTACTTTCTTACAGCCCTCTAAAGAGTAAAAAGACGGCCTAGCAGCGTATAAACTAATACAGAAGATTAAAATACAGTAAGATAAAATTGATTTCTACATTAGCCATTAATGATTGCAGGTACGATACTTAGATGAATCCAAAATTTCATATGTAATATTCACTTTGTGTCTTATACCTGAAATTTATCTTAACCTTGCAACAAAGGGAAGAAAACAAGCACTACTCTGTTCAACAGCCCATCCGAAAAGTGTAAGTTCAAATGTTAGTAAATGGGGAAGGGAGGAGGGGGTGAAGGGAGGGCAGGGACAAGGGGAAAAAAATGAGAACCAAGACCCATCATGTAAAGGTACAGGATCCCAATGATGAATGTAACTGTACTGTGTACCTAAAACGTACGAATAAACTCAATGAGGAAAAAAAAAAGTGTAAGTTCTTTCAGTCCAGATTCTAAATCCACTGGGAATGTGTTTTATTCATCTTTGCCTTCCCAAGCCTTAGAGCCATGTCAGTGAATCCCTGTTGGTTCTTAGGATGAATGCATGTGCTAGTATTCAGGCTGGCGAGAGAGGGACAGACAGACAGACACAGAGAGAGCCTTGCAAGTGATAGTCAAAAAGCAGCAATTACAAGTACATAATAAACTCTATGGTTAAATTTGGCCAGATATGAGGGTCACACAGAAAAGTCTTCTATCTTCTTTGAATAAAAGAATGTAATTGAAAAAAGGAATAAATCAAGCTTATGCTGCATTGTGGGCCACATTATCCATTCATTTAAAACTACCCAGAGAAGCCACAAAAGCAACGGGGCTATGAAACACATATTCCTAAATTTAATATGCTCCTCACAAAAACCCTACTGTGGTCCATGTAATGTGCAGCATTACAGTGCTACCTCTAGGAGCTCCATCCCCAAGATGACGGGCTCTACTTACAAGTAGGTTGCAGGAGTTAACTAACATAACACTTGGCTCTCGGCCTTGATGGCTAATGTATAAATTGGTATCTTTTCTACTTAACAATCAGAAAATTGGCCGAGATATAAAAACAAAACCAGAAGTTAAAAAAAAAAAAAAAAGCCATCTAACTTCACTAAAACACATTTAGTCTTTTATTTTTCTTGTTTCTTTGCAACACTGAAGTATACCGTGTGGGGGGAAAATAAAACCTGAATCTGCTTTCTGTGTGGCCTCTTATCTGCTGGACAAAAAGGTATCTCTCTGGTATACCTAACTACTTGCAAAAAGTTTACAAACTGAATTAATTTTACTGAATGAAGAATTACAGGAAATTGTTTCTCTGGCTTTCTGAAAAGGTATTATAGAGATTTTGTTTCTTCTGAGTGATGTATGCCAAAATAATGCCACTCACAGTTCTGAAAGACATAATCTTGAATGCCATTATCTCAAAAGATCAACATTCATAAAATCTAAAATCTCAAAAGATCATAACCCTGAAAGATAAAAATTCCAAATACTGAAATCCCTGTATTGGGAGGGGAGGAGGCAGAGAGAGACAGAGACAGAGACAGAGGGGGGGAGGGAAAGAGTGCGCACCTGAGAGAGAGAACGCGTGCGCAAACGAACTATGCAAGAGGGACCAAAAAAAAAAAATTCTGGGGAATGGATTTATACTTTTTAAATTTTATGTATTTTTTTGGTACCAGGGATCGAACTCAGGTCCTTGCGCTTGCGAGGCAGGCAGAGCTAAATCCCCGGCCTGGATTTGTATGTATGTTTTTGATTGTATAAGGGATAGCTGCATCACGTCAGGCACAAGGAATAGCCAGAATGTTGTCAAGCATTATTTTAGGGGTGTCAGTTTCCACAGAAGATCAGTGTGTGAGCAGGCTAGGTGCGAACAATCACTCTCAATGTGATGGTACCATCCAACGAGCCAAGGATCCTGAGAGAACAAAGGCAGAAGGCAATGTTCTCTAAGAGCTGGGAAAGAAATTCCCTTCGCTACCTGGACGCGAGAACTCCAGGTTCATCAGAGTTTGGACTCCACAACATCTTCAGGCTTTTTTAAGTTTTCCTGCTACTTAAAATTGTCAGCATTATTTTTTACAACTTGCTATAATATATAAAACCTTCACATCATTTCCAATAATGGAGTTATTAATCATGTAAAAACTTTCAGACAGTTCTAATTAATTTTGCTCTCAAATTTGAGAAAGTACAAAAGTGCATTATTGCAGCACTGACTTTATAGTAAGCAAAAATGCTGAAATTTCCTCAAATGAAGAGATGTCTTTTTTGTACACCTTTATTTGTAAGAGATAAAATTTCTCAAGATCTCAGTTCTTTGGGTGTTGGCAAATGCAGCAATGACACATCATGGTTTTCTCTTTATTTGGTAAGATCTGAGCTGTCCACTGCAGTATTCTAGATAACCCCAGGTATAAAAGCTAGGTGCATGGAATGACCAATCATGATGATGCACATCCATACACTTTCCTTCTTGACCTATTCTTTATATTGTTCATGTACAGTAGGTGGAATTGTTGAACAGGTCTGAATCTCATTGACAAACCTGAGTATTTATGCTTACAAAAATGTTTATTACCAGTTGGGTTAAGTGGTCTATGAAATACAGAAAAGGTGCTGTAAGAGGTTTTCTTTTTGTTTTTCCAATCCCCCTTTAAAACATAAATAAGTGTCTTTTAAAGAATTCCAAAAATGTTTCCCGAGTCTGGTGCAGTGGTGCACGACTGTAATCCCAGTACTTGGGAAGACGAGGCAAAAGAATCCCTACACGTTGAGGCCAACATAAACTACATAATAATGCCGGGTGTGGTGGCACACGCCTGTGATCCCAGCATTCGGGAGGCTGAGGCAGGAGGATCACTGTGCGTTTGAGACCAGCCTGGACCACATAGTGAGTTCCAGGTCAGTCTCAACTACATAGTAAGACCCTGTCTCAAAAAATCAAAATAAATAAACAAACAACATAGTAAGACCTGTCCAAAAATAAAAAACAAAACAAAAAATTTTTCCCAGAATTACATTTTTGAGATTTTGAGCCTTTAAGGTTTTAGTCCCTAGGGATTTTGTCCTTTTGATTTCAACATTTGGGATAGCAGCATTTGAGACTGTGTCATTGAAAAACTCGGGGGGGGGGGTCTATCAATCCATGTTCAGAGTATTGAACAAAATCACAGATATTCAAGAGGTAAAATCTAGTATCTGAGTTATGATTACTGCTTTAAGGATCAATTTCTGCTTTTAAATTTTGAAAACCAAGTAAATTTTCATACTGACATCAAATAATTTTTAACACGTTCCTTTACATGCCACCTGCATCAGAAACATATAACCAAGACAAATATAAATTAGCCACAACAAAAGAAATTTACCTTCTGCACATTAAATAGATGTCATGTACAAGAACAAGCAAAATGAGAGATGAATAACCCTTAAAGAATTACCGTAGGTAAGGATATACAGGGGTTTTCCATTCGTATCCATGGTGGTCAGGCAGGGCGCCTTTGGGGAGATGGTCCCCCACCGCTGAAGTGCAGCTTCTAAGGAGGGAGGCCAATTCGTGACCACCCCTAGCTGCTCTCCACGCATGGCCAGCATCTGGGCTCCCTCTGGCTTTGGCTGGTTTGGGTCCGGTTGTTGAACTAAATACATTTGAATACAAAAGGTTTTTCAAAAAAAAATATAACTACATTTGTGTGATTACTTTTGTAAAGAAGCTAAGAAATTCATACTTCACGGAATAAATTTATTAATGGACAGAAAACATCCTCCTCTAAAATGATCAGATACTAGCCTCACAGATGTAACGGAAACAATTCTTAACATTTCCAAGGCAATATGGGACAGAGGGCTTAGCTGGACACAGCACACATACAAACTGACAAGAGGCAAAACTATATGGCTAGAGTATAGCATTTAAATACCTGTGTAAAACTTTAGTTATCAACATACAGTAATTCAGACTCTAAAGAGCTCAAATCTTGGTAATTTATGTTTTCTTCTTAATTACTGAGATGTTAATATAAATTTGCTACAACTCTAAATAGCAAGAGCATGGAACAAATCTTTTCCAGAATAAAACTAAAATAAATGCATCGTAACAGAAAATAAACTTCCACGTCCTTTGTTTAAACAGATGGAAACTGAAATTACAGCATTTCTCCCATTTCTAGAAAAAGTTTCTCTCTCACACTTCATGATCTATTTCTGCCTCCTGGCCAGAAAAATCAGTTACTCTTACTTGCCGTTTAATAAACAAGAAAATAAGGACGTTGAGTGTGGTACAGAAGAAATGTTTTATTCTGTTTCAACTTCAATGTGCCTGTGTTAAAAGGCTCACAAGCATTCCAGGGCCAGGAACAAGCATCTGTTTCTCAGAGAAGCAGGAAGAGGGGTACAGGGCCACCTTCCATGCTTTTGCTGCGGAGTCTTCACAAACATGTTTCAGAGAAAGCTGCACTGTTGTGAGCGAAGGTTTTGGATAATTTAATTTCGCATTTCTAAAACCTGATAGCATCCTTAAAAGGAGGCCAGGCTCACAGAAATCACATTCTGCTGAAGCAAACAATCAGTTTTGAGCACTACCCAACTGTACAGGGCTTGGTGAACCTTTCAGGTACCCATTTGAGAACAAACCGATCATCCTTTTCTAGATTTCTATCAACTAATGAAGGTCAAGGTTATCGCTCTTAAACAAAATAGCCATACAGGAAAAAAATCACTTTTTATGGGAGTATTGGGACATCTAAAAGAAACAGCAGTGGAAAAGGGTTCTTTCACCTTCTAACAATTCTTCAAAGTCATCCACAAAGAACTCTCGTAAGGGTGGTCGTTTAGGTCGTTTGAGGGTATTGACAAGCTGCTGAATTTTTGCTGATACCCGGCTACTTACAGGTACTCCTGAAAGATGAGAACCATGGGGTAGATAAACTGACCATCACAGTTGAAACAAATATTTTGGCATAGGATAGAACTCAAGGAAAAACTACTAAGAACCACATAATTTGAACAGGCACTCATAAATATTATATAGATATCATCAGAATTGAGACATTAAAAATTTTATAGTTTGAAACTACATAAAAATATACCATCCAGAATTCTCAGTATCTTAAACAAACTATTTTTCCATTAAGTATCCCAACTAATTTGGTTCAGATAAATCAAGGATCATTTCACAAGAAGGCCAGTGGTTCTCAAGGTTAGTTTAGACTCGACAAATCTTTCCTGGACCACCCCAGAGTTTCTGATTGATTAGGTCTTGGGTGGAGCCCAGAATCTGTATCAAAAAGTACTCCTGTGTGATCTTAATGAAGGGGCATCTCATGTAGAGAAACACCTAACTACCCAATACCCAGAGCCCACCAAATAAATGTATATGCACTTCAGGAAAATAAAAATAGTATGATGTGCTTTCAACAGCTGGCGTTACCTTCATATGGGGAACCCTAGAGAATGTCATATATTGCACAAACCCCACCATACTGCCCACCCTTAGAAAAGAAACTGAAAATGCAGGTACAAGCAATCACAATGACCAAGCTTACTCAAATAGCAGTTCACCATTCTAATAAAAGTCTGGAAGGTAATGGCCACTACTTTGAGCATATCGTGTAACAGCAGAGGCCAAAGGTAACTTGTATTAATCTTATGATGTCTCAATAAATTTATTATTGACGTATTTATACAAGTTTTTCTTTTCCTGAAGTGTGTATCCAGTTTCTTGGTGGACTCTGTATAATGCAGAAACTGCCTGGGGGAACAAAGGCAAAAGTGTTAAGATTTCAATGTTGATAAAGTTATTATTCACAAGGACGTATCTAGTAAAGGAAAAGTTTATCAGAGTTCTAAAGCAAACTGAAAAGCATTCAAGGGAAACCAATCACATTAGAAATGGAGTCATTTCAGTCGCACTGATGGAATAGCTCACAAACGAGTGACTTTAGGGCTCTGGGCTGCAGAAGGCATGTTGTCTGCGAGGGACTAGGACCAAGTCTCTCCAACTGTGAATGATCCAGGTCCCACAACATTAACTCAGTGACACAGACGGCACCTCAAAAATATTTTGTCCATCTTTCAAACACAAAACTCAATTAATTTTATTGATGAGTTTTGTTCTAACTTATGACTTTGGGAAAAAACAGACTTCAGAAAAGGAGAATACAAAAGAAAGTACACGTCCAGGCTTGCTGCTTTGCATTTGAGTTCTGGAAATACTATAATCACAACACCCCAAGGCCAAAAGTATGAAAAATAGAGCGAGACTTCCACTGCATATATTCTTAAATTTTTGTCTAACCTGAACAAAAAGTCTAAGGTACTACGTACTTGTATCTGTCAATGATTTTTACATTTAACTTCATCTTATTCTTCTAGGAAACAAACAACTTAACACTTGTACTCCAGTTTTTAATTATTCAGACATTAGCTATTCATTAGCAAAAACACCAAATGTTAATTTTTCCTAGCATGACTGACTTTCTGCAAAAGTTACATTTTTTCCTTAATGAATAGTTCTTGATCAACTGAGAAAAAGTTTGCATTTCTTGTGCTTACATGCTAATGAAGAAGGTTGTATGGGAGGTCATAGGATTCTGTTGAAGTTAGAATCAATGAATCCGTGGTGTATCAAGAAGAAACACATCCACTCACAGGCACAGAAAAGCACAACAGCAGAAACAACTGCCACGGTACTCACCATCCCCCGTCTCCATGAGCTCGGCATTGCCATACTTTGGTGCTGTCCGAGAGGTCGTTGAGCCCTGTGGCCTCTCCACTTGTATTGAGTGCTCTGAGGTGTACGTGGTTACATCGGGAGGTGCAGAGTGGTTTTCTGCAAAGAAGCACATGAGGAGGTTCTCCGGTGGTTTTGATGATTATTCTCTAGGCTAAACAATGGCCTCAAAAACGACACTGCCTAGGCAGAGACCTGACACATATTCATTCTTTCAAAATCCCTCGAAAGCTGGCCACAAAAAATCTCTACAGAATAATGAATGGTCTGTAAGATAATGTATACCATCCCCAATGAAACGAAGTCAAATAGAACTTCAGATATAATTCTGCAGCACAAGCCACAACAATAAATCGCTGTAACATCTTAACTAAAATGTTCTGAAATAGCTGATGGACAAGATATCAAGAGCTACGTGTTTGTTCAAAGAAAAGCGTAGCTTCTCCTAAGAAGAGAGGTAGTGAAGAGGATACGCCTTGACATCGGAGAACCTAAGATTTAAACGCCAGCTCTGCAAATCCCTAGAGATCTCACAAGTATCTTAATCTTTCTGTGCCTCGGTTTACTTATCCGTCAAATGGGAACAGTATCATTATAATGCTTGAGGACAGTTGGGTGGAATAAATACTGTATTAAATTAAGTTAAAACAGGAAAAGCCCCCAAAATAGTCTGTGATAAAGGGTGACACATCAAAACTAGTATTTTGATTCCTTATGATTAAATAGAAACTTCTAATACAGGGGCACCTCCTTCTATCCTTCAATGTGTCAGAAGCAAAACAATTTTGTATCGCTGAACATGGCATTCTTACTGAAAAGCCTCACTCCTCTGCCTACTTCAGTGCTATACTTGGCAGTTGCCTTATACACAGTCAAACCACCAATAAAAAAGTGAAAATGTGATAGAAAAAAACCATGAAAAGGACACCGGTTTTTAGTCAGAAGTGAAGAAAGAAGTCCAAGGTTGTCTCTTTCAAACTCAGTGGAGAATATGTGCTTCAGGCAACAACCTTTTTGGGGCTCTATGCAAGTCTGAATGATTGCAGAATTTCTCTAAAAGCACTGTTCTGGGGTTAACAAACAAATGCTAGCAAGGTAGGCAAATTTACAAATACAGAATCTCGGAATGAGGATCACCTACTTGCATAAAGAGGCTTACACACATTATACAATTCTTTATAAGGAGGACTCAGGTATGAAGGAGTAGCTGGTACTTCTTGCTAAGTTTCAAATGCAGCAACCCCGGTGACTAACCCATCCCAATCTCACTGAAGCACTTTCTGGGTTATGTGGTTCTAGGCATTTGGATCTGGAAGGTATGAGGGAAAGTGAACACGGCTGAGCCACCTGGGACCAGCTCCCTAACCAACCTGCCGGGCTTCCGATTCCCGTTCTGGAAAGTGGACATAGTAGTGCCTATCTTACCCTCCTATACAGCAGGAACTCAACAAATAAACATACACAAAAGCACTTAAACTTTACCATCACCAGTTACACATACATGCTGCAGGTGAAGAGACTTTATTGCCCAGGGTTGCAATAGGTCTGGACACTGCTTCTGCAAAGCATTAACACACTGTTCAGCACATCTCTTTCCCAAGGGTCTCGACCTTTACGAACTGAATTTTATTCCCCCAAATTCATGGGTTAAAGACCTCAAAATGTGAATGCATATTTGGATGCAGAGACTTTTAAGAGTAATTAATGTAAAAAAGAATCTTTTAGGGTGAACAATGACCAAGCGAGCCTTGTTTGTAAGAAGGGATGAGGTCACAGTCACACATGAACAAGCCATACGAAGACACCAAGATGACAGCCACCTACAACTCATGGAGAAAGGTCTCTCAGCAACCAACTCTGCCAACATCTAGCTTCAGACTTCCACCCTCCAGAGGTGTGAGAACATGGCTGTTTGCTGCTTAAGCTGCACAGCCTGCGGCGTTTTGTTGTGACAGTCTGAGTGGACTATTGTACAGCCTAAATGCAACTTCTTAGACCCAGCCCAGAGCAGTGCCTGCAGCAGTTCCCGCGAGAGGAACCAGACGGTTCCCATTAGAGACACGGGGGCACTGGGCAGGGAGTTCCACCAGGCAGATCTGTGACGAGTGGGAGGCGGGAGGAAGAAGAAAATCCTTCAAAAGTTGCTTGCCACATTTCAGACTCTGTCTTCCTTATCACATCCCATCTGCATTTTTGCCAAATCGCCTTCAGTTTGCGTTTCCAAGTGATCTAATTCTCTGGAACTCCATCTCCAGACAGCTAACTAGTACACACCGCGGCCTCATATTTCAAGTGAAACCACAATAGACGCTAAGAAAGGAGGCACAAATTTTGAGTTAGCCCCCTAAACGCAAGCTCCCTGTACTCTGACTTGATTCAAGCTATGCTGGACTCAAACACACTGCTTCACGGGGGATGTCCACTAAGGCTTTGTGGCAGGCAGCTTTTCTACCTCAAAGCTGGGGAAAATTATAATTCCAATACATCTGGTGATTTAAAAAAAATAGGAACAGGGACAGCTGGATGACTTCAAAGTGTTTTCTAAATTAATTTATATGTCACCTTGCCTCCCTCTCCTTTTCAAACTCCTTGCATATGCCAACACTGCGGGCTGATAAACCCAGCAGCTGGCTTCTGCGAGGGAGGCAGAGAAATTCTGCCACTGTGCTGATATACTGTGCCTATTGTGACAGAGATTATAAATCTCAATATAAAGTGGGCTACCTATCTTTGGAAGAGTGTCTTAAATCATCGTGTACATAACGTAACACTAATGAAAGACTTGTGGAGGAGTAAGAAACAGTGGTCTTGGGCCGAAAGAGCAGGTTCAAGCTTTTCCAAGGTCTCAGATACGCTTCAGCTCCAGGCACGAGGCCAAGGAAGTGTGCACGCAACAGGAACCTTTTGGAGATTAAGGACACCCAGTACAGGGCAACCACTCAGTGCTCTTCAGATCAATTTCATGGGGCTCTTAAAAGTAAGAGAAAAGTCGTGGCCATCCTTCAGTCCCTCAGCAAAGGTTACCTCCGCTGTGAATCTGGCCCTAGTTTTCTCCAAGATCTTTTGCTCTGCTTCCCCAAAAGTCTGAGAGCTTCTCCTATGGGGAAGCTCTGGCACCACTATGACTCTCAGCAGTTGACACGGGCACCTTCAGAATAGGAAAGAATATGACAGAAGGTTAGAGGGCAAAGTCACCAACCACTGTTATGATAGTAACTACAAGTTTTTCAGCGGCATCCCTACCAGGGCTCTTAGCTCACCCTGACACACTTACACTAGAGGATTTCATGTGGCTCAGGCCATGATCTGCCCATTCTTCCCTGTCATAACCAACCTCCAGGCACTGGCTGGCTTCCCTGTTTGAAGACCTTTGGATAATCCCTGGCTGCCTCGACTTGATCCTTTCCTCTGATCACCTGCTCCTGCTCCCCGCTGGGTACAAGGACAGAATGTACTCCTTAGATGCTAAAGCTCCAACACAGACGTCCCATATATTCTGCAGTCGTCAAACATCAGAGGAATTATTGAAAGTGTGAACGCACAAATGAATACATTAACGAATATTGGACAAGTAGAGATAAAACGCTCTGGATCTAATATCAACTAAATAGCAGCATTCTTGAATTCTAACTGTATAGCTGGAATTCCCACTGATCAATGGTGAGAGACCCTACTCATAAGCCATGTTAATTATTTTTCCCTAAATTCTAAACGAAGAGAAAAACAGTGGAAAACTTGGCTTTAATATACAGAAAGCAATGTGCTTGCAGTCTACTAATTGACAACGGATAATGAATAAAGCTCTCAAAGGAACCTAACGTTTTACACATTAAGAACGTCCAATCCCTGGTTTCCTCCAATCACTCAGTCACCACCGTTCACAGACAGCAAAGAAGAAACACGTGCCTACCTGCAAAGTGGGTGCCAATGAGGCAGACCCACGAGACCACCATGTCTGCCAGATACTCCAGATTCACGGCAGGTTAAAGACTGTGTCTGTACCTACAGGCGTTAAATGAGGTACTTTGGTGAGATGTGGAGGTAAGTGGAGCATCAAGGCAGAAAGTACCTACTTCTCAATTCAGCTTGCTTGGGTGTTCCGACTACGCCACTCCACTGGTTCACCTCTCGGCATGTAAGAGACTAAAACGCTGCAGAGGGACCAGACTCAAGCAATTTACCAGAAGTATGTGAGCACAAACTGGGAAAACCTCCCTCCTATCAAGGGTGAATCCTCCCCTCAAACTCGCCTGCGTCAGATAGAGGATAAGTAAAAGAAGATTCAGGGAAAAGGGGAGTCCAGAGCGGCACAGAGAGTAAGGGGCTGTCACTGGCGACGCCAGAACATCCAGCTCTGCCCTCAGACCTCCTGCTGCTGGTGATCCAGATGCAGTCTTTTATTTGTAGTTTATCAGAAGACAAAAGTTTCCTTTCTCTTTAGTCTCACTACAGTGGAGTCTCCTGCTGGCTCTAATGGAAATGCTCTCATCAGTATTTACACCAATTTTTAAAATGACACATCAGTTATAGCCAAGCAAATGTGTTAGTTTCTCACTAATCACTCAGGGACAGACAAATACTCTTAGTTTAATCTTGTCTTCTGTTACAGATTCGTGTGTGTGTGTGTGTGTGTGTGTGTGTGTGTGTGTGTGATACCAACAGTAATTCATTAGTTGCATTTCAAACTTACAAATTGTCTCTACATTAAAACCAAGAGAGGGCTAGAAAAGGCCATCATGGTTCTACACTCAAACATTTCTCTTAGAGTTCTGAGAGAGCCAAGATTGGTTTATACACTATCTCAATTCCTCAGACCTTGAATTGTTCTTTCCCTTACCTTTATTCCGTGAAAATCCCATAAAGATGTGACAAATCTATGGAAGTATATTGTAACACTGGAACCCAACTCTTTAGCTTTTAAAAACAGCTCTTTGATTTTTATTTCTACAAATTCAAATTCACGATGAAAGGTTCCAATTACTGTAAAGCATGCAAAGCCTAAAGATCTTTGGAGACTGTGACCGGAGATGTTGAGATCTTAATGTTTTATGCAAAATTTGACTGTACTTTTGGCTGAAAAAGAGTCTTTTCTCTGCTTCGTAAACAGGCTGAGGAAAGCAGACGGGTACTGAGGAAAAGGCAGGAGCTCCTCCATCTTTTGCTCAACTTCTTGACCCCTGGCAACACACTCAAATTTTTGAGTCTTGGTTTGCTCAGCTACAAAACAATACTATGTATTCCTCATTGTGTCATATGAGCCATGAGCTTATGAAGTGACACAGCCTCTTCACATCCTTAAAAAACCAGATAATTAATGCAAAGACTTTTTTTTTTGGAGCAGGCCTGGGCTAGGGGCTTCCCTCTGCCTTTCTGTGAAACTCAAGAGCATAAAGGTGCAAATGACTGTGTTGCACTTTCTGAGTTAAATGTATCTAAACATTGGGGGGAAAACATGTAAATGAATAGATGTGATTCTCCTGTTACATTAAGGTGTAAGTGAGCAGATCTCTGAGGCATTCCTGGAAAGTGGAGTGACGATCTCCCTCAGAGGATTATGGAGTGGGTGCAGGGTTAATATTCTTTTGGATCCAACAAACATTTGTATTTTCAAAAGTTAAAGCCAGCTCAGTCTTAAAAGGTGAAAATCACAAAAGCCCTTCTGGGAAAAAGAGCCAGGACCAGACCTGTATTTTCACAAGAATGATGGGGAAATTACACATGGGACAGCTTGGGGGGGAGGAGGGAGAGGGGGAAGGGGA
>NW_022900922.1:8580377-8591920 GCF_012274545.1 Fukomys damarensis | reverse complement strand
GAGGGAGAGAGGAGAGAGAGGAGAGAGAGGAGAGAGAGGAGAGAGAGAGAGATGTGTGAGAGTCCTAGAGGCAAGCAGAAGGCCTGGAACGGGCCAGGCAGCACAGAGGGAGGTGCAGGAGGAGGACTTCCAGACTCATGCGATCTGCCCAAGACTTGTGGCTGAGAGAACAACGACAGTTGAAATCTGAACTTACCCTGGAAATATGGGAGCCTCATTCCCTTGGCTGATGTGACAGCCAAGGAGGCCTTGGTAGACAGGCTGATTTCAGGGCACAGGCTGAGGCTGACCTGTAAGTGCTCCAGAGGCAACATGAAACATGGGGCACTGTGAAAGACTCCACGGCAGGACACGAAAATGGATAAGGCCAGCAATGAGGTGGCCTTCTGAACTTGTGGCAGGCATGGGGGCTGGGGGGATATAGTCAGTGGGTACAGAAAAATAGGGCAGAAACTGAGCAGCCACATCGTGTGTCACTGCGAGGAGAGACGGTCCGACCTGCTGTTATCTCATGTAAAATCTACTGACTTTCTGCCAACTTTTTTAATAGAGTAGTTTAAAACTCAAAGTTGCTGGCTATAGACAGTCCCTTGTCTGCAACCTATTTTTATAATTAAGGTTTTATTTATTTATTATGCTCATCTATACCTATTATCTGTGGGCCATTTTTGTACAAGGACAGCAGAGCTGAAGCGCTCCAAAAGGGTCCATGCGGACCACATGGAGCTTGAAATAGCTTCTTTCCAGCCCTTTGTAAGAAAAGCTTGCCGAGCTGCTCTAAAATTATAAACCTCTAGCTGCAAGAATGCTCCAGCCGAGAGAGGTGAGCCACAGCAGGAGATCCCAGCCCTAAGTGTTAAGTAGCAAGACTGTCAACATCACCAATTTCAATCTGTAGGGGATATTTTAAGACTGTAAATGTTTCAAAGTATTGGCAATACTTTAGGTAATTACATATAAATAAATGAGGATAATATTTCACAACGGCAGCCATTCAGACCCTCTGGCACAAATGCGTGGGTAAAGTGGATTCTAGAGTCAGAGTGTACAACTGCCAGACTCCTAATCACGTAACAAGTATGTAGCAGGAGCAGATGTAAGAAATCTGATGAGAATTTGGTGGCTAATATAAACAACTGAAAACAACATCAATGTCAACCAAATCGTAAAACTCTCTAGAAATGGCAATTATTGCTAGGACTATCTGGTTAATGAAAACATGTCCCCCAATACATACTGTGATGTCACCAGGTGAGTCCATGAACAAAAGATTATGGAGACCTTAACGATGTATTTCGAGATTAAAAACAAAAGGGAAATGTTTATATAAAAATCTAACATCCTATATGTACAAAGTTTGACTCAGCAATAACAATAATGCTATCTATTCTGCTTTGTTCTTATTTCTTAGTTTAGGAATATATTTAAATACTGTCACAATTCCTCCATTCCTTTCTGCTAAATAATTTCTATAACATTTGACTCTGAACACTTTTTAAAAATACATCTCCTGAAGTGTAAGAGCAGTCCATCAAGTCTACTAGTGATGCTCCTTAACTTTTGACACTGCTAAATTACTTCGGAACATAAATCCCTGTATTTCTAATTGGTTTAAGGTTCTTCCTAAGTTAGTTCTGTCAGTGATGAAAAGCTCTTCAGTTTCTCAACAGAGAAGGTGGGCCTGCACTGTATCCCATCGCACTGTGACCCAGGAAGCTGGCAGAACAGCAGGGCTGACTTTCTGGAATTACCAGTTTACACCTTCTCAGATCTCAGCATCCCAGGATGGAGCCTTTCCCTGACAGTGCTCTGAGAATGGCAGTCACGTGCAGACCTTGCCAGATGCACAGCAAGTCAAGGCAGAGAAAAAGAAACAATAATCTAGAATGGGATTTTACATCCTTGGCTAAACCAGCTTATCTACTGAGACAGATGGGAGATCTCCCTTCTTAAATGTTGACATAATGAAACTTGTGGACTGGAGAAGAATAGCCTGCCTTGGAGAAGATCTATGTTCAACTCCTTAGCTTCTCTCCCCTGTGGGCCAAAGAAGTCCTTATAGTCTCCAGGTAAAATACTTAGCAAATGGGACTGGGGTGTTTATTTCGTCCTGAGCTCTTTCAAACACCCAGCTACCTGCACACCCATACTATACTACCTTGTTCCTAGGATTCTGATAATCTCAGCAAAAGGTCACATGCTGCTAACTCTGATATTTTACTTCTATTGTTTTGCTACGGGAATGAAATATTTTAATTCTCCTCTTCTTGTCAGGTTTTATTATTTTGTCACTACTTTCTTTCCTTAAAAAGTGTTCTTTTTCATACTTATAGAAAACTCACAGATATTCTAGGAACTTATCTTTGTGCCAAATGAGAAATTACTGAAATGTCACACACTGCAGGATTATATTTAGGTTGCAATGAGCCTTGATGTACATGAGTAATGCAACCTTTTATAGTTGGGATAAATTTAATTCTCCAGGCTGTAATTTCCTCCAGGATTCCAAGTGTAAACTCACAAAGGAAAAGCCAAATGCAGCAATTAATGTGTTCCAAATCCATGTTCATTCCTCTTGGTAAGATTCTGAGAACCTCTTTAAAAGTGAACCAAATCAGAGCATATGAACATCTGCATGTAGCAGAGGTGCCTGACTGCCTTGCTCCAGTACAAGGTAGAGCTCCCAGAGCCTCAGCCACAATCCTGAGAAATTTTACTGCCAAAAATATTTAATGGTGACGCACTCCTGTTCAGTTGTCTAACTTACTGTGATTTGAAATGAGGTTATTAGCTTACATTAACCAGCACAAGTGGCCCTGAAAATACGTTCACCTGAAACGATGCCACTATACATTTGAGTATTACTTTAAAACTTAAGAATATTCCTCACAACTGCTTTAAGAGGTACAAGGACAAGAAATTATTTTCCCATTATTTTTTACCACAAATCAAAAGCAGAAGTGACTTTGAGATTTCAGTACTTGTTAATGGAGGAACCGAGCCCTGATCCTGCTCTCTCGACATCAGACAAAATGTCTGATTCTGTACACAAGAAGGCTGATGCTTTTTTTCAGTGAGTGTGAATAAGGCTAAGATTTCCAATGTCAGTCTGAAACTACTTTGCCCGTCCATCAAGTGGTTATGGATCTAGAAATGAACACCGGGCAACTGATAGAACTTTGGTGTAGATAAGTCATTAATTGCCTTTACTGCTTGCTGAGATGGAGCACTGCAGTCACCAGGTGTCCCTACAGTAGAGCAGATGTGGCTGAAAGGTCTCCATTTGTGTCTCATGCTCCCCGAATGATAACAACACAGTCTGCACCAGCCTCTCTGAGCCTGACCTTTCCTCTACATTATTTTAATAGATCATACTGAACCATAATTTGTGCAAGTTCGTTTACCTTATGAAAACCTTTTATTACTGAAAGGTTTAAACATCTTTAATCAACAGTGGAGAACGGATAAGAACAGACTAGGGCTCTACTTCCCCCTCCACATAAGGTCTAGCCTGGGTATAGTAAGTGCAAGGCACATGGGCCCAAGCAGACATGAACAATGTTTAACAGGACCCATATTTCATACAGTCACTCACTCATCCAACAGGCTCCGGCTCTCTCCTCTGATGGCTTTCTCCATCTCCTTCTCTGCACTGTTAGAAAACATCTCAACACTTCCTAATTTCATGCTTTTTCTAATTCAGAAGCTCTGCCTTATTATAAATCCTATACACCAAGAAGCATGAAGAACATAAGGTATTTAAGTAACTACAGCTGAAAATAGTAGTAAGTCTCCCAACATCCTCAAATAAGTCCCAGTGTAATGTAACTCTACTTTAAAATTCCCTATTTTGTGTATCAGTGATACTCAAATGTTATTGAGAAGCACAGTTTTGCAGGAGGGAGACAGAAACACATGATAGGGCTGCATGATTCCCTCAAGAACAAGACTGGAAACCTTTATGAAGAGACAGCACATTAATTTCCACCTGTGGGAGAGATTAGAATAGCAAAGGCAAACAAGCAGGAGTATCAGAAAACAGTACAGCCAAATCACCCCAGGAATCAGAGGGGTGGTGGGTGACGACCATCAGGCAGCTCCGATGGCCAGAATACAAACAGAACAAGCAAATAGACACTCAGTGCTTGTTTCGTCACAGTGAGTCAGATACGGAAAGGTGCAGACCCCACCCTGCCAAGGGTGCTCACCTATGTGTGTCTGGGCCATGACGTCAGCCAGCCTGTGAGCAGCCCCGCTGCCTCCACTCTGGGTGGACGAGGAGGAGGTGGTAGACGTGGTGGAGCCATGAATGGCCTGGCTGATCCAGTGCTCCATGTTGATGCTGCCTTGGCTGGAGGTGGGGGTTCCTTGGGAATCACCCTGCACCGAGCCTTCATCTTCTGAGCCAGAAGAGGTATCTACACGGAAAGAGATGAGATCTGCTATCTACCGCAGTGAACAAATACCACAAGTCAACGTCTATCCATAAAGCTGCTAACTGTTCAATGACATTTTAGTTTAAACACTCACGAAAAGTTTTATTACCTTTCAGGTAATGCATCCCTTTTTTTAGTACGATGAGTTTTATAGTCAAAATATCCTGAATATGTTATAAAACATTTATTTTGACATTTTAATATTGGACCGAAATACAACAATTTCTCTCACATAACAGTTTAGAAAGGAACCAGCTTGTGTATTTAGTGCATGTGGGTAATTCTAGGGATTGGAACCACTGCCTCTGCACTGACCTGCAGCCTCAGCCCCTTTTATTATCTTGAGAAAGGATCTTTCAAAGTCAGTAAGTTGCCCAGACCAGGCTTGAACTTGTGATCCCTCCTGCCTGAGCCATTCAGAATGCTGGGATAAGAAGCCTCTCCCTTTTTTGCATACATCTATCAAGTGAATAGACTGGAAAGTATTTCAAAAGATGTGATGTGCATGCTACCTTCGCGTGTTTCATGATTATTTCTAGATTTCAGTAGTCCTGAAATGTTTTCCTGAACTGTAATTTATCTTTAGGCTCAGAATGAAAACAATATACCAAGAATATAAAGACTGAGCCAATGATGAAGAAACAGTATAAAAAGAAGCATGCATTCTATAATGAATGGTCCCCAATTCCTCTTCACCTACCTGTACCCTCTGCGTTTGCTTCATACCATAAGCTTTCACATTATATTTTACTGTCAAGCTAAATCTATTTATTTTCACAATATTCATTTCTTATAAATTTTTCTCATTATTTAGTTGACTTCCCTGTGAAAACTAGATAACACGGGCTGAGATAAAACACATTAATTTTTCCACTGAAACAAATGGAAACATTTTACATTAAATAACTTGTTAGCAGCAAGGGAATTTTTAGTTAAGAATGCATTACTGAGACATTTCCTCTTTAAACTTCAACGTAAGAATGACCCTCAGGACCCTACCTAACTAAGGTGTGTTATGAGAGATGCCAGGAAGCAAGAAGTCATGCGAGCAGCTCTAGAGCACTTATCAGGAATAGGAGTAATGAGGGCTAAGGGTATGAAACAGGATTTGTAAGAAGACAGCAGTGATTACAAAGAATATCTACACCATTATTTGTCATCACTGTCACCTAACTCATGCTGTATAAAATTTATTTCAAGTTCACTTGTTAAAAATTTGTTAGAAAAGTGACAATAATATTAGGGAAATTCTCCCAGTCTGCCTTGTGATAGAACAATTTCTATGAAAATACAATCTTTATAAAATTTATCCATTTTGTATTTTCAGACATAAGATTTTAGAGAAATGCATACATCCATATATTCATACTTAACATAATCGTGTCCCTAGAAAGTCTCCTTTTACTCTTTTCCAACCAATCTTTCATTCTTCACTTCCCCTTACCTTTTCACAAGAAAACATCAGAATAACCTTCATGATAAACATACAAAAATTCATCACAAGACCACAGCAAACTAAACAAGTAACACATAAAATGGATGATACACCATGATCAAGTGGTGAGACTAAAATTATATATATATATATAAAAATTAATGTTACACAGCATTTTTGTAGAAGTAAAATTGCATCTTAAAAGCTATCAGAAAAATACCTGATAAAATCTAAGACCAGTTCAATATTAAAATTATCAACAAACTAGAACTTAAAGGAAATTTCCTCAACTTCTTAAATGACATTCAAGAAAAACCCACAGCTAATACTATATTTAATAGTAAAAAAATTAAACACATTTTCTCTTAAGATTCAGAACAAGTCATAGACGTTGCCTCTTACCACTTCAATAAAATCTGGGAGGTTCTAGCTATAAAATAATTAATGAAATAAAAACATTAGATTAGAAAAAAATGTCATTATTCATAAATGACCTGGATCCTATATGTAAATACAGGAATCCACCAAATTTTTCAAGAATTAAAAAAAATTCATCAAAATTAGTATTTTGTAGTTTAGAAATAATACAGAAAATGTTGCGCTTTTTTGAAGAAAATTTTGTAGTTTATTTCAATCTAAATAAAATGTGAATTTTGTTTAAAAAAATTCATCAATACTATAGGATACAAGATAAAAAGATAAACACAAGCAGTGAAGAATCTTAACATTAAGACATTTTCTTCACAACAGCAGCAAAAAAATCACAACAGTGAACAAAAACATTACATCTAACAAAAGGTGCAAGATGTACATACTGAAAACCATGAAGCATCATTAAGAGAAATTAAAGATCCAATAAACAAATTTAATAAAGAGATATTCATGTTCATGGACTAGACATCAGTACTGTCAAGGTGGCAATTTTCCTCAAATTGACCCATAAATCAAAGGCAATCCTTAATAAAAATCCTAGAAGGCTGTTTTCTTTATCTGTAGAGATTAAAAGCATATTCTAAAATTAATTTGCAAAGGCAAAAGATCTACAATAGACAAAATAAACTGGAAAAATTGAGAACAAAACAAATTGAGAAGAAAAATCCAATTTAAAAAAGAAATATCCAATTTTTAAAAATCCCTAATAGTTCTAGTGAAGATGGTAGTATTAAAGGCACAAGAACAGCATATATGTAGAGGAAACAAAACTGAATTCAGAAATAAGGTTTTACATCTATAGCTAGTTTACTTCTGACAAAGGTCCAGAGATGATTCAGTTAGAAAGAGATGGTCTTTTCAAATGCTCCTGTGGCAATTGGTAATACAAAATGAAAAACAATGTGGCAATATAAACATCAAAAACAGAAAAATAAAAAGAAACCCCCAATATCACTCAGATCCTTATGTCCTGCTGTACACAAATAATTCAAAATGTTATCAATGATAAATGAAAGAACTAAGAAAATAAAGCTTCGAAAACTCCCAAAAGCACGACCCATAAAATAAAAAAACTGATGAATTAGATTTCATGAAAATAAAAAACTGTCCAATTTCAAAAAGACTATTATCTTCCTGCAGCTAGTATAACACCATCAACATAGTGGCTTTCTAACCACACATATATTTATTATTTTACAGTTCTGGAGTCAAAAATTCAAAATCAAGGTGTTGATAGGGTGATAGTCCTCCCAAACATCTCAAGGGCAAATCCTTCTTTGCCTACCTGCATTCTTGGCCCACAGTCCTTCGCTCTTCAGGGTGTATCTCTTCAACCTCTAGTTCTTTTTTTTTTTTTTTTTTTAAACTTTTGAAACTCTCTCCTCTCTGTTATGAAGATCTTTCTTTATTACAGGGGGTCTACCTAATTAATCTGGGATAACTATTCTACCTCAAAATCTTCTAGAATTATACCTGTAGAGTCTCCTTCATGAAGTAACAAAACATTTTTACAAGTTCTGTGGGACCAGAATAAGAATATCGTTGTGGGGATACATTATTTTACCTACTGCAACACACTATTGAGAAATGAAAAGGCAACCAGAGTTTGCAAACAATACATTGTAAAAAGCATATATATTTGGGCTATACAAAACACTTAAAACTCAGTAAGACAACAAATAATTCACTATATAAAATAGACAAAACATCTGAACAAACACTAACATATTTTTACAAATGCGTAGTAAGCAGATTTAAAGAGATTTAGCACCATTAATTGTCAGGGAAAAGAAAATGAAAACCATAATGGCATACTGTTATGGCTTAGATTTCTAACGTCTCCAAAACGCACGCACACAGAGGCGTGAGTACATGAAAGTGACCGGATCACAGTGGTGGTGGTGGGGCTGTCCCGAAGAGTGGATTTATCCACTGAAGAGTTTGGAGCACAAAGGGCTGTTAGAGGCAGCGTCTGGCCCCAGGAGGCAAGTCCCTGGGCTGTGACCTACAAGGTGTTAGCTCCCTCCCCTTCCCTTCCCCTGGCTCTCCGCTCCCAGGCTGCGAGGGGATCAGCTGTGTGCTCTCTACCCAGGCCCTTCCACCACAAGGCTTCTGCACCGGAGCTGGCCATGGCCTGAAACTTATGAAGCTTGAGCCAAAATAAACATCTCTCCCTTTAAGTTGTGCGGTTGGGTATTTTCTTCCAGTGATGAGAAAGTGACTAAGACACTATTTCACGGCTAGAATGACTATAATTAGAACACAGATGAAAAAGCAGCTGACGATGATGTGGAGAAACTGGAATGCTTACACACGGCTGGCTGGAGTATAAAATGGTGCCATGCCAGCCATGCTAGAAATGATATGGCTAATACTGTTCAGCCATTTTCTTGTCATTGAGACAATTCCCAACATCTACAACTTCAAGGAGGGCGGGTTTATTTTGGCTCACATTTTAGAAGTTTCAGTCCTCGCAGGATGTGGGTGGCACAGCAGAAGGGCCTGGGCTGAGGAAAGCTGCCCGCACCTCATGTAGGCAGAAAGTAGAAGGTGGAGGGAGGAATCTGGGAGAGAGTTACACCCTATCAGGTCACATTCCAGACGACCCACCTCTTGGACCAGACCCGACCTCCCAGCATCACATTTACCTACAGCACCCCATGACACAATTACCTTTCAAAAGAACCACCTGTGAGCACACAGGCTTTGGAAGGACATCTAGATATAAACCACACAAGTATGTAAAAGCCACATAAAAACTTTTAGTGAAGCTCAGTAAGTGCCACTCCCAGCAATCTACCCAAGATAAATGAAATTAATGTGTACACCAAGAACTACACAGAAATGCTGACACTAACATCATTTTTAATAGCCCAAAACATGGACACAATGTGAAGAGATGGACATCCACTGGTGAATGGGAAAGCAACATGTGGGAGATCCCTGTCTCATAGAATACAGCTCGACAGAAATAACTACTCATGCCTACTATGCCATGGGTGGATCTCAAAAACGTGAAGATACAGAAGCAAAGTGCAGTCACCTAACAGTATTTCATGGAATGTTCACAGTTTAGTTCTGCTACTAACAGCTTATAGGCTTTCATGTTTCTCCGGGTTAATTCACCCTTGTTTATAAAGAATATTTTCACGGGGAATGAATGGACAGCTTTTATCCCCCTTACAGATGTCTGAGCCCTGGTGGCACATGTCTGTGATCCCAGCACTCTGGGGGCTGAGGCAACAGGATCACCAAGTTCAAGCCTCACCTGGGCAACACAGTGAGACCCTGGCGAAGATGACGATGATGACGTTTTTCCGTTGCCTCTAACTTGTATTTCATCTTCAAATAAGTCATTATGCACTAAAATGACTTCTCCAATACATAAGGTCATTTTTCTACTGATGATTTTAACAATTTTCTCTTTATATTTTGGCTTCAACATTTTGACTACCATGGATATAGGCACAATACATTTTATACTCCTTCTCCCTGCAGGAAACGTGTGAGAATTTTTCTGATATTTACTGTGAAATCCTGGTTAATCTTCTGAAGGTAAAGCTCATGTGTGAGTGAGAATGGAGTGCAGCATGACTTTAGCTCAAAGACCTCTCCATACTTGGTTGTAATGTGTCAATGAACACTTAGGAAACTGCCCAGCACTGCTTCCAGGCAGGACTAGTACTGCCATGGGTCATGATTACCTTATGCATCCATCTATCTTTCCAATTTGGGGGGCTACAGTTTGCCCCGTAACCTTAGTTTTCTTACAGATCTACAGTTAGCAATTTTTCACTTTGTTCAGCTTCTCACTATTGTTGAGATGAAGCAGTAACCTCTAAGCTTCTTAAATTTATAATTTGAAACTCCCTTATCTCCATTGTTTAGAAAAAAAAAAAAGAAAAAAAACAGGTCCCTCTGCTCAGTTGAAACATTAAAACTACATTTTCCTTCAGTTCTTTTTCATATTGTCAATTTCTTGAATATTCATAACTATATACTACTCTCGTCTTCTGCTGTTATCAAATACCTAGATCAGTGCTTTCCAATACAGACATGAAAGCCCTATATGTAATTTTAAACCATTTGGTAGCCAAATTAAAATATGTAAGTAAGTACAACAAATTTTCATGATCAGATTCAGCCTCTCAGGTTCAGTCTTGTACTGCTGGTGGTCCACACAGTGTAAAATCAGCTCCAAGTTTGCTTCTTGCAGTTTTATAGTCATTTATACTAAATGTGTTAGCTGGGAACCAGCTATTACATTATGGATAGAAGCAGAAGTTTGGGAAATTATTTCTGTAATTTTGGACATTAAACACTAAAGGGAGCTGAGTGTGGTCACACAGGCCTATAATCCCACCACTCTGGCTGAGGCACACACAAACTCCAGGTTGCATGAGCAGCTTAGCCCTATCTCAAAACGAAAAATAAAAAAGGGCTGGGGATATAGCTCAGTGCAGAAGCCCCTAGTTTTATATCCCACACCAGGAGAAAAAAAAAAAAAAAACAGATACAGGAAAGTTTCTCAACAGAAGACTAGCAGTAATAAACATAATTAAATCTTTTCTTGAAACTACGACACTAGTCAGCCACCAGTCATTTTAGGCAGAGAATATAAACTTAAGGGTCTTCTCTGCAGAGGAATAAACTTGAAATGAATTCTAATAACTGTTACAGCAACCAAGGGAAAGAGACGAGAGAAAATGAAGCCAAGATTTTGTTCAAGTATAATAATAAATATGCAGACCACTGCTAAGCACGAAATAGCTTGTGAATAAAAAAATATGAAATGATGAGGACACTTATGACTGCAAAAACCTATCCTATGTAGTGCGATCATTAGGACTCCTGATTGCAGTTTGTAAAATGTATTGCACGGTGTACATGAAAATGCTAGTTAAATAATTAAAGGGGAAACATTTCATTTCACTAAAGCTCACATGTCCAGCAATGTTCTTTACGTTTTGCAAAGACAATTATACAACAAGGTTTGGCCTTTCATCATGTGGGACCCAATATCATCTCTGTGGACGGATTCCATATGAGAAGAAAATACACACAACTGATCACATTGTTTCTTAAATCATCAATTCTATCAAAAGCGATTAAGGCAGGTATGGCAGCACATGCTTATAATCCCAGCACTGTGGGAGGCAGAGGCAGGAGGAGTACACGTTCCAGCCCAGATTGGGCAACTCACACACTGGTTCCAAAAAATATTTTTTTTTTTTTTTTTT
>NW_022900922.1:8530157-8579764 GCF_012274545.1 Fukomys damarensis | reverse complement strand
GCAATCCCCACTGGGTTCAAAAAATTTTTTTTTTTTTTTTTTTTTTGGTACTGGGGATTGAATTTGGGTCGTTGAGCTTGTGAGGCAGGTGGCGGAACCACTGAGCTAAATCCATGGCCCTAATTTATTTTTTTAATAAAAAAAGCACAGAGGGTATAACTTAGTGCAAAGGACCTGAGTTCAACTGCTCATACTTCTGACTTTAATTGGGATACTTAGGAGTTTGAAATCTACGATATATATGTGGTTTATCAGGCCACATCTCTGGTTTGAAGTATAACCTATCTTCCACACTCAGGCTAAGCTTTAAAATACAGGAGGTTCCAAATAGTGCTGTATGTACATTTTCGTTCATTCTTACTGCACCTTACATTTCTCCTGTTTGGGGAAAGGTAGGATTTTAATCTGTTCCAAGTGGCATGCAAGGTAACTCAAGCCTGCAGACCAGAGAGGCTCACAACAATGACAGTGCTGTTACTGGACATGATTTAGTGTCTCCCCTGAGGTTTCAGGTTTTAAAAGTAATCCTCATTGAAAGGATTAGGAGGATAGAAAGTCAATCCAACTATGGTACTTAAAAGGTGGCACCTTTAGAAAGAATTAAGTCACTAGGGTGGAGCCCCCATGATTAAATCCTGGTGGCTTCATAACAGTAAGAAAACCAGAAGAGACCATCTACACACATGCTTGCCAGATATGATACCCTGTGGAATGGACTAGGAAGAAGGCTGCAGCATAAAGGGTCAACTTGACAGGCTTTTAGAGCTGCCCAGGGGATGGAGCACTGTCCTGGGTGGGTCTGGATGGGTCATACAGGAGTGGCTTTGAGGGCTTATGTCTGATCCCTGTTTCTTCTCTCTTGCTGTGCTCCCCTGCTATGCTTTCCAGTTGCCTTGAACTAAGTATCTTGCTGTGTCATGGCCTGCCTCCATGATGTTGCTGCCTTGAGGCCTGCTGACCATGGAGTGAATTCCCTGAAAACATGAGCCGAATTAAATCTCTCCTCTTTTTTAAATTGTAGGTATTGGGCAGTGGGGATTTGGGGTTAAGCTGATTAATATAGAGACCACCATCAGATATGACCTTTGCCCAGAAGTGTGAGCCAAAATAAGCCATTGTTTCTATAACTCATCTACTCTGTAGTGTTATTAGCAACAAAAAGCAAATAAAACCAGATTATGAGCAATACTGGAACAAAACTTTCATAAACTAATCAACAAGAAAAGTTAGGTATAATTCTTCAAGTTCCTAACAGATGCTTGAATAATTTCTCTATGTTTTTCACGGTAGTTTTGAAGATAATGAGATATAATTTATAATTATTTGTGCACAGTGAAATAGTTTTGTAGCTATATGGAATTCAAAATTAAACAAAAGCAGTCCTATGTAACTGCTATACTTCCAGTTTGTCCCGCAAAGGGTCATGTGTTGAAAGACTGGTCCCCAGTAGTATCAGAATGTGGCAGAACTTTTAAGCAGCAGGGCCTAGGGCAAGGTAATTGGGGCATGTTCTATGAAGGAAAGAATTAGAGGAGTTCTCACGGGACTGACAGTTCTTGGGACCAAATCATTACAAAAAGGAAAACTGACAACATAAACTCCTCTAGCATCTCCCAAATCCCTCTTGCATGCATACCAACTATGACGTGATCTGCTTTTCTGTGAAATAGCCAGAAGGCCTTCACTAGAGACCACCAAAGGCAGGCTAACTTCTTGAACTGTGAGCTAAAGAAATCTGTTCTTCATACAGTATCCAGCCTCTGGTATTTTGTTAAAGCAACAAAACCATGAATGGGCTACTCCCTGCAACCATTTAATCAGGGGTTGTCAGTCCTGTGGACCGACTCGGGCCTACCAGCTGGTTCTGTAGACACAGTTTTGTGACAGAGCCACATCCACTTGCTGACCTATCATCTATAACTACTTTCCAGTTGAAATGGCAGACTCAAGTACTTGTGAAAGAGACTTTCTGGCCTGCAGAGTAAAATCATGACTGGTACTTTAAAGGTGAAGTTTGACGACACTGATTCAAGTAACTTCCTGTATTGTCCAATTCTATATAACACACCACAATGTATTGCTGTTATACAGACTTGAAAGTATGTATGTAACAGTCTAAGCAGAAGTACAACTTCAGTTAGAGCTGTAGGGGTACAAAGTCTCCTATACGTAGAACACTTTATAAGACTCTCAAAGAATGCATACATGACAGTCTTGATGAAAAGTCTAAAATAAATATTTGCATACATAGTAATGTTAATTATCCTTCCCAGTTTAATTTAACTGGGAATTTCTGTTCATAAAACATGACTCATACCACCACTGTGAAAGCTAAAAAGAAAGTGGCTGCTGGGCAAGCAGTGAATTCTAAAACATGTGTATCGTGTTTAAGAAGTAGAAACAGCAAGCACATTGCTCACCTGGAGGCGTATAGGCATCCATCGAAGTCTGTACAACAAGGGATCTGCGTTTGGAAGGCATGGGCACTGCCATCTTCCTTTCTTTGTGTTTAGCAAGAGCTGCTTGAACAGCCTCTGTGTGAACATCTAGAAACCAAGAGAAAGCTGGTTTATTGCAGTATTCAGTCAAGATCCCAAAGGACCAAGCCTTTTCTTTCCCCTCTGCCCGAGAGGCACAGCGTATCTTACCACTAAAGCTGATTAACAGATGGTGGGGAAGGAAAGAAGTTGGACCTACCAGCTTCAAAGCCTCTGCAGAAATGTTGCAGAAGGAATGTGCAAGTGACACACAGAGAGGCAGCAGAATGGAAGTAAAACAAATTTACTCTTCGACAAGGATTGATCCAGGCCCTGCTTATGTGTAACTGACCCTTGTCAATGAGTAAATTTGTTATTTTACTTCCGTTATGCTGCCTGTGTCACTTGCAAATTCCTTCTGCAAAAGAAAGACACTAAAATTTGTTCACAAACTTTTAATTATTCATTTCATTTCCAAACGAATCTGTATGAATAACCAAATACTGGTTCTAATTTGCTCTGCCAACTTTTCTTAAAATGCATGGACTCTGATGTTTGGATATTTCTGCAGGTGACATGTTGAAGCCTTACAATTCATTCTGATGTTCTGTTGAAGGAAGGATGTGTACCACACAACTTGTTAGTAATGGACTGAGCTTACATATGCTGAGTGCTCAGTTATGGGTCAGGTACTGTGTAAGACATCTTAGGACATGAACCCATTATGTCAGTTCCACACCTAAGTACTGAATGTCTGCTTTGCAAGGCAGTATGCTACGGTCGAGGATCCAGTGTAAGAAAGAGACAGACACTGTGCCTCAGGCTGTGTATTTTCTAACAGGTCAGAGACAGCAATCCAACTATGGAGAGAACTGAAGCAGGATGTGAGAGAGGTGAACTGAGTGGCTAGTCTGAATCCCGAAGTCAGAAGAGCTTTCAGTGAAAGCTGAGTACAAATGAATGGTCACATGTGATCCAATCTCTAATTCAGTAGGGACTTTCTGGAGGCTGTCAAGAAGACTGCAGGAGATGCTGGGAACCAGTTAGAAGTCCCATTCCAGACAAGATAACTGTCACGATTCCCCACAATCAGAGGGGAAACTTGGTTAGTTTCATTTCCTAAACAAGCAATCAGAGATATAAAACCTGCCAAATTCATCAAATACCTCTAAGGCCTTCACCTCCATCACACTCCAACTCTTCTAATACAGTAGTGCCGTCTATGAACTACAGACATGTAGTTCCTTTACGAAATCTTCCCCTAATTCCAAACCCGTCAATACAGTTTTTTGCAAGCTGGTACCAGAAAACCCAGTTTACATTTTAGATCAGTGCTCAGTCAGCTGCAGCCTGTGCGCCAAAATCAGTCTCCAACTCTTTTTGTAAACAATGTTTTACTGAGACACAGCCACACCACTGATGGACGTGTAGTCTGTGGCTTCTTTCCTACCATAAAAGCAGAGCTGAGTATATGTGACATAGCCCACGATAACCCAGAAATTTAAAAACAAAATTTGTCATTTGATCCTTCATAGAAAACATTTGCCAATCCTTGTTTTAAAGTACATACCACACAAAATAACTTATTATATTGTTGCATCTTGTTTAGCTTTGGGGGGCACCACTCCTTTTCTCAATTACACTCATTATTTTAAGATAAAAAGCTAGTTCTCTGGTCACATATTTTTCTTAAGATCCAGATCAAAAAGTGAAAACTGACTGACATGGACTCACGGCCCAAAGCTGAAGGGTTACCAATGTGGTGAGAAAGAATATTAACTTTCCACAAAGCAAGCACTTTCAGTTTTGAATGTTCTTTGTAAAACTCTTAAGATATAATCTCAAATTCACAGAAACTCGGCAATAGCAGATGATTCCCATTTAACTTCCACTCAGACTTTCAACTGTTTATCTCCTACCCCACTGCTTTATTTCAACTCCTCCTTCCCTCTTCATGCATTTCCCAAACTGTAGGAAAAGAAGTTGCAGGTCTCTTGTTCTTCTGTATCTAAGTCTCAATGTACTTCCTAAAAACAAGGATGTTCTCCAACATAAAAAAAACTTGCCTCATACGGAAATTTACCAATGATCTAATACCGTTATCTAATCCAAAATTCATATTCACTGCCCCGACAATTTCCTTTATAATTACTTTGCCTTCAAATTTGTAATCCAAACTGACTGCTCTTATGTCACATGAATCTGTAAGTAACTCAAATTTTCTAGAAATTGCAAATTTTAAAGAATTCAGTGTAGTGACTTTATAGCCTGTCCTTCAATTCGGGATATTGGGTGTTTCCTTGTAATTAGATTCAGATCGGGCACCGCAGCAGAGAGAGCAGACATTCATCCTCGACAGATGATATTAACTCTGTCCACTCAGTTGAAGTGCTGTCCTCCAGAGAAACAACATGGGAGAAGATACTTTGACACTATAAACACATTCTGGTTTTCAGTAACTGTTCAGCTTCTCTCCAGCCTCACACAAAAAAGATATCATTTTAAGATGACAAAATTAACCACAATTTTTAAAAATGCTTATCTTTTTCTCTACTGAGAAACTTTGTTATCGGCCATGCCTACTGTAAGGTTCTTTTGAAACACTTGCTGTGTAATTATATCTTATATATAATAATACTTATTACCAAATCACTTTTTTTAAACTAATTTTTTTTGGGGGGTTGTATAGCTTACCTCAGGCTGAGGAATAAGAAAGCCAAACTATTCTTGTGAAATATGTGGTTTTTGTAAATGGAAAAATCTGAGAATACTACATCGTTGTGAGATTCTATGATCTCAAGAGAGAAACGAAATGGGTACTGGGGAAATCATGATGGGTTTGGATGGGAACCTCGCAATCTTCAGTGGAGTCTGCCAAACAGAAACACTGAGGAGTGCTCTAAGTCACACATGTTTTGAGAGCTTCAAGTCCACTCCATGTTACATTTAAACTTCTCAAGATAAATTATCTTTCCAATCAAAGTTGTACTTTTAATAAATCATTTTAGAAAAGGTGAATATAGACACATACATTTTAAACCACTGTGAAGCTTTTTCATAAAGGCAAAGATTTTAAAAATTGTCAGCACCATACATGTCTACTGAATTTTTTTTTTCCATGAAAACAGTAAAAGGAGAATATTTTAAATCAGAAAGAGACCAGCATGCCCTTGCCAGGAGTTGCTCCTTTGGACTGAAGTAAAAGATGTGGAGGAGTTCACTTACAGCTAACCTGCAGGAGCCAGTTGATATGAGAAAGAAATGAACACTACGGTAGCCATGACAACGTCAGACTGCACTTCAAAACTGAGCAATATATAAATTAATGAAGTAAATAAGCATAAAGCTTTTTTTCAAAAAGGCAACTCTGTGTTCTATTTTAACCACAAACAATAGCACAGTAAATGTTCAAATATATATAACAGCCTCAACAGCCTATCAGACCATTGCATATATTGAACAGGGTCAGAGAAAATGACATCATCACACCACCAGCCCCAGCTCTACCCCAGGGTCTGATCCCTGTCGACCCTTACTATGTTAGCCCAACGGAAATAAGACAAAGATGAGGGGGAAGATAACTTCCCACTGCTGAACACTAGCTTCTCAAGCATGTAGTATAATTACAGTCCAAACCTTCCTAGCAAAGCTGGGTAAGAATGTCCGAGTCCGATTTACCACCACATGTCAAACTGATGCGCTGTTTAACGATGCCAGTTCAACCCTAACTACCCAACCCAAAGAGGAAATGTCAGACTGCTGTCTCTGTAAAAACAGGATGCGATGGGGGCCTCCCGAGAGAGATGGAAAGAGACGCTGACATAGGACCGCCCCTGGAGAACCAACCACACCATGTAACTGGGCCTTCGGATTCTTCCCGCTTTGCTTCTTCCCTTTGCTCTCAACAGTGTGGCACACTCCTCGCTCCCAGTCAGAAGGAAAACACCTAGCGACGAAAGCTTCTAAGATGCCCAGCTTTAAACCCACGCATCTAACAGCCAGAGGGTCAATGCTGCAGGTGAATGAAGGAGGAAAAGAGGGTGAGATCTGAGCACAGGGCAGGAGGAAATGATGAAGTCTATCTTCTGCAGGCACCAAGCTCAAAGGGTCACGGTAAAGGTCACCGGGCCGGTCTGAGTACTCGGGGTGTAGCAAAGGGATGGTATGAAAGAGCACACAGGCGTGGATGAAAGTATTACCTGAGAACAGAGGGCAATGACAGCTCTTAGGGAAAAAGAAGACAAACCCTAAAAGAGGCGTAACACTGAGAACTTTTCAGAAGATATGGTGACGTGGGTAAGTAGGTTGCTACAAAACAAATCTTCCCTTTATTTTCATAAAATGAGCCTATGAATGAAATTTAGCAGCTGTGATGCATCAAAAACCCATTAAAGCACTTGATTAAATGCCCCACAAAATCTTAATTACAAATGTTCTGGATACAATTTTTACCAGGCACATCAATTAGAAAGTAGATGAGAGGCAGTGAATAGGAAATAATGAGAAATGGAAATCTCCCACTTGTGCAGAGGCAGTGGGCAGGACGACACCAGTGACACACACGTGAAAGTCACAGTCTCTTCATAACCAGAGTCCACAAGCGTCCATAAAACATTCACAAGATTTGCCAATCACAGTTTCAAGAACTCCTATGACTGTGGGAAATTCTACAAATAACTGAAAGGACAAAGTCATACTAGGAGAGGACAACCGGGCTCTACAGACGAACTTTTGTAAGATGGAGACCTGTTGCTTCCTAGCATCTCTAGGTGTCAATACAGACAAATACCAAAAAGTGGCCAAAGATGTTTCAGCCTACAGAGAGACCAGTAAGTGGCAGTTTACACTTGCATGTAAATGGTAAATCATGTTAGTTTGGAACCACACAGTGACAATATCTATTTCCAAAGCAAAGAACAAAGATACATATAACCAAGGAAGGCATGAATTGGAAAAGGATCCAGGAATTGAGTAGGTGTGGCTGGACTACGAGCTGCTGAGGACAAACACAGCAAGGGTGTGATATAATGGGCACAACTTGGAAGCTTTTAACAGCACTGACTGTTCTGTGGAGCCTCAAGGACAATGTAGGGGTTCCCAAGGGCAGGAGGTGTGGAAGGTGGCTGGTTACCAAGGGGACATCCTGCAGGGAACTCCAGGACCCAGTTGTGAGGTTCTTGCTTGTGAAGAATCTCCTAGAGCCTCCAATGATAGCTTGACAAAAAAGGCATGTAAAGGGCTCAGAGAAGGTAATAAAGGATGAATTTGGAACTGAGCAGCAATAATTCAACAGTAGTCCATCTGATGACAAAGTAAATCTTTCCTGTCTGTCTCCTCTGCTAAAAGGTTGATGAGCTATTCACTTAAGGCTTTTCATTCTAATAATCCAAAAATATTTAGCTAGAAAGAGAAAGGATTTAAGATCAACTTCATATGGCATGGAATAAACAGATCACTACTGTCAGTAATTAATCTGTTCTGAACTTCTTATATTTATACTGTTGGACAAATTATGTTGAGATAATTCTCCAGCAGAATTTCAATGAGCACTGAAATGACAATAAACCATTTAGCATGTTATACAGCGCTGGAGAAGATGAAACTATTGCCTCTTTTTGCAAAAGATTATTAAAAGCTTAATGCCACAGTGCAAGCATTATGTACCCATTCCTAACATGTCTCAATTTTCTGAAAACCTTTATTCCTAAAACAATCAGAGTGCATGACTGGTTTATGAATCTACTTAGTCTTTTTTCTTCTTACTGGGTGGAAAGATGGACTTTCCCCTAGTGTTTGACTTGTAACAATTTACCTACCTACGGCTCTCTCAGATATACATTGCAAAGTTCCCTTTCCCTTTAATTCCGTAAGCTAAGATTCTGTATTACTCACAGGAAGCTACAAGGGATTTAGCAACACAAAATGTATCATTTTTCTACGGAACAAAAGGATACTGGATTAGGAGTTACCGCACAGATATAATTGTTAAAGTACTGAAAAGATAATCTCACTCTACTTTTTGCTTTTAAAATACATTACAATTCGCTTCACTCTAAAAGAAATTAGTATTCTGAAAAAGACAAGCATGAGACGTGTGGGGAATTAAAATTTAACACTTCCAGCCTCTGAGTGAAAAATGAGGCTTTCCCACCTCTTATTTTAGATGTTATCACTACTGTTCCTAGTGTCCTAGAAGGCTGGATGGATCTACGGATTTAAGTATTAGGTGATACTTCTTCCTCCTCCTTCTCCCACCTATAATACATTTCTTACAGTTTCTGTTATTCTCAGAGTTCCTAACATTATATAGACAGTTAGGGGTCTGGTGTTCCCAACATCAAAGACAACACTCAATCAACAGAAGAGACTGTTTCTCCAAAGAAGCTTGGTTTCCTAAAAGCAGAGCAGCTGAGACAAGTCCTACAGCCAGATTACATGGGTTGAAATCCCAGTTCCCCTATGTGGCCTTGGGCAGGTGATTTATCTGTGCCTCAGTTTCCTTACGTGCAATTTAGGAATAATAAGAGCATCTGCTCTAAATGTATCTATAAGGATTAAACCAGTTAGTACATTAAAGGGTTTAGGGCAGGCTCTGGTGAGTGGTAAACACTGGACTTCTTATATCTTAATCTGACTCTAAGTATCATTCATATAACCCAAGCCTGAGAAAGACTATATCCCTTTACCTACAAAGTTCCCCCATTATTAACATCTTGCATTAGTTTGAGGTATTTGTTGTAATTAACAAGACAGTGGTGATACACTGTTATTAAATAATAAGCATAGTGAACCATGTTAGGGTTCACTTTTGGTATTTTGCTTTCAGTAGGTTTCAACACATGTACACTGACCTGTACCCAGCACTGTACCATCACACGTAACAGTTTTGCCGGCCTAAACATTCTGAGCTCTCCCCTTTCTCTCTTCCTGTTAGCCACTCGTCTTTACTGCTTTCACTTTTGTCTTTTCAGAAATCCTATAACTGGAATCATCCAGTATGTATACTTTCCAGACTGACTGCTTTCACTAAGTAGTTAATATGAGTTTACATTTGTTCCACTTTTTTTTCCCAGCTTAATAGTTCATTTCTTAGCACTATCATTCCATGGTTGGGATGTATCAGTTTATCCTTTCCCCTTTGTCTCACTTTTCTTTGTTACTGGGACAAAATACCCGACACCCACAACTTAAAGGAGAGGTTTATTTTGGTTCACAGTTTGTACAGATTTTAGTCCATAGCTGGCCGGCTTCAAGGCAGGGTGGCACGGCAAAAGGACAGAGCAGAGGAGAGCTGCTGGACCTTCCCAGTCGTGCTCACACTGATCCATCTCTTCCGACAAGGAAGGCCTTACCTCCTAACAGCAAGTCAGCTTTGATGCCCCTATGAGAAAATGACCTTCCAAAGGTCTTGCCTATAACTCATAGAGCAACTTCTCCATAGAACCCAAAACATCTGCCAAATAACAGACTTAATTTCTTCTAATTTTAGCAATTAGTGTGACCATGTTTGCAGTTCCCCTAGGTGAGGTACCAAGGAGCACACTACCTTTAGGTAAGGTACTGGATCACAAGAGAGTACACTTAGTTTTGTAGCAAACGGCTGAGCTGTTTTGTTAAGTGCCTATATCACTCTGCACTATTGCCTATGATAAACTAGAGTCCCTGTCGCTCTATATCCGTACCAACATTTTATGTTTTCAGGGTTTTTATGTTTTTGGAAGTTCTAACAGTATTTTGTCATAGTGACTGGCATATTTCCTTGCTAACACGTGGAACATTTTTTTTCCTATGCTTATTTGCACCTGTACATTTCCATACAAATGCATGCAGATCTTTTGCATACTTTTTTAATGTGGTTGCTTTCTTATCCTAAACTTTTTAAGAGTTCTCTTTATACTTTAGATATCAGTAATTTGTCAGATGTGCAAAGATTTTCAATTCCCACCTGGGTTAATGAGGTGTGACTGAAAAATATGGTGCATAAATTTCTAAAATTTTATTATAGTAGAAGACCCACTGCCTGCCATTAATCCCCCTCAATATAATTCCCTTCCCTTACCTCAAACACACACTACTATCCTTCTTCCTACTTTCTAAAGCAGTTCTGGAAGTCCTCTTTTGTGAGTTTTTAGTTGCACTGTCACAGCTGCCTTGATGTCTCGAATTGGTTAAAATGTTTATGTTTGGTGATCATTCTGATTTTGGAGAACAGCCTAAAGTCATACGGTGCCAGACCCAATGAATTTGCTGAATGAGGACACACTGCAATGTTTTCACAAGACTGCTTTTCAATTTTTATTGCACTCAGCATCAGCTTTCACGTTTTTTTTTTTTTTAATTAGACACAAAAGGGTCTTCCAGAACTGCTTCAAAAAATGTCAGACACAATGGGAGAAGTGTTGTTGTAGCTCATGTCTCAATGTCCCCCAAAGCCTCATGCAATCTTTTTCCAAGGTAGCTAAATCTGCAATGTGTGACTCTCGGATTAAGGGTGTGTGATTACTAACCCACTAAATAGGAGTGACTGGTTTTGTACCACCCTAATCCAGGTAGCCTGAATAAAAGGAGCAGAAAGACACTGGTAAAATACCTTTGTTGCCTTTGCTACTTTGGGCTCGCCCTTGTTGTTTCTCCTCTGCAATGTCTGTTTGCCATCCTTGACTTGCCACCAGCTATAGACTGAAACCTCTGAAAACTACGAGCTAACGAAATCCTTTCCCCTTTTACTTAGGGTGTCAGGTATTTTGTCTCAGCAAGGAGAGAAAACTAACTAACACAAGTATATATGAAGCAAGAGGGAATATTATGAGGGGAACTAAGAGCAATATGTCGTTTACTGAAATATCTTTAAAATTCACTGTATATTATGATTACGTGTTGTATCTTTTCATTTTCTTAACTGAGTCTTTATCAGAACATGCTTCCAATTTGGGTTTGTCGTTGTTTTTTTTTTTTGATACTGGGAATCGAACTCAGGTCCTTGCACTTGCAAGGCAGGCAGTGGCACCACTGAGCTAAATCCCCAGCCCTAACATGTTTCTAATTTTTATAAAGTCCAGCTCACCAATTTTTTCCTTCATAGATTGTGCTTTTGGTGTTACATCTCCAAGTTGCCCCTAAACTGAGGTTTGTTATTCCTTTATAAAAGCTTTGGGAATCTTTTAATTTTGCAGGTCTATGATCTGTTTTCAGTTCTTTTCTCTATTGTACCATCTTGGCTTGTTAAAAATTGGTTCATACTTTATTTTTGTGCAGATATTTCTGGCCTGGGTATTCATTGGTCTATAATGAATGTTATTTTGCCAACACCACATTGTTTTGACTAATTTTTTCTCAGTAAGCCTTAAAGTCAAGCAATGCCAGGACACTCAGACTGGTCTTCTCCTTTGATACTTTGTTATTCTGGGTGTGTCTCTCTCTCTCTCTCTCTCTCTCTGCCTTCCTAAATAAATTTCACCATAAATTTGTTTGGTTCTTTTATTCCCTGCAGTTCTGGGGATTGAACCCAGGGCCTTCAGAGTGAGCTACCCTCAGACTTACTTTTTGTCTGTCTGTATTTATTTGACGGGGTCTTGCTAAGTTGCCCAGGCTGTATTCAAACTTGTAATCCTCCTGCCTCAGCTTCCCAGATTGATGGGATTTCAGGCGTGTACCACCATGTCTGGCTTCAGTTCAGTGATATCTAAATAACCTGGTACCCAGCACCCTTTACCCAAACAACAACATAGGATTTCAATTGTTCTGAATCTATAGATCAAGCTGGAAATAACTGACATCTTAACTCTGTCTTCCTATACGTGAACATGGAATCTCTCCCCATTTATTTAGATCTTATACATTTGTTCAATAGTTTTATATTTTTCTTCACATATGTATTTACATGTGTTTTCATATGGTTATACCTAAGTATTTCATTTTTATGCCACCATAAGTGTTGCAACCTTCAAATTCCAAGTTATTTGCTAACATATAAGAAAGCAATCTGCTTTTCAATATTAACCTTGCTTATCAGTTAATGGAAGTTTTTCTTTAATTCTTTGTGACTTTCTAGATAGACAAGCTTGCTACCTCTGAATAAAGAAAGTTTCATCTCTTCCTTCCCAATCTATACACTTTTTGTTTCCTCTTCTTGTCTTGCTGTGTTAATGAAGATTTTCAGTACGTTAAACAGAGGTGATCAGAAGCAAATCCACTGCCTTGTTCTGGATCTTGGGAGGAAGCCACTTAGTTCCTTGGTGTTAAGTATAATGTTAGCTGTAGAATTTATTGTAGCTATTTATGCAATTGAAGAAGTTCACCACTATTCCTAATTTGCTAATTTTTTTATCACTGAATCTTAGATTTTTGTCAAATTCTTTTTCTGCATCTAGGATGTTATTTTTCTTCTTTAAATGGTTGATGTAATGAATTACATTGATTTACAAAATTAAATGTCTTGTATTTAGAAAATAAAACCCCACTTTGGTCATTTTTTTAATACATTGTTACATTCAATTTGCAAGTTCTGTCTTTCAGGGTTTGTGTACCTAGCTCATGAGAGATACTAATCTATATAGTACACTTCATTACCTACAGCCTTCGTCTGTGATATCAGGGCAGTATTAGTCTCTCAAAATGAATTAGAAGGTCCTCTTCTATCTTCTGAAAGGAATCGAAGAGAGTGAATGTATGTTTCTTTCTCAGGTATTTGGTGGAATCCAACAGGAAACCCATCTGTGCTTGATGCCTTCAATTTTGGAAGGCCATTATTCAATTTCTCTTACAAAGCCTATTCAAGTAGTCTATTTTACTTTGTATGAGTTTCAACAAACTGTGTCTTTCAAGAAATTAGTCCATTTTACCTTAGTTATTACACATTTGTAGGGATAGAGCTGTTCAGGCCATTCCTTCATTATTCTGTACTTGAAGGGTATGTCCCAAATTTCATTTCTAGAATTAGTATACTGTGTCTTCTCTATTCTTTTCTCAGTTAACTAGCACCTTACCAGTTTTACCAGTCTTTCAAAATAAGCAATTATTGGTCACTGTGCTTTATTTCCTATTTGTTTCTTCTGATCTCATTAATTTTTGTTCAATTCTTTACTATGTCTTTATTTCTGCTTACATTAGATTTAATTTGCTCTTCCTAGTTTCCAATGGATGAAATTTAGATTACTGATTTTGAATCTTCTTTTCCAATACACACTGAGAGCTGTAAATACACTCCTTTTGAGGTCCCGTTTTTACTCCAGGCCCAAGTCTGACCATGTGTATTTTCACTTGCTCTTACTTTAAAATATTTTTCAATTTCTTTTGAGGATTCACCTTTGCATCATGTATTAAACACATAATGTTGAACCCCCAAATATTTTCAAGTTTTTCCACCTATGATTCTGTTATTTTACATGTAAGTCCTTTGTGGTCTTTGTTTCTTATTGTTTAAACTGTGACATGTTTTATGATCAAAAATGCTGTCTTAGTGAATACTGTGTGAACTACAGAACAGACATTCCGCTGTTGATGAACTGCTCTACATATGCCAAACTAAACCTAGTGGACTGATGGTGTTGTTCAGTTCATCTACGTCCTGATTTCCTGCTGCTGAATGTGTCAATTATAGAAAAATGGATGCTGAAGCTTCTCACTGTCACTGACCTATTTCCTGATGTCTTATACATACTTGTCTCGTAGTTTGATGTTCTGTTGGATACATACATCTTTAAGGATTCTTCTTGGACAAGCGACCTATTTAACATTATGCTTTGCCTCTCTTCATCCCTGATAACTTTCCTTGTTCTCAAGTCTGGCAGATACTTTGATTAATGTTACAATACTAATCTTTTCTATTCTTTTTTTTTTTCTGAGACCAAATCTCACTGTGTATTCCAGGCTGACTTTAAAATCATTACATAGCCTAGGCTGGGTCTCGAACTTGCAGTGATCCTCCTGCCTCTGCCCCCTGAGGGCTGAGACTACATCTCTTATTTCCATCCAGATATGATTGTATATTAAAAGATTTCTTACAAACATATAGTTGGGTCTTGCTTTTTAACCACCCTGAAAATTTCTTATTTGTTGTATTTAGATCACTGAAGCTTACAGTGATTCAGTTTGATTAATATCTACCTATTTATTGTTATGTGTTATCAGTTTTGCCTTCCCTTCTTTGCCTTTTTAAGCTTTAGTTGAGCATTTCATACTATCTCATTTTCTTTCTTCTTTCACTGTATCAATTATACTTCAAATTTATACAATTTCTTTATTGGTTGCCCTTGAGTTGACAACATACGCTTGGAATAAATCCAAGAGCACTTTCAAACCACATTACACTACCTCATGGATGGCGTTGAGGACGTTATAACACATTTTTGTAGTTGTTTTGAGACAGGGTCTTGCTGTGTAGTTTAGGCTGAAGACCAGACGGGCCACAAACTTGCAGTGATCTTCCTGCCTCAGCCTCCCAAATGAGATTACAGGCATGCACCACCATGACTCGCCTAGCACAGTATTTCATGATTTTTTCTTCTGTTCTTTATAACACTGCTGTCATTCGTTTCACTGATCCACATGCTATAATCACCCAATATGCTGTTTTTATTATTATTTGGAACAAATCCTTCTCTCTTAGGACAAGAATAAGAAAAGATGCTGTTTCTATTCCTCTTATTCCTTCTCTACCACTCTTTCTTTTCCTTATGCAGATCATAACTTTTGACCTACTCATTCCTAGGCTTTAGATGATCAAAAGTATCCTTCTTTTCTGCAGTTTTTAGTTTCTAGCACTGCTGTTGACTCTTAAAATTTACATCCCTCTGCTGATATCTACCTCCAACTCTTTAATGACAGCTTGTCCTATGACCTCAGTTTTTTAATGGGTTTAACAAGATTTGAGTTTCAGTTTAATTTTTTTCCTTTGTGAGGATGATCACAACGACATTGTTCTCTATACGCTGTATTGGAAATAAAAAATCTATGTATTCTTGATTTCATTTTATCCTTCAATATTTTCTTATTCCTTTTAATTATATTCTCCTTCCTGGACTTTTCCCCTCAGTGTTAGGGACTGAATGCAGGCCCTCTGCACTGAGCTACATACTAGACCTTCTTTTTATTTTGAGACAGGGTCTCAACAAATTGCTCAAACTGGGCTCAGATTTGTGGATCCTCCTGCCTCAGCATCCCAGAGTGAGGTGATTATAGGTATACATGACTATATCGGGCTTTTTCTAACATCTTAAGTTAAAAGTCTATTCTTTTTATACTTTCCAAAAGCTCTACTTATTTAATATAAATATTTTAGGCTCAATTTCTTTCCAAGTACCATTTTCATTGCACCCTACAAATTTTGATTCACTGTATTGTTTACACATGTAATGATACAAATAAATGCCTTCTAACCCGTTCCTGCTTTCAGTCAGGAGTCTTATTGTGTTCAAAGAATCTGTTTCTAACACACTTTCATTTCCAGCATTTCCTCCATTAAATGGCTAGGCACAGACACGGAGGTTAACTTCACTTGCTTCAATGCCGGGCAAACAGACACTCATGCTTTTTAAACTTTCTTTTGCCCTTTCTCCCACAGGTGTAGCCTCGGCCCGAGAGCAGCTCCTCTGCAGCAGAACCGTCTGCTGAATGGCAATGTCCACACCTGAACTGCTCACTGCAGTACCCGCTCGTCCTGGAAGGTAACTAGTGAGTCAGAACCGAATTTTAATTTCATCTTCACTGATTTAATAGGTGCCAAGTGGCTATCACGATGGACAGTGCAACTCTCCCAGATGGAGCCTGTCGTCTTCACTGGGGATACTGAGCTACTCTGCAGTTTAATTTCACTCCACGATGTGTGTTCTCCTCGCCTAGCTTGCCCATATCCTACTGTTAAAAAGAAAATAACGTCAGTCACAAACAATAATGAAGACACTGAGTTCAGAGAATAGAGGTCACAGGGTAGGAATCTCACTGAAGTCAGTAAATCGAGGTTAACTCAAGAAAGATAAATCTTCGCAATCTATGAAATTAAGCGTAACTATGTCTCTAAATCTGTCTCACCTACCATGCACAGCAGAATGTTCAGTACACAAAACTATTTGTACATTAGTTCAATGAATCAGTACTAGGATACAAGCCTGTTCCCAAAACTGAACACTGCCAGATTCACACTTGAAGACTATTGTCAAAATAAAATTAACTTAAGGATGGGTTCAGATACCAGGTTTCTAGTTCATATCTCTCAACCTAAAAAAAAAACAAAACAAACTAAAAAACACTTAAAATCTCATGGTAATGATCCTCAAATTTGTAGAGTAAAAAAATATGCTAAACTCCTAAACATTGCCGAAAACCTTAAACTTTTGCTAATAGGGTTATTAAATTTTAAGTTTACTATTAGAAAGTAAACTGAAAAACTTTTAAAAACATAAGACTCATAACCACAGTATCTACTGGCTGTCAGAGCAATGCCAACATTACCTGTCATACAGTCATCAGAAAACCCACTGTACACTCAAAGAAACAGGATGAAAAGAAGGCCAACAACATGACAGGGTCATTCGGAAAAATGGATGAAAGTCTTAGACATCCTGAAAGGGTCTCATGCTCCTCCAAGAGCCTACGGACTGTGTTTACCATCCCCCAGGAACAGAAAGGGCCTCTGCAGTCCACTGTGAAGGATAGCAGCGTCCAGACAAATCATTAAAACAGCAGTTACTGCTGTCTGTGCACATGCAAAACATGAGACATCAATTTAAACTTCATCTAAACACATCTTAGAGAAAAAACAGTTCTAACCATATCAGGAAGCAGTGTGTTATACTGGAGTTTTAATATTCTTATTTGTCATAGCTGGTCTCAGCTGCAACAGATGCAAAACATTTCTCAAGATTTTCTAAGTTTTCTTTTTTTGAGGGGGGGCTGTTAAACATAGCCCGCAATCAAGGACTAATTTAGACTCTGTAAAGTGCCTAATATAGAGCCTAATATATTATAGGCATCCAAAACATGCCTATTCATCTATTTCTTCATTAAGTTTACAAATCAAATTTAAGTGCCTCCTCCAAAAAAAATTACTTAAAAAGAAGAGATGGTCTATTATAAAGAACTCTAGTAAGAGTTCATTACAATGCAAGGTCATGAGTTTAGAAATAAAATGGAAATAGCCAGGAGAGATTAAATTTGAGACTATGTGCCTGACTGAACTGATTGTTAATTGGGTCAATTATCTAATAGATAATAGAAATGCTTCTTGGCTAACATAATTTGGTCACTGGAGCAACCAAAGTAGCTGTATTGTAAGATTAGTAGTCAAAGAGTATCAGAAGCCAAATCTCCTGATGAGCCACAAATCTTTGACTTATGAATGACTGAAAACTTCCAGACTGGCTCAAGGGAAAATAAACCAGAAAACGCTTGAATGAGTACACTGGCAACACCCTCTCATATGTATCTCACTTTTAAATCTATGTATGAAAATACACTCTATGAAAAGTAAATCATAGTATGACAGTAAAACATGTAAGTTAAGGAAATTTACAACTAGACACTTGCGACGCTAGGAGATGTCAAAGGAACCCCCAAAATGATCAGGCCCCCTTTTGTTTTGCTTTATGATAACTGCCATGATATACAAAGGAAAGACTCTTGGGGTTAGCCACAGAAAATGAGAACCCCAACTGAGACTTCAGAAGCATATGGAAGGGTCACATGGGCATGAGCCTTCTATATGCAAATCAAAGTGATTATCTTAAAGTGAAGAGTAGAAACTGAAAGGTGAAATAGTATACATCGAATAACTGCATCATCTATTGTATCTTTCATGACTCTTTAAGAAATGTCTGCACAATATTTCATAGTATATTAATATATAGTATAATAATACATAGTATATTAATAACCAAGGCAAGTTCCACCTTTAAGAGGAACCTTAACTCTATAAAGACACAGAAATTGGTACAGAATCAGAAACCATCATCTGTGAAGGTGTGTAACGTAAGTACCAGCAGTTGCCCTCATGCCCTTTCTCACACACTGCCGTGCTAACTCAGCATTCAGGTGTGATTCCTACGTTGATCACCCCTTTGTAATATGTTTGAGACCAGAAGTGTTTCTGATTTTCAGTTTGTTTTTTTTCAGGTTTGGGAATATTTGCATACACATAATGAAATATCTTAGGAACAAAACCCAAGTCTAAACAAGAAATTCATTTGTATTTCACATTTAGCTTTATACCCATATTCAAAAAGTAATTATATACAGCATTTTTTGGGTACCAATGTTTGACTGCAACCTGTCACAGCAAGTCAGGTGTGCAATTTTCTACTTGTGGCATAACATAGGTGCTCAAAAAGTTTCAGATTTTGGAGCATTTTAGACTCGAGACACTCAATCTGTATCTTCTAAACATTTCCAATCTTGATGGTACAGACTCACAGCTCCTAAATATGCAGCACTCTCAGGCATTCAGGGTCTTTCAGATTCCTCCACTCCCAATCCAGGCTCCACAATGCTACTGAAGTAATCGTCAAATTCAAAATTAGTTCCCACAATGCTTTTACCTAAAATCTTCCAGTGGTACCCTATTCCTTTACGATGAAGTCCAGATTCCAAAGCATAGCAAACAGGATACTTTACAATCTGCCCCCACCCCAGCCTAATCACTAGCCTCTCTCCAAATGTAGCACACTTCCTCGTCTTTCTTCCTTCAAAAAGTAGAAGCCAGGCAGTATTTCAGGCATACATAAAAGAAAAAAAATAAAGACCCCTTCCTCTGCAGACTTTGCATTCTAATGGGAGAAGAGAGCAGGTAGGGGAATAGATACAGACAGGTGCAGAGCTGATAGATGAAACTTAGATAAACAGAGGATGATTGGCAGGTAGACGACAAATTGACAGATGGATACATATATATTAAATCAGGTGGTGAAAACTGCAAGGAGACAATGAATCAGGACAGGGAAGGGTAGGGACTGAGTAGGAAGAGGTGGCCTGATATTTCTCAGTTTTAAATGCATGGTCAGAGAAAGTCTTACTGATAACAGTAACACTTGGGCAAAGAGCTCATGAAAGTAAGGACACAGCCACATGACTTATGAGGGAAAAATGCTGCAGGACAGGTACGAGCCAGTGAAAACTGCCTTGTGTGCTTGAGGAACACCAGGAAGCCAGTGCAGCTACAGGGGGAATCGGAGGAGATGAGGTTGTGGAGGGAAAGTGATCGGATTCCTACTCTTGAGTGGAAGGGGAGTCACATCACATAAACAGTGGGAGCAAGACCGAACACGGTTTAACAGACCACATTGCTGAAGTTACGAGAAGAGCCAATCCAGAGACCAAAGTGGGAAAGCCTCACCTCGCTCTCCACACCCCAGGGAACACAATGCTTGTTCTGCTACACATATTTTAAGTAATTGTGCTTTTCTCATGCGTTGTGAACTTCAAAAGGTGATTGGCTCTTAATTTTCTCTATGTCTTTCTGTCACCTAGCATGGTCCCAATCCAGAGCAGATGCCTATCCTAAGAATATTTGAGTCAACCCTCCTTGAAACAAGCAGGCCCCCGATGGCGGGTGAACACACGTCCAACCGCAGCAGGGGTCTAAGCTCATCTTTGAGCTTCGGCTTGCTTCCAATGGAGGGTAAAAGGCAGCATCCATAGGTGACGCCAAGCAGAGGGCCAGCCACTCAGCCCGCTGTGAGGGCTGATCCCAGTGAGTGAACAGACAGGGCCACCAGGAAAGAGGAACTGGAAGGAAAAGAAGTGCTGGGGCTGAGATCAGAAGAGTGTGTTCGATGGCAGCAGAGGGCCCAAACCCACTTGCCATATCACCCCAAAAAGGGGAAAGATCCCTGTTGTCATCTCCAAGTCTGTGGTTCTAACTGGAGAAGATGAACACCAACTGCAGCATTTGTTCAAAGCTGTTTCCCACGTCATAACGATGCTAATGAAAAATTAGCAGTGATCTGCTGGAGGGCGTGACGGGGATACAACCAGAGGGGCGGCTTTCTTTCCAGAGGCTGAGCCTTCGGAACTTCTACGAGCTGGGGAAAGTGAGTCTCCTCCATCTGCCTCTGCTTTCCCCCCACCCCAGCCATCACCCTTCACGGGTCTCTTCCCACGTCTTCTGGCCCTCAGGGGAAGACAATATGTATATGTGAACAGAAAATGCTCCGCAGGCCAACTGGCCGCCATTTCCCAGTGTATTGACCTCTTTCAGAGTTTAAAAAGAAAAACGTGAGACCACAACTTGTCATAGGAGATGTTCCTGGAATTACTAGAAGGATTTCAGAGACAAAAAAACCACTGGGCTGGGGATTTAGCTCAGTGGCACCGCACCTGCCTCACAAGAATAAGGTCCCAAGATCAATCCCTGGTACAAAAACAAAACAAAATACAAAAACAAAAGCCACCAAAGGTCCATATAAACATAAGGGTTTATTAACCCTCCTCCACTTCAGGAAAGATCCATAACGTAGGCAACAGACAGCTACGACTAAATCTCCATCTAAATTTTTTCTTTAAATATTTAACATAGAAAGTTTAAAGTCAGAAACTGAAAGTACCATTTTCTACAGTATAAGAAGACTACAGGGCCAGAGAAAACTGGATTTGCATCCTATTTTGATGAGCTACTCACAATGTCACCATCAGCCATGATATTACCTCCCAGAACTTCAATTTTCTCATCCATTAAATGACATAAGAACACTTTGAACACTTACCAGGTTCTAGACATGTGCCCACACGTACGGCAATGGGTGTATGTGGAGATCAGTTATGAGCGCACATCTTTAAATAAAGACATGGCAGTTGAGGGGAGAATCTCACAAGAAGGACATCCATGCACGCCTCTGTCTTCCTAGGTATTTGAATGGGGCCTCTAACATCTCAGTCAATAAGATGGGTTCTTAATATATACTGGGTGTCTCTGAAACAACAGGTTAGATTTGGGAATATCCCTCCTCCTTCCTTCATTCCAACCTCACTCATTTTCCTAGGCATCAACAGCCTCTTGAGAATGCCCATCAGAAGTCAGGAAGAACTCTGGCGAGCAGAGATCAATTTCTCAAAGCGGAGTCTCAATAAGGGTCTCAAATGCATTCTTCCTGTTCATACAAATGGTGTCTCCTGATGCCATATAATCTGCGTCAGCCTTCTTCCCTTCTAGGGTGGGGATGAGAGCCAGAAAGTCAGGGAGAGAACTACTGAAGGTGTGGCGGGAGGTTTACCACAGAATGGCGTGGATTGGGTGAGTCACTTCCTTTTTCTCAGCCACATGAAATAATGATTCCACATGCTTATTATAAAACCCAAACAAAGTAACACACAAATATAATTCAGGTCAGTTCCAGCAGTGATCTATAGGTCCCTGAACCTGTGTTGCAGTAACAACACTAGGACTTACAGGTGATCTCCATGTAAAAATTTTAGTTATGGAAACAGGAAAACGCAATTTAAATTTACGTGCTAAAAAATTCTTAACAACTAATTAATACACTAATCATAGCGTAAGTTTTCTTTAACTAAACTAATAAAAAATTTAATTCAGCAAAGTCCAGTTTACAACTGTAGTCAAACTAAGTTTCCAACAACTGAATTTCACAACATTCTTGTGGAAGGTATCATAAAACACAAAGGAAACAGTACAGGTGAGACATGAAAATTTATGGATTCTGCTAAAAACAGTAGTTAAAACAGAAATCACTGCACCTGAAAAGATTATACTAGCAACAAAAATTGTAAAAAATATGAATTAAAAAATAGTGACACATAAAAAAGTAGATTCCTGTATTTCTGCCCCATGGCTGCTGAGGACAGGCACCACTCAGCCAGTGAGCAGACCCAAGTCTCAGCCCCAACCTGGAGCCTTACCTGACCGGTAGCGCTCATCTCGTGACCCTGAGGACCGTCTGCGGTGGTATCGAGAAGCAGAGGAAGGAGTGACAGGAGCTCGGCGCTCTTGTGGCAAAGCTTGGTCCACCCCTGGATTTAAGAAAAAGCAAAATGAAGGTGAGGCTGGATCACTGCTTGGTGTTAATGGATTCTGAGGAGCAAATCACCTGGTGGAATAAACCGTGATTCATGCCATTCCCACAGCAAACCAAAAGCCATCGGCGGGATTGAGGGGGCAGGGGGTCCTCACGGGATAAGCAGAAGGGGAGCAACAGCTTAGTCTGGGCCCGAGGAATTCTCCCCAGGTGGGAGGGCCACTCTGGCCTAGCCACCTCAGCCTTTAGAAACACCAGTATACACTTCCACGTCACAGCGCCCGCTACACCATGGGAAGAACAGTGAAGCCTGAGACACAGAACCAATGTCTCATTTCTGTAAATACACAGGCTATGAATTCCTCAGAAATTTAAAAACTATGCTTAACAGAAAAGTTAACTTATTATAGCAATATAATTCAGGTAACGAGGAAACAACCTATATATAACAAATTGAAGCTCTGCTCGTTCCAAATCACTAACTCACTGGAAATCTACACGATGCTATGCATTTTAAGAAGTATATTTGAATACAGTTTTAATGATTTGCCAAAAGTCAGCTCTTAGACAGGAAAAATGATTGAAAGGACACTGGCTAGAAAGCTGACCCAAATCTGCCAATCACAACACCTACTAGGCTAAGATAAAGTAGAACAAGATACAATCTAGATAACCCCAAGTACCACGAGAAAGATTCTATCTTCATAGCTTAGAAATAAATTGTTTCCGCTGAGCATTATTTATCAGTTGCTACTTCGTCAGAAAAGGACCAGTAGCACTTGAGAAAAAAATCAGACATAAAAACATTAAATTAACAAATAAACTTAATCCCTAGTTTTCCATTACAGGCTTCTGGGAGAGTTAATTGTGTTTTCTGTGGGTTTCCTATTCCTCTTATTTTTGTTGTTTCTGAATGATTATTGGTAGCATGTGTGTGAATCTCTCATTAAATTAAGCAGCTTAGAACTGTGAAGACAACAGATCCTATCCAGAAACTCCTTTGTTAGGCTCCGTAAATAGGCTATTCATTTAGCAAACATATTAAAATGCTCCATTCTGCAGTGACTAGACCTCTTCTAATTACTGTCTACAAATGATCTTTTCAAAATGATCTTTTCAAAAATTTCCTTTATTTTTATCCAACAGATGCAGACTTTATGAAGTTTAAGCTCTATATAAAAGATGATAGGCCTGACATTTATGTTTATATTCATGAATACGCGTTTATAGTCCATTTCAGACAACACATGGATTTCTTTACACCACCCGTATTCACCACTAATGCTGTTATTAAGATGATGCCCAGGCTGAAAATCAGAGTCAGCAACAAGCTATAACACCTTCCTATCTTATGCTTTTTGATGATACTCGAGTTAATATTTACACCTTTTTATTTGTTTTGGCTTTCAAAATACTGGTTTCTTTCAAAATACTCCAAAAGGGGGGGAAAAATCCCTTTCTCCTATCTCTTTTCCATGTCAAAAACTGACAATTCAGTGATAATAATATTGTTCTATTTTTGTTTTCACTAAACTCCTCTTGGAGGTCCCTTGGGCCCTATCTTGGTCCCTAGACCTAGTGTCTCACTATCATGCAAGATTCCCTTCATCCTGGATTCAGTTTTGCTCTTTATTGTGGGGGACTCTGTCTTCTTACTTTTTTGTCATAGAAAGTAGCTTATTCAGAAAAGATAAAGGAATATTTAGAGTATTTACATTTGCTTAGAAATGGAATTCTAGGTGAAGATTACTTTTATTCATTGTCTTACATTTCCATTTTCATTGAAAAATTAAACGTTGCATTGAGGGCATAATCTTTATGTAAAGTTTCACTCTTTTTCTTCTGTGTCCACTTTTACTAACCTTTCACACGGAAGGAGCTGCAAGCCAGTGTTTTCTTTATGCAGAAGCACAATCACATCTCCTTCCAGTGGGTCTTTTATGTGGGCTGTTTTGTTTGCCCAAAGAGAGCTACAGCTTGCTGTAGGCCAGTGCCTCAGGGGTGGCAGCTGTGTTCACTCACCAGTGTGCGGGAGCGCTCACTGATTGCCCAGTACCCCAAACCCAGAGCCTTACTGGTTTCAAGTCCCTTCAAAATAAATTTGTCCAGGAAGGGTGGGCAGAGGGAACCGCTGCTTCTACTTTCAGCTCCATGCTGTCCAGAGTGCTGTCCTCAAGAGCTAATTTTTTTTTCATTTTTTGTTTTGTTTTATTTTTTTGTGTTTTTTTTTTTGTTTTTGAGACAGGGTCTCACTATGTAGTTGAGACTGACCTGGGACTCACTATGCAGCCCAGGCTGGTCTCGAACTCACAGTGATCCTCCTGCCTCAGCCTCCCGAGTGCTGGGATTACAGGTGTGCACCACCATGACTGGCAAGAGCTAATTTTGTATACAAACATTATGAATGTTGCCCCTCATAGGCTGAAATGCATAGTTCACAACACGGTTTAAAAGAAAATAAATACAAATGGACAAAAGAATAGCTTCAGTAGGCTGACAACAGTAAGTTATTAAAAGAAATTATAAGGGCCGGGGATTTAGCTCAGCAGTTCAGTGGCCTGCCTTGCAAGTGCAAGGACCAGAGTTCAATCCCCGGTACCAAAAAAGAAAGAAAGAAATTATAAACTACAGTGTACACACTTCATTAATTCTACCTGACATTATTCCAACTGAGATTTGAAGTGGTTTAAGGTATGTTCAGACAAGAAAAGACCACTGGTTGAATACACGGCTCTCCATTAGAATTCTGCTGGTCTCCGCAGCAAGACCTGGGTTGTCCTCCTGGTCACTCACAAGGGGAATTCTACATCAAATGCTGTTGCTGAATGCAAACCTTCTCGGCAACTATGAACAATGAAGAAAACACATTTGTGGGGGGCTTATATTCAAAGTTAGGTTTAGTCTGGGGACTGGGATTGAAACCGTGTTTTTAGGAGAGCCAGGGAACAACCTGGCTCAAAAGAAAATGTGCTCAAGGTTAAAAGAGGTCAGTGTGATCATGGGGCACACAGGCAACCTGAAACGGGCGACTGCTCCCCATGTGATGCTCCCAACAGGAGGACAACACAGTTACTTCTGCTTAGGCAAAAATGTGGCAAGGGTCAAGACTGAATACCTTTTCCCACAAGCGCTAGGCATTTACATGCCAGCTACACGCTACACACCAACACAACGTTAGATCCTAGAAGAATTAAGAAGCTACTGGGAATGGCGGCACACACCTATAAACCCAGCACTTTATGAGGCTGAGGCAGGAAGATTCCAAGTAGAAAGAGAACAGCATCATGGAGAGATTGTGTGCCAAAAGTCAGAGGCCCTGGGTCTCTGGCTCTAGTCACTTTGAGCTTGGGCTAGTTCCTTCACCTTTCCAAGGCTCAGTTCCCATTTACAGACAGAAATAATAACAGGTAACGCTGTGTAGCACTGGTCTGACCACTATGTAAGCATTAATTCATTTACTTTCCTCTCCCCAAACAGAATGAAAGCGCTAGGATGGGCCTTGCTAGGCACTGTTCTCTACTGCAGTGCCCAGTATAGACGTGAATCAGTTATCTGCTATATGAACAAATCTAGCCAATGCCTTGAAGTCATGTGAGGTATATTTGTGATTCTGGTTACAAAAGTTTGCATTGACTCAACTGTATTCTTGTAAAGCAATATACAAAAGCGCTACAATTTCACTCCGGCACACAGGAATGGAACAACTCAAAGCTGACAGGGTCATCTGACATAAACACTGGTTCGATCAGGCCCTTAACAAGAGACCCAGGGAAGTTAAGAGCCAAAATACAGAGGTGACTGTCTTGTTCCCTGAACCCAGCACAGCACCCTGCCCCTCTTATGGGTTCACCAAATGCTTCTGAACCAGAGTGATTTTTCTAAGGCTCTTAGGAGATGAATTAGCTCAATTCAAACACCAATAAAATTAGTGAGATTTCCATTTTCCCTTTACAATTACAGTGGGACTAAACATCCAGCTCCAAACCAGGCAGAAGACCAATGCGTGCCACAGAAAAAGAACAAAGAAGGTCAGCATAGGAAAAGATGAAACTTCCAGCACTCAGTCCCTCCTGCGCACCCGGCTCCCTGGAGCTTCCAAACTTCCGCACGCAGTCTTGATATGCTCCATGTCCTGGAATGTCCCAATAACCTATCACTCAACTCTTCCACTAACCTACAACCCATCCTGAGGTTTAATACATAATAGTGGCCCCAGTCTTGGCCTGCAGGTCATGATCCTGTGCTATGGGCAGCTGAGATGCTGTGGCTTCTGCCACCATCTCGTTGTGCCTAGAGCTGACCTCCCCACTTCAGCCTAAGGAAGGCTTCGTTCACTTCATTTCTCTGCACCCTGGTGACCAGAAAAGGAGGCTACAAACTCCTCTACCTAAACATAAGTCATTTCCAAATTTAGCTCACCTTCCTTTCCGGCTGTGTCTTCCAAGTTAAAGGGAAATTTTTCACTATACTCAAGTTTTTGCCTTGCCTATTCTCACTTCTTTGAACGCTCTTCTGTACATGCGATATGTGAAAACTTGCTTAAGTCCAAAGGAAGAAAATTCAAAGGAAGAATCCATTTTATTAGATCTAACATCAATTACTTCTAGCACATAATTGAGAGGAATCCCCCAAGAAAACATAGTTCTGACACCTAAGCAATCCATCAATTTCAGATAAATGCAGTAGAGTATTTCATTATACTGCAGTAAAAGAGACACTAGACAACAGAATGATCCTTGGGTTAACCCTAGGAATAAAGCACAGGTGGGCAACCGTCTGTCTCTCTAATGCACTGCATGACAGGGCAGAAGACCTACTAGTACACAACATTTGGTCATTCAGGGTACTAAATAAACCGAAGGATTTCTAAACTCAAGTAATAAGAGAAACATACTGACAGTCGTGCTTTATCAGTAGGAATCATGAGGAGTATGTGGGAGAAATTTTTTTAAATAGATGGGATTTAAGATAAGACTCTCATCCTAATTCTGTTCCTATTCTCATTGATTGCCTCTGACTGCAGGTATTACAGGTGCAGACGTGGACACAGACTCTGAATGACAAGCAGCTCCCAGGGTTGTCCCCAGGACTCTGTGGAAGGGTGCCACAGGCTGTCACGACTGGGAAGCCTGCCTGAGATACCTGGTGAAATTGCTGAGGATTTTTCCATATTTTGAATCTTTCCAGAAGCAGTTTCTGAATCATGTTCCGTTCTCTTCTAACACCCAATTATACATTCTGGTTCATGCAGCAGCACTGATCCTTACAATACATGCAATCAAGGACTTTGCCAGAAAGTAAACAGCTCTTCTTGCATAGAGATAAGAAATTTACTATATTTACTTTGTACTGACTCGAGAACACCATAAAACAGAAGACTGAAATTTAATCCTAAGCACCAAACATCTGTAACATCTACCCCACCACCAGAACCTGTTTCGTATACTGCTGTTACTTTTATCTCTTCTCTCGTGAACATAGGCCTTTGTCGTAAAACACTAAAATTTGCTTAACAACAGTTTTTCCAATATACTATTTTAATTTGATTAGGAATTCATCAAAAGAGAAAAATGTAAAAGATCTAAAACTTGTGAACAGTTTGACATTTGCAGTGCCTTTTACCATCCTAATCTCTGGTCCTTGTTTTCAGACAGAGTGACAAGTATTTCATCAGGATTGGGGCTTCAAGTTTCTATATTCTTCTTATGCCTCACAGTTTTACACACACACACACACACACACACACACACACAAGCCACTGTTAGGTGGATATACTCACCTCGGCTCCAGCTCTAGAAAAGGTAACATGAAAATGGAGTTAGCTAGTTTTCCACTTATCTACTAGTTCTGTAACATGGACACAGATTCATTAAATGCCACTGAAAGTAACAGGAAATTGGTCTGTTGAAACTAATAGTCAGGAGCAGCGAACTACATGATTAATCATGAACACTGCTTACGCAGAACCAGGAGACCCACCCTCTGCTCACAGAAGCTGGTTTCCTCCAGCCATTCAAGCTGCAAAGAACTTGCGCCAATTCATGGCAGACGATAGGAACTTCACACTCACTTTTTCCCTTCTAGGATTTAACCGTGTATCTCATCCTCATCCACTCTGGGCACAGCATGACCCCCCAGATGAGGGAGGATTCGTGTCAAATGGCCTGTGTGTTCCCCGACTGCAGTTAGGAAGCGGTCACATGTGCCAGCAGGTGTGGCTCCTGCGTCCAGTGAAGAACTGCACCTCAGCCAGGAGATGGGAAGCTTAGGACAGAACTAAACATGGAGCAAACCGGGTACCTGCCACTGGGGACCACAGCTGTTAACATGAAGAGTCACAAGAGACCAAAACTAGGCACAGATGAACAAGCCAGCCAGATCCATTTTCTAGGGGAAAAGAGAACTAATGGCATTTGGCTTGCAGCTGCAGCCTCAAATATAATTTTTCACTTTGTATGCAACCAAAATTCACAAATGCTACTCTCTGACAACTACGGGCAACTTTCTCCCTCACAGAGCTCAGATACCAGCAGGAGAACAGAGCAGGAGACAAAGTTGTCTCCTTATGAGCCACATAACATGGTCAAAGCAAGTCACTCCAAGTAAATGAATTCATGTCAGAACAGCTGATCTTCAGTTACAGCACCAAATACTGGAATTTCCAAGCTGAACCAAAAAAAAAAAAGAGGAATAATTCAACTAACTGGAATGTGCTGAGGTCCAAAATCAAATTCTTTGTTACTTCTGTCAATGATTAGTACTTATATGTTACCGACTGTCTTTTAAATTTGTCCAAATCAGAAATAAAAATAGAACTGCCATCACAGGAAAGAAAAGATCCCTGATGCAGGTTTAAGGCCGGCACAAATCCAAGTGCTGAACACTTCGGCACTGATCTCAGATGTCCAGTTCTCTACCTGCTCTCTTTCTCTCAAAGTGCACAGAAACACCAGCCAGCCTTGCTGCTCAGAGCCCAGCTGATGGGGGTACAGGGGACATGGGGATGGAAGTGGGTAGCTCAGGGATCAGAAGAAGCCAGCCTGCCCCATCCTCTAAGCAAGTTATGTATCTGGCCTGCAGGCTGACAAGATGAGTGAACACACCATTCACCTGCTCAACAAATAGCTGCCGAATGTCCACTGTGTGCTGAGGGGAGGGGGAAACACCAGAAGTCTTCAGTCTACATGACACCATAGTGGCATCAGGAGGAGAACATCCAGTAACACCTATCCGTCTAATAACTGTGGGAAGTATACCAAGAAGCAGGACATCATGAAGACTGGGACCTGGGGCTGACCTTGGTATGCGGCATTTGAGCTGAGCGTTAAATGTTATCTTGGTACAGACAAAGGGCTTAAGCATGCACGAAACTCCTAATGCAGGAAGCAGCACGGAATCTGGGTAAGCACGCTGCAGAAGAGCTGCAGGGGCCAAGAACAGGCCAGGGTGACGGCAGGTACAGCCACTGGACAGCACAGTGCACCCACTCTCCACCTAGCTGCGGAACAAAAAGCAAGCCGAGCTTGGAGGGAAACACAAGAGCTATGTAAACGGCTCCATGCTGATGAAGGCTTCGCGGACATGTACAAGGTGACACCTATCTACCACAGACACTCGTTAAATGCCCTGGAAGTAACAGAAAGGCAAGCCGTACTTGGGAAGGGAAGTTCTACCATTTACAGTAACACTGAAGCTTCACTACTTCCCACCATCATCCCAAGCACAAAGCACGCTGCTAAGACTCCCTGAACAGAGCGCTAGGTAGTAGATTCTATTTTTTGTTTTTACAATTTAACTGTGTTTAAGATTAATGAAGGAAGGCTTTTTAAAAGATACCACACCGCCCCCCCCAAAAAAAAATCTGCAAGAGGGTAAATATGGAACAAGTAAATTTCTCTAAATAGTATTTGCTCTTGGAAACAGATTTTCAACCTATTTTTGGGGGCCACTTCCTCTGTTAACTACAAAGTTGTCCTATTTATTTATAGTTTCCAGCACATTGGTCCCATCTGGATTCAGGTGGGTATTCAGCATGGTGCTCACCAAACACAACCTATCTTTCCTGGCATCCGAGTCACCCTCAGATCCTTACCAGCATTACTCCCTGAGCAGCACCAAAAAGCCAGGAGGCAGCGCTGCATCCTGAGCATTCTCCCAGGACTGGACTGCTATGTGGCAGCTCCAACAATCTGCTTTTGCAGAATGCCACTGTTACTCATAATCCTATGCCCTCCAAATCATCTTAGAAAAATTTCTGAGGTACTATCTAGAGAAATCATAATTATTTTCTTTGGTAATAAAAATAATGTAAAAAACAGGTCATCAAACTATAAACTCCTTATAGGAAAGTGCATAGTCATATAAAGGTGACTGAAAAAGAAACCAGGTGTTTTTCATACAGATCCTATACAGACAGAACTATTTTCCAAAGGGGTCAGTTTGAGGAAGAACTCTCTGCTTTAGAAATAGCTGCCTTCTTCATTGCTTGCCAGGGAACAAAGTTCCAGGTGATGAGCAATTGCTGCAGCAACTTTTCCTAAAGAGATTAGCAGTAAGAACTGTGTAAGTAGCTGGGAACCAAGCCACTGTCCAGATATGTGACGCCTGACCTGAACTCACATGGCAGGGCTGGACGGTGGGTTCTTGGGGGCGGGGTGCATAGATCCACACTTCCAAGCAAGTTCTATTTTTAACACATTTCAATCAGAAATTCTGAAATGGATATCACAGCTAATACTCAACTCTGTCACCTCATCAATCCTCCATCCTTTCCCCACAAGGGCATGGTAAACTGTCTGGAAGGTCACAGGGGACAAATCCCAACCAAAGCTGACAGCTGGAAAGTCTGCCTGTGAAATCACAGTGGCCATTGGCAATACTTAAATTCACCTTTTTATTATTTGTACATAACGTATTTTATTTGAGGTATAATACTATGAACCTTTAAAAAAATCCCACCACAAATGCTCATTTTATTTTATTAAAAGGTACACTGAAGTTACCTTTTGCCTCATAAAATTGTTATATGCAAAATTACTGTCCCAAGTAATTTTGACTTTTCCATGGATCTTTACCTCTAAAAACAGATTATGATTAACTAATTTGAATTTTTTTCTTTTTAAAACCTTTAATTTTGATCTTTGGAGATAGGTAAATGATAGTTACTGATGTAAAAAATCCCTGCCCCTAGCACATCTCAGAGTCCAAGACTTAATCATTCATTCTTTGCCTAAGATTTTGGCCTAAGACAATCAGAAGGCCAACAATTTGAAGAGCTGTAAAGTTGCCATACATCCTTCTTTCTCAAGTGTGTGGTGCACGGGGCTCCAAATGGGAAACAGGGTTGCAGACACAGAACAGACTCGGCACGAACAGGAAGCACAGCAAGGGGCCCTGACTCCTCCTCCAAGCACGCCAGCTCCCTGACCAAGGAGCGGCGTGGCAGGAGCTCTCCCTGGGGCAGTCTCCAGGACTCGCCCAGCGCCACACCCTACACTTGTGCACGGAATGGCAGAGGTGCACAGGCACTTCCCAGCAATGGGTTCCTGTCCTGGGGCAAAGCAGCGCTGCTCACCGAAACGAAAGTAAAAGAGAGGCCGGTTCCCCGCAGCGCTGGCCGCCCGCTCCCGGGCCGCGGCTTCTCGGATGTCGCACACCCCGATGTGGGCGGAGCGGAACGTTCTCCTCGTCGTGCCTTCACTGGGCTGTAGTCTACACCGAACCGCGGCAGCTCCATTTGCTGCTGTAACAAGTTGAAAAAAAACTAATTAATTCAGACTTTAGTTTTTTTTAAATTTGTTACAGCGCTGAGCAGAGCTGCCGACCCCATGCAGAACCGCACACAAAGGGACCAAAGGGGACCACACCATCAGGCAGGCACAGATCTCCTCAGCACCCAGCCAGCACGGGTCAAATGGATCCAGACTCCAGGGAAGCAAGCAACTGCTTCCGTTTCACTTTTGTTGGATAAAGCAAAGGCACCAAACTCCAACCATGTCAAAATCTCATTTGGCCCTCTGGCCTTCCCTCGGGACTCAAAAGGCACCTGCAAAAGACACTCAACAAGCGACCAGTCTTTTTCACAGCCATGTCACGGGGTCCTCTTAGAAGGGGAGAGAAAGGAGGAAATTGAACAAACAGTGCCCTCTAAGCAACTGTCTCCAACGCTTGCTTCTAAGCTGTTCTTCCAGGGGTTTCTGCCAATGCATTTACCTTTTCTGCTCCCTGGTCAAACAACAATCCTTCCCGCTTCATCAGCTGGACCACACCAAGCTAGCCCTTCAGCTAAATAAGGACACCCGAACAAGCCCGCCTCTGCATGTACTTCCTTAAAAGTCAAAGAAAAAAATCTGATTCCAAAATGAAACTAAGCACAGCAGAAACTCCATGCACACGCTAAGTATCACAGAACACAAGGCTTTGGGACTTGGCTGACACCCCTGCAGGTGTCAAGAGCTCCTGGAGAGATCACAGCCGGAGTGTGAGCAGGTGTGGACGTGGTGTGCTTAATAAACCTTATAAAATTTTGTTGCAGTAAAAACTGAAGAGTTAAATGTTACTATCTTTTTTACTTGGAAAAAAAAAAAAACCCTGCTTGCATTGGCTTTGAGTCACTCCTAGAGCCTAGAAAACATTTAAACGTCACCATCAAATTGAAGAGAGCTGACATTAGAACAGAGGCGCTGGAACTCCAGTCTAGCACCATTTTCTTTTTCCTCCACTTTACAGAACCTAGCTCAAGTGCAAAGGGAGTCTCCAGATCTGCACCCGCGAAAATGATGAAAGGAAAGAGATTTAGCAGTTTTCAGGAATCAGTAACATACACTTTACAACCATGTCTCAAAAAACAACCAACCTTAATGTCATAATCCCACACAGTAGACTATATCATTTTCCATATTTGTCATTCCATAATATCCACAACTACCTTGTATTAATTTAAACCATAATCAATAGCAATAATTAACTCACTAAACCAAGAATGTTGATTAAATCACAAATGTACTTTCTTATGATTACAGCATGTCAAAGCGATCAGAATACTGACAGCTACCTACAGATGAAATAGCTATTAAATTTATTAGGCACGTTTAAAGAAAACTATATGTGCTTTCTATAATCACAAGATATAAACATAATCCTACTAAGAACTGGATGTGTCAAATGTGCGCATCAAATTTGTGATCTTCATGCAGATTCGGGACTAAGAAGATTTGTTCTCAATTTGCTTCTCCTGTATGTTGCAATTAACTCTTAAAACTAGACGATTTGTTACTCATCAAGGTATACATACTCGGAGGCTGGGGAAGGTAGGCTCCAATTAATTTTGACCTCTTCTTTTCATATCCCTTTTGTGTGATGTCACCTGAAAAAAAAGGAAAGAAAAATCAGAATGGTTTCATTGGATAAGACTATTCATTTAATGGACTCTAAGAAAACATTCTGACAGTTGTAACTATCTTTTGTTTGCCTTATAATTACAATTTTAAAAAGAAAACACTGTACATCATTCACCTTCACTTCTTCCCTTGACCTCAAACAAAAAATGACAGCACTCATGTTACATAAAACTCATTTGCTCCACACATGCTTGTCCCCGGCCTCTCCTGGCTTGGCCTTACTCTGAGGGTCCAGAATTAGACTGGTGCACTCTTATCCACGTCTGCCTGCACAGGGAGCCTGCCCAGTCTGCATAGGTACCCATTAACGTGATCAACAATGAATTGTGATAGTGTCTGGGCCACCACCATCACTGAATGGCATATCTGCTTCCATTAATGAGATTTTCTTTTTCCTAATCAGGCATGTCAGTCACAAGGATTTTAAACTGCTATGGTATTTTGGAAAAAATAAGTGATTAAGACCAAAGGAAGCATTGCATAAAACAAAACAAAAGAACAAGGAATCCTCTGAAATCCAAAATAGATGAGAAAGGTGCTTACTGTTCAAAGAATTCAAACCTTAAAGCCAACGATTCACACACAGAAGACAAGGGAAGTCAAGACTATGTTTACCTTTCTCCTAATGCTAAGCCACTAAAGGTGTGGGACAAAATAACCTTTATTAACATGCAGCAGCCTTTTCTAATTATAAGCTCCAATGCACATAGAATAATACTCATGTTGACCCTGAATTTTTTAGAATCTATTAAATTTCTTTTTCTAATGTTCTGGTTAAACTATCACTCGTCAAAGGGCAAGAATTTCAAATTTCAATAAATGTATAGCAAACTAATGAGGAGTAGTTATGATGCATGAGCAAATTGGTACATTTGCTTTTTGTAGCCATGCATGCTTACTATGACCCGTGGCCCTCTACGTATCATTTGCTCAGTGACTTAAACTCTAGCCTACTGTACAGGTTTGACACAAGTCCAACGAAATACTCCACTAGTATTTAAATGGGAAACCATAGAGCAAAAGAAAGACTATGCATTCGCTTATTAAGGGATAAGTGGTTTTAATACTGTATGTATAGTACTTAGCCACTATGAATAAAGGAATCTGCACAAATATTAAACATTAACTAAGCATCCTATTTGTGGTGTACTTTACGACTGTAGCAGCCATTAGCTGTTAACCATGGAGGCTGCTCAATCAGTTCAGGAAGTGCCTCCATTAAACCTCATTTTAAAAAGGATGTCCAAAATCTTACCACCACCACCACCACCACCACAAACACATTTGCATGCTTTGGAATATATTTGTAATTTTTGAGGAAAATAAGGGAATAAGTTATTGTATTAGAATGATCCACGTGATGTTTGATATTTACTTTTACACTTCTCTCTACAGACTAATGTATCTGTACCACCACAAGAAAAAGAAGAAACACCATAAAAACCGGCTTTGAAGAGACACCATAAAAACTTAACCTGCAGAAGAAATAAAATCCCTGAAGCCTAAAATTTTGTCAAGTCTTGGATGAGAGTCCAGGCCCATCAACAGGGGGAGGACATGGTCAGTGGTCAGACAGCTATTTCCTGACTTCATTTCAACACACCTGAGGTAGGATCAGTTACGAAAGGAATTGAGACCTGGGGTATGGGGGAAGGTCTGACTGACCAAAGTTCCTAGCTCATGCTCACAGAAAAAAAGGGGCTAATTCTGCCCATGGACAGCAAAATAGTCCCCTGGGAAGGCCCTGAAGAGGCAGCTGCTCTAAGCCCCTGAAAAAGCAACTGAGGGTTCTCCTAGCACGTTGGCGAAAAGAAGAGAACTACTGAGAAGCTGGTTTTCATGCTAATTGTGATGCTGCTTAATCCATTTGTCTCAAGCTCAGCATTTACGAAAATCAAGCTACAGCCTGCTCCTACAGGGGAGGAAACACCAGAGGCAAATGAAAGACTAGGCAGGAAGAGAAACAAACAAGACTACATTTAGAGAGTCACAATAAAGGAGCACCACACTTAAGGCTCAGAGCAAGATGTGACCTGAAAACATTCAGGTGGCCTTTTCCAGCCACCTGCCCTTGGCCTTCCTTACCTGTTAGCCTCATTGCTGTTTTGCACAATTCTACAAACAAGTCCTAGGCCTGGAAAACTCTAGCCCCTTTTGTTTGTTCTACAATCAAACTTCAGCTCAAGTTTCATGAATACTGTAAACATTTGTGGGGGGGTCCCCTTAATTTTCAGTATAGGCCAGTGGTGGCAAATCTATGGCATGTGTGCTTTCTTTCAAGACAAAAGAGGTTAAAAATTGTTTTTTTCTCAACTAAAACCTCAGTATTCAGGTTTGATTGTAGGGTTAGCACTTTGTGACAAAATAAGTAGGTTTTGGGTTGCAGTTTGGCCACTCATTTCTAAAGAAAATCAACTCTGAACTCTGTCTTTACTTCAGGTTCAGTCTTGCTTTGGCAATCTCGGGTTGCTAAAACACTGACCTAAAGATATTAAGGGCCCTTCTATCATAGCTCAGGACTTTTAAGATGGTAACATCTGCCTTACTGCACATATCCTTTAGGTTTCCACCTCACACACTCTGATATAAGTCCCAAAACAAGAAAGTATTATATAAAAAGAAAATTTGACAACTGAGCCCTTTAGTAGACATCTTATTTGATTACTAAACTGTGCCCACTATGTGACCAGCGCATACAAAATATCCAGACAAGACTTTAATGAATCTCAAGTTATCGACATCTCCCAGAACCTAGAATTACTTGCATGTGCCAAGCACTTCATCCAAATCAGAGTCACACCAAGTCACACAGGCCATGTTCAGCCTTCCAGCCCGTCCCCTCTCAGGGCCATAGCTGAGATTCAGCCTATGCCAGCTACAGTGCCAAAACTATCGCTTTGCCCTTTACAAAAAAGTTTTCTGGGCTCTATCCCAAGTGTCCTAAATATCCCAAGTGTCCTACTCCTCATTACAACTGAATTAACAAGTAAGAAAGTGAGTTACAGATAGATCTGCAGTCCTGGGCAAGAGACATAAATACTAAGTAAAAAATGTCCAACTCCAAAACATTTTCCCTTTAAAAATCACAAGTGGAATCTTCCACTCAAGCCAAAACTAGTGCAGTCAGTGCCCAAAGAAGACACACTGGCTTTCTGGCTGTGCTTCTGTGTCCTCACCCTGAACATCCTCCCAAGTTGTGTCAAGGGCTCTGACCGCTTTCCTCTCTGAAGGACAGTGTAAGTCCTACCCAACTGCTGCTGCCAGGCTCCAGGAGCCCCAACAGAGGCCCCAGGCTTTGGGTGCCCCAGCACAGAGCTCTGCACAAATCAAGGCCCTGTTATACTCACAGGATAATGGATAACTGCTTGCATTTCATTTTGGTAACACATACATACAGCTCCATCCCTAAAACCAGACTATGAAGGCTTCTCTAAAGGGAGAATGTCCTACAGAGCTCAGCAGTTGGCTCTGCTATTTTATAAAACAAGTGGTCTGAGCACTGATGAATTTTCTCACACAAGCTAGCAAGAAACACAAATGTTTATCCCTAAAACAGAGAGATGTGTGAATATATGACTGGACAGAACAAGCAGTACTGATAATCAGGGCAAACACAGGGTGCTTATTTAACTGTCTGGTAACTGTGGGAGGGGAAAGTCTGAGTAGAGAAGCCATGGAGATTCTCACACAATGGCTTGGCTTGGGGATTACCCAAAAGTTTCCAACATCTATAGCACAGCATCAGGACCAGGTTTATACAGGGGCCCAAAGCATCAGGGATAAAAATACCTTCACTATCTTTTAAATCTAGAACTACTCCAGCATCTAGTAGACAGAGGTCCAGCAGATTATGAACAAAGGATAGGTAGATAATAGATGACTGACAGATGACAGATACAAGGAGGAAGATGAACAGATTGATGAATGACAGATAACTAGCTGGTTGACTTGACACAAAAATCTTCCTCCCAGATGTCTCCTCCATTTCTGTCCAAGGCTTGACCTCAATCAATGCCCTGGAATCACTATGGAAACGCAGCCAGCTCTCCCAGCACATGGAGCTGTTCCTTAATTTTATCTCAGTTCAGGCAGAACCATCAACTAACTGGTTGTTTCTTCTCTCTCTTCTCCGCAGAGTATCTGTGCTAACTGCAATCTTCACTATAAAGTGATGTAAATTAAGAGCGCAAAGGCTACAAAACAGTTTCCTACATCACGTTTCTAAGCAAAGCTTTAGTTTATATCTATTACTCTATAGTATATCTCATGGTTTAGAGCAGATTAATATTCCTTCAACCTGGAAGCTAAAGGATAGTCATTCAAGGATAATTTGAAAGTCATCTCCCATCAACAGGAGATGCCTCTTAGATGCAAAATATTTTCCTAATTCTAAATTTGTATACAAAGAATTCTACTCTCTCAAAAGTAGTTGCAAATATAAAAAGATCAAGTCTACAAAAAGCTTTGCTTATTTTCCAAAAAAAATTCCGAACAGCATATTTTCCGTGTGTCAATCCCCAAGATGCCCATTTTGTTAACACCCTTTTCATTTTGGGAATAATATGACTAAAAGGTAAATGCAAAAATTGTAACTTCAGGGAGGGTAAAATAAAAGTAACCTCTGAAAAATTACTTTTTGAAAAATGCCACTTATTATTCTCAAAGAAGTTCCATAATGCTTAAGATTTCAGCAGTACAAAGTGTTACACTGTTATTGTTACAAAGAAAAACAGATTTATACACAAGTCATAAATTTAAAACTAAAAATGCAAGTAAAGCAAAATCATCAGTGTACAGTTGAATAACACTTTGTAAAGAAGACATAATTTTTCTTTCCCTTCCCCAAAAGAAGAATTCCTTTTCTTAAATTGTAGTGCAGTGTTTCAGGGCAAAAGTTGAGTCAGACAAGTGAAGTAAACATTGGCCCAGCGAATGCCAAAGTTAAGAGGACAAAAGAGGACATCTCTGCTCTCATTTCTCCATTTGGCCACAGGCCCAAGAGGGCAAATTTGAACTCAACTGGAATTTGTACAGAGCCAACCAGCCCTTGGATATCTAGCTCCAGACATGGAATCCTGGACAGCCATGTGGTCCTCAATGATAACACGTGTGTGCCACAGAGCTATTTCCAAGGGCAGGATTAGTTCTGAGTAAACACAGTAGTCTAACTGTGATTCGTTTCCATTCTTGGCCTTGGGACTTTATTTTATTATTTAATGCTGGAACGAATGCTTTATATAAGAAGCCATCATTTCCATGTTTGGAATTTCATGGCTGTCAGGAGTCTTCCTAACGTTGCTCTCCTAAGCTGATTGCTTTATAAGGCTTAGGGAGCACCCTTGAAGGCATTCTCCCTTCTCATGCCAGTGCAGTAAGTTTTCCTTTCTCTAAACTATACTGCCATGACAGTTTCTGCAGGTACCATTCACATGCACTGAGTTGAGGAAAGCAAACAAACCTGAGGCCTCTTTTGATCTCAGATCATCCCAGATGGGCCAGCTAACTGTTTTCTAACTCATTTTTCTTATTGATAAAATACAGGTAACAACACCCATCAACTTTTTGCCAGATACAAAAAAATAAATATGCAAAATGTGATACATCTTACAAAGCATGAAATATGCAGAAGAAACAGATTTTAAAAATTCAACAAGTACTTATTCAGCACCTGTTAGATACTCAAATTTGTGCTGGGCCTTCTAGTTGGACAAAGGGAAGCCAAACTACCAGGTACACTTGCACATTCTAAGCGTAAGATGCGCTGCATTGCTGAGAGGGGTTACAGGGACAACCCCTCTAGGGGATGTGATGCCAAGGAAAGGGGACCCAAGCATAACCTGAAGAAACTCAAAATCCTGATCCAACCAGGATCCATTTGCTTTGCTTTGATACCACTATTGCTACCAAATCCCAGATTCCACCCACTCCTCCCTCCCTTACTCAACAGCCTGCCCACAGCTCCGGGACCTACAGACCCCCTTGTTCATCTCAAATAACAGCCAGGGAGATCATGACCTTCAGGCCTCTCTGCTTAAACTTATCCAAGGCTTCCATCCATTGCTTTTACAAATGAGACCACACTCCTCACAGAGCTGCAAGACCCTCCACCCCTACTACTTACTGGTCACACCATTTCAGAGTCTACTGTTCCTTGCTTTTGTTATTATGCATACTGCTGCATTTATCACATGCTATGCCATATCACCCAGGTAAAATGTAGAGATTTACATTCCATAAAGGCATTAATAAATAAGGTGAGCAGGATAAAAATAATCACTAAATCTTATTCAAATGTCAGCAGAAAGGAAAAACAATTCTCAGGAGTCACAGCATCACTTGGAATCTTTATGAGTATGTGGGTGAATGATCACAAAGCTCCTTGAAACATTTAGTTGATAATATGAACAGAAAATATGCCCTTGAAATAAGCTAGTATGAAAATCTTAACTTTAGCCAGCCAGGTTCTAGACTACTTAAAAATTTTTTGGCTTTGCCTTTTCACACCTTTATATTGTTCCTGTACCTTTTTTGGTAAGACAAAAACCCCAAATATAAGGATTACCAATTTCATCCAAGGAATGTAAACATTATGTACCGCAAAATGTACTAATAAAAAAAATAGCTTGTTAGGAGTCCATTCTATCCTAAACAAAAGGATAAGAGGAGGAGAAAGGGACCAGAAGAAGTTAATATTACCGTATAGCACACTAAAAAGAGTGAACTTGCGATATTAAAAGGAAATAATTCTAAGTACCAAAAGTCTCTGAAGATCTTGAAAATAAGTAATTCCAATTGAACTTTTTAAAATTTCAAGATGCTGTCACAGCACACTGTCCAGATTTCAGAATGGTGGTGTTAAGTCTGGGTGACTTCTATCCTGCCAAAGCAACTCCAACCCTTAGGGTCCCTGGCAGGTTAAGACAAGAGAGCCCTTCACCAGGCCCAGTGAAGGTGCCCCGTGGCCATCCTGGCTAGACAAAAACTCCAGCTTGAAGAAAAAGTGCTGCACTGACTTGCTAACAGTTCTGTAAACAAGCATGATTTCTTCAGTATTTGCGGTGGGGGGGGGGACTTAGACGTTCTTGCTTTAATTAAAATGAAAAAGAATAATCCTACTCTGTAGTAAGATCTTGAGAAGATCGTGTGAATGTTAAAACTAAAAGTACTTCCATTCAGTAGTGCAGATCTCAAGTCTCACCAATAAGTTGATTTTACTGAGTGCTGCGGCTCTCTGGTTGTTTATCTTGCTTTGTTTTGGTTTGGGTAGGGCAGAGTGGGAAGGGCAAATTAGGAAATGGAACTCGCCTTCCACTATTTCTAGCTAGAGATTTCAGACGCTGAGAGGGGGAGCAGGATCCAGGTTGGTCCAGCCCTTTTTAGTGGTTCCTCTCGGGCCTCTCGTCACCCAAATTTCACAAACCGGGTGAGCAAGCCTTTTCTCCCTTCCTCTCTGACACACAGAGAGAGACAGCAATAAGGGAGACAGAGAGATTTTTGTTTCTTAGATTAAAAGGGGAGAAAAGCACAGAGGACAAAGAGAAAGGAGCATAATGATTATAAATGAGTCAGGGACCTTACTGGGCACTTTACAAATAAATAATGCTATTTAAATTTTATAGACTTCATAATCGTCCTCACTTAACATGTAAGGCTTGAACAACAGCTTCATCAAGTAAGGGCATTTGCTGAAGGACCAGACAGGAGGCACAGTCATCACACAGTACTACCTTCATAGTAAGAACCCTCTCCAAATGTCACACCCAGGAGGATGGCACAGCCACGCACTGAAGTGGAAGAACCATTTGGAGAAGGAAAAACGTGCATGCCACTTCTAGGATCTGAAAAATCACATTGAACCAACCCTTAGTGAAGTCAAGATGGTCTGTCTCGGGGGCCGGGAGATGAGCCACCAGGAACAGCCATCTAAACGCGCACCACAGACCCACTTCTGCAAGGAGAAGTGTTCTCCGGACTGCTGTGCTATAAAATCAGACAGGAAAATAGGAACACCGCTGAATTTATCAGAAGCTTTATCGGTTTGACAACAGAAAGAAATGGGCTAGCATTAGCAAACACAAAAGTTCATCCTGACTCAGGAACATCAGCACTAAGAAGAGCACACTGTGAACAGAGCTCCGCAGATACTCTGTCGACATGGCAGTGTGGGGACGTGCAAAGGAGCCGAGAGCCAATAAAGCCTTTACTTTCCACAGAGAGTGCTATCCACGCAGGTTAGTAACATAATCATTCACCGAAGCTTGACTTGAAGTGTTTTTTGACCCATTAAGCCCTCACAGTAAGTAGCTGTGGCCTATTGCTTTTGCCACAGCACCAGTAAGTCAAAGCAGTCCAAGGGGCCGCCTTATTCTGTCTGGAGGCAGCACCAGAGGGAAGCGCAGAGAGGTGGCGAGATCACTGTGCCTGCATCAGCGCACCTCAGGGAGATTCAGCAGCACAGGTTCCACAAACGCTGGGGAGGGTGTGAAGAGCCGGACAGGGAGGCTCGTGAGTGCAGCCACCACGGAAGACAGCCTGGAGTTTCCCCAAGAAACTGCAAAGCCGCCGTGCGACCCAGCGATCCCTTTGCTAAAGGAAATGCAGCCTTGCACTGAAGAGGTACCTGCGCCCCACGTTATTTACAATCAGCAGGGCTCTATCAGGAGTGAAGGAACAGATAAAGAAAACGCGACATCCCTACCTAACGAAAGGCTGTTCAATCTTAAAAGGAGGGAAATTCTGCCCTTGGCACCGACACAGATGAAAAGGCACGGCATGAGGCTAAGTGAAGTAAGCCAGACTCAAAAAGCCAAATAATGCGCGACAGCACGTATACACGGAGTCCAAGAAAGAGAATTCAGAGAAACAGAAGAATGGCGGTCCCAGGGGTCAAAGGGTGGAGGAGATGCAGAGATGTTGGTCAAAGAATGCAAACTTTCAGTGAGGGGACCGAATATACGTGGTGACTACAGTGAATACGGTCTACCTGCAGTTGGCTACAGTACTGCAATCAAGTACTCTCATCACACCCCGAAAAGGTACGCACGTGAAGAGATGGCTGTGCTAACTCGCCCGGTCATGGCAGTCACCTCTATATATGAACGTCAAGTCACAAACTGGACATTTCTCTTTTTCAACTAGACCTCAAAGCTAATAAAAAGATGGTGCAACAAAAGAGTAGGTAAAACCAGAATCTTTTATGTTGGGTTTTAGGCATACAGTTTAATTTCTATACAGGTCTTGTTTTATAATTATCACAAAATAAATATATAGAATCTTTCAAAGACTGAAAAATTTTAAGCAAATTCACTAAGGCCGATAACAAATGACAAGTTCAAAAACAGAAGGCACCACCATTAAACACCTCCTGGGAACCCTACTCTAAGCAGCAGAGGCAGGGTCTGGGATGCGGTCAGGGCTTTTTCCAAAGGGGGCAGAACCAGGTAGCTCCGGAAGCACGGCGGGCAGAAAATATCTAGATGTCACAAGGGGTGGGGGCACAGAGGGACTTTTCCAGGCCTAGAAAATCACTCCCTGCAGGTTATGTGTACAGAGTGGGTGTCAAAATACCCAACTCTAGTTTGGAGCAGCTCTCGGAAAGGAGCAGGTCCCCATGCACCACAGTCTTCTATTGTGGACTGTAAATTTTAAACTGAAACAATTTTCTTATAACATTCTGAAAGAGTTACAGATTCACAGGAAGTCAGAGATCCCCCAGCCTCCCTAATTTAGCAACCTCCATAATCAGAGGACATCAGAATTAAGAAGCTGAGAACCACAGAGCTTAGTCAGATTTTCCTCAGTTATCCACACACCTGTGCATGCATGTTGTACGTGACGGTGTCAGTGAATGGTGTACATACAGGCAAGCGGTGTGGTTCGTCTGCATGGTTTGTATAGGTGGCAGGCATGTTTACAGAACATACTAGAGTATGTGCTGGGTGTGCACAGGGCACGTGACAGGAGGAGGACACGCAGGCATGTGAAGGTGCCTAGCGTGTCCAGAGTTCTACGCACTTTCCCCACAGGTATAAATTCATATAACCACCACAAATCAGGCCACGCCACTGTGCCATCGCCATGAGATTTCTTCCAGCCCTTTTATAGTTACTCCATTCACCACCCCTGGAAACTACTAATCTGTTCTCCACCTCTACAATTACATTTCACAAATGTTTTGTGACAGCAATGCCGCAGTATGCATCTCACTGAGATCGGCTTCCTTTCCTGGAGGTTCACACCGGTTCCGTGTACCAATGCGCTCTGCCTTGCACTGCCGAGGAGGCATCCACAGCATGCAGGTACCAGTGTCCAACCACTTCCCACTGCAGGACATCACAGGGGTGTCCACCTTGGTATTATGACGAGTAAAGCTGCATTACACTACACATCGAGCATTGTATAAAAATGTTTTTGTGAATATTTTCATTTCTCCACAATAAACGTTGAACAGTGCAATTCCTGGGTCATACGGTGAGTCCGTTTTGGCTTTAAAAGAACTACCAACTTGTCTCCAGAGCTGAACCAGGTGGCATTTCCACCACAGCGAACGAAAGGTGTAGCTTTCCTGCACCCTAACCAGAACTTAGCATCACCTCGCACTTTAGCTATGCTGAAAGGTACATTACTGCTGGTTCAGGTAATTTTTTTTTCTCATTGAGTTTATTGGTACATTTTAGGTATACAGCACAGTTACATTCATTATTGGGATCTGTACCTTTACATGACAGGTCTTGGTTCTCATTTTTCCCCTTGTCCCTGCCCTCCCTTCACCCCTTCCTCCCCTCCCTATTTACAAACACTATTTCCATTTTTTCATCTTCTCATATTTTTTTCTTTTCCCTTATTTCCTTTCCCCTACCCTTCCCACTTTCCCCACACCTTTAGCCCTTTTCTTCCTATTTCACATTATCCGTTATCTCATTAGGATCTCATGTACTACTGCAGTTTTTCACACCAGAGAAGCTGTTCCATATTTACACGTGTGACTTATTTATTTCACTTAGGAGCATATCCTGAAGTTCAAGCAATTGTAATTTGCTTTTCTTTTTATATTTACACAGCTCAACATCTTTTCAGGTATGTATTCTCCTTGGTGAAATGTCTTTTGCCCATTTTAACTTAGATTTTTAGTAATACTAAGATTTTTTCAGAGTTAAGTATACCCAAGTCTCTTTGGGATATGTGAGTTGCAAATATTTCCTCCCAGTCTGTAGTAGCTTGCTTGCATACTCTTACTTTTCCAAAGCAAAAAGTTTTTAATTTTGACAAAGCTCAATTTATCATTATTTTCCCTTTAGGGATAGTACATTTAGTTTTCAATGAAGAACTCAATGCAGCCAGGGATTAGCTCAGTGGTACTATGCCTGCCTTGCAAGTGCAAGGTCCTGAGTTTGATCCCCAGTACTAAAAAAAAAAAAAAAAAAAAAAAAAAAAAAAAAAATCAAAAACAAAAAAAAGAACTCTTTGAGCCGGGCATGGTGGAGCACGCCTGTAATCCCAACACTTGGGAGGCTGAGGCAGGAGGATTGCTGTGAGTTCGAGACCAGCCTGGGCTACATAGTGAGTTCCAGGTCAGTCTCAACTACATAGTGAGACCCTGTCTCAAAAAAATAAAAACAAACAAACAAAAAAAAGAACTCTCTGTCTACATCTAAACTCATGAAGATTTTCTCTCAACTTGAGCTGGGTGCCAAGGTTGCCACGACGTTGATACGAGGTCTTTAAGTCTGGCCAAATCACAACCTCCTTATCCCTCAGTTTCCTTGTCTGCACAGTGAGAGATACCCAGACGTGGATCTGCCAGGTCCCAATAAGCCCTGAACTGAAAAGAGGCATGTAAATGGGACCGAGTGAGAAGAACTGACTCAGGGAATCTTATGTGCAAAGCCACAGGAGCACCAGAGACTAAAAAACCACAGGGCAATAGTACCATTGGCAAATCCAGCAGCAGAAAAAGCAGATGAGAAAAATCAGCGCCACCCTTAGGAGGATAAGGCGAAAGGTTTACAGCAGGTATTCCCTATGGGTTCTTCAGAGAACGGGAAGAAGGAAAAGAAAACAGAACTCAAGCAATAAGGGGGAGGGGGAGGGGACAATCTCAACGTAGCCTTAACTAGGCAGTTTACACAAAAAAATATTGCATATGCTTTTTATTGGAGCGTGAAGCTATGAATGTATACAGATTCAAGGACATTTCTCTCTCCATTAGGTTCATGGTACAACTAAGCAACAAGGCCTTGGTGCCTTTCCAGCACTCAGGACAGAGGCTGCTATCCAGAGGGACGGCCAGGCAGCACCACACCAAGCTTACCAAGAAGACAACCATGTCTTCCTTGCACTAAACCAAGCTACCATCTTCTTCTATGCTCACTGTAAGCTCTGTCCTTGTGAAATAAAACACACAGTACCCCTCCCAGTACTCTGCCAATGTGGTGGGTGCCATAGCAGGTAAAGCTAGGCCCAGGGACGCTGGCTCCAGCTTTTAGGTGCAGGCTGCTCACCTTCCCATCCAGCCATCAGCTTTGATATCGGGAAGAACACCCTCGGTCCCATCATAAGGGGACAGAGCACACAAACAGATAAGCACTTTGGGGAAAACAGCTACTTCATATCCCGGTATATGTCCTTATGATGAAGGATTCTCCAGTCATGCAGCCAAAATCAAATCTCTTTGAGTTAGACAAAAAGCTCTTAAAAGGGGGCTGCAAGGAATTTCACAGTTAAGATTTTACAGACCATTTTAAATTATATTTTATTCGTAGGAATTTGTACAAACTAAATTTAAGAGAAAAACTCAATTGTCAGCTAGATCAACTAAATACTTTATTCATGAAAAAATTCAATATACCTATTTTCTCCATTATTTCACAAAAAAAAACCAAAAAAAACCACATGTGGCATAATGACCTTAAGAGTAGAACTGGACAGGAAAAAGAAACCGACAAGTCTTCCCTCTCCCCACTCTAAAAATGACTTAAGATATTTTGAATGCTGACCTAGAAGATTTTTTTCAAGTACATGAACCTCTCACTGAACACAATAACACCTAAGAGGCTGAAATATATTCTGTAAATTCTTTAAAAATTCAGCAGGTGAGGAGAAAGACACTTGCTATCCCCTCCCAACCCCTCCAGGATTTGGTCATTCCATAGTGGCAGCGGTTTCTCTTCTGACCACTTTCAGGGAGAGGATTCACTGGATCAGGAAATCATCTATCAAGAGGCAGAAGAGAAGCAGTCATACTCCACTTGTCATCTCCACTGCTTCAGGTGTCTCTCTCACAAAGGTTTGTCCGTGACAAAGCTCAACTTCATTTAAAGATCAGTCCCCTCCTGCACCTCAATTACTTGGATCTGGATAATCCAAATTCATGGCAAGGCAGGCGTCCAGTATGCCCAACATTTCGAAATGATAAAGAACCTGAGAAGTCTCCCAGGACAAGGTCCTTGGGGATGGGTGTGGGCAGGTCACCCAACAGGCAGGAAGAAAAGGTGCAATTTGAGACAACATTCTTACATTTAGAGGTAAACTGCGAAACATTAAGTGTCATAAAAGATATTTTTTCCCGGCCTGGGACAGAAATAGTATCTGTACAGCGTTCTAAAAAGCATTTGAGGTTTTTCCCCAACATTGTGCGCTAAGGATGGTGTTGGGGCTTTTACCATTCCAACTTTTTCCATGTGATCACTTTTTCTTTCATGAAAGGCAGAGAAAAGAAGCAACAGACATAAATGGGATGTGTCCAACAAGTTAGCATTGGCATTAACAGAAGATACAATGACTGAAGAAAAATCCTTAGAACTCTGAACCCCATCAGTAAGGCCTATGTCTGTTGGGTACCAAAGCTCTTATGATAAACTACCCAGGCTGTGTAAGGCAGGTACGAGGTAAGACTTGTCCAGAGAGTAGGGATGAGAAGTGAGCAACTTTTATTCCATCAGGCAGTAAAAAATAGCCAGGCCCAATCTCAGTATATGCAGAAAAACAAACACTATCATCCTCATTTCTACCTGTTTCCGGACGGTTTTCTTTTGAAAGCTTTAAGAAATACCCTTTTGTCCATGGATATCTTTCTAACGTCCACTGTATTTGCCTGAACTCAATTTCTGACTGTTCCTTCTTAGTATATGTGCCGCCAAAGTGAGTGCTTGACCATTCGTTCTAAATAATGTTCTTCAGTAAAGAAATCAGGGTACCTCAAAGATGTACAGACCTCAGCTCACCCCATTTCTACCCAAGTATTAAGCCTTTCCTCAGCCTTCGTGAACCTCACAATATGACAAGTTCTAGCTCAGGCTTCTCCCAGGGACGGCCTGTCTCAGAAAATTTCTACTGTGCAAATGAGTTAAGAAATGAATAAGCTTCTGCTGAATCCTATCAGTTAACAGTTAAAAATAAAACTTTGAAAACTGTAAACGCTCAAATTTCCCTGTACTGTGTTACTTACTTGCATTACAGTGTTACTATATGCCACAAAGAATGATCATCCATATTGAGAATGACGTCAGCTTCCTTAGGATTATTCTCAAGCACATGTTCTCAGGCCCAACACCAATTCTGTACACTTTAGGCTAAATAATTTTTTCTCCTAAGGAGTATCTCCTTAACTTTGATTTCTTTTGAATTGCATTGAAGATAGATTGCTCAATGGAAACATTACTACTAGATCCATTCTATGATTAGGTTACTGGATGCTTACATATACATCACTGTTGGTTTCCTTGCCATTTGCCTTGTTACCAGTAGCTAAAACAATCTCGACCAACATCTGACTCCATTTGTAAACTGCTGATCTTTCCTGATAACATTGTTATGGGATTCTGGAATGTTCAGTTGTCATTCTTCAAATTGTTAATGTCCTAAAGAAAACATGGTTACTGCGAAACTTCTAACTGTATAGTAAACATAGTACTGCCTTAGGAAGTATCTATCTCCAAGGAACCCAACTTGCCATGGCTGAAGGAAATGGAGAGTGCCCCAACTCCTTGCTAGCCAGCGCTTGCTCATGTAGATTTCCAAGGTAAACAGGGTACCTGGGAATAAGCCCAGATGCAGGCACCCCTCATGCAAATGCAGACCACCTACCAGTCTTCACAAGAGGTTCGAGCTGAGCTAGGGCTTCTTCGCCATCTCCACATGCTGGTGACACCCCGAGTCTCACACACTACCTTCTCACAAACCACATCCCCGTGTATCAGCTTCCTGGAGTAGGAACAGAAGGGTGTGGGTGCCCAGAAAACCAGGAGGTGCAGGTGGGAACTCAGCTCATCCACACAGAGAGAGACAGGCCAAGTCCATTTCACTAGTTCACCTCCCTTGAAGCACAGCTGGTACAGCCCCTACATCTTCCCTCAGATGTCAAGTACTGTGTGTTCAAAGATCACTCTGATCTTTGGGAAACACAGAACATGACAGGAGAGAATGCCTGCTTAAAATTAAATCTATAATGGCTATAAATTAATGTAGCTTTCATTTTGCCCTTATTCAAAAACCGTTTCCTAATGCCTAGACTTCATATGAAAATTCCCAAATGTCATAGGAATGATCCCGAACTTTCTTATTCATTCACTCATCTACTACCGAATTATTAGTTCTTACTATGTGTCAGGCATTTTAATAAACTATACAAATGGAACAAAGACATCATCACTAAATGTTTGTTCAATGAAAGATTTTAACAGTTTTATACTTTTATCTTCTAAACGTTTTAAAGGTACAAATAAAGTGATAGTTAATGATCACAATGATTTTTTTTTTTTTTTTTTTTTTGTCCA
>NW_022900922.1:8378154-8530032 GCF_012274545.1 Fukomys damarensis | reverse complement strand
TTTTTTTTTTTTTTTTTTGGTCCAGGAATTGAACTCAGACCTCTCTCTGCGCTTGTGAGGCAGGCAGCAGAACCACTGATCCTAGGCCCACAATGATTTTCTTAAGTGAAGCGCCCCATCTAGGCAAGTAATAAAAAATAAAACTGGAGATAGACAAACGTTCTATAGAAAGATAAATATGACTGTACATTATTAGCTCCTCACAGATATCAAGATAGAAAAAAAAAATCAAGATTTTTTCACCAATGCTCAATTGTATTTAGCTGAAAATCCCGATTTTAAAGTAATGGCTCAGTCCTGAAAAGGCTTGCAGTTAAGAGATTTGGGAACTTTTGTTTTGGATGGAACAGCACTCCAGAAAATGTATATTATATGCTAAAGTTATTTTAGATAAATTTATACAATTGTTGCTTTTTTGCATGAGGCACCAATGAGCTGCAGGCATGACTCCAGCAAACATTCTGAGGCTTCCTGTGCAAAGCTATTAGTAAGGCCCAAAGCAACCTTGACTATTGAGAAAAAACACACAATTCCCGGGACAAAATGTATACTGGATGACATTTTATGATTCACTACCTAATTAAATAATAATCATGATAGTATAAACGTTAACTTGTGAAAACATCCGTTCTAAACTTTCCTGATGATTAGTAATAAATTCACTGAAAAGGTAAATGAGACATAATATTCACAACATTATATTCTGTCATGCATTATTAGAATTACAAAAATCTGCTCACAACAACATTACTGTGGAATCTTACAATAATCAACAAATCTCTGAGTATATGTGTGTTTAAAAGTATTTTATGTACAAAATAACATGCATTAGCACCATTTATTCCAACTGTAGAGGAAAAGTGAGATCACACAGAGAATAGGGTGAAGAATTTTTCATTAAAAAATCAGAAAAATAATTAGTAATCAAAGTGCAAAAGTAGCTGTGAAAATGTGGTCACATTGCAGAGCAATTCATATTAGTAAAGGGTCTAGCATAGAAAGGCACAAATGAAAGTTGAATTATGTTTAATTTCATACATATACTCAGTACCCAAGAATACACACAAAGGATGTGTTGACGTGTATTTATTATATGCCTACTGTACGCCAGGTACTGTATCAAGTATTTGGTTAAATTACAACACAAAACAAAGTATCTGTGCCCACATGACACCATACTCCAACTTCCACTTATCAATAATTTTCACATCAGCATTATACCATGCATCAGCATGTTCTTGACAAGCTCAATCATTATTATTTACAGTTCAAAGCACAGAATACAAAAATACTATGAAGCAAATGCAGGAAATAAGTGTGTATAAATTTTAACCACTAAAATGAAATGTGAACGAACTACATCCATCATGAGTTCTTCAGGTAAAAAATATTTTCAACTGAGCCAAACTAAAAATCAAATATTTTGAAAAGCAGCCAACTAGTACTGTATAGCATGAAGTTTGCCTGCAAAAACAACAGTCTCAAAAAAGTCTCAAATCTATAATCTAAAATTATATCTTACTTAAATCCAAAGCAAATAAGAGATGAGAAAGAGTAAAATTAAAAATTGAAAACAGGAAAAAGAACAATTAGTTGTACTAAACCTTATATAGAAAATTTCAAAGAATCCACAAAATTAACTCCTAGATCCAGTAACTGAATTTAATAAAGTCATATCATATTTCTACATCCTAGCAATGAACATTTGGAAGCAAAATTTAAGAGTACATTTACAGTATATGGAAAAAGATATATACTTAGGTATAAATCTAACAAACATTCAAAACAGGATATTCATGCTGAAAACTACAGAACACTGTTAACAGAAATAAAAAATGTATATAAATTGAAATCTGTGTGTACAGGGACTACAAGATTTAGCATAATAAAGATGTCAAGTTTTTCTAGATTGATCTATACAATTAAACAGACTCCAATAAAATGCACCAGAATTCTTTGCAGATATGGATAAGCTAATTTTGAAAGTTGAAAAAAGGTGAATAGCACAAAGTTCTGATAAAGGCTAAAGTACAAGAATCATGCTGCTTGAAGTTAACATTTAATATAAAGCTGTACTAATCAAAACAGTGTTGTACAACCAACATTGACGAACATAATAAACATAGATGAACAGAAGAATGGAATAGGACAGAGTCTAGAAGTAGACACAAGCATGGCTTTTTTTTTTTCCTTTTTGTACTAGGGGTTGAACCCAGGAAACACTGAGCTACATACTTTTGTTTTTCTTTTCAAACTTTGAGACAGGTTCTCTTAAGTGGAAAGGTTGGCCCTGAACTTGTGATCCTCCTGCCTCAGCCTACTCTGTAGCCAGAATTACAGACATGCAACACCATACCCAGTTGCTGACTGATTTTTGCCAAAGGCACAGAGTGAATTTAAAGAGAAAGGAGTCTTTTCAACATGGTGTTGGAAAAACTAAACATCTTCATCTATAAGCAAAACAGCCACAATAAAGATCCTTCTATTGAACGCAAGAGAGGACAATTTTACATGTAAAACACTTAGAACTAAGAGGATAGAATAAAATCCTCATGTCTTTGGTGTAGGCAAAGACTTTTTAAGATATGAAACAAACAGGATTTTTAAAAAATTTTAGAACATGTCCTGCAAATGGCACCATTAAAATAAAAACCAAGCTACTGACTCCGAGAACATTAGTCAACAAAGGACAACAAACAGTCCAATTAAAAAACTGGCAAAGACTTGGATAGATTCATCAATGAAGCCGATAAGCAGCCTACAAACGAGCAGAAAACAATTTGTCGAACAGTACATGAGTTGATATGTTAACTTAAAAAGAAAACAGTTATGAGGAAGAAAGAGAGAACCAGAAATACAAGGCACAGGACAGCATGTATCTTCTATGTCAAATCGAAGAGGAGAAACTGATAACCCTAAAAGTGATAGGTACTAACTACACTTTATACATGATGAGAGACAAAGGTAACTAACTTCTAAAGCATCTCTAGCTCTTAACTTACTGTTCCATGGTTAAGTTCACATTTAACATCTTGCTATTCAGAAAATAATGTCTACATTTTATAGTATTTTTTAATTATTTCAAGAGTCTTATCTGTGCCTTCCCCCTATAATATTCATCATGGTTCTAAATAAACCTCATTAATTCCACAGTCCACATCAGTCTACCCATTACTGGGACTTTCCCCAAATTTCTCAAGCATCCTTAACTTCAATTCCAAATCAAAAAGCACATACCCATCACAATTATTTCTATGGGAAATAACTCTGGCTTTTTGATCACACATATCTCAGAAAGTTGATTCCTTTCAATTTCTGAATAACAGATAAAACTGCTAATTTGGGGAATCAAGAGACACTTACATGGAAATACCCTCACCTTTCATCTCATGGACTATTACCAACTGCTTCTCCCAGCCTGCTTTCCCTAGAGCCTGAAACCTAGTACCTGCCTGTCCAGAGTACAATGGAGAAACAAAGAGTATTACTTCCAAGATCTCTTTGAGCTAAAGGTCCATAATGTATCAATCATTGTAAAACCCGACTTGGGCAAAAACCTGTCCCAAAGTCCAGTGTAGAATAAAGGCTACACTCTTACAAGAGACACACAAGTAAAACAATTGTCCAAGAAGAGACTTTGTTTCTCCTGCATGAGGAGACAAATTCATCCCACTCACAGCTGCTTCAAAGTACCTCTAACGGATTTAAGCAAAAGCAGTTCATCCCCAGACACACACTGCCCTCCCTTGTTACCATTAAACAATCCCAGGAATGATTAGCCTTGAAGTTTGGAAAATGCAGCACATGGTTTGACCACCAGATCTACGCATGTCTTGACTCCATCACTAGCTTCACCACTTCAGTATCTAATTAGGAAACAGAGAATAAAGGATCCTAAAGTGTAGGACGCTAATGTAGGGAAAGACACTAAAAACTCTACAACTGAATTTTGAATAATAGAGTAAGACTTTTCTCTGTTGTTTTACATCACTTCAGCACTAAATGATTTAGTACACTTTTTAAAAGGAAGCATAGGTCTGTGTAACAGAAAGTGACAGCTAACCTGGTTCTTTTCAGATTCACATACAAAAGAGGAAACTCAAATTACTGAAATATCACATCTTCTATTTGTACTGTACATTAATAGCATGGGAAACCTTCATGGTTCCAAATAGTTGCCACTCCAAACAGTACCAAGAACAGCTAAACTTATTAAATTTCCTTTTTTAATAATCCACATCACTTTATTTTTGTAAGCTCATATGATTACTTAGAGCTAGATTTAATAATTCATCCAATCATTTGTCCAGCAAACACACAGCCAGCTGACTTATGAGGCCCTGCAGGACCCTGCCCTTGCCTTCCCCAGGGTCATATTCCAGTGATATTTGCCTTGCTGGAACTGTGTCGATCCGTGAAAGACAACAATTGTCCACAACAGAGAACTGGTGATGTGTTTAGTAGTGTCTGAAAACCAATTCCAAAAATTCTAAGGAAACAACTCATAGTTGGCATTTCATAGGGAATTAGCAATGCTTCGCCAATTCCTGTAGTCCCTTCAAAGAACAGCGTGTCACAAAAACACAAGATATCTTGCGAGCCCAAGCAACACAGTGGAGGGGAACAACGGTAAGTGACCTGTTAAAAGGGGCAGACTCCACCTTCTGTAGCCACAGACTTCACCCAGATGTTTGTGACAGCCCCACTCTCGACCTCTGCAACCCATTAACCCCAGTCCCAGCTCTCCCTCTGCCGACAGCACAGCCCACTCAAGAAACCAACTTTCATAGCTCTACATCACAACACAAGCATGCATCCTGCTCACACTGAGGGCTGACGCTTGTCCCTGATCCTCCGACATCTCCCTGAGCCAGCTGGGCAAACCACTTCCCAGGATCACAGGGACTGACAGCAGGGTTTTGGAGGAAATAAAGAGAGCAGAGAAACTCAAGGAGATCGGACACAGCCTGTGTGACAGTAAGAAGAGAAGGCTTCAATATGTAGGTGAAATTTAAAAACACACGAAAGGGGGTAGGGACACCTAGACAGTATCACATGTGGTGGGTACAACTCCTATTATTCTCCACAGAACCACCTTAACCTGAGACCTTACTGCACTTTCCACGCTAGTTACCTTTGAAGGACACAAGTAAACTCCTGACTCACTGGGGCACAGCTGGAGAGAACTGTGAACCACACACAGGCCTGCAGGGAAATCTTCATCTTCCACACTCAGGTTTTTGGCATTTAGCTACCGTAACCAGAACTGTGTCACTTACATAAAGCACACAGGCTCAGCAATACCTCAGGAGGAATGCAAAGTTTTATAAAGTTCGCGACTAAAACTAAAAGAAGCTTCCAACCTGGAAAGAAAAAGTGTATTTTGTTGTGTGCATACACACAAATGTGAAACCATATAGTATATGTGATCCAGAGCATCATTTTTCTTATCAACCTCTAAGTAATTCGTAAGAAAGTATTTATGAAATGCACAACTAAGTGAACCCTCTCCGGAAACATGTATTACAAATAAACTGTCTTGTAGAAAAAAGCCAGGCTAACACAAGTAGTTAGGCTACTGTACACAGGGACCAATAACTTTGTGACTAAAGGGTAAAGAACAGCGAAACTTTTAATTCACACTTACAATTCTTTTTCTCCCACTGAGTTTACTGGTACATTTTAGGTATGCAGTACAGTTCCATTCATCACTGGGATCATGTACCTTTACGTGACAGGTCTTGGTTCTCATTTTCTCCCCATTCCCTTGCTGTCCCTTCACCCCCTCCACCCTTCTCTATTTACAAAGACTTTGTTTCCATTTTTTCCTTTTCTCTTATTTTTTTTCTTTCCCCTTATTTCCTTTCCCCTCCCCTTCCCACTTCCCCTACACCTTTAGCCCTTTTATTCCTACTTCACATTGTCAGTTGAACAATGTGGATCTTATTTACTTTGTTTTTCCTACCAGAGAAACGATTCAGTATTTATACACGTCACACTTAAAATTCTTAAAAGATTTCATTAACCCAATCCCATAGTTATTGAGAGTTATAGTATTTTAGGCTACGAAAAAGAAAAAGCAGTCTTGAATCCTAGGTGGTCATTCCACACACATAGTAAATACACTCAGCAATATAAGTCCATGATGCTGGGAGACAGCCCACACTGTGCTGACCAGCCTAAGCTCATCTAGCCCTGGAGGACTTGCAAGCACACGTAGATCAATAGGCACACCCTTTAAAAACACACTTCTGAAGGCAATGTATTAAAAAATAACTTCAGAAAGCTCCAGACCATGGTGACATAAATGAGGAAGCATAACTTGTACACAATGCTTGTTGCTTCTTCGCATGGGATTTCTGTACTATCTCCAATTACAGTAATGCGCTTTTCAGGAGCAAAATGACATGAAGATGCAGTTTATCTTCCCCAAACTAAGATACAAGCACTGGGCAAATTAGGTGGAGAAAAGGAGAAGTCTACAAGGGATAGTAAATGTCTCAACACCAAGATAAGCAATGGAGGAGGCAAAAGGCAAGAAAGGAGACAAGATCAGGCAGCAAAGCAGAAAAGGGAAGCAGTTATGGTGAGGGCATCTGGAAAACTCCAATTCTGTTTCCTGGGTGACTGAGGAAAACTTCCTTGAGTCTTGACTTCTCTTAAGCCCCAAGGAACTAGACGGGAGGGAAATATAATGCCAGCTCCAAAAGGGAATCTCACTTTGGCAAAACAGACAGATGGCCAGAGCTGTGTAAATGACATATGTGGACTCTCAATTTGTGGGCCAGTTCCTCCTGACTATCCCACCTGCTGGCTGACTGCAAAAGTTTCAGAGGATTCAGAGGCCCAAGCCACTGATTCCAAAATGCACTCATGTAAATTCCACACAGTGAGAGGCAAAAAACACTCAAGTCACTGAAATACGAAGATATGGACTGGATGCAGCTCAGTGACGGAGTGTGTTAAACACGCAGGAGGCCGTGGATACAACTCTTAGTATTTACCAAGAAATTTAAAAAAAAAAAAAAAAAACTCAAAGTTTCTGCCGCTAGAACAGCAGCATCTAGACAAACCAAAGCAATTATCTCTAATAAAACCCTGATCATAGATTACTTTAAATCCCTTGGGCCTTTAGTTCAAAACATACCTGACTACAAGGGCTTTATATTCAGTTAGCTACCATATAAAATTTCCCTGGGACCTCAGACTTCACTTCTCTCTTACCCTGAATCATCCTATTCATAAAATAGCTTCTCTCTCTTTTGGAGCTGCTTCTATGTCATTTTCTTTGATCTTCACAACAATCCCATATGATACTTGCCAGTATTCTTATTTTACCGGAGAGAAGAGGAAGTTCATACTATTCAATAAATAGTTACGTGTTGGATACATGAATGACTACCAATGTCAACCGATTAACTCAACCACCACTCACCTGAAACAACTACCAAGTATGCTAGCTCCGACTTAGGACGGCCAGGGGTCTTAAAGGTGTTTCCATTCATCAGACAACTCTACCAGGTCAGTATAACTAACCTACCTCACAGGAAACAAAGGCTCAGAGCATTTGGTCTGCCTGTCATCCCAAAGCCAGTAATGTCAGAGCCGTGCTCAACCCAAGACAGTGCCAGCCCCAGGTGGTTCTCCTCACACTGTGCAGTCTCCATGAGCTCTGCTCTGTGGAGGCACAGAGTAGAGACACATACACAAGCACACTCCAAGGATTTCACTCAGAACACAATGGTTCATTAAAACAGCAAGAACAACACTTTTGAAGTAATGATCCATCCTTCTAGATACCATGAGTAATGTATTACGCCCCCTATGCAACTCTCTGAATCAAAGTTGAGCTCTACTACATACAGTGTCCATTCCAACCTCTCCTAGCTCTGTTCTTGTCCCCCGGGGCCTCAGATTAATCTGCTCCTTCTGCTAGCTCTCCCATCATGCGAGTGTGGCCAGTTTCCCACTCAGAACACTATACAGTCTCACACTAAACTCCTTTCCTGTAACACTGCTTAAAATATAACTCTTCCTCCTAACTCCCTACCAACGAAGACCATCACTACTGAGCACGAGGGAGGAACGCATGAGTGGAATGGGAAACTTCTCCCCGGATACCCTGACCTCACATCATACCTGGCCACTCTGCCTTCATCTCCTCTCTCACCAAGTCAGCTTGCCTCTTGCGCTGGATCTCCAGGACTCCATACTTCCATCGCCACATTAAGGTCTGCCCTCGGCTGCGGCGGCAGGTGTCTGTACAGCTGGCAGACAGACAGACATTCTGCCCTTCCATTTTTTAACCAAGTGAACTGTGGGCCATCAGTAAGAGCTTTACTCAATAGTCCTACATTCCTATTCCAGGACAAACTACATTTCTTCCCCTTGGTCTTGCATGTCAGTGGCCCTGTTCGTGCCTGTGGTACATGTTTGGAGACCACAGAACCGCCTTGAGCCAGTCCACACTGCACACCTGGGTGTGCGGGACACCTGCCCAAAGATGCAGGGGCAGGGGCCTGTATGTGTTCTGTTTCAAAGCCTACATAGAACATCAGATTGAGATCAGCCCCTCCATGCCACACCTGGACCGACTTAACCAAGTCCAACAGGCTGAGGTGTGGCGTAGAGGGGGTGGAATGTGAGACGTCCACGCTGTGAAAGACTGGAGGTTTGGGGAGATGATGAGATGGAGGTTTTCTAAAATGTAATTTTAGCTTAGAATATAAATACTTTTAAAATAAGACTAAAAGAAAGTAACAGTTCAGTTATGAATAGTTCTTAAAAGCATATGGCTCTGAGGATAATTAAGGAATTTACTTATTTACTCTGAGCTTAATGTTAATTTATATTCCAATAACATAACACATAACATACCAAAAAACAGATAAACCTGAACCATGTCTGAGAGCTTCAGTCCAGTTTCTCATAATTCTCAAGATCTTTACTCATACACAACCAGCGCTGAGACTCCTAAGTCAAAAAGTTTTTAAAGGATGACAATTTACTGATCTTTTCTATAGTTTCATACTTTCAAACAAGTCATCACACAGCACACAGATTGGTTGGGGGGGGTGGAAGAACAAACCCAGAGCCTTGTACACTCTACCCCACCCTAAACTCCCAACCCAGATTTGTGGTTTCTTTCATTGAAAAATACGCATTTTAGGCCGGGCGTGGTGGCGCACGCCTGTAATCCCAGCACTTGGGAGGCTGAGGCAGGAGGATTGCTGTGAGTTTGAGACCAGCCTGGGCTACATAGTTCCAGGTCAGTCTCAAGTACATAGTGAGACCCTGTCTCAAAAAATCAAAGAAAGAAAAATATGCATTTCGAGTCATCCTGGTGTGTGTGTGGTCAGCGTACTCTTCATTCTTTATAGTATTCTACTGTGTGGACGTAGCACAGTTTGTCTATCCATCCTGTTATCTTAGCCAGTTTTTGACCTTTTTAACTAAAGCTGCTATAGACATTTGTATGTAAGATTTTCTTTGAATATAAGCTCGCAAGGTCAGCTCATAAATATCTAGGAGCTCCATTTCTGGTTGCTATGATAAGGATACTTTTAACTCTGTGGGAAAGAGTGCAGCATAAAGAGGAGTAACTGAGAAGGCCTGAATCTGGTCTGAACGTGACTTTAAAAGTGAGGATAGGAGGATAGTGTATTCTCTTTGTACCCCTGACGTGATGAAAAAGGCACTTTATACCTCAGTGTTCTTCCTTCCCCAAATCCATAATGCAAGTCTAAACATTAGTAAAACCTTAGGCATCCTCACCTGAGGGACAGTCTAAAAACAATGTGACCTATACTCAGACCTGTCAAGGCCATCAAAACCAAGTATGAGAAACTGTCCCCGCCCAGGGTACTATAAGGAGACATGATAATTCATGGTGTCCTGGGACAAAAGAGGAACAGCAGGAGAAATTAAGGAAATCGGAACAAAGTACAATTTGTAGTTATAAGCACACCAATTTTGGTTCACTGGATGTGACAAATATAGCTTACTAAAGCAAGATGCTAACATTAAGACAGGCTGAGTGTAAGAGATCTGAACTCTCTAATTTTTCTCAAAAATGTGAAACCATTCTAAAAGTAATTTTTTTAAATATGGAAATTTATTTCATATGAAAATGAAACTATTCCAGTAAATTCTTCATGATTTTTATCTAAAAAGATCAAGCCTAGATGTCGCTACAAAGGTAATAAAAGGCAAGAATTAAACAATTTGCAGTGTCTATTTTACAAGGAAATAGGCCCGTTGGAAAATGGGAGGCACTGGTAATCACTTAGCCTCATGTGGTCATACATGACTTTCCAGAAAACTGAAATAGTCCTAGGAGCAGTGGCACAGGGAGGGCAGAGCCGCAGGTTCCTGGCACTTTGCCCTCTGAGCACTCAAAGTCCTCCCAAGACCGTGATCAGCGGAGAGAAACAATCTAAGTGAGACATACAGGTCAAGTCACTGGGGGCTCCGGTCAACACACAACAATCCGAGATGGCCACACTGCGGCCCGCGCTGTCCCAAGTAAAGAAGGTCCCTTCCTACACCGACAAACTCCCCATGGGGAGTATCAAAGCAGCACGCGCACTCAACCTCCTCTGGCAGTGGCGACGAACCTACGGCACACGTGCTGTATGTAGCAGGATATTTATACCCCTGAAAGCGCCAAAAGTCTCGCCTCACTGCTCTACGGCCTCCTGCGGCATTTCCCTGGACACAGCAGGGCACGGTGGCCGGGCCTTCGTAGGTGTGCCCTCCTGCATTTACATTCCACAACTCATACTGCTGACCTGGCTTCTGGGCTTCGGCAGCCTCTGTCGGGCACATGGCTGTGGCTGTGACTCAGAGTGGAGCCACTTGTGTCTGCTGGGTCTACCAACTGCTCAGAAGTACAGCCTGGCCATTGCCGAACAGGTCCACCATGCATACTTAATGTGAAATTTGACATTGCTTCTCGGTCTTTGGGCTAAGACCAAATGTCTTTATAAATTTGTCAGAGGAAGATGAACCATGTGCTGATCTACCAGAAGAGATAATCACTTGAGAGTCCTGCACAGAGGCTGCATTAATCAGGGACCATTCAGAGACGTGTGCACACCTACCCTCTTCTGCATTTTCCAGGGCTGAGCACAATGTTAGGACAGGCTTTAGAGAGCCCAGTAGGTGCTGGATTCTGTCCTTCCAAAAGCACCAAGCCTCTCCTTTATCAGGGATTGCCAAGCCGCAGCTAGCTCACCAACACCAGGCCTGGGGATTTCCAGTCCAGCTCCACTAAACCCCCACAAGCTCTGCATGAGCAGCATTCTTCCTGCTTCACAAGACGGGGTCCTCCTCTCTCTCCCAGAGCGTTAAGCTGCACCAAAACAGGCATTAACTGTAAACCAAGCCAGTTTCTAGAAGACAGGGACTGCGCCTGGAGGGTGACACATACCACCGCAGTGGTCACCCCCATGCAAAGCGCCCTCAGAGGAGCACATCATGCTGCCGACCACAGCCTGGAGCCCCAGAAGCTGAAGGGAGTGAGCCACACAATTCTCATTCTACACTCAGGAATGAGTTTCCTGATGGCCCTGACCCCGCATCTACTCAGCCACACATAATCAGAAACACAGGAGACTGCGAGCTATCTGCCAGGTCTGACTGCCAGGATCAACAGTATTACTTTGGCCTCTCTCAAAAAACTTGTCATCTTTAGACACTTTCCAACTGCTTTCTCTCCTGTGAAAACACACAGGTACATACACATATTTGTATGCACACATTCATTTTAGTACAGAGAACCAACCCCAAGGAGTTCACAGCAGACCTGAGGCTGGGCCTCCAGACAGATCCTGCTTTTCGTTCACCTGCACCAGTCAACATTTAAATTAAACCCTAACCAAGTGCTATACATTTATATCATCGATAAACCTAAAAAGTAGTGTAATCTATTTAAAAAGTATGGCTAGAATCTCAAGGAATCAGAGACTTGACTTGTCTTGACCCAAACCAAAAAGAGGTGTTGCCAGGCTTGACTCTGATCCCACATTTAAGCAAAGGCAGTATCTGAACCTCAAGTCACTTGAGAGAATCCGCACCAAATAGCAGTCAACCCTGTAGCCACTCGCTCTTCTTCTCCACACTGACTGGGGGCAGGGGCTGTTGAACTCAGGACCTTGTGCCTCCAGGCAGGCGGCACCACCAAGCTAAATTCTCAGCCCCTCTTCTCCACACTCTGAACAGGTCTATTGCACTACGTAGTGTCAAGAGTCCCTGATGATGTCTAGAACAATTTTCCATTAAAACTTTACAACCTTTTATGTCATCACTGCTCCAGGATATCAAGAAATTTACATATCTCTGTCATTCCCAAAAAGGAAATAAACTCACTTTCTTCTCTAGGTGATTGACAAAAATGCCACCGGCCCTGGCAACAGGCTAATGTGCACTTCACCCAGGAAAACCAATTCCATCCATACCTTCAATTTCCTCATCAGAAAACTCTTCCTGACCATTAACTTGAGGGCACAGAGTTTAAATGGCCCATACTTTAAGAAAAACTAAACAGACGGCAACTTCCCACCTTGGCCTCACTTCTGCCTGTGCCTCTCTCTTAGGAGGAACTAGAACAGGTCTCTGGTTCTCTTCCCAGCGCGTGGCCCTTCTCTTCTCCCCTTCACATTCCATGGTTTGAGATGACTCCTGAGGACCACAGCTTCAAATGACGCAGCCCTTCCCTTCAGCCTCCTGCTGCCTCCCACCATGCCCTCTCCACGGGAGCTCCTGTTAGCCAGGAGGCTCACTTACTGCTCTGGTTCACTCTGTGCCATTATTCCACTCTGAAACCTTTTTCTCGAGAACTTCCAAATCTTTTCTCTGCTGGGTACAACCTTCTGTCCAAAGCACCCCATCACACAGTCTCTGCTGCCTGTGCAGTCAAGCCCAGGTTTGACCTCCTGTCATTCAACTACACAATGCATCTCACAGGGCAGGAGCTGGGGCCCTGGTGGTAGAGGTGATGGGCACCAGGCAACATGGGTGTTCTCATGTGCTCTTCTTCTCTCTGAAAGTTAATGCCCTTCATCCTCAATTTCTTAATAATTAAAAGGAAGATAATCACAGCAATATTTACCTAAAAGGGAGCTAGTTAGCACAGCATCTGGCAGAGAATAAGCCCTCGATAAATGAGAGCTGTTACTAAGTAGTTACTGTTATGCTCTGCTCATTCTGGATGCCCTGGGAGCCCTTAAGCTCTTTACAGAAAAAAACACTCACAGAGGCCAGCTGAGGGCTAGGTACATAGCCTCGTCTTTCATCTGCTCGGGGCATATGGACAGATCAATGGCCAACAGTGACCTTTAGTGCATAATGAGACTGTCTTCAATTAATTCCGTTAGTTTTAACCAACAGTAAGAAGGAACATTTCATGCTCATTCTGTCACAGCCCTCATTGCCAGGTGCCCAGCAGGGGCCACTTAAACATGCCTTACATTCCTCTGCAAGTTCCTCCAATTAACAAGAGCCCAAGTGCTCAGAACACACAGGCACATGCTCAGGGGTCACCACTTCATGATGTGGCACGTAAGACAGTACTGCGGCTTTTTCTGACAGTGCCTTCTTGGAAAAGAGGAAGGCAACGGAGGAGTCAGGGGTTGGAAAAAGATCACGTCTACAGATCTACAGGTCACGTCTCTATGACCTAGACACTGTCGCTCAAAGTGTCATTCTTCTCCACGAATAACGCTAGAGAGCAACTCGGACTCAACCGTGCCAGTGTCACTCAACCCACCACTGGTGCCTGCATCCTCACAGGGACAAACACAAAAGAGCACCAGGCCTCTCCTACGTCCCACTGTGCTGATCTTGGAGTAAATAATTTTTATTTCAACATTCCCTAGCTAGACACCTGGATATCCAACCTCCTGTACTCTGAACTATCGTACTCCTGGATCAATGAAAACACAAGCTTGACAAACAAGCTAAAGACAATTCATGGTATTTCTTAGCACACTCCTGATACTTGGCCACAAAACCAAGAACCAACTAGTGGCTTTTTGAACTTTAAATTTACTGCTTGCACCCACAGATACTAACCAAGTAACGGCAAAGAGGAAATTGAAGATATTATTAAGTACTTTTCAATACTCAGAAATTTCCATACACATGGACATCTTCTGATTCAAATGAGGACATTCTGGCTTATGAGTGAGAAAACTGATGTTCTGTAAATTAAGGAGAAAAAAGCACAAGAGGCAGCTGGGGTTCTCTCTCCCAGGTCCTTCTCTGGACTGCACTTGGCCAGTTCTTCCCGACCCTGCTGTGACTCCTGATATGGCAAAGCAGGATGTTTATCACTCACCCACACAGCAACAGGTAAGAGCGGCTCCCTCAATGTGTTCCCTGCTTGTTCAAAGACCTGTCCAAACTCTGTATCCTACTTACTCAATGACTCCATACGTGAAAATGTGTAGATGTGACCTCACATCTAGACTACAGGCAAGCATTACCTGTACCCTTCATTCGGATAGGGGAGAGACATCTAAACAGGTGCAGCTACCAGAATGGATAAATGATATTCTTCATTCACATAGTCAAGCTCTGCACAAATACTCTTATCTTTACTAAATTTACTGGTATATTTCAGGCATACAATACAGTTACATTCATCATTGGGATCTTGTACCCTTACATGACAGATCTTGGTTCCTATGTTTCCCCATTCCCCAGCCCTCCCCTTCAGCCCCTCCACCTTTTCCAGTTCACAAAGACTTTGTTTCCATGTTTTTCCTTCTCATATTTTTTCTTTTCCCTTTTTACCTTTCCCCTACCCCCTCCCCACTTCCTCTACTCTTTTAGAACTTTTCTTCCTATTACACAATATCAATTACACATTTTGATCCTTGTTTACTTTTACTTTTTCATACCAGAGAATTATCCAGTATTTAGACACGTGTGACTTAATTTCACTTAAGAGTATGGCCTCAGTGTGCATCCACTTAGCTATGTCTCTAGTTTTTTGTTCTTTATGGCTAAGTAGTACTCATGGTTTTTTTGGGTTTTTTTGTTTTTTTAATAACATCTTTATCCAGTCTCCAGTTGATGGACAATTGGACTGCTTCCAAACTGTGCTGCTGTAAACATGGGTGACCATATAGTGCTGTGGTAAGATTCTTTTAATTCATAGAGGAAGATACCCAGCAGAGGAATAGCTGGGTCAAATGGGACCGCAATCCTAGTTGTTTGAGCTATCTCCATATTGATTTCTACAGTGGATGCAGCAGTCTGCACTCCCACCAATAATGAAGAAGGCTTCCTTTCTCCCCACAACCCCGCCAGCATATTATTGGTTGATTTCTTGGTAGCAGCCCTTCTTACTGGGGTGAGGTGGAATCTCAGTGTTGCTTTCATCTGGATCTCTCGAATAACCTGTGGTGTTTAACATTTTTTCATATGATTATTTGCTGCTTTTACTTCTTTGAGATATGTCTGTTCATTTGAGATGACCATTTTTGAATTGGATCTTTATATTTGGAGACTCTGATGTTTTTGAATTCTTTATATATTCTAGATAGACCTTTGTCTGAGGAGCAGCTGGTAAAAATTTTTTCCCACATTGTGGGTTTTCTCTTAGCTCGCTGGTGATTTCCCTAGCAGTGCAGAACCTTTTAAAAAAAAAAAAAAAGAGAGATTCCAATTGTTGATTCTTTGTGTTAGTTCCTACACAACTGAGGGTTTGTTCATAAAGTCTTTTCCCATGCCAATATCTTCGAGAGTTTTAACTTATCTCTCAGCAAGTTTAGTGTTTCTGTTTTAATATCTGTAATCCACTTGGGATTTTAGTTTAGTTAATGGTGAAAGATAGGGGTCTACTTTTTATCTTTGACAAGTTGAAAAGCCAGTTTTCCAACACCATTATTAAAGAGGCTATCTTTCCTCTGGGGAAGGTGTTTGGCTCCTTTGTCAAAGTTGAGTACCTCTGGAGTTTCTGTATCTTCTAATCTGTTCCACTGATCCTCGGCTTTCTTTTCCAGTACCCTGCTGTTTTTATCACAGTGGCTTTGTAGTATAGTTTCAAGTTGGGGATGTGATACCCCCTGCCATGTCTGTCTGTTGCCTAGAATTGCTTTTGCTATGCTAAGTCTCTTCTGATTCCAAATGAATTTTTGGATTGTTTTCTCTAGTTCTGTAAAATATACGGTTGGGATTTCAATAGGCATAGCATTGAATCTGTATAGCAGTTTTGGAAGTATGGCCATTTTCACTAGGTTGATTCTTCCTACCCAGGAACAAGGGATGTCTTTCCATTTTCTTATATCCTCTTCAAGCTCTTTTTTCAGTGTTGAGTTCTCATTATAGAGGTGTTTTGTTTCCTTTGTTAGACTAATTCCTCGATTTTTTTGGGGGGGGGATGCTATTAAGAAAGGGATTATTTCCCTAATTTCACTCAGTGAGCCTGTTATTTGTGTACAAGTCTGTTGATTTTTGAGTATTTACCTTATATCTAGCTACTCTACTGAATCTGTCAATCAAGTCTAGAAGTCTTTTGGTGGAGTTCTTTGGGTCCTTTATGTAAAGTATCATAGGACTCTTCTAATCAAGTCAAATCATCATTTATTAGGCACCAACTAAATACTATAACTGTGGTAGGAGCTGTGGGAAATCCTGACCTCACTGTTAAGCGTTCCCACATGCTCACTTCGGCAGCACATATACAGCTAAGGGGTCCCTAACTCCACAGTTTCTGATACACTGCTTGCCTCTGATTCACATGCTGAATGAGGGCACTGTACACAAAAAGGGGTAAAACACCAAGTCCACTACTAAAAATTGATTGGCCTTGAGCCTTAGCTTTTGCGACGGGATCCTTAGATTACTGAGCAATCAGCTTGTATTAGTGCAGACCACTCAATGGTGTTCTGAGTGGAGGAGACAGCTGAGATGTAGCTTAAGGATCAGCAGGGGCAGAGACAGCCCTCTTTAATCAGAAGTTTTAATGAGGGAATACTGATTAGAGATGCTGGACATCTACAAACACCACAATTTGACTCCATGCTAGAAAGAGGCTGACAGTGGGCAGAGCTGAAGCAAGCTGCTCTGACACAGGCCTCAGAAAGGCCCACTGCCACCTTTCCTGCCCCCCTTACCCTAAGTGGCTACACGGTCGTGCTTCCCCAAGGCCAGAACTTTTGATTTCACAGTACTGAGGAGAGGGCAACAACCAGCTGGGACTTGAGTCCAGCACTAAGGAACCTTGTAATAAGCAGAAGTCTTATTACACTGCACCAGGCAAACCCAAAGCCAAATCACTGCTTTAACATGCAGTGACATCTTGCAGGCAGATCTGTCTGTAGCAATCACCGTCTTGGGATCTTTGAAAGTTTAATGGTAACTAAGATTTACTGAAACATTTTCTAGTTTCCAGTTGCCACACTCAGAAATTTACATGTACTGGCTTCATTCCACAGCAGCACAAATGGGGGGGCCTCGATGTTCTGACACCAATTTAGAGAGGAAGAAAGTGGGTTTTCTGTTGTGTGAGCCAAGTCAAATTTAGGCCTGTATTTGCTGACTTCAAGATCCAAGTGTGATAAGGGCTTCTTATCTTTGTCTTCCTTTTTACAAGTCAGTAATTTTACCTTCATGTTCTTCCTTCCTAAGCATCCTATTCAACCTGAATATTTCTGAGTTCCTCAGACAACCCACTACTGCTTTAGAATCATGCTGGACTGGTTTGGCAACGTGGGGCAGTAAAACCACCCCAGTATCAAAATGGTGCCTGGTATTTTAAACAGTTGGGCCAGTTGAGTAATATAAACTGAACAAAATCTCTTATAACGAGAAATAATTAGTGAGAAAAAAGCAAGTATGCATAAAAGAATACTGATAATAGCTGAATATTCTCATGCAGCCATACACTTACATTTAGCATTCCTGTTTATCTGCAGTCAGGCTGCCTGATCAAACTTACCACACAGATCAATGATATCTAATCCAATCCAATGCCCTTAGCCTGGTAATTCGAGATAGTGCAGAGAACAACCAGTGCAGAGCCCTTAAGTCCTTGGCAGCACAGACCATGCCACTCTTCCTACCTGTTGTCTTTAGGTCTGTTTCATCATAATCTACCATTTTCTCCTGGAGTTTAAGTGTAGTGTAATTAAATCTATTAATCTTTGGATAAATTCTCAACAGCAACTTGCTCCAAGCACTTTACAGTCATTTAAAGCTTTTATTACTACTCTCCAAACACACACACACACACACACATACCCCAGACAAGTCCATTTCTGAAGTCTAAGTACTTTCATAACAAAAGCACCTATCCCTGTGGACATACAGAGAACAGGCTGCTCACCCCTCAGTGAGATCAGCACTCAGCCGCCAGGGTGTAGTAGAGAGCAACAGGCACATCATCAATAAAGAAAACACAATGGGTGTTTTTCTAAGTGGCTTCAGTCACAACAGTACTACACATCCCTATGGTGTTTTGCTGCTTGTACAGAGGCCCTATGCACACAAGCGTGTTCTAATTTGCTAATATCTTTGCTAATGTTTTAGCAACCTCTTTAGCTGCTAAAGAACTTTCAATGACACAGTCAATGAGGGGCTGGCAGATTTAACAATTGTGAGAAAAATATATGCACCCCCTTTTTTAAAGGAAAACTGCTTTACCGACTTATAAAGTCAATGTAAAATAACCAACAATAATGCAGTACTATTGCTTTGTACTGCAGAGGTCTTTAAACACAAGAAAGTAAGGGGAACTGAGCATCATGACATTTAACAAACAAAAGTTTTTCCTGGATACTTAATTTCCCCTATTTTGTCAAGACTTGGAATTGTGGATTCTTTGCAGAACTACAATGGAGTGGAAAGCTGGATTCTAATGCTTACCTAGCCGCCTACCAAGTAAGTTATTTTCTGCAAGTCTTAGACCTCTCCAGGTTCTTTTACACCTTCACAGAATTATAATAACTCCACTTTTAATCTCATTGCAAGAAGTACCAAATTGGAAACAGATACACAGACACCGACACACACACAATTGCTTTAAAAATTATAAAATGTAACACAAATGTAAGAATTTATATATTATTCTCTGTAAGAACAAGCCTGGTTTCAACCTCTGCGACACAACAATGTTGGTAAATTTTGTCTATTTTCTACCTTTGCTGGCAGGTGTCCCCTGTTTTGTTAAGGAAATGTATTCTTGGTTGTATTCCTGACCAGTGTTCTTGGGTTGAGGCCCTACAATCTAAGTTCAGTCCCCCCAAATGAAATCCATCATCATGTCAGATACACCTCAACCCACACACACACTGCTTCCCCCCAGTGTTTTCTTACTAAATGCATTTAATGAGCCCATTTGCACTTTGTAAATGTTGACCTTCCTAAGGTATGGAATATTGGAAATCTTAAATTGTAGTTCATAAATAGTTGGGGTTTATTATTTGTTTTTGCCCTAAAGGCATATTAAAGCAAATTAAATTCATAAAGCTAAAAGGGCCTTATAAACGTTGATTTTGGTTTGTTTTTTGAGACGGGGTCTCACTATGTAGTTGAGACTGACCTGGAACTCACTATGCAACCCAGGTTGCTCTTGAACTCACAGCGATCCTCCTGCCTCAGCCTCCCAAGTGCTGAGATTACAGGCATGCACCACCACACCCAGCAAAAGTTGATTTTTAATCATGAATAAAAGTTTTACACTACTTTATATTAATACTTTGTAACTCTTTTTTGTTTTGGTACCAGGGATTGAACTCAGGCCTTGGAGCTTGCAAAGCAGGCAGCAGAACCACTGAGCCAAATCCCCACCCAATACTTTGTGACTCTTAAAGAGTGCTGCTGTCTTAAGTGAGAAAAGCACTCACACATTTATGTGTATTCATGGGCACTCATCCTCAGCGGTATCCTTGACTATTTAATACACATTCCTGAAAACAAAGATGGAAACTACTCATCAAGCTATATGCTAAGAGAAGCATGGGATTTCAAGGGTCTTACCCTTCACTTTCTTTACTACTAGTATATGTTTGTGACATAGGATAATTACATGCAACTTGAGAAATTTGTACATACATATACTGCGTCTTTATAATTTTTACCCAGCATTTCCCTCCTGTCTTTCCCTCTTCCTTTTCTAGATCCCATCCCATTCCTACCATCCCCCTTTTTTCTCTTCAAATTATTTAGATTGTGGGTTTCTCATATAAGAGAAATCATGTGACATATAACCTGTATCTGATTTATTTCTTCGCAGTATGGCCCAAATTTTTTAAGTACATGTATCCAATAGTTCATACAAATTGGTGGGCTTTTTCCCTTCAGGAGAAATATAACTAAATTAATATATTTTTAGTCATTGAGTTTAGAATTTATGGATCCTTTTCAAAAAAGAATAACTTAAGCTACTTCATTACTACTTACAGGAACACGGTTACTGAATTAATGAGTACAGAAAAATACAGCTTTGTAAAGTCACAGCTACAAAGGGTACTAGGGATTCAATCTGGGGCCTGACTGAGCTACAGACTCTGGCCTAAAAGATAACAGACTGTTGTATGTTTGTGCATGTTTCCCTTGAGAAAGAAGTTTCCACTGATGCTGAATTCAGAAGTGACAGATCTCCACACAAAGGTTTTTTTAATCAAAAGTTTTGTTTAAAAAAAAAACCTAAAATTTATCTTCATTGTATGGACCACACCAGACTATTAACACATGCTTTGCCCACTTTAACAGAAAGCGAATATTGCCAAGTGAAACCAAGAAAGAAATGAGAAGCCAATAAATGACCACCACACCACCTTCAAAACTGACCATTCACACAAATATTTACAATATGCGTCACAGAAGACATTAAGAAAAAAACTATATTAACTCATAGTTGGAATGGCAGATTAAACGCATAATTTTAAAAGTTTACTTAAGTAAAAGAAACTAATTGAAACCTTCAAAAAAAAACAAACAAAATTTTATACAAAAAGACATTTGCAAACGCTGACAGTGAAGATAAGCCTGTCTCCACCCTGCCTGCCCCAAACACCACAGATAAATGCAAGGCTGTACAGGTCCCAGAGCAGAAAGTACTTGAAGAATGCACAAGGTTGGTGACCATGCAAATTCAGATATAAGATGTACAGAAGTCTTAAGTTTCCAAACACTTGCTTGGAAAACAGAAAAATTAACCAGTATCTGTCAGAGGCTCTGTTCTCCCTAAAGGCATATACAACAGTATCAGGCACATCGGACCACCACAGTGTCTTGAAGTTTTCTTTTTTTTTTTGATACCAGGGATCTAACTTGGGTCCTTGTGCTTGCGAGGCAGGCAGCAGAACCACTGAGCTAAATCCCTGGCTTGAGTCCTGAAGCTTAGAAGCAGCCACGTTCAGTCCACTGGTGGGCCCCACCATGTGCCTGCCCAAGTCCCCTTCAGGGACCTTGGGAAGCATGAAGTAGTTTCCTTCTGCTTTCACTGTTACAGCTCTCTAATACCAACCTCACTTCTTTTGGTAGCACTTTTTCTTCTCATAATCTGCACTTCTATGATAGGTATTTTTTTCTGCACCTGACCCTAGGTCACTTTCTCCCAGCAGCCTATTTCTGAGTTCAGAGGTTCCCACATCACATCAACTCTCTCTTAAGTGATCACCCATCATCCTACTGTTCCTGTTAGTAGCCTACATGCCAGAATTTTAGATTCCTGTGCTTTCTTGGGATTACTTCAATTGTCGAAGTGAAGGAATAATATTCTAAGTGGTTTTTGATGATCTCATTTCTGTAGCTAAGCAACCACAGTGGTAGCAAAAACCAAAAAGGTTTACAAATCATCTTATACAAACTAAATACAATCTAATTTTTTCATATCCACATTTTTACAAGTTCCCATCTAGTGAGCATGCAAATACTACTTTTTAAGAAAATAGAATGCTCTATAGTTTTAACAACCACTGTTACCATCATTAAGCAAGAATTATCCCAAAAGACACAAGTTAATCTTGTTATCACATTCACAAATTGATAGGCACATACTCAAATATCATTTGATGGAAAGGAACATATCATTTCTGAGCTAAGAAAAATGAATAAACTTCTGGCAGAGATAAACATTAATTATGTATCTAGCAAAATGCCTCAGGAAAAATTAACGAATAATGTAATCCAATTAGTTCTTTAAAGTGTTATAAACACAGCTTAGTTTTAAGAGTAATTTGTACCCATAATCAAAACCATGAAAATCTCTTAAAATCTTAATACTAAAATAACCATACATGGATATAAAATGCAAAACAGGAGAACATTTGGGATAATTTTTGGCTGATATTTTTAACATATGCCTGCTTATTATTTACTCAGCTGGAGTATATTCCTTTCTTCCTATATAAGTTGAGACTAACTTTCAAACATTTCTGGTGAAGGCAGCTTTAAAGATGTCAAGATATCTAAAAATAACAGCCCTCAAAAAAAAGCTATTAAGTATCTGCCCAGGAATCATAATTCAAGCAAAATCTGATTTCAAGACAGGAGATTAAGTTCAATCTCTTCTCTATGCACTACTGTAAACATTCACACTTAGTTAAAAGAAACTCCAGGGAACTAGTAACACCAATGACAAAATTAACAAGCCGCATATGTAGAGTTGGGTTGTAAAAGCTGTGACATTAAGAATGTGTTTATATAAAAACCACACTCCTTGGTCTGAGGATATGGGAGGCAGCTCAGAAACCATCTAATAACTCAGTAGAATGGCTTCCACTTCTAAACTCAAAAGGAAACCGGGTAGTTACCCTGCAAACTGTGTCAGGACCTGGCATCTCTGTTACAGAGATTGCAATGTGAGGAAAGACCACAGATGAAGTCGAAATGGGTTTTTCCTCCACTCTCCAAGGGTGGACTCTCCACAGTCCATGGACACAGCGCGAAAGTGTGGGAGATGGGAGTCGTGGGCACCAATACTGGGTCTCTTCCTGTGTAACTCTGCACCTGTCGCTTTTTGTGCTCAGCCTCAGTGTGATCACGTGTCAGGTGGGTACTCAGGACAGGGAAGTGGCTTCAGAGATCCAGGGAAGACTGCAACTCTGCAGAGCCATTGAAAGGAGTTCACAGGGAGCAGAACATCTGAGTTCTAGACCTTCTACTGCCATAGCTTCAGGTTTTACTGGTTTACTTGGTGGGCTCTAATAGGTTTGATTTGAAAGGAAATGGGATAGAGGAAATCTTTTCAAAACACAATTTTTAAACATAGGAGTCTATTTTGTTGCATATAAAAGTGCCGGGTATTCCTGATTCAATAACTTTCCCTTATCCTTAGCAAAATCAGCCATTCATCCCAAATGTATTGCTAATAATGCTTCATAAAAGTACATCTTCTTTGGGGATTTCAAAATATTGGCTAGTAAGGAGTCCTGTAGCCCTATCACCTACGTACAAGACAAGAGAAAACAGGGCAAGTGGAGGCATGACTGAGCAACATACAATAGTGCCAGGTCGTGGTCATGCACATTTTTTCATCAAGAAATCCCGAGCTTTTTTATTGAACAAAGCAATATAACTTTATAAGTTTAACAATTTCAAAAGAATATGAAGCAAATTCAAATTAATATACTTAACATAGTTTATAGTGATTCAGCGCCTCAACAGAAGACGCACATAAAAATCATAAGTAGAAAAGGGGAAGGGGAAAGGAAAGAAGGGAATGGAATTAATAGAGAAAATGAAAAACATGGAAATAAAGCCTTTGTAAATAGGGAGGGGAGGAGGGGTTGAAGGGAGGGCAGGGGAATGGGGAAACAATAAAGAACCAAGATACATTATATAAAGGTAAAAATTTCCAGCGATGAATGTCATTATACTGTACACCTAACATGCACCATAAAATTAATTTTTAAAAAAAGAATCATGAGTAGAAGTGCTTCAGACAATTTCTCCCACAGGAAAATCACTATGGCTTTAGAGAATTTTGGCAACAAACACACAGAAAAAAAGCAAACACAGGCCACCCAATTATTTTCTGCCAAAGGAAAACATACCCACTGGACCCAGAGACAAATTTTCTCCTGGAAATAAGCCCAAGCAGCACAGTACATCTTTGAATAAGTAGGCATATGGTAACCCCAGATATTCGGGAAGCAGGAGGATGGAGAATTTGAGGCCAGGCAAACCTGGGCATCTTAGTGTGTGCGTGTCTCAAAATAAAATTTTAAAAGGGCTAGAAATTTAGCTCAGTGGTAGAGTGCTTGCTCCAACGAGCAAAGTCCTGGTTTTAATCTCTAGAGCACAAAAGGAAAAACAAAAGAGTAGACATTTGGTACCGTCAATGGCCCCTGCCCATAGTACGGAAGCCAAGTTTAACTCTGACTTTAAGAGCCTAAGTGATCTGAGGTGAAGCCCACAGGTCACACAGTAACCCTTGAAGGGATCCTGGAATAAAGCAGAACAGGATCTGCACCCCAGCAAATACTCCAAGGATCCTGCGCTGGATCTCAGTTGATCTCCTGGCCACATCGCAACATCCACGTGGCCACAGATGTCTTCACTCCACTCAAAACTGGACCCCTCAAGCAGTGCCTAACATGGACAGAGTCCCAATTCCCACGCCCAGGACTATCACCCATCTACAAAGTTGTCTAGAACACTTTGCAGGGATGAGTCTCAGAAATACTTCAATCCCCTCTGAGGCTTTTCCCTGCCTTGGGGATAGTAAAAGAATCACACAGAAGTTTGGTGGGAGGATCAAATGCTGTGGACGACTGACTCCACGGAAATACTCCAGTGCACTCCACCAGTCTGTGTGGCTTTCCACGTCTCCTTCCCTACTCCTACTACGCCAACTTTATTACATTTTTTGCTGGAACATTTTTCTCTTCTTCTCCATTTACCTACCAGCCTCATCAAATCTAATGTCACCATCCTTGGCAAAACCATCACCAGGCACAGAAACATTCTGCTGGCTAAACCGTGACAAAATTCACCCTGATTTCAGAGACAGTATGTGAAAGATAAACAGCAAAGGAGTTAAAGACAATTTTAGAACAAATGTTTTTTTTTCCCTCCTCCTGGAATTTCCTTTCCAGCCCTGGGTTCCTTCCCCATTGCTGTCCAATGATACACCTCCACTAGGTGTCATAAAGCTTCATAAAGTCAGGCACCACGCATCAGTTCCTCTACCTCTTTATAGCCACGGTGCCTAAGAACAGGTACTGGGGACAATGACAAAATGACCCCTCATTACACCCAGACTGTGAGGAGAAAAATGAAGTAAAACATGGATGCTTTCTAAGTGAAGTTTTGATTATGCTGAATGTCACCCATCCTCTGTCACCAGTCTGGACAAAATCAGAACTCCAAGCAAACTTGCCACTAGTAGAGAGAGGTCCATCTGACAGGCAGTTCACAGACACCTGTTACATTCATCTCACGGTTTGCCCTATTTGTGCTGCTATGAAATGTTGCTATTAATGATTGGTAGCCATTCTCATACAGTGCTTTTCAATAAGCTAAAGTGTCCCATATCACTTCTGTGGCATTCAGTAGGCAAAAAGAAACCTACAACACTCTTCAGTGCAGATGTGCTGGAAAGACAATATATTTTTTTACTAGAGCAGATTTATACTATTCCCATATCTCCATATGAAACTCAATATTGGAGTACAATACTGGAGCACAACTGCAAGATTTTGACTAAGCATGCTTTGATCGGGTGGGTGAGGGCTTTAGGGAATGTTATAAATAAACCCAGCAATATTCACCTTCCTTTTGAACTTCTAAGAGATGCACTGGCTCACAAAGTCAGTAGATGGTCATTATGTATATATTAAACTGTAGGGCCATGGAGGGTCAAGACCGCAATTCTCACTAGCTACACTCTCAAGTTTATTCTCTACCCTGTGTCATTTCTCCTCCCTCGTTGGGTCAGCTCTTTATAGTAAAGGGGAAGTTATCAGTATACCGAACAAGAATGTTGATCGATATATTATTTCCCACTCAACTCAATCTCACCCAGGGACCTGCCTGCCGGCTCCACCCTCTTGCCTGAGCAGTGTCACAGTGCACTGCACAGATGGTACCTAACAGCCAGCAGTATTTCAAACTAAATGCTGATTAAGTTAGGACATGCAAACCCGGCAACTATTAGGGGCTCAACATTTATGTTTCTCCCAAAATCACTTGTTGAAATTCTAACCTGCATTAGGTGGTAGAGGCTTTGGAAGATAAATAGGTGACAAGGATAGTGCCCCATGATAGAATCATGGAATTGGCGCCCTTACAAAGGGGACGCTAATGAGCTGTCGTGGGTCTCTTTCTAAGTGAAGTGTCAGGCCACGTACAGCCTGGAAGAGGTCTCCACTTGAGTCCAACCGCACTCGTACATTCCTACTGCTTATCAGCCACCCAAGGAATGGTACTTTGTTACAGCAGGCTGACATGACTTTCACTGTCCTGTAGACGGACAGGGTACTCTGCTCATCCACAAAGAAACATCTACAGGTCTGTTTTGGCCTTTCCGAGGACCAATACACCACCTCTATGGTGAAAGCTGGTTTGAGTCAGGACTTAACACCCCACAGAAATCTAAACCTCTCAAGGATGTGATTAAGGACACAAACAGTCTCTTGTTTGTCGTTAACATTCTTTCCTTGAATATCCAGTTACAGACTGATATTGTGGCTAAGTATACACAACTGTGCTTTAGCAGAAGGACTTTAGGTCTCCTCCATGGGGCTGCCTGATACCAGTACAGAGGACTGGCGGCAGATGATAGGAAGCAAAGACTCTCAGCCACCCGATGGCTGAGAGTGACATGGTGCCTGCCATCAACATGGGAAGGGTGATGCTCAACTTAGAGAAAGAACGGTGCTTCTCTGCAGGACATAGCTCCTGGTAACAGACAGCGTGTCAGCCAGTCCTCCCAGGCAGGGCCTGCTGAATTAACAAACAGCACTACAACAAAAAGGTTGAGCAATAAAATTTAGAAGGCCAAGGGTAAAATTTCAGTGGGCAAACAATTTTTGAATCAAGACCATTAGAATTAAGAAGCTCACACAGTGGACGATTTTCATATAAGACCTAAAGTAGCCCAGCATGACAGGTCACACCTCTGCATGGATTGACCACCTTGGAAATCCCACCGTGAAATTTAAACCTCCAGATACACTGGTAAAACTGTTACAAGTAAAACTGAAACACTGAGTGTGATTTTTAAAGTAAAAATATACAGCTTTAAAATACTGTTAAAAACATTATTTTTTCTAAGATTTATACATATTTACAGAAAATTACTAGAGATTAATATGACACAGAAAGAAAAATATAGAAACTAGCCTAAAGGATTTTTTGCATCACTAAGTAACATCCACACCCACAGCAGCTTTCTGTGAATAAGAACTCTTAAACACATTCACACCACTTTAAAAAGTCACTTCTCTCTAGGACAGTGATGGCCAACCTACAGCACACATGCCTCAGCAGGTGCTTGTACCACTGAAAGCTCTAAAAGATTTGCCATCCTGCCCTAGGAAGACAAATTCTTTATAGAAACTCCACTAACTCAGACTACCTGGAAAATACGCCTAGGAGATTTTCTCCTCACCCTTTCACCATTCATACTTGGCCACCAGAGAGACCTCTCCCCGCAACCTTTGCCCTGTGCTCCAGGAACATTAGTCATCTTTCTCTTCTGCTGTCATCAAATACTGTTTTGGCTTCTCCACCTTCACTTTGGAGCAAGTAGGAAATTAGAAAATTACAAACCTTTAACTTTTTAAAGTTTTGCTTTTTCAATAACAAGCAGTAATTCTACCACGATTTGTTAACATATCTGCATATTTTTTGAAGCAAAACATTTATTGGTAGATTTTAGATTTATATAGTAATATTCATCACTGAGAATCTTTACCTGTAGACGATCTATCTTGCTTTTTTCCCACCTTCCTGCCATGACCCCTCTTCCTCTATTTTTAAGCTTCGTTTCCCATAGATATATATCTGAATATTAAATATAATTTAGTCACTATTTATAGAGTGTGTACCCCTGACATTTATCTGTGCTAACTTACGTAAAAAGTTTTAATTTCAGTGAAGTTAGGCCCTCAAAAATTTTAGTCCACTGATACCCGTTAAACAGAAACATGATATAACTGGATTTCACAAAATCCAGAAGTGTTCAATATAATTAATGAAACTTTAAGTATTTCCATAAATGCAATGTATAAATTTATAAATGTTAGAAATTCAGAGTTTTCAGAAATATTTGAACCCAAATGCCCTGTTCAATTCACAACTACAAGTTGAGTATTCAAACAAGCTGATGAGTGCGCCTCGGGTCTCCATGGAATGGGGTGTAATTACCTGCTGACCAATCCAGTCAGTGCACCTGGTAATGACAGTGCACTGAAGTCTAACCACCCTGTATTTAAGCAAACACTTGTTGAACATGAGGACTTACAAATAGCCTTTTGTTTCCAGGGCACCTCTGAAAAGTAGAGCCTCTGGACTCCCCGAGTCAAAGACTCACAAGGGCTGGTAGTATTTCCTGCCGTGGTGAGATCGCCCTGAGCTAAAGAACAGATCAAGGCTTTAAAACGAGAAAAACGGCTTTAAAAAGTATCCCTCCCTTACTGAGCCAAGCAGTGACAAGTTAATTTTATCTCTGTCATGCCCAGCCTGCTGTTTGCAGGCTGTGACCATGGAAGTCACCTCATCTGTAAGATAAGAAGCCTGGATAACGTGATCTCACCAGTCCTGCCAACTCAAGCTCACTGATACTGTGATTAAGTCCTTAATGAATTAGTTAACGCTCAGGTTGCAATTTGAATAACTTAGAAGTACATATTTTAACGGAAACCCTGGACAGAACAACACCGGCCACATATCTCCACACACATTTTATCCAGCCACTACTATAGTTTTGTTTTCCTTTAATAGACTATTTGTAAAAGCAGTTTTAGGTTCACAGCAAAATTAAGCTGAAAGCAGATTGCCCACATGCCTCTCGTCCCTCCACTATCGCCTCACACCAGAGTGGGACACAAGTTACAAATGAAGAACGTACAATGACGTGTCACCCCTAAAGTCTATAGTTTTCACTAGGGTTCATTATTGCCACGCATTCTATGGGTTTCGAGTGACTTATGATGTCAAGTATCCGTCATTACAGCACCACACAGAACGGTTTCACCCCCTAAAAATGCCTTTCCCACCTATTTCAAGCCCTGTGTCCCTCTATCCTGTGGCAATCACTGATCCGTCCACTGTTTGCATACTTTCGTCTTTGCAGAGAATTGTCACAAAATCAAGTACTGTATGATGACATTTTGGTCAAGGACAGACTGCACATACACCAGTGGTCTCACAGGACTGTCACCTGGTGGAATCACAGCCATGTACATCTGTGTGAATGCACTTCGGGACGATGCCGCCACCCTGACAATGTCACCTAACACATCCCTTGGAACATGTCCTCCTTGTTAATCAGCAAAAGCCAGCAGTTAGAGCATGCAGCCTTTTCAGGTTTTTTTCACTTCCTATTATAAACTTAGGGTCTTCCACATCTGTCCATGCCTTGGTAAGCCATTTCACTTTTAGTGCTGAATAATATTTCATTGTCTGGACACACTACAGCTTACCTACTAAAAGACCTCTTGTTTGCCTCCAAGCTCTGACAATTATGAAGAAAGATATTCATGTGCAGGTATTTTGTATGGACATATATTTTCAATTCAAAGAGCATCACTGCTTGATCATATAGGAAACCACCATGTCTTCTATAGTGGCTATACTATTTTACATTCCCCCAGCAATATATGAAAGTTTTCTGTTGCTCCACACATCTCCAGGGCACTTGGTGCTGCTGGGGTTTGGAGGTTTTGTTTTGTTTTTTTTCTTTTTTTGTCATTCTAGTGCGTGTGTAGTGGTCTATCAGTGTTAATTTAATTTCATTTCCTTGAATATATACTACATATATGCTGTATACAGCATCTTTTCATATACTTACTGGCCATTTGTTTATCTTTGGTGAGGAATGTGTCCAAGTTTCTAGTCTATTTTTTAATTGAATTGTTTTCTCACCATTGAGTTTAAGAGCTCTTTATATATTTCAATATTCAAGAGTTCTTGATCAGCTACGCCTTTTGCAGATATTTTCTTCCAGACAGTGGTTTGCCCTCTCCTCTTCCCAAAGGACTGTTTTAAACTGTTACAAACACCTTTATGTAGAATCTAGGTTTTCCAGCTCACCACAACTACACTGTCCTTATAATGTCTACCTGTCTCTCATGACCTACCGGAGCCCCTCAAGGGTCGCTCTTTTTTGAACACCTAGCAAATTGTAATGAAGGCAATTGAAAGCAAAGTGTATGCACCCTGGAAAGAGCTCACTGAGGCAGAACGCAGCATATGGACATTGGTGGCATCAGCCTATTCCTAATGGACAGGTGGTTTTTCAGATGTGCTCCAGGTTATACCAAATAAAGTACTAACTTAGCCTTGGGCAAGACCCAGCCTCTATCTCAGTGGGAGCTCCTAATGCACCCGAGGAGGCATTTACAGGTAAGTCTCCACAACTTGAAACTCCACTAACTGGCAGGGAACATGTTTTCATTACAGATTTTAATTAAGAAGCCAAAGGGCAACCCCTGAATGAGAAAGCAGTAATGGTTTGAATTATTTGCACAACCATTTCTTGTTTTAAACCTTACACAAAAGAGCCTATAAGGTTATACCAGGACATTCCCAGCCAAATCAACCCTAACATACTTTAGGAGCCGGAGCAGTAGGGCCCTGTGGGGCTTGTAGTGCTAGGAGCTAGTGAAGACTGTGGGGCTTCCCAGACAGATGCTAGGGCTGTGTCTCCTATCCAGTTCTCACACCAAATCAGACTTTGGACATTCCCCTCCCTTCAGTACAAAGCCCAGGATCAGCCTCAAATTTCCAGGGGGGTGGGGGATTCTATTCCCAGGAAGGGAAGAACATAGACTCCCAGATATCTGGTACAATTCTGAGCAACCACCTGCTTCCAGAACTTGAGCGCAGATAAATTCCTGCTTCCCAAACCTAGCAGGAGCTGTAGAAGGGAGCAATTCAATATAATCCTCACCCAGTCTTAAAGGTAGGGCTGAAAATCAAATACAAAAACAAAAGGAAATCTCGTAATACCTTCTTGGTCACAAAGTAAAATCACAATTACTGAGAGACAAACATCTAAAAACAGAACAAACTTTTAAAAATACATATATTATAAAAAATATTAACAACATTTTAACCCTGAGTCATTAATTTAAAAAATGCTCCACAGCCATCTACCCTCAAATTCCACAGGAAGAATTAAAATTTTAAGTTCTTGTAAACAAAGTAAGGCTCTCTGAAATGTCAGCATTTAATTTTTAAAATGAAGGATATATTTCACTCTTCCCTATTTTTAAATAATCTTTACTTGTTAATTTAAAAATATCACACAATATTGAGTTCAAGTGCTACTGAACTTTTTTTAAAGCACTAACTTGAAAAAAAAAAACTATTTAAGGACCACTGATGCATTAAAGCATACTGTCTACTTGTATATATTCCAGAATAAGATGTATACACAGATCAGCTGAAAACAGTTTAGCTCAGTGGTTCGGCCACCTGCCTCACAAGCAGACGCGAGTTTGATCCCTGGTATGAAAAAACAAACAAAACAAAACAAAAACTGGTCAGATGGTCTACACAGAGTGTAAAACAAAAGTGTATTCCCAAAGTCAGAAGACCAAGAATGAATCCAGGGCCTGAGAATTAACTCAGATGATGTCACACCTGCCTGGCAAGTGCAAGGTCCAGAGTTCCACCCCCGTACTGTGGTGGTGGTGGGGGGTGTGAATCAAGAATGTCCTCAGTAAGTCTACCCTGCACTGACTTGTACTAAAAATATCTTATGTATTTGTAACCTGGGTGGGATAAATATGGCATCCTCAAAGACAAACAAGTCTAAAATACGGAAAAGCATTCCTTTTACCTCTCTCCACTGTGGTAGAGGTTGCACCCAAGGCTCACACACGCCAGGCAAACATTCCACCACTAAGCTATATTCCCAGCCACAGAAAAGCATTGTTTAGGAACAAAACCCATAAAATCCACAGCATAGTATCTCAGCAGTAAATTTAAAACACCTATTTGACACATTTTAGTATTTTCAGAATTTCTAAAGTTTTAAAAACCTAAAGAGGATTTCAGCCAGGCCATCTCCAAGTCACAAATAGGATTTATGTCTAACGTTTCTCAGAATGCAGTTTTGATGAAAATTTGGTTTTTTGAATCAATGCAGATAAAAAGGGTCAGAACTATCAACTCTGTTTCAACCTACTTCAGAATGAAAATAAACATATTCATGACCTACAACAGTGTAACAGCACGCTTAATTACTAAACAAGGCGGGGGAAAGTCTACATTGTTTCTCCTACTGTGAGGGCCATCACTTGAGGATAAGACTTTTCAAGGAATAATGAAAAGTAACCGAACAAGACCAAACAAACACTCTGAAGGGACCTTGACCACTTTGTGGGACTTTAGATGTTTCTACATCTGTTAAAAAAAAAATACCTTACTTGCTTACAGCAGGGAGATCATGATACAAGTTAAATGCGCTTTGTAGTGTACAAAAGAAAGGGACATAATGCTAAGTAGCATGTGCTAGCTACACAATTTAATTGAATTCTTGCCATGACCTGTTCACAGTGGAGCCATAATTCACGTCTCACTGCAGGGTGACCTGACCTACCAGTAGTACATACATGACTGTCCCACTGGGCACCTTATTAGTTTTATTAGCAGAAAGACCCACAAAAGTGATTAGACCCATTGGACAGCCAGGCAATGTAACCACAAATGGTTCAAGCTGACAGGAAGGTGTTGTGACATTGAGAATGTGATTCTCAAACTTGGGCATAATGGTGTAGAGGGGACCATCCTAGATTCCAATCCATCAGGTCTGTGACCAGGCATCTGCATTTCTGAGGTCTAGGCAGGCCGCCCAGAAGCCTGGTAGGATCACAGTGAGAATACCCCCAACCACCCAGCACTGTTTCCCTGTAACCTGAAATTCTGGTTCTCCTTAATCGCCTACTGTGTTCTCCCCTGCAGCTTCCATCTGCCTTTGTCTTGCATTCTTTACAAACTAAATGAAAGGACAAGGGAATGCAGACCTTACATAAGCCTAAAAGAAATGGCTCGTCTGAAATAGAATTAAATGAACTAGTATCGTCAAATACAGACACGGGAGAACAGGGAGCAGTCACAATTCTCCCTTCATGAAAGACTAAACACCACTGTTATCATCGATCTACAGTTTAGTCTGTATCTGAAAAATTCAGAGTGATTTGAGATAAGGGACATGTGCGATTATTTATGCCAAATACAGAACACATATTTTATTACACAAAACATTATAAAAGTTAAAGCACGTATTTAGCCACATAGATATGTGTATTTTTATATTCTAGATACATAAAAATACAATCTAGGTGTTTTTTAGAATGCTACTACTGTGAACATTTTTTCATGTCCACTTTATACAACCATAACTGGGTACCTACGGTGCAGAACCAACATTTAATGGCTACATTATCATTCACTTATTTTTCTATCACATTGTGAGCCCCACCTCCTACTAAAAACTAAAAACCATAGGATTTAATATGAAATTACTTTCCAAAAATTCAGATTTACAGTATTTTTAGAGATAAAACTGTCTTGATTTTTACGATTGCCTCGTGTAATGGATTACAAACACACACATCCTCTCATCTCAGGAACCTATCTATGCTCATGGCTTTAACTGTTTCTGTCTGGATAACTTCCCACAGGTACTTCCTTCATTGTTTCCTCAACACCTAAACTCTAAAGGCAAACTGACACTCACTCTTCAGTATTTTGGGCCTCTGCATTTCTCCATTCTCAGAAATTATCTCCTATTTCCAGGACATCGGGGCCACACTCCAAGGCATAGATTTATCTTACAGCCTCAGCCCGTCACTAGGGACCCTGTGAGAAGGGAAGGGCTGGCCCGAAGGCCACAGTCCTCCCACTCTATCCAGCTGGGAGGTATGCAAGTAGCTTCACCCACATCTCTCTATAAAAGCCACGTGTAGGCTGGGGATTTAGCTCAGTGGTGCCAAGCCTTGCAAGCGCCAGGTCCTGAGTTCAATCGCCGGTACCCAAAACATAAATAAAAGCCATGCGCTATCACACACACCCGTGTATACTGACACCTGAGTAGGTAGAAGCAGGTAGGGCATGGAAAGCTGTCCCAGGGATTAAACATAATGCACATAAATCCATCCAGGTAACTGACAGACATGGACTCTATAAACAGTACTATGTGCTGCTGAAGTGAGCACAGGACTGTGTAAACAGTGCCTGATCCAGGCGCTGCGCTTGGCGGTGGTACCCAAACTGCTCTGTTGCTCCGAATTTTCAGGGCTTTCATCTCATGCAGGCTTCAGCCATCCCTGCCCAGTCCGGATTCTTTAACACCTTGCATCCTGTTCAGAAGTCAGCTCACAATGACATCTATACCAAGACAAGGAGAGCAGATCTACCTGTGACCCTTGATCTCCCATGTATCTCTCTACTCGTTAATTTCTGGAAGAGCAGGTCCTGACCTTGTAACTCTTTCATTCTGGGTTGCCAGGTATGTTGCTTCCTTGCACACGTATGTCAACAAGCATTGCTAACTAGACAGAAGTATTGTTTATTATACTATTACCATCATTAAATTACTTTAAAGAGATGGTCTTGCTCTGCTGCCCAGGTTGTCCTTAAAGTACTGGACTCAAGTGAAGCTCTCAGCTCAGCCTCCAAAGTCTGTGGGACTGTAGGACTCAGAGGTACTCAGATCCAAGCCTTCACTCTTGCCATCACTTTTTGTAAAACTTACAGTCTTTGTACTTCAGGGTCAAGAAACTGTAAAATTAGCCCAAGAAGATACATTTTTATTCTCTCATCCTAAAAATCCACACAGTAGGAAGGGCTTCTTAGAAATGCATTCCAAGGAATAGAATTCTATTACAAATATCCAATAGGCCAGTAAATTATACACACACACACACACAGGTGCAAACACAGCTATAAAATGCAATGGTTAGGGCAGAATGAGAAACATGTGAAATTTGTGGCACTTCTAAAAATGGCATAAATATTGGTGAAAGGACAAAAACAGTATGAGATGAGCAAGATAGCTATCCGAGAACCATAGTCACCCTCAGCTTTGCAGCAGAAAATCAGTAAAGAGTTTAAATCTGCTTTAAAGGAAAATGGTAACATGTAACAGTAACAACCATCTTCTTCCCAATGCTACTTACTAGGCCAGCTGTGATACAGACTTCCAGTTGTCCAACAAAATTCATTATTCCTGTTCCCCCTATAGGGCTACACTTGATTCCCAGACCACCTTGTTAGGTAAATCAAGTGAATCATAGACACTAAGCTCACTGCAAGTCCCTCATCCCAGCTCTTTCCCCTTTGCACCAGCTGCGATACAACTATGCAACCTCAATCATAGGTAGAATGGCCCTGCCTTGCCCTTTGGAGGGCAGGGCAGTGATTTGAAAGGAACTTGGGTCCTTGGATCACATTAAAGGAGCAGAGTCGAGTCTAGAAAGTTTTCCTTGCGCAATTATAAAAGACTTTGTTCTTTAAGCCACTACATTATAAAGTCTTGGTTATAGCAATCTTATTCTACCCTGATACACGAGCTGTTTACGCCTTTAACAGTGCCATAATTAAAAATTATTCTATTCACACATATCAAAATATCTGCGTTACCCTTCTATTGCTCATTCTTTTTATTAACACCAAAACCCCTGCAGTTAACATTTTGTATTTAAGTAATACATAGTATTCTACTAGAGAAATTCTTCACATATTTATTGCACCACAATCTCTGGGTCAGGAGATATAAAAGCTCCATGGACATTAACAACTTACTGCAGACGGGTGCATGCTACCTCAGATTCCTGATCTGTAACACTCACAGCTCTCCCAGTTGATCCCCAACTTCAGCTACTGAAGTGAGTCTCCTCCCCAAGAACAAACACTTTGACACCAGGGTGTATATTCTGACCCATAAATACAAGGCCACATGTGCAACCAGGAGGTCAAAAGTACTGCTCAGTGATGTTTGCCAATGGTGGGCCTGAGTGAGCAAAGCAACAAAACTACAAACAATGTATGCATATAAAATATCCTCTCCACGGATCACCTAAGTTCCAACCATGCCCATGTCAAGGCAGAGAAGCCATTCAGCAATGCTTAAGTCACTGCCTATCTTCCTACATTTCCAAGTGAGGATGAAACCTGACTGAAATACTAGGAATAATAGGAATGAGAGCAACACCAGTGACTTCCGAGACATGCAAGTTTAACTGGTCACACTCGGGCCTTCAGGAAGCCCAGGATGGACTCTGACTCATCTCACAGATGTGCACTACAGAAGTCACCATAAATTCATAGTCGAAGTAGATTCAAAGTTCTCTTGAAGCAGGTCAGGTCAGGCCCACAAATTCAACTTTTTATTGTATTACAGTGGACCCTTGAGTTATATGACCAGCCTGACATACAAAAAACTTGGCTTACCAGAATTTTAGTTTTAACTTACAACCATAGTCTTGAGTTACAACCTGAATTCTGGCCACTTTGCTTCCAGATGGTCTCAGATACAGATTTAACCCTTAAAGAGTTCTAAAAGGAACACTGCAACATCCTTTCCTGTGTGGGGTTAGTTGAGAAATCCTGGGCCAATGTCCCTGTAAGGACACTGAGATCTGCCTGGAAGAGAGTGTGGCCTAAAATTATACAGAAGAGAGACTTTGAAGGCTGTGTGGAGGAGCCTGATCAACGTGAGTTATAACCAGCCCTCAAAAATGAATTGAGTTCGTAAGTCAAAGATCCACTGTACATCTATCTTACTGTCCCATTTTACAGATGTGAAGAGAAACACAGCTTTGTAAGATGAGGAAGCAACAGAACTAAAATTCACATCACATACACCTTTGTTCCTTTCCTGTACAACATACCCGCCAGTATTTATGGAGTACTTACATATAATGCTGTTTAAATTTTATTTTTAAATTTTTAATTCTGACTTCCAAAGTACAAGTTTCTGCATCCTAAGTGAAGACGGTAGTAATTAAGTAGAAAGAAATCCTACCAGTACAGTATGTATCCGAAAAATTTTTGTTGTTTTTTTGAGACAGGGTCTCACCATGTACTTGAGACTGACCTAGAATTCACTATGTAGCCCAGGCTGGTCTTGAACTCACAGAGATCTTCCAGCCTCACAGCCTCCCGAGTGCTGGGATTACAGGCATGCGCCACCACCTCCTGGCTGAAAAATCTATTTTCTATGCAAAGAAACTAGGGTACACTCCTTACATACGTGTCTGCTTACTGTTTCCTTTTGGGATTTTGTCCTTAAAAGACACCAAGTTATTTCTTAAAATAGCTTATTTTACTGATGCTTGGCTATATAGCAGCTGACAACATAGTCTAGAAGGGAGTTAACAGAAAAAGAGAAAGGGTCATAAGCAATGGTTCAAATGTTAAGAAGTATAGCAATAGGGGCGAAGGAATCACTATTTGGTTACTTCTTCCATTAACTAGTCATTACACTGAGGCAACTCCCTTAACCTTTTAAGTTGTATCTTTTAAGATTTTCAGGCTAGTTCCTTTAAGTTGCTAAGTTCTCCCTCCCTCTATGGAGGAGAAGGTTTGGCTGCCACCACATAGCTAGCCCATGTTTTCTTGATGTGCTCCCCCCACCCCATTTAGTCCCTACTGATATCAATAACACCTTAGTCTTGTCCAAACTTTGCTAACAATGCCAGCAGTTACCAGGTATTCCAAGTCATGCAGCCAACTATCAGATGGCTATGGTACCTCTCCCAAGCTAAGTGATAGCCTAGAATATTTCTCATTTGCTAGTATGTATGATACTTTATTCTACAGTGTAACTCTGCTACCTATAATTAGATATGACATGTGACAACAGATTAAAAGGTGTTAGAAACTAATGCACTTCTCACATATCAAATAGAGTCTGAAAAATCTTAGTTCCTTACTTATTTGCTATGGACTTATTTCAAAGTAGCTCTCCAGACTCCTGGGGACAGTGGCTTTAATTACAGAAGGATCTCCAAGTGCCTACTTGACTACTGCTACGTGCATCAGAACATGTGAGGCAAAAAATGAGAAAAATGAAGGGACGGGGCAGAGCTGATATGAAGCTGACCATTGCGACTGAGGGGGTGGGAAAAGCTGGGTGTGCATGTTGAGTTAAAAGTATGGCTGTTACTGCAACAGTAGTAAATTAAACAAATGCAAAGAAATCAAGTATCACACACTGTTGAGAGGGGAATGACCTAATACTTCAGTGACCCTCAACCCAGCCAAAGTTATGATTCCTATGCAATCAACTCCAGCAGTGAAACAGCAAAGCACTTTGGAAAAACCAGTGCACAGCAGAACCACTGTTTCTACCAGCAAAGTGCAATCTTGCAATAATTCTTGATCTAGGTGTCTAAATGCCTTTTGTACACCAGAAAGGCCCTTGAAGCTCCTAGTACAGCGCTTGCTTGATTCTTCTGTCAGGCAGATGTAAATTGGGTAAAGCGCTGCCTCCTAGAAGCTATGGTCCTCAGCTCAAACATCCCCAGTTGTGCTGGGCCCATTTCTCAAGAGAGCTCATTTCCAAGACTACGTCACCCATCATTTACCAGCTAGAACCCTTTTTCACAGTAGGAAGCCCAGAGTAATTTCTAGAGACAATCCTGGCAGGAAAATAGAGTAATACGGAAAATTCATTTCTGCTAGGGAACCTGCTACTGCATTTTGTTTTTTAATTAACAAGCGAGTCTTACTTGTTATCTAAGTAGAACTGAAGCAGTTCTTAAAAGATCTCTATTTACAGTTACTGTGTTTGTTACTTTTCTCTCATTGCTGACACAAAACAGCAGACATCGGAAGTTAGAGGGGAAGGGGTTTATTTGACTTACAGTTCACAGAGGCTTCAGTCCACAATCAGCCAACTCCAAGGCAGGGAGGACAAACAGGCATGGCAGAGCACAAACAACATGGCGCACTCAAGGTAGCAAGGGTAACAAGAGTCTCCCTGGCCCTCTTATCCAGGATACTCAGGGTGGGCAGCACTCACACCCTTAATCCCAGTGCCCTTGAGCCTAGCATTGCATCGTGAATCCCTTCCAGCTTCACACATGCTAGATCAAGCCTGTGACCACAGGCAGCTTTGGGGTTGGGGGGGCATCTAGGCCCAGACCGTAACAGTCGCTATTTATCAAACTCAAGATTATTAATCTGAAACTGTGAATTCCACTATATAGGTCTTAATCTACTCACAGCTTACAGATTTTTCTGAATCTTGATTATCGTAATTTAACATCAGTACCTAAGACAGGATCAGAACTTGCACTGCCTTCAATAAAGTCATGGAAATGTAGCAAAATGCCAGGGTGGTTAAAGAGACTGGAAAATTAAAATAGGTTGTAAAATTAAACACGTATTCAATTCTAGTGTTAAAATTATAATCACCAAAATGTTAAGAGGTAATTTACTTTCATAAGCACCCAGCTACAAGATTAACTGCAAACAGAGTTAACAGATTCCATAAGGCCAGGCAGCTTGGAAGGAGCAGATGGTCAGAGGGGCACAGATTTCCAAAGGTATCTACATCAATCGATGCTGAGAAACTACCTCCAGGATCAATTAAGGGAGAGCTTCTTGCTCTGGGAATAAAGTGCTCAAAATAGTATGTTCTTTTAAAGTGGTTCATGTCTTAAAATACTGTGTATAGTACAGTAAGTCACCAACTTACAAACAAGTTCGCTTCCGGAGCTGTTCGTAAGTCAGGTTCCTTCATAAGCCAACAAAGTGACTTAAACAGTACAACTGTGGAAGCTCGAACCTTGAATGTTCCTAAGTCAAGGACTTATTGCACAGCAAGCATTTCATTCTGTACGGGTACAACACCACAATCATATGTGGAAATTACAAGATGGTGCAATACTAAAGTCCAGAGAAATCAGGGTTTGATGTGTTCAAAACATTAAAAATTCTAATAGTCAATACGCTATGAAGCCTGTATGGTTTAGATCTCAGTTCTTCCCCCAAAGTCTCATGTATTTGGAAGCTTAAGCTACAAATAGCTACTGTTTATATTCTATACTGATACAAGATATCTGAGACACAATTGATAAGATTCAATATGACCTCTCGCTAGTTAACAGCTGATCTCAAACTCCTTTCTGTTCCTTTACATTACTATTTTTAGCCATTCAAAATGAAACATTATAGCCCAGAGTCTCTTACATGAACTACAAATACCTGAACAGGGCAGTCACATTCCAATCTACCCTCTATCAGGTATTTAAAGAGAACACACAGATTTGCTCAAAGAACTGTCCCTGTTAACTCAGGGAAAGTGGCACCTAACACGCTTGCTGTGCTGGCACATTCTTCACACTCAAACCTTTAACTGAACTACACATCTATAATCTCAACATTTCTCCCCATCCTTTACGTAAATCTTTACCCTAAGACATATTAGGTACAAAGTTTTGTTTTAGTTTCCCAGCATGGCCATAATAAATACCACAGACGGAGTGGCTTACAAAACAGAAACATTCCTTCTCGGCTTTAGAGGCCAGAGGTCCAATGTCAAAGTGTTGGGGGCCCACATTCCCACTGGAGGTCCTAGGGAAGGGTCTTTCCTGCCTCTTCACAGTCTTTCCTCAGTATCTGGCAAACCTGAATCTCCTTGCTGTGACACAGTCCCCAGTCTGTATGTCACTTGGATTTAGATGCACACAATGCTATGACCCTTACATCTAGGAAGACCCTGTTCTTCAATAAGGCCAGTTACTATACCGGGTACTACACCAGGGCTGGATATATTGTGACAAGATATGATTTTTATCAACAGATAGTGAAACAGACAACTAAATGGATTCAGAATTTTATAATACAAATCTCAGAGCTCTATGAAGGTTGAAGCCGTTGGGAGAGGATGCTAAGACAAAGACAGCCACGTATTATTTTTGGAAGTTGAATCTATGACTCAGTTTTAACTGATTAAACCTTCCAACAAATAGCTTCTCCATGGACAGAAAAGACAAATGTGTGAAATTCAAAAAGAGAAGGGAAAGATCTAAAACCATTTATTTTTTTCTTGAGTTGCCATGGCTCTATTTTCTACCTCAAAGTATTTCAAATGCACCATTTAAAAGTAATTGGTTAGGCTGGGGATGTAGCTCAGTGGTGCAGACGCCTGCCTCGAAAGCACAAGGTCCTGAGTTTGATCCCCGGTACCAAAAACATAAATAAAAATAAAAATAACTGGTTAGTATATGTCAATTTTCCCACAATGTATCATACAGTCTAGTATAACATAATCATTCTGTAACAACAGAATAGGAACAAAGACATCAGTGCCCAGGGATCAATGCTGTGTCTTAGCCATTCCTCAGCACCTGGTACAACAGTCTTCATTCAGCGCTCACCAGAGGGCCTGAGTGAACACACCTAGGTTCAAGGTGAAGTCTGATTTTCCTCCTGTGAGTAAATGCAGGGGAAAAACCCAAGGTGGGGTGAGGCAGACAACCTACCTAACCCAAGATAGAAAATGATACAGAAGTAGTAGGAAAATGGGACATGAAAGGCAACCGTGGCTGTTTTGGGCCTCTGCTAAAGCAGAATTTCCTGCTTTGGGACGATGCTCACCTCCACAGAGGCAGGTGCACTCTCTCCACTTAAAGGACCCTTACAATTGCTTTTAAAACACTGAATAATGGGGCTGTGGGTGTAGCACTTGCCTAGCATGTGCAAGACCCTATAAACCAAACACACACACACACACACACACACACACACACACACACACAGAGTATATCCTTCAGGTCCTTTTGATTCATATTCTCTTCCCCTGAGGTGTTCCCTAACACCCAACAGAGCTAATAACAGCAGCAACAGTGACGCTAGCCTGGCTCAAAACCTTCTGTGTCCCCTCAACTCACTGAACGCTGCGACACCCTATGGCATGAGGACACCCATTTTAACCAAGTCTGTGGTTCTGTCCGAGAATGTGACAAAGTGAGACTGCTGAAGAGAGATGCTGAGGCCGGAAAGCGATCTGACAGAGGCTCAGAGGAGCAACAGAACCAGGTGTGAATCACTCACTACTCCAGGAGTGAGACACCAGGCTTCCTGGGCGACACAATGGTTCCAGTCCTTTTCTAAATTGATTGTGCTGGGCCGGCGATTTAGCTCAGCAGTTCAGTGCCCTCTCTTGCAAGCGCAAGGACCCGAGTTCAATCCCCGGTACAAAAGAAACAAAACTAAATGGATTGTGCTTGTATTTGAAAGAATAGAAGTTTTAAAGGATTCTGGGTAATAACTCTAGCTACGCTTTTACTAAGAAGTTATTGTTTGTCACATGGAAATTCTTCCTGGCTAGAAACTTGATAGCATCTTGTCCATTTATCTAACATCATCCCAAAAGTTTACTGGATGCGGTTCACATGTAAAATTAAGTTCTTCCAGAAATCACACATTATAAGAGAGTTGTTTGGGCTTTACAGGTAAAATAACACCATTTTGAAAACTAAAGACCACCTGTAATATACAAAACCACATGATATCAAAGCTAATCACAATGAAATACACACTACAGTACAAAAACTCTAAATACTAAAATATTTGATACTACAGAACTGTTCCCAAAGAACCGCATTCCTGTTTAATTTTTGCCCTGGTTCTCTGGGACGGCATTTACATGAATCAGAAGTAGAATCTCATCCAATACTCTTACCACAACACACAATGTTAGTAAAATAAAAAGCAGACAATATATCATATTTTTGAAGACAGGTAGCTATAAAAATGATGCGCATTTTTAAAATAACCAGCAAATGAATGCACAAATCTGAAGTGCCTTGATCATTTGATGTTCTTAAGTACTTGAGAAGGAAAGTTCAAGGACACTGAACTCGGAGTTTCCACAACATAGCATCATCCTCATGTGATTATCTTGGACACTGCTTTGAGGGCACAGACTTCCACCACATGGAGAAAGCTGCTGCTCAACAGGCAAGTCCTGCGTCCCTGGGACCACAGACCACTGTCTCTCTGCATCTTCAGCAGGGAGTTCCTTTGTATTGGAAACCAGAGATCAAAATTTGAAATACATCTTTAACCCAAACACTGTTCCCCGTGGCCTCCCTTAACCTGTTCTTTTCCTGAGTAATCTCTATGGGTTACCAGGAGTTGGGGTGTGATGGGAAGTTAGGGTTTAAAGGGTGCAAGATGGCTTCCATTTTGAAGACGGAAAATATTCTGGAGATGGAGGGTGATGGCTGTATAGTGACGTGAATGCACTTAATGCCATGGAAGTGTACACACAGAGATGGCTACTATGGCAAATATAATGTATCACAAAAAGTTTTTACAATAATCTAACTGCTGTCTTCAATTTCTTGCATCCTAAAAAGTGCATGTTATGAAAATACTCCGTTCCATTCCAAAAGATGAGCACCCTTGTGATTTGAAACACATAGGAAAAATCTTTTAAGATGTTCTAGATCTAGGAAAGGAACTAGAAAGTAAGTATACGTTAGACACATACAGAAATCATAGAATAAATACGTGGTAATGAGAATTTGTGCTAAAGGCGAGAAAGGCTGGGAGGGCAAACAGATACCCACTGCTCAAGGATGCACAAGGACAGGTATGTCAAGGACACACTGAATGTACATGAGCTCCTAGTATTTATGTGCCTTTACTCAAGCCACCATCTCTGACAGCATTTCCTATAAAGGACACACAAATGGCACTGACGGCCGTGGTCAGGCACACTCATGCCTCTGGGCTGGAACCCCAGTGCACACAGAGGTAGACCAGAAGACCACATAGCGCATATCTGGCCAGAGCAATCCTCTCAGTCTGTACCCTATCTTTATATGTATTCATGTATCCACACCTTTGCTGTCTTGCTGAATACTATACGCTTTGTTAATCAACTCTCTAGGAATTGGTGCGTGAAGCTACTTAGTGAGCCTTTTGGCTCAGTGACCTGGGGAACAGCTTGCTTAGAAGAATACATGGACACTACCGCGACAGAAGGCTAGCTTCCCATAACACACGCCTGGGCCCAACCCCGACACTACTCTTAGAAAAGATGTGAAAGGCCACCTCACCAAATCCAGGGGCATCGGGGACGAATTTCACCTGCCTGCTGACTCAGGAGCACCAGCCTCTGCCAACCATTTCTTCCTGAACCCTCCCGTCAAGTTCCTGTGTCCTTGTTAATCTTTTTCCTGTGATCGCTGTTATCCCATAAACATCAAGTACATGCCAAGGTTCCACCCAGACTGTGCCCTTCAGCCACTCTGGGCTGTCACAGCCAACATGTCCAGTTCAGATATTGCTGATGCGTTTCAGAGCAACAGTTGTTCATGCATGCAAATTCCACCCTCACCACTTCCTAGTCACATGCCATTAGGCACATTACTGAACCTCCTGAGTATTACACGCGGGGAACATAATTTGAGGCCCATTTTGAAAACCTGAACACATGCTGCAGGGGCCAGAACACTGTATCCTTCATTCTCATACAGCTGTACAGCACAGAGGAAGACTAGTTCCTTCAGCATTCTTATTTCACCCAACTCAGAAACTGCTGCCAAGAGACACAGCAACATCTCATCATGGTCTTTAGCATTTTGGAAATCACCTACTCACCACTCCCAAACCAGTCCCAGGGAAAGAAGTGATTTTAATGTTGTAATTAAAAAAGAGTAAAAATGTTCAAAGGTAAACAGGTTTTTTAAAACAATGTAATGGAGGGGGCAATCATACTCTGGCCCTCTCAGTACAAAGCATCAGGTACTGACTGTTACTTCAATTAGCATTTTGCTTCTGCCACATAGAACCATCCTCAGAAGCAGAAAATCAGACTCTTGTCCCACTAGCCTTGGTCAGAAAAAAACAAAAACAAAACCTCATCAAGCAAAGGGCAAACATTGTGAGCTATTATTACCATGCTTGCTAAGTACCCCGAGCAATACTCATACCCAGTTTCAGCAGCAACAATATAACTAGCTGTACAGATACAAGTGAGCACCTGTGAGATTTGTGGGCTTCGCCAGTCTTCTCAAAGATTATGTTCCCAAATGTTCTGCTTATCACTCAAGCTGTTACAAATCAAAGCTCCTTTGGAAGTTTCTCTAGAGTCCTGGAGTCGTATTTCTACTTCCTGTCAGTATGCACATGATGAGAATAATCGCGCAGGTACGTTACTTATTTCAGGTGAAAGAATACACAGACACCACACAGCGATGGGCAACCCTGAGAGAAGCTCTACAGAAAAGCTTGATGTGACAAAGTATGCCAAGTCCTATCGCCATGGAGATGAAGCTGCTGCACCATGGCCGTATCTCTTACTGCATTAGTAGAGACCATCTGGATAAGAGAAACGTGCTTTTGCAAGACATTCAGTTCACAGTTACAAGTCAGTTTTCCCTGTGTATGGTTAGTGTGTGAGGGAGCAATCAATTACGTGGGCTTATCACAGAGCAGCGGCAGCAAGCCTGTGATATGCGTGCTGCAGCTCTGCAAGGTTTGCCATCCCTGACATAGAGCATGGCCCACCGTGTCTAATACTCAAATACATTAGTAGTTTAAGAGTCAACGAAGATGAAAAATGTTTAATGAATTGTGGAGACAGGACGGTATCTTTCATGTTCTAAAAACCAACAACAGCAAAGAAGTTCTGTGAGCTTCATTTACTGTATTTGAAATAAAATGTACAAATCATAAAATCCATGCTTAAAAAAGGTGTGATTCACCATTTTTAGTATCCTCTTTAACGATCACTAGTATCTAATTCCAGAACATCACTCCTCCAGAAAGAAATTGTCTACCCATTTAGGCACCCCCTTATCTGTTCTTAATGCTCCCCAGGACTTGGCAATCACTTTCTATTTCTGCTCATTGGCCCGTTCTGGACCTTGTGTGTGAATAGAATCACATTTCATGTGACTCTTTGCGACTGGCATCTTTGCTGAACAGTAATACCTCACCGTATGGATACACCATATTGTTCAACCTTTCATCTGTTGACATTCACTGACTTGTTTCTATTTGCTGGTTATTGTAAATAATGGTGCTATGAAGATGCCTGCGTAAGCTTTCTTAAGGAATTATGATACCAATTTTCTTGAGCACTTATCCAGGGTACAACTGCTGAGTTGTGTGGTAATTCTGTAACTTTCTGAGGAACTTCCAAACTTTTCTAACACAGCTGTACCACCTCACAATCCTGAGTCACATATGAAGACTGTAATTTCTCCACATTCTTGATATTTGTCACTTTCTGATATTTTGATTTTAGCCATCCCAGTATGAAGTGGTATTTTGTGGCTCTGATTTGAATTTCTAAAATGACAAATTATGCTAAACATCTTTTCATGTGCTTTTCTAAAGCATCTTTTATATATTCTTTAGAGAACGTCTATTCAAATCCTTTGTTTTAAAATTAGCTTTTCTTAAACTGTAAGAGTTACTTATATATTCTGGGTATCGTACCTTTATATACCTAACTTGTAAATAATTTCTCCCCCTCTGGATCTTTTTGCTTGCTCAACAGTATCATTTGATGCAAGCAAACTTTTTTTAAACTTTAGTCAACCAATTTACCTTATTTTTCTTTATTCTTTAGATGTCACACTTTAAAAACTATTACCTTATCTAATGTAACAAACACTTTCACCTATGTATTGTGGGCTGAATTTTGCCCCGCCCTTCCTATTCATGTGGATGGAAGCTCTTATTCCCAGTACCTCTCAAACTATCACTGTATTTTACCAAAGGGTTTTATAGGGGTAATTCCGGTGCATTGAGATCATATGGATAGGTCCTATCCAAAACAAATGTTGTCCTGTAGGAGGAAGAAATCTGGACACACTGAGAGACAATCAGACAGGCCCACACTGAGAAAGTGAGGACACAGGATTCTAGAAGACAGCCATCTGAAAACCAAGGAGAAATGCTTCAGAAACAACCAACCCTGCAAAACCTTGACGTTGGGCTTCCAACCTCCAAAATCCACAAAAGCGAAGTTTCTGTTCTTTAACGCCATCCATTGTATGATCTTTTATTATAGAAGCCCTAGAAAACCAAAGTTTTACTTTCTAGCTCTTCCCTTTAACCCATTCTTTTCTGTGCACAATGTAAAGGAAAACTCAGACTTCCTATTCTACAAGGCTAACCAGTTGTGCTCATGAGATTACATTTCTGCATTGAATGGTCTTAGTACCTTTGCCAAAAAAACACAAACAAAAACCACCCCTTCAGACCAGACACAAATGGGCTTTATTCTGGACTTAATTTTGTCCCACCGATTTATGCCTATCCTTACACCAGCACAACACAGTCTTGAGATTTCTGAAGCTCTATAGGAAGTTTTAAAACTATAAAATTTTACTCTTTCCATTGTATTCTTTTTCAAGACTGCTTAGGCTTTTTACTGAATTTTTATTCTTTAAAGGAGTTTTTAAAAATCTGTGCAATATATTAACCTTGCCCCAAAGATGTGAGACATGGCCCTTCCTTCAGGCTTCCTGGAGGCAACTGCTTAGCCCTGACAATATCCTGCCTGATGAAAGTGCCCTTGGTCCACACTACAAGGCCTAGCCAAACAGAGTGGCTTAGCTGGCACTTTAGGTCATGTGGGTGGGCAGCCAACCTGCACAGGTGAACAGCTCTTGTAAAAACACTGGACGCTGAGGCTGGGGAGTTTTCCTGGCTGTCAGCATCCTGTGTTGTCACAATGCTGTTAGAGAGAGTAAGTGTGGTCCATACCTGGAAGTCTCCTGATCATGACCCTCATCTCTTCCCTTGGCTAACTTTAAATTGCAACATCTCACTGAAATGAACTCTGATTGTGAGGTTCAACTGCTTAGGTGGTTTGTGAGTTCCGTCTAAAGAATTATTGAGTCTGAGAGCGGTCTTAGAGACCCCTAACTTGCAAAAAGCTTAAAAGCAGAGAATATTCCCCAGGTATGAATGATCTTTTATTTCCAAAGCTCTTTTCAGCATATTTGAAAGTTACAGTCAGGCTAACTGCAGGGTTCTCCTAACCCTCTGATTTCACATGAGCCTTAATGATTTAGCCAGCACCTACTATTTTCCAAACCATATTCAGAACTTTTTTCCGCATTAGAACCCTTTATTAAAACTATCACTATTCCTCAGGATTTACCTGTTACGTACAATTACTGACTTGTGAAAGAAAAAAAATGGAATGCTTCCAACTACCAGCAACATATTAGGAGATGATACTGAAAAATAGTAGACATGACAATATCGACCCAGGCCATTCTTTTAAATATAAAAGGGCTGCTTTGTGGCAAATATAGCTCCAAAGGTGCTTTTCCTCCAGACAACCATCAGACCTCAACACGTGACAGAACGTTAGAGAGCCAAGTCCAAGCAGTACGATTTAACAGAAGTGCACTTCCACTGTCCCATCCAGAGCACTCCCAAGTGAAACGGGCTTTTCTTCCTGGTGCACAAACCATGCAGATGTGACAGCCCCTAGAGAGGCTGGTGCCGCCGCCTCAACTCAGTCTGCCCTCCCCAAGCTTCCACTGCATCGCGCCAAGTCCCCCAGCAGTAGGGCGACTACCCTAGACTCAGCCTACGGTTTTAACCTCAGGAATTCCTGGAAAGGGTCCGGGGAGGCCCACAGACCACGCTGAGAAAACCACTGTCTGCATCCCATGAAGCAGCCCTGCCACAGAGGCACAGGACCAGGGAGGCAGAATTATCACCACCTCCTAACCCTGGACTCTGCAGTACCTCATCTTTCAGTTCAGTGTTGTGTGGCAGGCCCCAGGGCACACAATTCAGCACTATTTCTTTATTTCTACAGCCACATTACTAAAACTGTAAACCACCAAGACCTAGCTCTGAACACTGAGAAAAGGTTGCCTCCTCCAATGCAATGCACTGCCTTTAAGTAGAGAGCAGAGAAGGACCCAAGACTGAGCCACAAAAAGTAATTTATTCCATAAATAAAATTATCCCAGTCAAGAGTTCAAAATTATTTACTGGTGAAGCAGACTGTTTTCAGACTTCAGCACCCACGTACACTGAACGGGTCACAAATATATAAAACCCTTAATCATTGCTGTTGCTAAAGATCTCTCCTACCACCACTAACTAGCTTAACTTTCAAATTTCACCCTGAAAATTATTTTTCGTTATTTACGGGCTTTACACTAACTCAGACTAATAGTTATTTGAAATTCGTATTAATTTATCACCAGCTGCAGGTGCAACATTTCAGAACAGAAAACGCTAAAATTCCAGGGGCTTGAACAAAACTCCACTCTATGTCTTGCTCACACAGAAATGGACAGATGCCCCCTAGCCCGTGAGCATTTGAGCTCTCTGCCCCTCACCATCCTACCATCCCCAGGTTGGGGCCTTTAAGTCCTCTTGTCTGAGATAGCTCCTACAGCTCCAGCCTCAGGGAAAAACTAAGTGCGGCCCATTTAAAAGTCCGGCCCAGAACTGGATGTGACACCGTAGCCCTATCCTGGAAGCACTCTGGGAGGCTGAGGCAGGAGGATCACAAGTTTGAGCATAACCTGTGTAACCCAGTGAAACTCTGTCTCAAAAATAAATTTTAGCAAAGGGTTTGAAATACAGCTTAGTACTAAGATCCTGGGTTCACGCCCCAATACCTGCAGAGTAAAGCCTTCTACTTACACATCAGTCACATCTTTGTCACATGGCAACAGTGAATTAACTGTAAGGTAAAATAGGGAAACAGTATGCTATTCTGTAGCTACACAGCAATTTACTCAATAAATATTCTGGTTTCTTATTACTATGGAGGAAAGAAAGATAGCAGAGCAGGGACCAGCAAGTAGTCTCAGACTTCTGCACTGACGTTTGATAAACTTTAGCACTTACAGAGCACATCCACAGATTACTGGATTTGATCCTAACATTTTTTAAAAGCATTCTCATTTTCTCTATTTTATAAATAATTGGATCCAAACAACTGAAGATGCTCAGAACTACTCCTATAGATTCCACAAAATAATGTCTAAAATCACAATAGACCTAAACATCTCAATTAACTATCTGTGAGATACGTATGTGTGCTTCTCTAATAGGGATTTTAATGCCCACTCACATTTTCCCTTGTACCTGTGCCTGCACAGTACATTTCAGCCACACTCTCTCCCTGAAGCAACCCCACACACGGTACCTGAAATTGCTTGTGGCTCGGGACAGCCTTATCTTTCATTTATACATATAGATAGCTTGGTTCTTTCTTCAAATACCACTCAAGCCTTATTCTAGTATCACTGTTACTGTATAACAAAGTTTAGAATGCTAACAAAGTTCAGAATGCTTCATAACTTATAATTTACAAAATTACTTTAATCTACAAATATTAATGGACTACTAATGAAGAAAATAATGTGATCCCTCCTGCCTGACCCCACCCTAATTATTTTAAATGACTCAGAAGCCCCTTTTCGTTCGAATTTACCCAGGCATCTGTCCCTGCAGAACAACTCCTGTCAGGTGGGGCTTGTTATGCAGGAAGCCAGCTAAACATTCTCTCCGGAGAGGAGCACCAGAGACAACTGCTGGAAAAAAGCTGCACCCCAGGACAGATCCAGGCTCTCAGCCCTCTTCATGTGTTCGATGCTGGAGGACACAGAGCATGTACAAACCCTCAGAAGAAGGGCAGTTCAAAGTGGGTTTGAGGGGGTGCTCAAGGAGCTAAACCATAACAGCTGTCCTCAACAACCTCTTAGACTGAGGAATTACCACACTTGTACAGACATGGAGACTGTCTGAGCCTGATTCACGGACGACATTTTAATTAAAATGCTATACCTAACTTCAAAGAAAAGTAGCAATTTAGAACCATTGTGTACATTTAAAGCACAGCACAAATATAGCACACTTCCGAGACCAAAGAACAGTACACCGGCAGAAAAAAAATACAAAGCAGCTCAACTCATCTCCAAAAAGGAAAAAAAGTACAGAAAAAAACCATTTAAATTAGAAACAGAGGTCCTGCCGTCTCTGATAATCTGGGGGGGGGGGCCTTTAGCAATCTCCAAACTCCAAAAATCACCTTTATCAAATTCGGTCAACTGCTGAATATGTATACAAAAAGTTTTGCTTGCATTATTGCCTTCCATTGTCCCCAGGAGTCTTTCAGATAGCTTTACCCCTCTAATTATCCCCAATCCCCAGGAAATCTGAATACCAGAGACACAGTGGCAATTTGGGGCACTTTGGAAGGGTACAGGCCACCATTATAGCTAAATGTTATGTCCCATAAGGACCAAATACTGAGGATTCATCACACACACACACACAGACCCCACCTCAGTACTCTGCACAAGTAGTTGTGCAGGGTGTGACATGTGAAAAGACAAATTAATCTAATAAGCTTAAGCAGCCACAAACCACTTAGGTTCCAGTGGTACACACAACCTGATTCAGCTAAGTGACCTTCCCGGACACAGTGGACCCCAGCCTTTGGAGATACACACCCCTCAGGTCTGGAAGGACTGGAGTTCAGCGAAAAGGGAAGCCGTGGACTGCATGCCTGGGCCAGGCAGGTAGGACGTCCTGGGTGCCTATTCATTGTTCACTCAATTCCTGTATTTGGCCTGAAATGACAGCTAGTCCAGAACTGACTTATAAAACTACCCATCAGTAACACAAATCACCAATCTATGCTACAGACTAGTAGACTTTGGTCTATTGATGCCTTACTGAGATGCTATGATCATGCTTGTAACAGCACCAAGGGGAAGACTTACTGCTAAGAAAAGGAATCCGTATCATTTACTACAGAATAATCCACCCAAAAGGCTTGCCTTTCCCAACTGTGCTGTCCCACCACAGCCACTAGCATCCGTAGATGAATCAAAAGTTTAGCTCTTCATTTGCACTAATCACTTTTCAAGTACTCAAATACCCCATTTGGCTACTGGCCACCTTCTGCAGATGTCAGTATCGAAACAACTTTCCATCACTGTAGATGGTGCTATGCACATTTGCCTCTAGACCATTTCATTATGTCTATATTGAAGCCACTCATGTTTTAGCTCATTTATTGCAGGTATTAGTATTCTCCTGTTTTAAAACATCAGTGCCTTTACAACAATCAAGTCTGTATTGACTTTTCTTCTTTCTGTACAAAGAACAAGAGTTACAACTTATTCTGGAAATCCACTCTCCATAATTTTTATTTGATATTTAACAGAAAAGCACCATGTAGGTTGCAGTAACCCCCCCGCAAAAAAATGTCCTACAATCTGTCACATCAAGATAGTAGAACTTTAGCTAGGATTTTAAGAGGATCTATGCAAAGAAACAGATGGACCTATTTTAAGAACAGTACTTGCTGGCTTTTTAGAAACATAGTAAAGTCCCTGCCAAGTAAAAAATTGTTTATCCTTTTGCTTCGGAAACAGAAGAGGGGAAGAGCTCTTTATTATCTGTATATACCAAGTATTTAAGTGTCCTGATACAGTAATTATATTAGGTACTCAAAAGTAACTCTATGTGGTCTACTTTAAATGTAACTAAAAAAAGACAAAATCCCAAATAGGTTGGTGTTTCAGCAGGTCTCCGTGAGGTGGACTAGGTCTCAGGAAATGCCACTACAGACACCCTGCGAGTCTAAGCTTTGTTTCCCAGATGAGCGTGTGTGGCCATGCTTGTGACAGGAACTGCCATCACTAAAAAGCCCATATTGCTGCTCGCTGAGACGCCCTGAAGACTGTTTAATCTCCAACACAGAGCTGGGACGCATGCTCAGGCAAGGAGCTAGTGGAAGGCCTTCTCATCATTCTTTCCTTGATTGCTGCTGCTCACCCCAGACAGGGAAAGATGAAAAGCCTGGGAGATCCTCTACCAGGAATGCAGAGGTTCCCGCTCAAACCTACTCTACTGAAGCCCCTCTGCCGGGCAGCAACATCAAGAAAGGCCTGAGTGCAGCTGCCCTTAGACCTGCACCCGGTTTGCTCCTGGAAGCTGAGCCCCTGCGGAGCATTTGGGAAACGCCCCCTTACAAAAAAGGATTTTTCACATTTGTGATGGTGACTCAGCTGTGCAGAAACTAACGTAACAAAGCAGGTGCTGCCATTAGTTTTCCTCAAATATTCAGGGAACCTAAAATATTCGCTTCATTTATGCATTTCTTTACTCACCCTGTGCAAAAACACAGTTGATCTAAAAGATGGCAAAAGTTTGAGTTTAAAAACTTAAAAGTTGAGAAATATGAGAAAAAGAAAAAATGAAAACAAACTCTTTGTAAATAGAGCAGAGGGCCAGGGATTTAGCTCAGTGGTGCCGCCCCCTGCCTCACAAGCACAAGGACCAGAGTTTGATCCCTGGTTACCCCCCCCCCAAAAAAAGTGGGGGAATAAGAATCAAGATATAGCATGAAAAGGTAGGAGTTCTCAATGATGAGTGTCATCATACCATATACATAAAATGTACCAATAAACTTAATGAGTAAAAAAAAAAGTTGAGCATTATGCATTTAAAATCACACACAATTTTAAGCCACCATTTCTGTTTCTCATTAGCCCATTTATCAAACAAGAATTTTCCTCCCATTAAGTTTATTGGTACATTTAAAGCAAACAATACATGTACATTTATCATTGGGATCTTGTACCTTTACAAGGTACTTGTAAAACAAGTTGGTTCTTGTTAAACAAGAATTTCTTAACTGGGTGCATTAAAAGTTGTAGAATAATGATTTACTCTATGCTATAGAAATAAATAAAATAGAAGGCAATATATACACTTATAACCATAGCAAAATGTTGAAAGAGACCCTAAAAAGGTTAATTACGTGACACTAAAAAGAAAAAAAGCAATTTTTTAATCTATTCAAGATCAGAAGTGCTTCTTTCAGAAAATGGTATCCGTTCTTAGTTTACTTGATCAGATTATGAAATTACCATTTTCTGAGTGTTGTTTATTAAAAAAAATATATACACCATTATCAGGAGAGGCTGTAGGTTGTCATAAAGAAATTTAAAACCTTCATGCAACCTTCAACTGAGAGTAGCTTCCTTCCCTGCTCCTATCCACTCTATTTCCAGAAGAGCCAGCACAAGAAGTGTCACACTGCAGTCACAGAGATGGTTCCAGAACCCAAGCTACCTGACGCTCAGCACACTCTTCTCACCTAAGAGAACAAGAAGCCTTTAAGGAGAAGTCACCAAATCATTAGGCAATAGGTAGTCTTTCACTAAAACTTTGGCTTCTAGAAGGCAGGAGTCACTGGGAGATGTGTTGAAGTGATTCTCGAAATCTAGACTTGACAGAATTACAGCTGAGGGGGACACAGAGGTGATAGAGAGCTTCCTGTATGTGAAAGCATGCCCCCAAGTTCAAGGGCTGAGCTGGCCTGCTGGGAGAAGCTTCTACGTTCAACTGCCATCCTTAACATGGGATACTACTTCTTTGCAGGGTGCAGAAGGGGACACAAACCCATATAGTATCCCCCAGTGCTCACAGATTACAACTGTGGTCCCCTTCACCAGGATGATAACCAGAAATGATCTCACACAGTCCATTTTCTTAAACAAAACATTGTGATGGATGGTTTTTTTTTGTTTATTTTTTGGTTTTGTACTAGGATTAAATCCAGAAGCTCACACATGCTAGGCTCAGTGTATCACTGAGCTACACTCTCAGGTTTTTTCATTTATTTTTGAGACATGGCCTCATTAAGTGCCCAGGCTGGATTCAAACTTGTGATTCCCCCACCCCAAGCTCCTGAGTAGCTGAGGTTGCAAGTGTATGTCTCTGTGCCTGGCAACTTTTTACATTTAAGAAAAATATGAATCACAGACAACTAATCCAAAATAGGAAATAAAAATAAATACAAAGACAATATGTAAGCCCATGCAATATAAACCAGGACATTTATCTCCATGGTATCCAGAATTTAGTATAATTTTGCATGAATATGTTACCTGCAGAGACTCTCAGTAGCCATGACCTAGGTCTCACCTCATCAGCCCCTGTGAGAAGACTTCATATGCTCTTCAGAAGCCCTAGCTTGTTAAGTCTTCCAGGTTTAGAAGCAACACTGATTTTCCCATAGTTAATTCCTTGACTATCAATTTTACAAAAAGAGAACAAGAACACTGAGGTATATCCAAAAAATTCAATGACTTAATTTTGTCCAAAAGTGGAAATAATAAAAGTTTTCATACTTCAACAGAAACACTCCGAACCATCAAATCCCTCTGTGAACGGCCGAGAATCTGCTTCATAATTTCAGGACTGGGGAAATTATGCCATCCAGCAGCATCGGTCCCAGTCATAAAAGCAAAAATAAAGAAAAGTTGGGTAGTTTCTATTTAGAAAACTTAGAGTTATTAGTTTGCACTATAATGACATGTCTCAAAACTAACTTGCAAGAAAAAAAAATAAAGGTTTATTGTTGGCTTATGGTTTGGGAGGTTCTAGTTCAAGATGGAGAGAATCCAAGACTTTAAAAGTGTGAGGGGAGTGTCTTCGTGGCGATGGCAAGGAGCGCAAGGCAAACCCTAAAACCGCACACTTCACGGCCAGGAAGCAAGAGAGCAAGCAGGGGCCACATCCCCTTCAGGACACTCTCTTGAAAGTTCAAGGCTTCCCATCGGCCCCACCTCCCAACAGCACCGCCTGGGGACCAAGCCTCTAAGATGTGGGCCTTGGCAGGACATTCGACACCAAACTACATCATCAGGTGATTTTGCAAAGCAGCATTTCTTAGAATGGTCAGAGAATCAGCCACTCGCAGCCAACTGCCTAGAGCCTTGTTGAAGGCAGATCCCTAGAACCTACCTCAGACCTGTTCGATTAAAGTCTCTAGAGCTAGAGCTTCACCAAGTTCCAAAGCAATTATTTTGAACTCTAAAGCTGAACAAAAAGATTATCTTTGCTCTAAACTCACTACATTTAGTACTGCACGCATGATATTCTGTACCAGTCACCGGATATTCAGTCTTCAACCTGCTGTGAAAAGAAGAGAAACAATCTGGTTCTTCAAGTCCCAAACTTGATCAAACTTTCCAGTAACAGTCTCATCATCATTTTTCTTAAGACCCAACAGTACACGAGGTTGGGGCCCTTATTCATCTAAACTGGCCACTCCCATTTTCTAATGAAAAACCGTCTACAGCCCAATGCATGGGAGTTCTTCCTCCCATTCTAGTCCAAAGTGACTTAATCTTCCTTGAAGCCAAAGGCTTCAGGGTCAATTAATCTTGTGTTGTCTCATGAAATTGTAATTTAGCTCACTAAACCTTAGAACTATATTTGAGTGGCGTAGTTATGCCTGATTTTGCCAGGTAGAGCATTTAACAGCAGCAGAAGCAGCTAACAAACCTCTTTCTTCACACCCAGAACCGTTCTAAATGCTTTAAATTAACTCATTTGAGTGTTACAACAATATCAGTATCCCCACCTTACTGCTGAAAAAGTTAGTAAACAGAGGACACAATAATACTGGTTATTAGTTTTTTTTTAAAAAAGTAACTAAAAAGTTAAGGTAGTAATTAAGTACTTACCAGTCCAATTATTTAAATACACAATGACCAAAAAGTGTGTATTTTTCTTAATTTTTATAAGAGGAAATGTAAAAAGGACAATTTTATCAAATTTATTCAATTAAGAACCAACTGGTGTGACATGACACCTGCCCAAGTGACACTTGGGATAGTCAGAACATAAACAGTTGTGCTGCCAAGTGATGCTTGGAATAAACTGTTAGGTGGTTAATAAAAATACAATTCCACAACCAAGCAAGAGCTAAAAGTGGAATTTATAGACTGCATATAAATTTATAAGACAATGAATATAAACTTTTGAAAAATATAATTTAAAACAAAACCCTAAAGACTAGGACAGGTACCTAGATTTCTGAGGCTTGCAGATGCAGGGGAGGGTGCATCAATCACTGGGTACACAGATAGGAAGAAAGTGCTCATGAGGGGTTTCCTATAGGTCTGGCTGCTCTGTCCCACAGACAATGACAAGCAGTTAAGTCTACACACGTCTCACTTGCTCACCCAGAGGGACAAGTACATGCATGGCCATGAATTGTACAAGACACGAGTATGTCTCATGTATGCTCTCTTCAGGCTTCACAGAGTATCAGGATATTCTCAAAAACCTGAAATCTGGATAGATTCTATCTCTACTTTCTTAATAATCACTGTATCACAGAAGAAAATTAAATTCACCTAGCCCAACTTCCTTTTCACTTTCATAAAGTACCATCTGTGCCCTGAATCTGTGATTATGAAGAGATTTTCAGTACTCTGTGGGGCTTATGTAGACCTTAAAGATGCTATAATTAACCATGGTCAACCTCTTCTACTCCTTTATGGATGACAATGTATTTATGCTCTCTGAATCACTAACAAGTGTCCATAAAGGCTACTCAAATTTTTTTCAAATATACTAAAGTAAGCAATCACAGTTACCTTTTAAAAAACATTCAACAATTTTGTTTCCTTTCCACTTTAGATTTCTATTCTACTACACCACTATGTACCACAATCCTGAAAGCAATCCAGTAACTCTTACTCTCAGGGCCACCACCTAGCTGGGACAGTTTCTTCATATTTAAACTGGCAAACAGAAATGAAATGAGCCAAGTCTCCAGTGATAAGAATAAATACCTAGCCAGGAGAAATTACCTCCTATGCTTAACAGTGATTAAGTCAGAGAACCCAGGATTTGAAAACTCTCAGGTTTGATAATCACAGCACCTGGATTTTCATGCACAAAATAGGTGCAAGAACTGTCCTTAAGCACTTCCTTGAATACTCAAACGCCTCAGCAGAAGAAACTGTCAACAATCCCATTGCAGACAAGGCACTGAGGCCCAGGCATCACAGCACATAGGAGTTGAGGCTGCACCCAGACTTTTGGCTTCCTGTCAGTGTTCTTAATGTGCCTAACAAAAAGAAAATGATTTTCAATCATTCAGGTACTTCACGGAGTAATTTTTAGTTAATGTGCCTTGAAGGAACTTTGCCTAAAGCACCCAGACAGCAAAGTCCTGGGAACTGGTACAATATACTAAATGGCTAGAGAAGTCAATTGTTCTGGAGTTGGGGGGCTGTAGGAAGAAGAGCTAGCTGTCTCTAGAGTTTGTAGCGCTGTCTTTCAGCAAAGTGGATTTGTAATGTGCCGATTCTAAGGGCAAACCCGGCAAGTTCCCAGTACCAGCGTGAGGTCAAGCATAAGGCAAAACTATGAACACGTAAATTTATTAGTAGAAAGACCACCTATTGGGCTGAAAGCCTGGCTTATGAACTTTTACAGCCTCTTCTGACCTCCAAGTTCCAATATTCTCAACTCAGACAGCCAGGACAACCTAGGAGGCTGAAGGCAGCTCTTTTAGAACTTGCCCCATGGATACAGTTCTGTGCCCACCCATGATCCCCACTGGATCCAGGGTTAAGAGTTGACCCCAAGAGAAGCCCAGACTGCAGGCACCAGAGCGAGCGCTAAAGGCCTTGCTTGTATATCTGCTCCTGCAGAGCAAAGGCCACTACTGGCTGAACCAAGTTATGACGACATTTTTCTCCCTTTCATAAAATTTACATCTTGGAAATGTTGTCATTGTTTTTAAATTTACACTTATTCCAAGATTTACATAGCATTTGCTTGCAGGATTCCAAGTAAATAACCCCAAACTAACTGAATAAACAATATTTAAGAAAATTTCTCAAGAACAAAAGTAATGGGGGGGGTTGCACAATGTTATTTTAATCAGTTTTTTGTCTTTCTTTTTTTTTTTTTTTTTTTTAAATACTGGTGTTTTTTTCCCTATACCACTCAGGCATTGCTGGGATGAACTACTGCCTTGCCACATGATCCACAGAAGGCTGTGTGTGGAACGTGACAGGAAATGGAGGAAAAATGTCTCCACCAAAGCACCTCCTGGCGTGTGTGCACACATAGAATTGCACAGATCCCAGGAGAGCCCCTGGGATGCATCTCTCAACAAACCCAGTAAGAAGAAATCAGTGCTCACTGAGTAAATAGCATGCAGCTTCTTTCTTTAAAGCCAGAGGGGAAGATAGCAGCTCATTTACTGAGAGGCTTTGACGACAGCATGAAATTCCCTCACCAGGCATTCTCAAGTCATCTGTTTTGTTTTTGTTTTTGTTTTTGGTACTGGGGATGGAACTCAGGACCTTGCGCTTGAGAGGCAGGTGATGGAACCACTGAGCTAAATCCCCAGCCTCAAGTAATCTGGCAAGACAGAAAAAAGGTTGAGAGGCAATATGGCTAAAGAAATACCTCCTCTTTCTCTAGACAGTATTCCAGAGAGGGGAATAATGGTAAAATGCGCACGCTGCCTCCTGGCCACTTGGAATGATATACCTGCATATCACCGTTATCTCAGCTATTTCCTGAAAAGTAGTCAGGGTCACAACAGATAACAAAGCTGGAAGTATCACTCAAGGGAATTGGAGACATCATTCCCTTCCCTAGTCTGACCTGATCTCAAGGAGTCTGTCAAGTGGAAACAACATGTGTCCCCTTCGCAGGCTGCTCTAATGTGGCATACACAAGCACCGCAGAACAAAGCCACACTTCTCAAACTCCTGAGGCAGGCCTGACCATGGAACTAATTTCTGGCTCCAGAAAGATGAGGCAGACATAGCTCTGGCCATGCCCTTGGACAGCTCAAACCTTCCTTGCATGCCCAGGCTGTGGCTGCACATTGACTGGACACACAACTAGAGTAGTGTGGAACATAAGTAGAAGACACTGAGCACTGGAGAGCAGATACCAGTAGTCAAGAAGCCAGAAGGCAATGAATCTCAATGCCAGTTAAGCCACTCAAGAGGGTTCCTGGAGCACTCCCAGTTAAGCCTAATCACAGGAAGTAATGAGTGAAAGAAAACACAAAACCCCAGATAGTATATAAACTTCAGCCTAGTCTAACTGATCTGGGGTAAAACCCGCCAACCATATAATTTTTTTTGTGTAGGTACAGTACAGGAGATTGAACCCCAAGACCTTCCAACTAAGCTCTATCTCCAGCTCTTTAATTTTAAACCAGTCCAGAACTTGCGGTAAGTAAACCAAGTCCCAGCAAAGTCCCTTTCATCAAGTATTATCTTACATGCCCCGTTATGTTCAGTGAGCTGAACTCAAACACTATTTCCTTTTCTTTAATCTACCTACAAAGTAAATGGTCGCTATTTACTGGTCTAAGGCACAAGAACAAGGAGTGCACCAAAGACAGATCCCTGGTTCCATGCAGGGTGTGACATCACAAAGCAGTTTCAGAAGAGGTCACCAGAAAGGTGCCTTTTCCTAACCCTGTGAAAGGTAGAACACTAAATGATGCATTCATCACACACAACCCCTTCACAATAATGACCCTTTCTCTTTTCTAAACTTTAGACATCTTAACACAGCCATGTGCTACATTATCAGGACACCAAGACAAAAATATTTCAACAGTGACTTTCCTCCCTGTGCTAACCTAAACATCTTCTCATCTGCTGCTGCGCCACACCTCCCCAATTCCTCACCTACTCACCATCGGAGAATCAAATATCAGTGTTGAGGGATCAATAGGAGAGGGACACCACTGCTCTGTTTCCCCTGAAAAGCCAGCCTACTTTGTCAGCAGGTGACCAAATCAGCTTTCACCGACACCATTCAGAGGGTGGCGAGTTCCTTCTTCCTCACACCTTCAAGGGCAACGCCACCACTGGACCACGATATGCGAGTAAGGAGTTGTGCTTTGTCATGAACACAAGAGCCATCCTCGGAGCAACTGGAGGTAAGCATCCTCTCCCCCAACCCCACGCAACAGTCAGCAATTTACTGAACACCTATTTACCTGCCAAATGCAATGGAAGCAGCAACGAATAAGAGCTACCAAAGTCTCTGCCCTTGAAGGTCCTTTTCTACCGGGCAGGAAGACATTACAAAGGGAAGCAAAATTCATAATGTATTAGTAATAGCTAGTGTCGTGAAGGAAAAACCACAACAAAGGAGAAGAGGGAGTCACTTCAAATAGGCTGTCAGAGGGTACCTGACCAAGCAGGGGCCCTTCCACAGGGGCAGGGTCTCAGAAAGGTGCACAGGAGCCTGAGGTACTGAAACAAGAGGAAGTCAAAGGTGACCGACCACCCAGGCAGGCTAAAATAACTTATCTGGATTCCCAGAGGCAATCACATTTTCTGCAGCTCTGTCACATTGCTAATTCATATGAGCTTTACAAACCCCCTGAGAGAAAGCAACACAGGCCCGGGCATCTACCTTCTCTAGCTAAAGAAACCCCTTCGAAGGCATAGGTGACAACACGTTGTACTACGCAGTGAGAAGAAAGACCTAAAGTCACTGTGCCTCGCCACCCCTCCCACTCCACCCCACCGAGCGTGAGGAGTCGGGGCTCAGCTCACAACCAGTTTCTTACTCAACCTGGGGAGCGTCCTAGCATGTCTGAGCATCACGCGCCACCCAACGGCTTCTCCTCTCCTCAATGGCTGTGACTGACCCTGAGCACGCTCAGTGAAGCCCCAAACACAGGAGGGAAGACTTCACACCGACCAGGGCTGCTCCTCCCAAGCAGAAGGTTCCACGGAAGGAATCCAGGAGGGCAGAGATTCCCCCGCTCCTCAGAATGTGAGGGTTTCTTCTTCAAACATATTTGAGCTCCTTGTGATTTATATCTGCCCTCAGGTGCTGTCATGCCTGGAGATGTAACAAAGATTCTTTAATAAAGAAAACAGTATGAACAGCTGTGTGCATTTCGCTTGCCCCGATTTCATTCCTGCCTGAAGCTTACGTGGTGACATATATGTCTGTGTGCGTTTAGCTATATCATTTAAATATACCTCTAACCACCCTTCCAAAACAAGTGGACATTGTGACGAAAACGAACCAGTATCCTTGAACCTACATGGAGCTAAGATAACAATTACAATCAGAATACCCTCAAAGCTGGAACGCATATTTACATTCAAATTAACTCCTCCCTCCCTCCATTCCTGTTCATTCCTCTGTTCTAATTCTCGACCTCTGTAGTTCTGGAGTTAGCAGATCAAGATCCCCTCAAGGTTTGCTTTTGTTTATTCTTTCTAGACTGTATCCACCAAGGATTCATTTGTCAAGATTTAGGACCCAAGGCTGTCCCCTAGGGAACACGGAGGAGACGGCCAGCACCGTGAATATCTGGACTTGTACGGGTGTTTGACCACCCTGGGACACTAACAGCAGCAATTTCAGCCACACTGGGGTTCACAGGATTTGGGCGTTTCCGCTTCACAGCTGTTGTTACGGTTACAACATACAGACCCCTCTGGAAAGCTGCACAGTCTGACTTCTCCTTCCACTGTTGTCTATGATCGGTGCAGCAAGAACCAAAACGTATGTTCAGAATTTAGGACCCAAGAAATGGCTAATTTTTAAATGCCCCCTGGGGATTCAGAATCCATAGCTTTGTATTGTATCCCATCAACCACATGCCGTCCAGCAACGCTGCTCTATCCTTAGATCACAACGTACTTTAATAATTTGGCACACTTATAGCTTGCCTCCCTACTTCCAGATTAAGCTCCTGAGGGGGTACATGTTTCTTTCTCATAGAAATAGGTTTCTTTGCATTCACACGGGGCAATTCTGTGCAAAAGGAACACCAAAAACATGTGTCAACGAACACTACGAGAAAATTCTCAAAATCTTGCTTCCTTACGAATAATTCATTGAAAAACCCATTTATTCATTTAAAGTCACTTACAACCACTTACTATGTGGCAGGGTCTCTGAGAGACAGAAACAAGGGTCTTGGTGTCTAGGAACTGCGTTTGCAAAAGGACAAAAATGAAATACCCTGACCCCTAGCAAATTCTGTGCAATATTCTCAACGCTTCCGCCAAAGTACAAGCTCTGAGAAGCCAGAATGATAGAAGCCCTGGGGTTCCCCAGGCCAAGGCAGGGAGCCAGCAGGGCAGGAGGCCCTGTTCTATGAGCTACAAAGAGAGCTGGAAGGGCCCCACAGCCAAGCTTCCCAGACTTTCATGTGCAGACAGATCTTTCTGGGCCTAGGTTTGATTTTACCCTTACTTCCAAGTGAGCCACTTACTGTTTCATGGATGCTACCCAGAGACAGGAAACTCTCAGATCAGAGACAAAAGACTCGGCCTCTGAAGGCCCAGCAGGCAGCACAAGCTTCAAGATCCTATGCACTGGTTCTCTTGCCCTCCAGGTCCTACAGGGTGACGTCCTTTGGCCTGCTGGATGAGGCACACACAGCGGGTTTGCATCAAGCTAAAAACACTTCACCTGGGGAATCCTCCATAGTATAGAAAGCTATCAAGTAAGCATCCTCTTTGATGCCAGATGGAGACACTACACCTCATGCTTCAAACAAATCTCTGAACAACACAGCCGTCCTGAAAAACAACCAGGACATTGCATTCTTGGCAAGCCCAAGGTACTGCATTCTTGGTTAAAATGAAGGTAGTAACTCAGTAAGTCTGGACTGCAGCCTAAATTCTGCATTTCTGAGTTCCCAGGCAGAGCAGAAGGCACCAACATGAAGGCAGATTGTGTGGCCCTTTGAGGCAAAATAGCAGAGTTCGGCAGTGTGACTGCAGGATGACACCTGAGGTGGGCAGAGAACTAGCAAGCACATCTGAACTGGGAGCATGCTGCAGCACTAGGCCACAGACTCACAGCACAGACAGACCTTGGGACTCCTAATTCAGCAGTGCCCACCTCTCCAAAGGCTGTGTTCACCTCCGGGGGAGAGCTGCAAAATATTCTGACTACTCCACCTCACTACCCTACCTCTTAGCACCCGTGACATGTTCGGTGTGCTACGGCCAAACCACCTCCCCAATCATCCAACCCAGCTTCCACCACCTTTGCCTTCCCCCGGATGCCAGCCTGACCAGCCTCCAGGCTTCCTCGGCTCCCTGCTCACGTTGAGACATCCTTGAGTGTCCACCATCAAACATCATGACCACTCCCTATACACCCATCCTTCATAGCACTTTGACCAATTATCCACTCTACATTCTACACTTATTTGATTGCTGGATAACATTTTCAACCCCACCAAAGTTCCTGACATGTAAGCAGGGCTTAAATGCCTGACTACCCTCTCACCAAGGGCACTAGACAGACATCCTCTAAAAACAAAGGGATTTCACTTTATTTACCTTTCTGAAGCCTGATACTCAGCAGCGACGCTGACACAGAATTGGATCCTTCATAAATATGCACCAAAATGAAAGGTTTTATTTTTTTAATCTATGACTGTCAGAGCAGAATTCTTTAGTAGAAAAAGTGGTGGCACCTCCGGTAAGACAGTGTTTGAATTAAAACCCTCATTTTTACAAATAAGTTAACTGCACGCCCCCCCGAAAAAAGGATTTGACCCATCTATAGCAAAATTGAGATAGGGCTTACACTTGCTCCCCCAACCTTCCTGGGCCATGGCTGATGTTCCAATTAGTTCATTATGAATCCTGACTGTTGTTCTCTACTGCTATGACTTTACGAAATGGTCCAGCCCAAATAATGGCCGAATGAGCAGGCACTATTCACCACTCACCACTAGGCTAACGCCACAAGATTTCATCATTTGAAGTGAAGTGGCTCAGTTCAGCAAAGTGCACAGATTTCTGGTCTGAGTACACACAGACTCTCAAGAGAGGAGAAGGACCATGTATGAGAACCCATGCCTGTAACATACAACACACAGGCCAAGGCTAGACATACAATGAGACCAGGGCAGAGTAAAGCGGTGTAATTCAAAAGAAAAACAGCCCGGGGACTTACGGCCACACTTGGCCCTCCCATTTTCTCTTGCCCAAATTTCCTCTACTTCGGGGCACATTTAGTTCTAGCTCCCATATCATTCAGGGTCCATGACATTTCCCACCAGGAACCTGGAAAACAACAAACAAACTGTGCAACTGTACAGAAACCCAAGTAAGTACACTGAACTATGACACTACTTTAGTATGTCTTCTGTCTTTAGGATCTGACTGCAAGGGAACTCAAAGGACTATTCTAATGCCATACTAAGGAGAACCACTACCTACACAGGACCCACTGTGGTGGCAAAGTTAGGGTCTGTCACTTTCTGCAGGCTGCAACTACCCATATCCCGGCTCTGAGCGGCCAGTCTGAGGGTTGCAATGACAGACACATACCGGAATCTCACCAGCCAAGAGCTGCCTCCTGGGATCCTCCATGGGGTCACAAGGGTGGAAGGGCTGCTTTCAAGGACCATGGCCATCAGAAAAAGGACAGTTAAGACACATCAGATAAACCACAAGTCAGAAGCTGAGCGCAGTGTGGAGAGAAATCGATAATCAGCTCACGTCCGTTATCAATCACGATGTGAATGAGTGTTGCTATTTCCCTCAGAATAAACAGCAGGCAAAATCAGTTCAAGAAAAATACACGGGAGAAAATAAATTATTAATAAGCCAAGGCAGCTCTTCTCCCCTTCTTTCCCCCTCTATCTCTAATCCCTTTTACTTCCCAATTTCTCTTCGTAACAATTTCATAGTTGTACCTTGAGAACAATTACCCTCAAATTCAACATTTTCTTTTTAAATTTTCACCATTTCAATCACTTTTCCTTCCCCCACACAGCTAAATTTAAAGTGCTTTTCCCAATCTGGTATCACAAGCATACTTATTTTTCTAGTATCTGTTTTTTCATTAAAATTATAGAATGTTTTATATCTAAAAACCAGTTAAAAATGAAATAACTACTTACAGCATCCCATCCCTGGAGGGCAGGGTCCAGAGGCCTCCAGCACAGAAAACAATTACCAAAATTACAACCTAGGAAACCACATGGCTCCGATGACCTAGAGGTCAATGGGCAGCTTCAGGAGACTCGTGCCTCTAGTGGCACTCAGATGTCCAGAATTTCTGTCCATTCGAAAATAGAGCTTGGGGACTCCTCTCCTCCTCCAGAGGTTACAATTCCTGTTACCATCCCCACACACACTCACTTCCAGCAAGCACATTCAGTACCAAGCACCCCCTCCTGAAGGGACCCTGTGTACATCCTTCCTGTCACACCTGTTCCACATTCTTTCCCATTCTTAGTTACACACACTTTCAATTTCCAACCATTCTTTGGGGGTGGGGGGTACCAGGGATCAAACTTGGAACCCTGCACTTGCGACGCAGGCGGCAGCACCACTGAGCTTAATCCCAGGCCCTCGAACCATTCTTAATCAGACAAGTAAAACAATCAGGAAAAGAAATGTGAAGGTGAGGTGCCACTAAATGTGATGGATCTCCTCGTGCTATTGACAGGCCGCCACCTCACAGGCCCTGGCTGCTTTGAGTGGCTCTGGCGGTCAAACTGTCAGACTCCGAAAGGGAAGAACATCCTGGCTGTCTGACCAGCTCCCTCGTGCATCCACCCTTTCCGTGGGATCACTTCTCAGGCTCCATTCTAGGACGCTCTTCGCTGCTGACAGCACATCTCGGGCACCCTAACTTCATGGCTGTCAACACAGAGCCTGGTCCCTCTCCCCTTCCTAGAAGCTGCAAAGGGTCTTGCCTGGAAATTTCAGAGGTAGGTTGATAAGAGAAACCTGCCCCATACTGAATTCCACTTATTCCTGCAGAGAACCTGCAGCTCCAAGGGTGCCAGAATCTTCTGGTCACGGAAAACAAAGCCCTCTCCCTTTACGGGGACATCACCATCCTGCCATCCCACTGCCCTACCTTCCATCCCACTGGTGCCTCTACTTCAGGACGTCAGAGGACATCACAGGATCCCTAACTAACCTCCACACTTACTTTATTAGAATCTTTTTATGTCTCGCCTTTGCAGAAACCCCCTTAAACAAACACATGTCATAACAACATATGCATCTCTTAACTTCAAGCGAAGGAAGTTTTTAAGCTCACCCTAGAAACCTGTCTGTGTGCCAGGCCCCATCATAACCCTGCCTTCTCGAGTTAGTATCCCATCTGTCATAACTGCGACCCAAACTCATGTCCACTTTTACCTCCTTATCAATGTCCACATTACAGTCACTATCATTTTCCCACTTAAAACTCTTCCTGACTTAACCTAGAGACTAATGTCCAATATTCTTTATATGGTATGGAAGCCAGCTCCAAGACAACCCCCAAGGATCCTGAGCTCAGAAGGATCCCACTGCCGTATGGTCACCTCTCAGAAGGTGTCCAGGATGTCCAGGGTCAACAACAGAATATGGCAGAAGAGAAGACAGTATATACCCTTGAATGTCCAACCTTATGGCTTGTCTGGGCTGCACGTTGGGAAAAGGAATTGCCTTAGGTCATACATAAAATATGTACCTTAGTTAATATATGAAAAGCACCCTTATTTTTAGTATTTTTATTACAAGATTAAACTGTAATGACACAAGCCCAAATTCAATAGCTCAATAACAACAAAAATTCACATGTCTGCTTGCTAACAACAAATGCCTGTCTTCACAGGCACATATATATGCACAGGTAGGTTGTACTATTATCAGTAATTGCTGTGATTTACTCAGCAATTTCCAAAGGCATGTTTAATGTCTGATATACACAGACTGCCTACATCGACTGTAGCAGGCTAGGTGGAGTTATCAGTGCACTGTGTCCTCCCCCCACAGCACATTTTGCTGTGCCCTACGTTCAAGCACTGTGCCATCAAGTCAGGAAAACATCACTAAAAATCATAACGATGTTAAAAGCTTATGATTTTGTGCGGATGCAAGGCTAGGTGTCCAGGGCTGCATATGGCCTGTGGGCTGGACCTGTGGTATACACCACTTCCAACACTGGCTTATAATGAACTAGCTCACTGGTATCTCCACCTCTGGGGACAGTGAGCTGCCCCATGGCGAGGACAAATCCACGTGGACAAATCTTTAATTCAGGCTCTATGCACTACCCAGAAGTACCCAGCACAGATGCCCTGAATTTGTGACCTATACAAACTTAAGGAGCATGGGTTGTTTGTAGCCATTTGCTACATAGCAGGTAATTACCGTGCAGGCTGCCAGGCTGTGCATGCATGGTCTGCCTCTGCCTTCCTCCCCAATCGTCCCTGAATCTCTCTCATCCATGCTCCAAGACGACACTGCTCCTGTCAGTTCCTCTAAACTTTCCAGACTCCCCTTCTTCAGTGTTTAAAAGCTCATGATATGATATTGAGTACAAGAGCAAAAAAGCAAAATACATATTCAAAATATATTTGATCCAACAAATGGGGTATACATGTAGATATCACCAATACTCCAAAATATTATTAACTGCATCTGAGTGCCTGGCTTTTTGGTGTATACTTCCTTTATCCATGTGCATTTGCACTAGTGCCAACAAATACAATCTCAGAGGGACACATGGGCCCTTTAGTGATACAACCCCTAGGCCCGACTTACGTTCTAAGGCTGAGAGGGCCCGCTATGAGGGAATGTGGCCACCACTGCCAGGACTCAGCTGGGGCCCAGCTCTACACACCCTAGTCCAGCGGTGGCAAACCTGTGGCGTGTCGCAGAGGGCCGGCAGCTCTCACTGAAGCCTCGAAGAGGTTCCGCATCACGGCCCTGTACCAACGCTACTGCCAGCCCCTTCCCAAGCACCACATGGACACTGGCAACAAGTACAATACTTATTAACTCAGAGCTTAATATCATAGAAAAATTGAAACAATTTCTATTAAACATAATTCTGGAATTTTTATCACAGGTTATAATCAAATATTTCCTTATACTTCCTGAAGCAAGTACTTCTAAATTCTGGGCAAGAGGATGGCCAGAAATACGAACGGGCTGAGGCCAGGATGCTTGAAACCACTGGAACTCTGACAGGAGGCAGAGGCAGGCTCAGAGCACTGCTTAGTGTAGTTAACATTCCTTTTGTTTTGACATTTGCTTGTTGTACTTCAATTGAAATAAAAACAAGACGCAAAAGGTAGCTTACATTCTATTAAGGTGATGTCCCTGCACATTTTCCCGCCAGGAAGACTAAGGCCGCCCACACACACAACTGCATGACAGTGTTGACATAGGCCAGAGTTGTAAGACGCTGAAAAAGAGCAGACAAGCACCTAACATCTTTTAGATTAGAGCAGTGCCTCCGTTCATTCGATCTCTCCTCAGCTACTAAAAACTGTAAAGACAGGATTTTTTCTTCTTCTTTTCTGCCACCCGTTATCTGCCCAGAAATATGACCTACAATCAAACTCAGAGCATTTGAATAGTGTGCACCAACCCAGCCGAGAGAGGTGTTACAGACTGCATTTGGATGCCTGGCCTTTACACTTACATTTTCTTTATCCTTCCGCGTTTTCACTCTCATTTTTTGAAGGGACAGATCCATGAGGCTGGTCTCCAGAGAGCTCAACCCACATCCTTTGCTATTCTTAGCTTGAAATGAGAAGACGTGCGTTGTCTGCATAAATAACTTAACCAGTTATGCTCCCCAGAATTTTAGAAATGCAACACTCAGGTCTAGTCGTCTGAGGCAGAAGATTAGGGCATGGCCAGGCAGCTGAACGTGCCAGGACACACACATAAAAAATGGCTCCAATCAGAAAGTACTACTATCTTTGATTCTTCTCATGAGAATTCAAGCAGGTTTCATAGGGCAGCCAAGACCTAACCTCTGCCTGAGGAGTGGGTGATAGAAAAGACAGCCACTACTGAGCTCTTGGCCACGGTGCTCTCTCTCAGTGCCTCACTCTCAACTCTGCAGAATGTACTTCCTTTCCTACTTTTAATTGGTCCACACTCACTCTACAGAGCATGTTTCTTTTCCTACCTTCAATAAATGTAAAATCTCGCTACCATTCATACTTGTTTTATCCAATTCTTTGCTTGGGACAAGAAAAACCTAGAATCTCTAGGAAGAGTCCCAGAACTGCAGAGCCCAGTAACATAACTACTCATATACGTGTAAAGAAAGATCTAATTGCATGATCATTATTAGCTCCCTTTTTAATAAAGAATTTACAGTACTTGCATGAATTTGGGAGATTCTTTATCTATATTTAATTTCAAATAACAGAATAACTTCTCAGCAACGGGAAAGCCAATTTTGTCCAAGTAAACTTATGGCTCCTCTGTCTAGAAAAGAGTCATGCTGCAGGGCTCTGGAAAAGACTCATTTAGAGCAATTTTTGCAGATTAAAGAAGGGTAAACCCACACATCTTGGCCTTATAGCACCTGTGAACACTTAGAAGGAAATCAGAACTGGAATGTTAGGGCAGGCAAGCTGCAAAACTACACAAATCTTTTTCACTTTCTTAAAGCTACACTGCTTCATGACTGAGAGCTACCAGGTATATCAAGGACACTGAGTCATATTTACTAACTGTGGCCTAAAAAATGGGCACGTTTCCGCCAAAAACTATAAAGATTCCAAGTCCGGTATAGAACACAGACATGTCCAAAAATTGGGACAGCTGGCATAGTCTATTTCAAAGTAACATCTGAAAATATAATAAATGCCTGAATATAAATTAGACCATTTGTTGATGCTGGACAGGTGGCAATGGGACTTGACAAATGCTAATTCCATAAGTCCTTCAATGGTTAAGAGCATCTCATTCTCCAGCTATTTAGAAAACAGATAAACTAATGCTTTGTGAAACGACCCTTGAACAACAGTAACAATAATCTTTGTGTATTCATATGAAATCCCCAAAATTTCTCAGTGTTTAGCTTTTTCATGGAAACACTTATTTGGATATTTCTTCAACATAACCTCTGTAGAAAATCTAGTAAAGTAACACCAACACAAAACACAATGTCTTTCCCCATCTTTCTCGAAATTACATTATTCCAAAAGTGAGTATTCCTTTTACATACACACATAGGAAAAAGAACATGTCCATTTAAAAATTCTCAATTCATAATCAGGTCATGATTTTAAGTACCACAGAAACACAAAACATAGCACAAATAAAGAGTTCTGGGTAACCAGTATGATTTTTGTTATAAATCATTATTAATTTACAAGTATTTACTGAACACTCTCAACAAATTGGTCCCGGTTTTACAGGGTAGAGAGAAGACAGAGTACCAAAATATAGTCCTAATCTTAAGGAGCTTCCAAGGGAGGAGGAGGTGAGGGGAGTACAATCGTAAATATTCAGATCCTTATACAACCAAGAGTCGCAGTCAGGTGGTACCTGGGAGTGATGTTTCAGATTACATACTCCAGAAAACTGAGAAGTTGGAGGAATTTAAAGACAAATGTCTGACATAGCCTGCCTCACAAGCACAAAGACCCAAGTTCAACCCCCAGTACAAAAAAACTAAAACACAACAACAAAAAAAAGACGTAGGTCTGAGATCCAGACACAGGTCCAGGCACCACAGCACAGCACCAAGGCAGGCCACTGTTCTGTAAACCAGCCATGAGCCATCACAGAGTCTACCATCACTTCTCAGTAGAATCTAACTCCTGAAAGTATGTTCCTGATAAGGTAGAAATTAACATTTCAGAAATCGGACTTTTTCTAAAATACTCAGCTATATAGCAAGCCTGTACTTAAATCTTTAAAGTTCAATGGTGTTTTTCTACTAAACAAAAGGTACATTTTCTGCACGACATTCTCAAAAGAGCAAAGAACTGCATTTCAATGCAAAGCTTGAGACCCAACATTTATCTATTCTTGATAAATCTTTTCAACTGAGGTAAGACTGTAAGAAAATGAAGTGGGTTAGTGAATCCACTTAGCTAGTTTAAAATTTAAACTGTCCAATGACAACACCCTCCACAGGTGTCTAATTAATGAAGGAACACAAAGCACCCAGAAAGCTTGTATGCAGAAAGGTAGAGTAAGGTGTAAGGAGAAGTTTCCAAAATCCAGTTTTAAATACTATTGAAGTAAATGCTTGAAAAATCAAGTAACACTTTCTTCCTTAGAGATTATTTATTTTTCCTCTTCTAGAAGTCACCTAAGACAATCCACACAAAGTCACAAGTGTGGAAGTGGCATCATTGTATTCAAGAGCTACTGCAACCTTCCCGTTTGTGGGAGGCTTCAAGGCCTTCCACACCTCAGACATCAGTGAGAGCAGTCTGTGGGCCTGCCTCACCCATCAGGTCAGATATTTCATCTAATTGCAAGCAGAGGAACCAAAGAACCAAAATGATGACAATGCTGAAGTAAACCACAAGTGTAGTTCAGAAAAGCACCTCTTTAAGAAGACATGTTAGTTCTGCAGCATGCTATCTGCTACATCTTTTGTGACTCAAAGGCCTTTTAATGTTTTCCAAAGGTTCTCAACAAAGACTGTACTTACTGTTTGTAAGGTCTCCAATTATAAAGTTTCTTTTCAGCAGGTGATTTTCTGATATTTACACTACACAAAGACATCCGTATGGAATATAAGGTGAACTCTAGAAAGTAGTAATTTTCCTCTCCAGAAAATTGGACTGAACTAGAGAACACCACAAATGTGTTCTAGAAAATTTTCATGAGGAGAGTTCTGTAAATGCATCATTATTTCAAGAAAAGCTTTCAAAAAAAAAAAAAAGAAAAAAAGAAAAGCTTCCTATTTAAAGGCATGTTTTTTTTCCAAAGACGAGACCAGGAAATTTGTCATGAAAAAAAAGAAGCTTCCTATTTAAAGGCATGTTTTTTTTCCAAAGACGAGACCAGGAAATTTGTCATGATTTTAGGGTTCAGTTTCATCTGAATCACAAACCAAGAAACTTCTACCTGAAAAGTCAAGGAATCTACTAAAAAAAAAAAAAAGAAAAAAAGAAAAGCTTCCTATTTAAAGGCATGTTTTTTTTCCAAAGACGAGACCAGGAAATTTGTCATGATTTTAGGGTTCAGTTTCATCTGAATCACAAACCAAGAAACTTCTACCTGAAAAGTCAAGGAATCTACTAAAATAACACTGTAATTTTTAACAGATATTCAAATTTTCATTATTGTGACCGTAATTTAAAATAAAAAAGAAAAGCTTCCTATTTAAAGGCATGTTTTTTTTCCAAAGACGAGACCAGGAAATTTGTCATGATTTTAGGGTTCAGTTTCATCTGAATCACAAACCAAGAAACTTCTACCTGAAAAGTCAAGGAATCTACTAAAATAACACTGTAATTTTTAACAGATATTCAAATTTTCATTATTGTGACCGTAATTTAAAATTAACATTCCAGGGGCCTGGGATTTAGCTCAGTGGTTCCGGCCCCTGACTGGAAAGCTCAAGGGCCAGAGTTCCATCCCCTGTACCAAAAAAAAAAAAAAAAAAAAAATTAAAAAATTTACATTCCAAAGGGTCTCTAAATTTAAATGTCTTCACAATGAAAGCAGTTCTATAAGGAAAATTCATAGCAGTGAATGCCCACGCTAGGAAAACAGAGCAAGCTCAAATAAACAACCTAATGCTGAATCTTAAGCTCCTAGAAAAAGAAAAGCAAGACAAACCCAAAGCTCTTACAAGGGAGAAAAATTATTAAGATCAGAGCAGAAATCAAAGCAATGGAGACTAAGAGAATACAAAAAAAAAAAAAAAATCAATGAATCAGAGTTAGCTTTTTGAAATAAATAAAAACGAAAAACCCTTATCCAACCTTATCAAAAAAGGAAAAAGGCTCAAATCCATGCACTTAGGAACAAAAAAGGCCAAGTCACAATAGATCCAGCAGAAATCCAGAGGATCTTCAATGCCTACATTTCGAGAACCTGTACTTTAATAAAATGGAAAAAACAGAAGAAATGGACAGATTTCTAGATACATATGAAATAACTGAATGAACAAGATAAAAAAAAATTCTAAATACCCCAATTACAATCAGTAAAATTGAAAATGTAATTAAAAATTTACCGATAAAGAAAAGCCTAGATCCTGATGGCTTCACTACTGAATTCTACAAAACATTTACAGAAAAACTATTGCCACTACTCTTTAAACTTTTCAATGAAATTTAAAGGGGAACAATATTTCCAAATTCATTCCTAGAAGCAAGTGTTACTTTGATTCCAAAACCAAGGAATAGATCCAACCAAAAAAGAGAACTACAGGCCAATCTCCCTAATGAACACAATGCAAAAATCCTCAGTGAAATACTGGCAAACAGAATACAGAGGGTCATCAAGAAGATCATACACCCTGACCAAGTTGGATTTATCCCAGGGATGTAAGGACGGTTCAACATAAAACAAGTCAACATAATATGATACACTATATTAAAGAGTCAAAGACCAAAACCACATGATCATCTCAACAGATGCAGAAAGAGCATTCAACAAAATTCAACACCCATTCAAGACAAAAAAAAACCCTGCAGAAAATTAGAATAAATGGTTATCTCAACTTGATAAAGGCTATCCTATGAAAAACCAACAGCTAACATCATACTAAATAGTCAAAAACTGAAAACTTTCACACTGAAATCAGGAACAAGACAAGGATGTCCCCTGTCATCACTCCTGTTAAATATAGTTCTGGAAAGATTAGCCACAGCAATTAGATAAGAGAAATAAAAGGAATAAAGGTAGGAAAGGAAGAAGTTAAACAGTCATTATTTTCTGACGATATAATGCTCTACATAGAAGACCCAAAAAACTGCCCAAAGACTTCTACGCTTAATTGGCAGATTCAGCAGAGTAGCTGGATACAAACTCAACACTCAAAAATCAATAGCCTTCTTGTACACAAATAACAGACTCACTGAGAGAAATTAGGGAAACAATTCCCTTCACAATAACATCTAAAAAAATGAAGTATCTAGGCATCAATCTAACAAAGGAAACAAAAGACCTCTACAATGAAAACTACAGCACTCTGAAAAATAGAGATCGAAGATATAAGAAAAATGCAAAGACATCCTCTGTTCCTGAGTAGGAAGAACGAACAGTGAAAATGGCCCTACTTCCGAAACTGCTACAAAGATTCAATGCAACCTGGATTGAAATCCCAAGAGTATATTTCACAGAACTTGAGAAAACAATTCAAAAATTCATTTGGATCCAGAAGAGACCTAGAATAGCAAAAGCCATTCTAGGCAAGAGAGACATGGCAGGGGGAAATCACAATCCCCAACTTCAAACTACACTACAAAGGCACTGTGATAAAAACAGCATGGTACTGGAAAAAAAACAGACTCGAGGATCAGTGGAATAGATTGAAAGATACAGACAACTCCAGATCTACTCACCTACCTATCTTTGACAAAGGAGCCAACCATCCTCACTGGAGGAAAGATAGCTTCTTCAATAAATGGTGTTGGAACAACTGGATTTCAACCTGCCAAAGATTAAAACTAGACCCTTATTTTTCACCATGAACTAAACTAAAATCTAAGTGGATTAAAGATCTAAATATTAAAACAGAAACACCAAACTTGCAGGAAGATAAATTGGGTAGAACTCTCGAAGACATTGGCATAGAAAAAGACTTTATGAACAAAAATCCTCAGTAGCAAGAGAACTAGCACAAAGAATCAACAACCGGGGAATCTCATCTTAATAAAAAGCTTCTGCACTGCAAGAGAAACCACCACCAGAGCTAAGAGACAACCTATAATGTGGGAAAAAATGTTTACCAGATGTTCCTCAGAGGCCTGCTATCTAGCAGAACTAAAAAAAAACGAGATCCCCCCCCAAATATAAAAACCCAACTCAAAAGTGGGCATCTGAAATGAAGACATTTCTCAAAAAAACACATAAAAGCAGCAAATATATGAAAAATTTCAACATCACTTGAGAGATGCAGATGAAAACAACACTGAGATTCCACCTCACCCCAGAAAAAACGGCTTCTATCAAGAAATCACTCAATAAACAAATGCTGGAGGGGCTGTGGAGAGATAGGAACCCTTCTCCATTGTTGGTGGAGTGCAGACTGGTGTAACCACTGTGGAAATCATTATGGAGATAACTCAGACAACTAGGATTAGAAATTTCATTTGCCCCAGCTATTGCTCTGCTGGGTATCTTTCCAAAAGAAATTTTAAAAATCTTACTACAGCAATATATGTGCACCCATGTTTATAGCAGCACAGTTTGTAATAGCTAAATCTTAGAAACAGCCCAATTGCCCATCAACTGGAGATTGGATGAGATGATAAGGTTTTTCTATAAAATGGAGTACTACTCAACCATAAACAATGAGAAACTGGAGTCATTTATAGGAAAATGGCTGCATATTGAAGCCATACTCTTAAGTGAAATAAATAGGACACACATGTAAATACCAAATAGTTTCTCTGGTGTGAAAAACTGAAAGTGTAAATAAGGTTCAAATTGTATAATTGATAATATGAAATAGGAAAAAAAGGGCTAAAGGAACAAGGAAGTGGGAAGGTAGGGAAAAGGAAAGGAAAAAGAAAAAATATTAGAAAAGGAAAAAATGGAAACAAAGTCTTTGTAAATAGCCACGGGTGGAGTGGGTGAGGGGAAGGCAGGGGTATGGGGAAAAAATAAGAACCAAGATACATGATGTAAAGGTTCAAGATCCCAATGATGAATGTAACTAAACTGTATATCTAAAAAGTATCAATAAACTTAATGGAGCCGAGGATTTAGCTTAGTGGTTCAGCTGCCTGCCTTGCAAGCGCAAGAACCCTAGTTCGATTCCTGGTACAAAAAATTAATAATAAACTTAATGGAAAAATAAATTCAAATGTCTATTTTCAAAATTATTTAAATATTAAACATTTTATCAAATAAGTTTGTATGACCTATTGTAAAGATTCCTTACCATGCAAAACAAACGTACTTCAAGCCATGCTTGCTTTCTTCCTTCAAATAGATTTTCATATTTTCATCAATAAATGACCTACTCTGACATATTCTATAAATTGGGAATTATGTTTGAAAGCTGAAGGGCTAGGGATTAGTTCAGTGGCACCGCACCTATGGCAAGTGCGAGGTCTTAAGTTCAATCCCTGGTACCAAAATCAGAAGAAAAGAGTGAATATACTTATAAGAGACAATCTAGAGCGTTCAAACAAAGCCAACAGCAATGATGAAGACAAAGCTATTTAAGTCATTAAAATATACACACAAGACCAAGTTTTATTGCTTACAAGGATTAAATTCAGTTTGATATGCATATATCAACATTTGATTTATTTGCTCATGATCTTCGAAGTCTATGACCTTTGCAAAACCCCAAATGACCTACAAGCATCTCTTTCACAGAGATTTTTCTCACCTATGCTATCTGCTGTAGCCTACCGTACTCCCCAGCTGTGTCTGACAAGCACTGTTGTACCTATGTCAGAAACTTCCTCCAGGAGAATATTCAGATGCCCATTTATTTCCAACTAAGAGACTTTACTGAAACTCAGGTGCCACTCATGGCCAGCAGGCTAAGGACAACCAACACAGACTGCTCCTACAGTGCCTCACAGACGGGCTCCCCACATCCATACAATTTTAAGGTTTGCTTTATTTTTTTATTTTTTGCCAGTTACAAATCATCACTTCGGTATTCATAAAGACTGAAAGTGCCTATATTTATCCCTTAATAATAATAATGGTACACTTTCCCCTAATCTTAAAAAAGTTTTAGCCAAAAAGCAGTTGTACTATATGTCATCACCATACACACACAGACATGCACAAATACAATTTACCAAACTAGGAGAAAAATCAAAACATGTGTCAGGTTAAAATTGACTTTCTCAAAATTATCTGTGGTCAGGAAATGATAGCCTATGGAAAAATAAAGTCTACCTCCAGTTTTTATATGGCTCATGAGGCAAGAATGGTTTTATATTTTTAAATGATGGAAACAATCAAAAGAATAGTATCTTGTGAAATGTGAATATTACTGAAATCAAAGTGTTGGTGTTCATAAAGTTTTACTGGGACAGAGATACACTCACTCACTCATAGTCTCCAACTACTTTCCTGCTGCAAAGACAGAACCAAGTGGCTGTAAGACAGTAGATGCCTCAGAACTTCCCAAGTGATTTGGAGGACAGGGCATTATGCTGATGGTGTGATGACATTAATAGATGAGCATACAAAATGTCAGCATCCAAAACTACACGCTCATGGAACTATTCCCAACTCACAAGTCAGAATTTAGAATTATTTTATTATAGCGGAATTTCACAAAAATAAAAATGAGATTGCAACCCAAGCTTGAGATTTTTTTTAGCCAAGAAAGGAAAAATATTAAATGTCAATTAAGCTGCTTTTGACTACGTTAGCCAAAGATATGTCTAGAAGAAAATAAACTTTGTAGAGATTAGTCTTTTAGTGAGAACAAACACTTGAGAAATTCAAAACACTGGGCTACATCAAGTCAATTAAGAAACAAGGAAAATTATTTTGATAATTCTCTTGAGTTCACACAACACTGTTACTGTGGTTTTTTATTCAAGGAATCAGTGATAAATCTGCAAAAACTGAAAAATTAGAACCCTTGATTCATCGATGTGATTGGGCAAATTCTGAAAGATAATATTTTCAAAATGAGAAAAACTATTTCAAGACAATCTGAGGTGGAATCTGCTAAGATGTATCATAACTGATGATCATGGGAAAGCAAAGGAAAGAAAGAAAAGAAACAAAAGACCAGTGAACAACTCTGCAAAACACGTTCAAGGTGTGGGGTATTCATTGTGTTATCTACTAGTGAGTATTCTCTGGAAAATATTTAATCTCTCATGCATTATACTGAAGTACAAATGGTGCTGCAAACTTGTCTTGTAAAGTCCACCATCTCTAGTCCTTGATCTGGCACTATGTGCTTCATCTCAGTCAGAGTACAATGGGTTCCGAGTTTCCCCTCCCTGTTCAGAGCCGCAAACCTTCTCGGGGCACTAAGGAGATCACTCCAGAGCTCATTTCAGTTCTCTTCTCAGCTTACCGTCCCTTCGTCGTCTGAGGTCTGAAGTCTTAAAAGACCATTGTTGCACAGATTTTTCTCCCGTTTTACTTGTTTCAGGAACACATGTTAGTTTGGTTCCTATTACTCCATCTTGGCTGGAAGCTGAAATTCAAGGTTACACGTAAACATGCAGGACAGCACAACAGCTAATGGCATCAGTTCAAAGCCAAAGTGTTTGTGTTCGAACCTCAGGTCTGCCACCTAGCTTTGTAGACTTTTACAAGTACACTTTTCTTATGCCTCAGTTTCTTCCTCTATATAATGAAGCTTACAATATTAACATGCTCAGAATAGCGCCTGACATATAAAACTACATTAAAAACAGATTTTACCTGAGCCAAACACTTTTGCCACATCCACCCATTTGCTCTTGGCATCTCTTAAAAGAACTATACAATACACAGTATAGACAGAAGCTAGAAAATGTTTTTCCAACCTCAGTATCTAGAAGACTCAACCAAACAACAGAAGGTATCCTTTTCTCTTTTTTAATTGCCCCCTTTAGACTATTGAAATAGAACTGCACTATATCGAAGTTTAATTTCCTACTAAAAAAAAAAAAACAGGCAAATCCAAACAATTAGCTGTTCCAAGGAGGAACAGAAAAAGAAAACACTTTTTTTTTGGTCTTTGGTCCCACCAGGATTTTCTCTTCTTTCTTTCATAGAAGAAAGAGATAAGCTGACATCTCCAGGTAGACAGGATATTGTTCCCCAGAGGGAGGCATCAGTTTGAGAATCCCACATTGAAATCACCATGGGCACATACCAAGCCAGATAACCCCAGTAAGTCTCAGGACTTGGAGTGACCACAGACAGGTGACAAACCGGCCCCTTATGTAAAAGACCAAGCATAAATATCTACTCAATGAAGCCTAATGCTCGTGTTCATACGCATCTTTAAGTACACAAAGAGTGCTTGCCTATCAAAAGTTTTAATGTTGGGCCAGAGATTTAGGTTCTGCCACCTGCCTCACAAGTGGAAGGTCCTGAGTTTGATCCCCGATACCAAAAAAAAAAAAAAAAAAAAAAAAAAAAAAATTTAATGTCACAGATTAAACATGTTGTTTCTAAAATACTAAGGCAATAACTGAGTTTTAAAATGTATTACAGACAACATATACACTATAATGCAGAGTCAATATTCTGACTCTCAAAAAATATACATTTCACATTGAAATGAAACTGTCTTCAACTCTAACCGGCCCCAAAGATTTTCTTTCCATCTTGATTCTGTTTTTTCAACACTATATATGAGGATTAATCCATTTTTCCAATTTTAAAAGCAGGGATTTTCCACAGAACCAACTATGCCTAGAATTTAAAAACCACAGAATTCACATGTGCTAAAGTAATAAGGTATAATAGCGTGCTTTTTCCATTTGCTACATGCAAGCTTCATTTCATTTCTAACTCAGTGGCTTACAGATGTAGAATAGAAGTATGCTTACAGAGGGAGTAGTTTAAACTGACCAAAGAAAATGTAAACAAACATAGGTGTTATACTTTCTCCAAATTGGCACACCGCTTAGAAATATTTAATAGTTTAACAGCTTTATAAAGTGACTGAATCTTCATGAAGAGACTACTAATAGGTACTTTAACACTTGTAAGAAAATGGGAGAAGCCTTGTCTGCAAAACGCTGCACAGGTCCCCTGGTCTCCTGCTTGGGGCACTGCCCTCACTCCCACCTCAAAAGACCCACATTCTGATGCTTTTGGAACTTTATGATGAATAGAACAGATTCCAAACCAGTGGAAAATCAACGCCCATTTCCAAATTGCAACACATTTTAAGGAATAAAATTTTTAAAAAATCAATACTTTATATTTCAGCTTTAGTAAGAAGCTATAAGTTTTTACCTATTTTAAAAACTTAACAGTAAAGACCATATTTATTCAAAGACAAACCAAGAATCTTACAAATACACTGTCTCACTCAACTTAGTGCAAATGCACAAATTTTTCTTTATGAGATCATGCTTATTTATCCGTTTATGTGATACCCGAACGAACTATTAGCCAGCAAGAGGCTAACCCTTTACTGTTACAGTTGCCTTTTCTTTTAAATAGCACACACACAAAATAAGTAGTGCTAACACTGGCACACTTGCTATTTTTATAGTTCATTTAGACTTCAGGGCTCACACATTCGGAAAGCAAGAAAACAAGCTGGTGTGGAAAACATGGGCTGTTGGCATCTTCTGCTGTTTTCCAGCTGTGTGGCTCCAGAGGACATCAGAACTCAAAACATGAGCCTTTCTTCATGGCACTGCTGGCTCAATCTTTGAGCACCTGGCGACACAGGCCATCTTTTTAGACATCAGCGTCTCCCCAGTAACTGGAGTGTGAGGATAGTGGTAGCTTTGCCTTTTCATCCTACACCTACCATCGTGCCACTAACAGACAATTCTGCAATGCAGTGTACTAAGCAGAGGTGCGTTTGTGACTGCCTGGATATGAAGTACGATGTGCCACCCAAATCCAAGGTGACAAGTACAATGGGTCCCTCTTCCCATATCACAAAACTTTCTCAGAATCAAATCCTGGTTAAGAAATTCTATTCCATAAGCCATTAAAGGATGACAGAGCAATCTCAGGACTGACTTCAGTGGTTTACACTGCTTTATTTGTGATGAAATGACCTATGTAGAAAGGGTTAAGTATTTCTAAGTGAATGGAAATAAGCTAAACATTAACACACACCGAGGGCAAAGCACCTAGGTTGGCATCACCTGAGAATTTGTTAGAACTGCCCCACTCAGTCCCTGTCCTCTGGCCTAATAGCAGCTACCTGCTTTAACAACCACTTCTCTGATTTGCTGATATTGTGAGCATCATCGGCAAAAAGGAAAAAAAAAAATCTACAGTGACTGGGCTTCTTCTCTTAATAAAAACTACTTCCTGAGTCTATTTCCGGCAAATTATTTTCTACTTGGCTTACAAGCTTTGGGCATCAATCAGCAAGAAGTGGAGAAAAGGGATTTTGAGAGAAGTTCAGGCCCTGTGGCTCTGGTCCCAGCTCTTTCACTCCTTAAATGGGTGCCCTGGGCAATTCACTTCAGCACTGAGCTTCACTGTGACCGATGCCGAGAGTACTTTTGGTGTCACGATGGGGACAGACACAGCTGTGCACACTGTAACAGTCACAACCACGTAAAATGTCACAGCAATTCACCCATGAAATCATGGCTAACATTCTAAATGGGGGAAAAGGATGTATTTTTTTTTTTTCAGTAAGTGTCAATGATCACAAGCAAGTGAAAAAGACATAAGAGTAGAAAAAACATTAGAAATGTCTTAGTGACTACTCTAAAGAGAAACGAAGTTCTCTGATCTGGATGATGGTTGCAGGAGCACAAGAAACTTTTCTACAAATGTATATCAACTATGAACCACCTCAGAAGTTGTTCTTCAGAGAAGTAATAAAATCAAAATGCCAAAGCATGCTCTATGTTTTGTCTTAAGCATTATGAAAATGAACAGCATAATAGCCTACATTTGCTTAAAGATGCTAAGCCAGTCTGATGAGAGAGATTTTTCCCAAAAAGATTTAAGTTTCAGCAAGAAATTGACTGCATCTTTGTTGTAATAATGGAATTGGGTATCCGCTTTGGGATAAAAGATCAAACTTTTGGGCCAGGGGTTTAGCTCAGTGGTTTACAAGGTCCCTGGTATCCACCCCCAAATTAAACTTTTGAGTGAGATTAAGTAACAGGTCAGCAAACTATAGTCCCCAAGGCATAATCAGTGAACTAAAAATGATTTGTACCTTTTTTTAAAGATTTTTTAAATGTATATACAACGAGGACTCAAAGCATAACACATCTACTACCTGGCCTTTTGCAAAAGATTCTTGCCTCAATCAGAATTTCTTTAAAATAATGTCATTGATCTGGGAATATTAAGAGCTGGGGTACTTGCTCTTGAACTACCTGACTGGAGATACACATCAAGTATTTAAAACAAATGATTTCTGTAAAAGCCAAAAACAAGGAGTTAATTCAGCTAAGCAGTAATACAATTTGAGATACATAATGACGTGTGATGATAGAAAATAACTAGTTCTCTCTCCTGTGTGACCATAAACTAGCTCAAAATCAAATGCAAAACAACAAATCAAAGAACATCTTAGCCACTCAACTCAAAATGATCAGTTAAATTGTGAATAACACTCACTGAATGGCACTTCACTATTAAAAAGCAAACCTGAAAAACACACCTCAAATTTATTTTTGCTATGACTGCAAAATTACTTATAACTTCAACAGATGAGGCTACCATCGCTGTCATCCACAGTGTCTACAACTCAAGGCCTATTGCCCTGGAGAGAGTTGGAAGTTGGTGAAAGAAGATGAGGCCAGAGGCCCTTCCCTTGACAGCAAGATTGGGAAGGAGAGGAAGTGGCCAGAAATATGCATCTTGACCTATTTCACAATTCTAAACTCTAGCTGCATTCTTCCAGACTTACAATTTTGGTGCAATCTGGGCTTCTTTCTGCTTTTTTATTTTCCTATATCCATAAATCAAAAGTTTTAGCCACCAGAAATCCACAATGTTTCTGGCATCCAGATCTTCCCGGTACTTCCTCTGCCTTTTCCTTAAGTTTTAGAATCTAAGCAGCTCATTATTTCAAAAGCCTCTCAGCTCCAAATGACCTTGCACACCACAGGCTAAGCTGTACTAAGAATTTCTTCTACATTTTTTAACTGCAACTGAAGACTTCCAGTGATACCTACAGGACCAAAGGAATCCACACTGCTTCATGTGGCTCTACACGGCTCAAAATGTTCAGATCCATCTACTTGTGCTACCAACATCTACTGTCATTTACTAAGATTGTGAGGTGCAAGAAAGAGGCATCAAAGAGGCACTTTGCAGATATCACCTCATTTAATCTTCACAAAATCCTAAAGTGTTTTAATCATGTTCAGCGTATAGTTATGGAAACCAAGTTTTTAAGAGGTGAAATGTGCTGCCCATCCCCTGCAAGTGACACATTAGCAGCCCTGCAAAAGCCACTCACACTCAGACCTCCCCAGTAACCATGGCCCTATGTGGTCCTAACATCCATTCACCCTAGTGTAAGCCTAACCTCAGGCCGCACTGAATTACTACTAATCCCAAAACACAACTCCCATTTTCCAACGACCCTCCTTTGTCTGTTTCCTATAGCCCAAGAAGGTCTCTCCTCAACGTATCTGTAGGTCAGCTTGCAATGCCCAAATCCAACCCATTTCACGCAAAAACAACAACAAAGAAAAACTCTACAAGACACCTGGCAGCCACTACCTTTGCTCTCCTCTCACTTCCTTCACTACAGCAGAGTCTCGCGGGGCCCACAATAGCCGTCCAGCTGATCAGAGACAACATCTAAGAGTAGGGACCCGACCATACAAATTCGTATCCTACCCAGCCAATAGAACACAGTATACAAGGCAGTCCACTAACTGTTGAATATCAGCAAAACATTTCAATTCATGGAAAAACAGACCAGAAGTTTTTAATAAGAGTTTCCTGAGTCACTTAAAACTATGCTTACTGCATGCTAACAACAACAACAAAAAAATCCTCAATTAGCTTTATTTGATTATGTTTTCAGAATCAAATTTCCTGTGCGACAAAGGCATGACACACCTACATTTCTCCTCAAGGCTAAGCTTTGCATAGTAGACCATCATCATCCTAACACATACAAGAATTTTTCCACCAACAAAAGAATCTGAAGCTGGTCGATCACTCTACACAGTAATAAGGATATTATGAATCCCTACATTTCCAGATAAACCTCTCAACTACATAAAAACAAACAACACAACATAAAAATCTAGAGAACTTTTCTCTCCTATCTCACATAAATGACAACTGTGACAATATCTTCAGTGTAACAGATTTATGCACCTTGAGGGTTCATACCAGGCACTTGTCGATCGATGAGAAATTACAATTGGCATGGTCTTCCTCTTGCCTCCCCTAAAGCTTTGTCATTTCCAGCGGGCCTCTCCAGAAAGGTGAGCTCAATCCATCCACATCTGTCAACAGCACTGTATTAACGGACAATTATATGCCAGTGTAAGTATCCTCTCACTCTCACTTGTCCCTTTCCTGGCTTCTCTCTCTTGCCTTAGTTTTCCTATTCTCATCTTCTGTTCCTTTTCCTGACATCAGAGGTCCACTGTGCCAATCGAATGAATTACTTTCAGGTCCTGAAGAAATATTTTCATTTGCTGTTTTGTGATCACTCTTTAAAAATTAATATCAAAACATGCTTTGGGCCATCTGGTTGACCATCTTGTGACCAACTACTACCCTATGAGCTCCATGTGCAGGAGTGGCTGCTACACTGGAGCCACATCAGATGGCTGAGAACAAGGCAGTGATGAGGGAGAGACAGGGTATGATGAGGATGTATTTTAGCAAAGTGAAGGCGAGCTATGACCCAGTCAACGAAAGTTTCACCTCATTTCTGACTCAGAAGACAGACTGGTGAGCTGTTCACAAGCACTGGCCACAGGAGACAGCCCATATTCACGGTGCCAATCGTTTTAAGCAAAACATCATATACTATAAATTTGAAATGTGTTGATTTGGAGAGGACACAGGATTTAACCCAGGTCCTTTGCAATGAGCCACATCCGTCTCCTTATGAGACAGAACCTCATTAAATTGCCCAGGCTGGGCTTGAACTTGCCATCTTCCTGCCTCAGTGATCCAGAGTGCTGGGATTATAGGCATGTATTACCATAGTTTTGTTCTTTAACTTGTGAATTGCTTTGAAGCTACATGTAAAGTAGAAACATTCTAGAACATATCTTGGTTTTAAATTTGCAAATTTAAGCAACACTATAAGAAAAATCATTGAAATCAACCTTGAGTCTCTTAAGACTTTTACTCTTTGAAAGGGAATTTTTCCAAGATGGACATTGAACATCAGCTTTCAACCATGGTTAACCTAATGGAATAGTGAGAACTCATCAGAATATAGAATCTAGAGCCCTCGATGACCTCTCAACCTTATGCACCAGTGTTTCAAGAGTTAAAAGGTACCAAAATGCTATCTGGTCTACACATAGCAAGCTCTGTTAATGTGAGTAAATTTTTTTTTATGTTTATCAACCATTTCTCTCCTTGGTCACAACTTTATCTTCCATAGCACTGTAGTTACCTACACATCCTATCTTCTTGGAGGGGGGAACCTCTTGAGCTTCTTCTGAGTGAGAAGATGCATCTTTTCACCCTTGGGTTCCCATTTCAGCTAGCACAGCACTTCGCAAAGAACGGACCAGTCTAACTAATGTTAACACCATCTCAGTATTTCTTCTACACCTTTCTAAACAGAAAAGCTGCCAGCTTCTTATGCATTAATGACAGAAAAATAATTTTTCCGCTATCTGCCAATTTTTTAAATCACCTATTTGTGAAGAACATGAGTTTAAATGGGTACAGTATATATACTCAAACAGCAACTGCCTTGCTGACCAAGATTTACAATGGAATAGATTTTTACAGACTGCCCAAGACAAAGTCTTCCAGTAACCCCCCAGGACAAAACAGGTGAGAATGATTTAATATGACCTGTACTCATCTGATTGTCAGTGTTGCACATTTGCCTTCATAGTAATCCAGAAAGCCTATAAACCTGGACAGAGCCACCTCCCTTGAACACCAGGTGGACGGAAAACTGGTTCTCCAGTATGAGACTAAAGAAGCAGCCAAAACACTGAGATCTCTCAGAGTACAAAAAGCATGTAAAGAATCAAGATGCCCCATGTATTTGAATTTTTTCACAAATAACAAAAGTACCCAGCTACCAAATAAAAACATTTTCAGTGAACGATACAATTATTCTATAAATGAAACAGAACCTTTTTCATTCTACAAGGTAGGTACTCCAAAGCATGTAAATTATAGTAAAGTAAGTGAACTCTTCAGGTTTTATTGTTCACTACCCAATGCACCATGTCATCGCAAAAGTCAGTTACACAATTCACATCCAAGTAAGTAGAAAAATCAGTCCAACTCTTGGCAACCAAACAAGAATCTTCCTCAAGAAGTCTGCTCACTTCAGTCTTTAAGCAACAACATACTAAAGGAACAAGGATGAATGAGGAAATTTCAATCCCAACAAAAAACTAAAACACAACTAAATTTCACTACTCTAGAACAACAGTACAGCTGGGCAGTTACTTCATCTGTCTCCCCTCCTTCCACTTTTTAAAATAAACCGTTTCAGTCTTAGAGGCACTCATTGTGAGGAGACTATGCCAAATGAACCTAATTAAAAAACTGAAGTTTTCACACATCACAAAACTGAACTGAAATGCTAGGGATAAAATATTTCATTATAGTCACAGAAACAATGTTCTTAAAGTCCTATAAAAGCAATGTCATGGACAGAATACTACCACAAGGGATAAAAAGCAATGGATTACTTTTAAGAAACTTGTTTGTGCTTTGGATTTTTTTTAACTTATTATGAGTGGCCCTCCTGACAAGATTAATTTCCCTCAGTAGGGACATTTTACTGTTTTCCACTCTAAGTATCTTAAAGTCTAAGGAAATCTCATAGCAGATAAAATACCCACACACACACATACATATCTAATGCTTTTCTTATACTACTGAATCACATTATAATTCATTTTACTAAAATGTCAATAAATTTAAACTTTTACCACATCAGTAAAATGATTACTGCTTTAAGCAACAGAACATTTTCCTTTTTTTTTTAAAAGAAGCCTCACTTCTCAATTATCTCTCAGTATTCAATGCTTTATATATAAAGTCACTGAAAACTTGATGTGGTGGCACAGAACTGTAATCTCAGCATTCAGGAGGCTAAGGCAAGGGCCGGGAATTTGGCCCAGTGGTTCTACCACCTGCCTCGCAAGTGCAAGGTCCCAAGTGTTCGATCCCCGATACCAAAAACATAAAATAAAATAGGAGGCTAAGGCAGGAGAACTCTTGAGTTCAAGGCTAGTCTGGTCTACACAGTGAGACACTCCCCAAAAAGCAAAAACAAACAATAACAAAACACATCCTTGAGGTCCTAGCCTATACAAGTAGTGTAATAAAATACCCAGACTTGATAATTTAGGACTGCCCTAGAAGTCCAAGCGGGGGGAGAGGTGTGCACAGATTTAAACAGTGAGCTCTAAGTTAATATTTTAAAGCAATAAAGTTGCCCTTAAGTCGAAATATGAGATTTTTGCAATATAGTTCAGCAACACCCAAAACTAGACAACAGCATACATCTTTGAAATCCGAGAGCCGGAAGAAGACTACAAAAGCTTGAATAGCCAAACTGTTCCCAGAGGAATATTATGAGGGGCTGGGGGAGCAACTGCACATGCAGCCCTAGGGAAAAGGTTTCTTTTTATCAGTACCTCCCTATAAGGAGGCCAGGCCGAGGAGATGTCTTCTCCAGGAGGGTGAGCTCCTTTCCATCTGGCAGGGAAGTGCAATCAAGGTATGGCTGCTAGTGGAGCCCTAAGGTGTGTGGAGAAGTCAATGTAGGCTAATTTTCAGGACTATGTGGCAATGATGTACAGTATCATTTTACCGCTCTTTATTATGGTCATAGTCAAGCTAGTACTTGCATAATTTTGCATTTTCATCATGTCCCCTTCTTCTAACTCAGATGCGCATTTTGGAAGCTGGTCATACCGTACCCATTTCACCACACCACAATCAACTGTGATGGCTTCAGAATTCGTATTTGTCTAAGGAAATTTTAAGCAAAATGTAAACTTTAAGCATTACAATGTAAGTTTGGAACCAAGATCCTATCTGTGTGACACTATTCCAGATTTGTTAACAACTAGCCCTCTCAGGAAATGGGTTCCCTTCTGGAACTGTCACATGGCTACAAAGTGAGGTCACTTTGGTAATTAAGATCACGAGTCAAGATACTGTTGGAAAATAAATGCTGACTCGCCACATATTAAATCACACTGAGGTACTGTGTCTTTAAAAAAATACAGAGAGAGACAGAGACAGAGAGAGAGTGCGCGAGTGCGACAGAGACAGAGTCTCACTATGTAGGTTCAGGCTGGCCTTGAACTCACTTTGGAGCCCAGGCTGGCCTCAAACTCACAGTAACCCTCCTGCCTCAGGCTCCTGAGGGCTGGGATTCCAAGGGTGCACCACCATGCCTGGCTTATGTCTTTAATAATTAACTTTTAGGGCCAGACATTTACCTCAGTAGCACTTTGCCTGCCTCTCAAGTGCAAGGTCCCAAGTTCAATCCCTGGTACCAATAATAACAACAACAATAATAAACTTTTGACAATTGTGTTTATGTTTGAAGACGGTACTGAAAAGTGTTCTGAAACACAAGAATGAAGGCAACAGGCATGGACTACCCCTGAGAATAGCCATCGCTGCCACCAAATCTCATCTCTAGGTCCCAGTTTCTCATCCAGTTTCTTTAGTAACTCCCACCTGACAGCACCCCCAAGAGAATTACTGCACCTAGCACAGTACTTAGTACATAGTAAGGAACTGGATGGACATACACTTCAGTTTTACTGAGACTAAATAATAAATAGAAATTTTAAAATACAATGTCAGAAACAGACTAATCTCCAGTTAATACCTACATTCTATTTACTTAAACTATACAACTCATTAGCTGGTACTTAATTTATGTTTTTAATTCACTATGCTCTTATGTTTCCAATTTAAAATTTGAACTATCACTCTTGCATCTTGACCATGCCTAACAGCAAAAGATAAAATTTCACAGATGAGCAAATTCCAGTAAGGATACATCCTGTAGTATTTAATGATAGACTGCTAATATAAAATTGAGCCATCTCTTGTCATGGTATTCTTATATAACAAGAATTACCTCCCATTAAATAAGCTTCTACATTGAGAACATACATAGTTTATCATCACACTTCAATGTTTAGTAACTCTTTTCAAGTGAAGGGGGTAAAAGCATCAAAAGTAGAAGTAGAAATGAATACACAAGTATATAAGAAAAATTATTCACATTCAAGTCAGCATCCTTTCCTATATGCCCAGAACAGTTTGTACGCATGTTTAGATTTTGTCACACTGAGTTCTAGGCCTGTGCTCTCTGAGGATGTAAGTTTCCTGAGTAATGAATCCTGCACTGTACCCCAAACAGGTAACCCCATGCTCAGCACAGTGAGCGATCTAAATGCTTGTCAAAGAGATAAATGACATGAAGGAAGCTGCAGCCCTACCATCAGTCCTGTTGCTTTAAGTAATAAGCAAAATTCCCAGCCTGACATAGCTAAATCTAACTAGCACAAGGACATTTTTTTTTAAAAAGTTAAAGAACCCTGAATGGCAACATAAAAAGTCTGAACACCTGTGAGAAAGTTATGGTAATGTAGGAAGGTGAACTTAAGTGAGACTAAACCCAGGGACTTTTTTTTTAAACCAACGAAGAGGAAGTAACTGGAAAAATGATTTTTAACAAGATACAATCAACTTGTGTTTCTGAGGTAGAACTTGAAACTACTTTTGATATTGACCAGAATATCCCAGCTATTATCCATCAAAAGTAAAATTTAAGAGACAGAAAACTGAGTCCAAAACTATGACAAACATGAATTACAAGTATCTTAATCTTAAATACAAAATTTGAAAATGTTTTACACAAGGTTCTTCTCCCATTTACTTAAAAATGCTCTAATTTTCTCTATTCTGTTATCTTTATTTCTCCAACTGGTATTTGAAAATGAACTTACATATTATTTTCAATTTTAATATGACAGTGATAGTGTTTATTCTGAACTTTATTAATGTTACAGTGATATTTCCAGTGACAAAAGCACCCCACAGTAACCATTGCGTGGAGAAATAAACACGTAATTCCCTGATGCATAGCAACTTCAATTTATTGACTTAAGTGATAACAAAAGTTGTAATAAGGACATTGTTATGATTTAGATCCAAAATGTCCTCCAAAAGCCTGTGTTCAGAAGTGGGGCTCTCAGAAAATGTCTGGATCGTGAAGTTGCTATACTCAGTGGATTAACCAAAATGAGATCATAGATGCACTATTAGGAGGTGGAGCCTGGTTCACAGTGGTTCACTAAGGATTTGAGTTGAAAGGGTAAATTCTTGTCCCTAGTTCCTCACTTCACTCTGCTTCTTTCCTGCTATGACTTGAGAAGCTTTCCTCACCAGGCAACTTGCACCATGCCACTTATGCCTTAGAGTCAACCAACCATGAATAAACCACTAAAACCAGACACAAAATAAACCTCTTATCTTTTAAGTTGTGGGATCAGTTATTTTGTTCTAGCAACAAGAAAGTGACTAATACGAAGGCAAATCAAGTAATTGGCATGTTAATATAAGTTTAGTTTCCTTTCTTTACACAGTCCCTCACCATTAACTTTCCTCACTCATCTGGGGACAAAATTCACTTTACAGATCTGTTACGATGATTGTATGACCAAAAACACACTTATGCATCACTGATTGGTTCCTCCACGGTTGCAAATGCCCCATAACTTGCCAAATTCCACCAATTATGCAAAAAAGAGTAACTTTTTTCCACCCTATACTCTCAGATGTCAACCTACCACCTGATACAGTCAGGAGAACTATTTCTGTTACCAAGTAGTGTACACACATTTATAGTAACATAGTTGTACATAGAGTATACTTACAGTGAATGGGTATAAATATGCAATGTACACACATCCACAGAGTATGTACATACATGCATAACACTATATATACATACATATACACACACGCACATGTAATTCGTACTCATACAACATATACACATGCATATACAGTGTCCCTACATGGAGGCCTTAAAAGAGCCATGAACATAGTCCTGCAAACCTGCAAAAAGGGCTCTAAGCGAATTTCTTTTTCAAACTAGAACTCAAGAGCCTTATAAAATATTCTTAATGAGTGCAGCTAATAACAAACCCAAGGAAGAAAATATAGCTATTTTGCTTAGAGGTCTGTCTTGACAGTCACAGCTAGTTTCCTACTGCAGTATACATCATGGCTGATCAGCAATGAACTGATCAACAACAACAATAAAATCAGAAAAGGAACTTGGCCTCATACCTTGTTATTTTTGACAAAGCCTCTTAAATTCTGACAGAACTTCTTGAATCACAGCATTTCTGCCAGGTTATTCTTAATTTTCTGGTCAAATAGATAAATGTCCCAGGAAGACAGCAACTTTACCCCTTCAGAGTTACAGGATGTTTCCTGTCACTATATTTAACAGAACGTAATCAAATGCCAAGGAGAGTTCTCCACTATGAAGTATGTATCAACCACCCAGCCACTTGCCAAATGCAAGCTTTCTAATATAATGTGTGCTGATTTGTTCTTTTAACTAAAACTAAAAGAACTAACCAATGTGTGCTTAAAAAGTTAAACAACTTTCCAAGTGAGACTGCTTTCGCCAACAGTACATCTTCAATATAATGGTCACCAAAGAGTGGCCATGGTTGAAAACACAAAAAGGTGTTGTACAAATATAAACCAGTTTTTAAGAATATAAAAATCAAGGAAATTCATCTAAGGACAAGAAACTGTTAATACTACTCACCAAAACTGTAGATTTTGGACCGGGGATTTAGCTCACAGTGGTTCCGCTACCTGCCTCCCAAGTGCAAGGACTTGAGTTTGATCCCCAGTACCAAAAAATAAAAGGCAGATTTTATTCAAGATTTTTAAACTGCATTATTTTTAAGAACGTAGGGAAAAACAAGACTCTAAAACATTTACACAAAATGACTTTAATGTATTTTAATAAGGTCAAATAAAATCGTGTCCTTTCAGTAATTGACTGATTGGTTACTCCATTCACAACTTCAGGTAAAGAACAAAGGACTAAGTGACAAAACAGCAAGCTCACACATACAAAATGTTAAATTTCCCTCGCCTTAAGATGGCCCTCACTAGTGATGACACAAGCTCCCCTAATCCTGAGCCACCACATCACTCAACGCCTCCCCAGCTCCTATAAGCCGCACCCCTGTCCTATAAGAAGCCTCCCTGTTCTGCCATGTGGCTCTCTCTCCTTTGTTCAGAGACAGCCTGGCACATCCTCCCCATAATAAAGGCTTGTTAGGTCCTGGTCTGGTCTTGGTTTTCAGCTCTTTTTACCTAACATCTGGTGTAAAACTGGGCGAAAGGCGGTCCATGAAGTGACAATCCCCCGCAGGCCAGGGTTGACTGGCCTTTCTGCCGCCTCCTCCGGACCACATCTGGGAACCAGGACCTCCTCAGGGCTTTCTACCTCTGCTAATGCTGACGACTCAGACCCGCAGCGGTCACTGACTTCAGGGTGAGTAGGTAGATAGCTTCTCTCTACTCGGGTCCTCTGTCTCATTCTCTCCCTCCAGGGACTTCTTGGAAATCCACGCTCTTGGTCAGAGAGACCCTCTCAGGCCCGTGGGTCCAGGACGGTGCCCCTGGGGGACGTCCCATGGGCCGACTCCTCTGTCTCCCCTTCTGGAGACTGGCTAGGGAGTATCAAAAGAGAAAGATGTTCCTCTCTTTTGCCCTTCTCCTAGGGAGCTAACTCTCCCTCACCCGCCCTAACAAGGAAACCCAACAATCCAAACCCCTCCCTCAATGCCTCTTGGCTGTCTCCTGGTACAGCTTTGTCCTTTTGGACTGTTGGGATCCAACTTTAAGCCAAAAAGGACTCATTTTTTTATTGCAACCAAGTTTGACCTCATACAAATCAGATAAATCTCAATGGCCCGAAAATGACACTTTCCATTTTAACATACTGTGTGATTTATGCAATTTTTGTCAACTCAATAGCAAATGGTCAGAAATCCCCTACCTACAAGCCTTCTTTCTCGCCCCTCCCTCTGTCAAACCTGTTCGCCCTCCCAGGTACTCCAGGTAATTCTACCCCGTCCTCCACCCACCTTCCATCCAGCGGACCACTCATCACTCACACCTCCCCACCCTGTAACTCAGCGGCTCTTCCATCTCCTCAGAACTCACCTATGCCATCTTGTGACCCTTCCTCATCTCTGTCATTTTATCTCTCCACCCACCACAAACCCAGCTCTCCCTGCTCCTCCAGCCCCGCCCAAACAAGACAGTGCGTTAACAACCACTCCTCTGCTTACTCTTCCTTCCCTGGCTTCCTCAGAAGAGAGGAAAGCAAGACTCCGGGGAGAAAAAAAAAGTAGAACCCTCTCCTGGCCCTTTACGTATCAACTTGTTTGGCAGGCTACATTACCAATAAATTCCACTGGGCCCTATTGTTTTCTACATAATTATTGGAACGTAAAATATAAGGTTTTAAAATAATTCAAAGAAAATGTAATGCTTAAGATTCAAACTCAAAGACCAAATGCTAGGTTACAGCCCAGTGCGGGCTACAGACTGCTTGCTCCATAGTGAAATCAGCTGTGATGTCCTCCTGCCAGGCAGGAAAATCTTAAAAACAAACAACAAAAAACCAAGAAAACAAATTATAAATTCTGGCTAATTGACAAACATACTTTTCATCTTCAACTTAAAATAATGTTTGATTGGTGTTTGGTTTCCAAATGTTTAATTGATATATTGAAACATTTATTTTACATTGCAAATTCTTAAATTGTAATTACAGGATTAACCTTCCTTCTACTTTCTGCTTACAGACTTCTGACAAGTATAAAACAAGATTATTCTACTGCTATAAAGCGCTTTTTTACTCCTGATTCTAATTGTAAGAGATCTCTGTTAATTGATCTACAAAAGTTTTGACTCGTCTTAGTTAAAAGATGTTATATTTCAGTGGGTCAAATATATGTGAGTGCACTCTAGTTTCATAAATTGTCTTATGTTTGTCCAACTGTTTGAAAGAGTTTGTCAAAATATGTGTGTGTATGTATGTGTGTGTGCTTGTTTTTTGGAAACCCGTAGGGTTTATTTTGGGCTGGGCTGCATCTTAGTTGTACAGTGCTTGCCTACAAATTTGGAAGCCCTGGGTTCTATCCCAGCACCACAAAACAAAACTATTTTTGTCTATATCACTGACGCTACTACTACTCTTAGTTTAACAATACAAAATTGCCAGGCATTCTTCCTTATCTACAAAGCCTTGGGTTAAGCACTGGAGAATTTTCATAAGTAAATTCTGTGTGAGCTGGATCAGTAAACACACCAATAAAATCTATTTCCAGGAAGAATGGCCCATCTACTTTATCAGCCAACATGAATCCTATAGAAGAAATCCTGTCAAGTAGAAGCTTGTACTTGACATATCAAATTCTTCCCTTATTTGCAAAGAAAAATTTGGAGAAGGGAATCTTGACCTCCTGCCAGTAGGGCAGTATTTTTTTATCAAAATGACATCAACAATGTAATAAATTGTTAATTTCTACAACATGGTTTTACAGGTTAAATAAAAACTGTCAAGATAATTAAATATAAACTTTTAGGTTTGGATAGACTCCTGGTTGGTAAATAAAGCAGCAGCTGCTCAGAAAAATTTATTCTGGACTTTGTTCACTAATGGGAAGCCCCAAAATCTTCATAGCCTTATGGGAAGATAATTGTTATCTATAATATATTGTTATAAAATGTTTACATTGGTTATCAAAGGGTTGGGTTCTAAATATGTTATAGTGATATGTTTATAATGGTAATCTTCAAAATACAGTATTTTCTGTGGAAAAACAAGGGTTTAAAAAGATCCATTTGATACCAGGCTATACTATAGGACACACGCTTTCATGTTTTTTTTTTTTTTTTTTTTTTTGGTATTGGGGATTAAACTTAGGTCCTTGTGCTTGTGAGGCAGGCAGCAGAACCACTGAGCTAAATCCCTAGCCCCAGTTTCATGCAATTATAATAATTTTTACTACTACTTTTCTGGTGTGCAAAATATATTCATGTTTTCTGACTATACAGGTCTTCCAACATATTGTTTATGACAATAACCTTTTGATCCAGGTTTTCATCCTTCTCTTCTGCTCCAACTACTCATGATTACAGGTACATTTGTAGGCCCATACACTTTGCTTAGATGGCATCCTATCAAAAGGTAATAATTTAAAGAGTTTTTTTTTATTTTATGTGTTTTTAGAGAATACATTTAATAATGGCTACTTTATACTAATATACATATCTAAATGTGTTGCAAAGATAATGTCATCATGACTGTCATTGTAATATGTGGCTCCCGATTCAAAGTTTCTTTTAATATTCTACAGGAAATCAACTACTAGCACAACCATGATTGATAAAAATAAGTCCTCTATGTTTTAGATTCCAGGGTGCTGGCTATCCAGATAGTTATGATAGTTAAGCTCACTGCTCCTACTGTACTACTGATGTCACTGATCTTCTCTTCTGCGTGTTCAACCACCAAACGGTAGAGACCAACACTACAAGGTAACTGGGCAGTATTTTGGCCCTGGCACTCCAAGGTCATTAAAGATCCAAGGTATGAAGGAACACCTTGCATCTTTAGAAAGTCACCAAAACTCCTGAGCGGGGAGATTGCTGGACACCAGAGGGCAAATGTAACATGTGCCAAAATAAGGTCACCAAGAGAAAAAAATCCCCCACACTTTCACTGAACGCAACGTGGTCGAGCAAGGCCATAACCCATCCTCAGGGCTGACACTGACAGGAGTCGAGAGGCTCTATGCATGGTTCTGAAACAATACCTAAAGAGACTTAACTGACCTTGACAGATAGCAAGATGTTCATACTGATTAACACAGGTCTCACTTTAACTTGGTCTTAAACACCCAGCAGAAAAGAATAACCAAAAGAGGCAGTTAATGAACAGGCACTAGTGAGAGACTTCTGAGGCCCACCACTCCACCTCCCTATAAAGTGATAGATCTCCAAGTGATAAACCAGATGACCCAGTCTCAAAAAAGGCTACGACACCTATTTAATACCACCCTCCGCTATCTCCCTGTCAATCTCAGACTGCTGGATGTGTATGTCCCTTTCCCCAGCTCATTCACTCCGATTCCAGGCCCCCTAGGTTTTAGCCTGTCTGTCTCAAATACCGGCAATTTATGCACAGTTCAGAGACCCTTTGCCTCAGGTCTCCCATTCCTACATAAACCATCAACCTGACATGCACGGGACAAAATAACAAACATCACTTGCATTGCTTGCTCCCTCTTTATCTCAGAAGAGTCCAATCTGCCTGTCCAACAGCCTGCACTTCACAGGTAATCAGGAGACATTCCAATGCCTCGATCAGTCTGACGTTTTCTGTTACATGTCCTTCCCTAGCCCTCCCGTGACCATTACAGAAGCCCAGGTGTCTAAACAAGTTCTCCCACAGAACGCAATCAGGCAGCTCCCCTTCTAGGCCCCTTCTTAATGGGAGCGGGGGTCCTCACTGGGAGGGCAATGGGGATAGCGGGTACTTCTACATCCACACATTTCTATCAGGCCCTGTCCACAGAGATTTCAGAAGACATGGATAAAATAAGCCAGTCCTTAAATACAGTACAAGATCAAATAAATTCTTTAGCAGCAGTCCTGTTACAAAACAGAAGGGCCCTTGACATGCTGACAGCGGCCCAAGTAGGAACATGCCAGGTGCCAGGTGAAGAATGCTGTTATTTTATTGACCAGTCAGAGACTGTTAAAGCAAAAGTTAAAGAATTACAGCAGTGGGGCCGGGGATTTAGCTCAGTGGTGCCGCCACCTGCCTTGCAAGTTAAAGGTCCTGAGTTCAATCCCCAGTATCAAAAAAAAAAAAAAAAAAAAAAAAAAAAAAAAAAAAATTACCGCAGCATATCAAAGAGCAAAAGAGACAATGGACTCATTAGGGAACAGACCAAAGCTGTTCCTGGATTCCCCAAACTATGCCTTGGCTACTTCCCTTGTTGGGCCCACTGACTTGTGTATGTCTTTTCATCATGACAGGGCCCTGTCTGTTGCATTGTTTCCAAAAATTTCTTGCAGGAATGCACGAGGGCACGTACCAACCAGACAGTCATAGAACTCATCACGGCTGGGTATTGGCCACTGTGGCAGAGGGAAGAAGCCCCCACCTACCGCTGCCCCAACCTTCACCCCTTTGTCAGCTTGAAGCAGCTCCAGAAGAAGAGACTTTCGCCGCCAACAACCACAAAACAAAAGCCTGGAATGTTAGATTTCCCTCGCCTTACTAAGGCCCTAACTAGTGATGACACAAGCCCCTCCTAGTGATGCCACAAACTCCCCCAATCCCGAGCCACTACATCACTCAACGCCACCCAGCTCCTATAAGCCGCACCCCAGTCCCATAAGAAGCGCTCCCTGGCTCTGCCATGTTGCTCTCGCTCCTTTGTTCAGACAGCCCGGCAGATCCTCTCCGTAATTAAGGCTTGTTATGGTCCTGATCCAGTCTTGGTTTTTTGCAGCTCTTTTTACCTAACACAAAACACATGCAGTACCACTAGTGGTCATTAAATTCTGAGTCAGTTCTATTCCAGGTTCCACAATTCTTCACTGGAATTAAACATATGTCTTTCAAAAGCTCTCAATTCCACCTCCTTTTCAACTCAATCCTCTCCAACATGGCTGCCTCAAGTGCAGCCTGAGTACAAAATCCTGATAAGACCACAGCATGCATTAGGCCATTAAAGTGCCTACAGTCATACAAGAGTCCAGGGCACATCTTCTAACCTGTTTATATAGGCACCTCATACCACCAAACCAGGTGAGAGGCACTGTTGCCCTAGTTAGCATCAAGGACATCTGAGAAAGACTTCTCTGACCCTGGGGATTCCCTTGGAACCCAATACTATCTAAATGAATATAGAAAATTCTCTGTAGAAACCTACTATACATTCACTGTGAAAAAGAGAACAAAAACCGCATGTGGTGAAAGGAAAAACATAGGAGACCACAAAATATCACAGAATTAATATGAGAAACAACAACAGATTTTCAAACTGAGCAATTCAGGAATCACTCAGGAAGCCACATATTTGATCTCTTCTTGTTTTCAGAAAAATGAAACCAGTATCTACGAGGACAACAAAGGCCTAACAAGAACACTCTAGGGCCTTAGAATTTCTCATTAAGAAGAAGAAACAATCATATATGTAAGCCCCCATGATTTAGCCCAAACCTTTATGAAGTACCATAAATATCGCCTTTTGGGAATAGCTTGTTTTGTTTTTGAGACAGGGTCTTACTGTATGGTTCAGACTGCCTTACAATTTACTATGTAGCCCAGGCTGGTCTCAAACTCGCAGCAACCCTCCTACCTCAGCCTCCTGAGTGCTGGATTACACTTGCACCACCAGGCCTGGCTGGGAAAAGTATAAGATTTCAGAAGCTGAGGGAGGAGGAGCCCACACTGGGAAACTTAGTGTCTTAGTGAGATTCTGTCAAAAGGGAGGGAGGGAAAGAAGAGAAGAAAAGGCAAAACAGACAGATGGACAAATGGAGGGGGGAATAATTTATTGGTAAGATGCTGGGTTAGATCTTGAGTCACACCAAAAAGCCCATTGTACATCCAAAATGTAAGACAGTGATGGAGTACTTTTCTAGAATATATGAGGCCCTGGTTACAATCCCTAAAGCCTCTGCCTCCCTCTCTCCCTCCCCTCATTTTCTCATACTAGGCTCCCCTCTTAGCACCACTGGAACACCTTGTAGATTTACAATACTATTTCAGTGGCCACTTTTATTGCCCACAAAAACAGTGCACAATCATATTTACTGCAAAAGAACAACACTCAGCTATCGTAAATATATTAACGACAACAAAAAAAAAAGCCAGGTACTTCTACTAGATGCCTTTCACAGCGAAGGTGCTCGAAGCAACATGGATTCCTGAAGAGCCTACAGAACACACGTAAGGACCAGCCCCAGGCACTGCCTACCCTAGGAAGCAGTTTGATGTTTAGATCACAGGCCTTTAACATCCGCCCACCTTCCAGTCCAATCACTATGCTCTTTATTTTATCTACAATATACAGAAACAGTTTTTTCACACTAAGCAAAATGTTTCGTGTGGACAGAGAAGTTCAAACAGTGGAGAGGTGGGCACCTGTAACACTGTAACACTGGAGACCTGAACGTGCCAGGAAACCACAGCCAAGACTTCCGGAGGAAGAAGAACAATGCAGTTTTGTTGTTTGTTATTTTAAACTCCTGAGGAAGATGTCAGTTCAGAGGAAATGATCTAATATTTAAATAAAAGGAAGGATTTTATGAGTGATCAAATCATTCCTCTGAAATACGTTTTAAATTACAGATGTCGCATGGCTGTACTCAGCTTTGCCTTTCAAATACCATCTTCTTCCAAGCTACCCACTGACCTCAAAGTGAATTATTCTCACTCACCAACCCACATCAAGCAACTTCACTCAGACAGCATCTGTACCATGAATCTAATCACACATGTTAATTAATGATCTGTTCACTCCCATTCATTACAGTCAGGTATAAGTAATACAATCTGACTTCTACAACATCAGTATGCATGGTCACTTCATTGGCCTGCCCCAAAAGCAGAATAAAGAAGGCTTCACTGTGTGGCAAAGGTGTTTACACTATACTTAGGAATTACCAAAGGTTTATCCCACAGGGCTTGTTTAGCATTTATATCAAAGACGAATGGCAGTTAATTACGCTACATAAGGATACTTTATATAAGGTTTGCAGCAAATCTATCATATTCCCCCAGTAAATTCAAATATTCAAATTTGTATATTCATACAAATTCACTGGAGCTATGAAGGAGTGCAGATCAGAGGCTAAAGCGTGTGCTATGGAACACTAGGGACATGGGTCAAAACCAGCTCTGCCACTGCTCGGCTGGGTGCTCTTCACACACATTGATTTCTCTCTAAGCCTCACTTTTATATAAGCAATGCAGCAATAAACTATTTGAACAGATGGCTCTTAATATGGAGCTTAAGTGTATGCACTTAAGCTTAAGTGTATGACTAGTTCAAAGTCCTCTGTAAAAGGAGATAACTTCTAATAGAAAAAACAATGAATACAGAAATATGTGTTGAAAGTAACAAGAGAATTAGAAAAATTGCACCAAGTACCACTTTGCTATTTCCCATCACAGCACAGAAGGAGAACAGTTTCCAGCAAAACCAAAGAAGGTGAAGGAGCCAAGATGTTGAAGATCGGTGTGCTGGCACCAGGCTTACTGCTACTTTTGTTATCAAAACTGCTGAGCTCTGCCCCTCACAGCGTCTTGTCCTTTTACTAAAGGAAGGAAAGACAGAGGCACCCCTAAAACCCTGAAGGAGATCTGGCCTCCACAGTGCCATTCTGTGTCCTGCCATCCTTTTGCTGACGTGACAGGCCACCCCTGGCTAGGTGAAGGTGGAGCTGGAGCTCACTCGGTGCCTTTAACTCCACGGTGTTCACGTAGGAGGACTGTCCCTCAGATGCACTCAACCCTCTCTACTGAGAACACGTGCAGAACTGGGTATGATGCACAATGGTCCAAGCCTCTCATCCCAGTTATTCCAGAAGCTGAGGAAGGAAAGGACTTCAACATTCAAAGAATTTGTGTCAAAATCATTTTTAAAGATGGTCTAGGATGCAGCTCAGAGCTCCCTGGGTTCAGCCCCTGGTACCAAGAAAATAAAACAAAACCCTTGAAGAACACTCAAACGGCAAATTCTACAAAGTATTTCCTAAAGAGAAATTTACTTCTAACAACAACAACAAAACAATGAAGTTCAGAATATAAAGAACTGTTAGAGGAAAAAAAAAAAAATCACAGCTCTAGGAACCATTATTCTGTTCTTTCACGCTCTATTACTGCACTTCCTAAGTTTGCTCTCCTGTAGAAGTCCTACCACAGCTCCAAACAGCCAATGACAGTATACCCTTCCAGGTCAGGTGATGGCCAGGAGGACGCTGGAGTGTCCGTGTGCATGCAAGGAAACCAGGAGGTAAGAGGGTAAGCAGGAAGCACCAGGACCTACTCTGACCTCAGAATGGAGTCAGGCAACCTTGGACATGTTCTGCTGTTGAATACCAAAAGTCACCTAGGGCGGAAGCCATCACAGGGACCATCCCAGGAAAGGTCATCATGGTGCCTTCTCCCACGGGGCAAGATCTTCCTCCAGCCTTTGGAGGAGGCAGCAGACAAGCTTCACGCCAGGCCTACAGTCTACAACCATAATTTTGGAGTCTTAATTCTTATCAAGAACCTACCAACTGCCAGGCATTGCGGCATACACCCATAATCCTAGCACTCTGCGAGGCTGAGGCACGAGGATCACAAGCCCATCCTGGGTAAAACAGCAACTTAGGTGCTGTCACAAAAAAAGGACTGAGGACATAGCTCGGTGTGGAGGCCCTTCAATCCCCAGTACTGGGGAGAAAAGCCCACCGAACTGAAAAGAGGCAAGGACAGCACAGCTTAGGCAGAGGCATGCCAAGGGGCAGGACAAAGGGACCACATGGAGAAAAGCAGTCAATCTGGTCCCAGGGACGCTGCAGGGTCAGTGGTTCTGTGGTCACCCTGTGTGGTGGCTTAAGTATCTCAGCAAACTGGTTAGGGAACCCCTGCACACAGGTAGGCATAAGCACATACATGTCCATATAACTCATCAGATATACACACTGCACACCCTCACCAAAAACAGCACGCTTGAACACCCAAAGATGTGCACACTCACACATCAAATACACCCCCAGTACAGAAACTATGAACTTAACCACAAGTTCTGCATCTTCCTTTCTCCATCACATTATATCCACATGAAAAGGAACTTGCTCTGGTCACATCTAACACCAAGGGAAGCCTGTACTTCTAAGCAGAGCTGTGATCACAAGTCAGGTTTTACTTAGTACTCATCACCTGTCTGCTACAAGCCAACTTTTCCCTCACAGTAAGGCAGGCTGGGACCACAAATTATTTCCCTGAGCCTCTCATCCCTCAGGCTGGCAAAATAGCTATGTCACAAAATCACATACTGTCCCCTGGAAAAGAAAACAGGAGGCACAGGGTAGGTGGGATACGTCCTCTTATTCCCATAAAGTACCACCTAACTATCATAAGGGGAGTAAAGCATCTTGCACACAAAGGACAAACTTTACCACTCCTCTCACATGAACACATAATGTCAACAATCTCCTAGCACTGGACCAGGTGGTGGAAATCGGTGACGGAGCCCCACAGAGGAGCCTCTGCTATCCTCTGCTAATCTGGGCAAGTTTCACCTCAGAGATTTCATACTGCTGGCTGCAACATGAAAACCTTACTTTCCAAATAGAACAGTTACCTTGATACTGGTGCCCTGCATGTGTCTTTAAGCAACACCCCGCCATACACACTAATGCCACCTGCAACAGGGACAGCACAATAAGCTAACAGTCACAGCTAAGTCACGAGACTCATCACAACCCTGTGAGATGCATGGCAGTACATACACCTTACATCTAAGACAATGAGCACCTGCAGGGGGGTTCAGGGAGGCATGGGCTAGCCAGGGGTTGGAACTATGAATGCAATATCATCAATAATATCCTTATATGAAAGAGGTGACTTTTTCTGGTTCTGTCACTGGCAGTACACTGTATAACCACCACCAACCACTTTCTCGAATATTGTTCTCCTTGGCTTTCTTACATGTTCTCTGAATTAATGAAGAAAACTAGAAAGACTGTCAAATATCTCAAAATTCTAAGTTATGAAATGATTAATGAAAAAACTACGAAATTGAGTCCATTTGAAATTAATCAAAAGCTATTCATCAAAAACAAAGTTTTAATTTGAAATAAAAAAATAACTCTTCTTGAGAATACCTTTTAAAAGGTATCTTAAATTACTGCTGATCCCATACGCATAAGGAGGAAGAATACTGAGATACGAACTTCAAACCATGAGCTGCATACACACCTTAGCATACGTAGAATTCTGTTAGAATAAAGAACAAACAAGTAAGTTTCTAGAGACTCTTAATTGGGACTTAACACACCCACACAGCATGATTTTGACTAGAAGCTCATGGTTGTTCTCCAAGGCCCAATACACAGAAGAACAAAGACAATCTTGAATTCAGGTACTGAGGCTTTGTAACAAGGGTCTGACCATAGAAGACTGGGGACAGGTTACTGTAAGTATTTGAAAAGGAAAAACAGAATGAAAGACTCTTATCAGTTACACTTTAATTAGAAAAATAATATTCCTTTCGGATGATTGAGAATAAGAAAGAAAATGATGATGAGCACAACCAGGCTCTGGTCCTCTCCAGAAATAAAACAGCCACTTGTCTTCTTCACCCAAACTGCCGCCTACCCCTCCTGGGCTCAGTGGCAGCTGACAGAGCGGCCAAGCAGAGACCATCACTGAAGGACATTCTTGACCCTACTAACTCACAATGCTCCCATCAGCCAGGATTCTGCTCTTTGCACCCACTTCTTCCCAGCCCCCCACCATAGGGATGAGCTTGTATCACTTTTCTCCTTCCCTTCTCTTCTGTGGGGTCTACAAAAGTCAGTAAAGGATTCAGGCTACTTCCTGCACCTCTGTATGTGAAGACACAAACTCCTCCAAGGAGCCACTCACCCCAAAGTGCACTGCACAATCCTGAAACACTCTCTCCAAAATCCTCGGCTAATAACAGATTTTCTTTACCCAAGAACAGCCCTAGGTCTTAGAGGCTCAAAAAAAATCAGCAAAAGGGTGCTTTGGACATTTGCACAGAATGGAGAAAATTTAACCTTCAAGCTCTCTTAATAATTTCAACAGCTAAGCCATTCCTCAGGAATGTGCCTGTTGTAGTGAGTTACGTGTTGAGCTGAACACACACACCATGAACTATTTAGAACAAAATTAAGTGTTGCCTGTGTTATTTCTTTTTACCCCACAAATAAGAGCAATTTGCTAGATTCGACATTCATCTTATCTTTTGAGAAGGGAGAAAATATAACAAAATAATGTTTTGCCAAAAGACAACATAGGAAGTTTAAGAAGGGTTTGAGAGTATTTTTAGTCCTCCTGAAACTTAAAATTTTACTTGAAGTAGTTCTATCAATTCTAAGAATTTACTGACTTCTATTTGTAGGTTTCATAAAGTAAAACATCAGATCCCTTAAATATTTTTAAATTGGTAACAGTAATCCTTCTGATCTTTGATGACAATTGTTGGATTTACCAGGGAAAGTGATGGGGTAGCAGCAACCCATGTTCTGACTATTCACTATACAACTAGCGGGACCAGGGATTTAGCTCCGTGGTTCCACTGCCTGCCTCACAAGCACAAGATCCCTAGTTCAATCCCCGGTAGCAAAAACAAACAAACTGTATGACTAGAACTGGCTCATCCCTTTACAGGAGATTTTGTGTAATTCTCACATCATCTCCCCCTTACATATGACTTAAACTCCCTCGTGTTAAGTGATGGAAGAGGGCTCTGACTACATGAGTTCCTGCTTCGTGACCATCAATTCCCAGCAACAGATACAGACCGTAAGGATGCTCTACTATGATAACATTTATAAAAAAATTTAAGACTGTCATTATACTTCTCATCTTAATCTAACCCTGGTCCAATTCAGGGAAACAGCAACAACAGCTGTTTTCTTTCATTTCCTAAGAGATTGTAATTCCAGGTAGAATACACCACAGACCAAGATTTGTTTTGCTCCGATTTTAAAGGGTTGCAAAGGGACACTTTTTAATTGAAAAGTTCTCCTACCTAGCTGTATCACACAGCTTAGTTAATAAGTATAAAAACAGGAGCTACCATTCTCCTATAAGTAGTAAAGCCATAAAACAAATTAAATAAGTGTTCTTTTACTGCCAATCTAGAATAAATGGGTGCTCTTCATAGGCAAACGAGTGTTTGCTAGAATGCATTGAGCCACTTAACGTGTGTCTTGGGGACATTGCAATCTAAACCAAAAATCCCATTTCCTGAATGAACTCCATGAATCTGAGAAACTGACTGGCTTAAATGTGACCAAATACTGTCAGAAATCTACAAGCAGCACATGAAAACCACTAATTGTGCATGTGTAGGGAGGTTCTCTACCGGCTTGTGGACGGAGTAACAACTGTCTGTCACTTTTTTCTCCAGTGTGTCCTTAAGTGTCCCGCTCCCATGCAGAGGAGATGATTAACTCACCCTCCTTCTGCTTGGCAGTTTTAACCTTGAGTTGCAGAAGTCAGCACACCTCCCAGATGCTGGCTCATTTGCAGTTGTCTGCTACTGTAGAGACCCTCTCCCTTTATACACTCTACCACCTCCTCCCTAACAGAGCAAGGAGACCCACGTCCTGAATGATGGCTGCCTGGTGGGAAAAAACGAAAAACCCCTAGAACACTCTTAGTATAATCAAGATCTCATCTCCTTAGTACCTCCTACACTTCACAATATGATTTTAAAATTCCCTTCGCAACTCCGTGTGTGTGAACTGAGAGCAAGACTCTCCCCCTCCAGAGAGGCAAAACACCATTCCATCAAATAGAGTCCTCTCTTCAGGGCAAACTGTTTAAAGCATACTTAACAGGCACTCCAGACCGGAAATGTCCTCCATGGTCTGAAAGGTCTGGGAAACCCATATCCCACCCTCTGTTCACAAGAGCCCTTAAATTCCATCTGCTCACCTAACACTCCTTGTGCACCCCAAATAGTGTTATGGCATATTACGAACATCATTATGTACTCTTGCTTATCCTCTGGTGTTTATTAGTACATATGTGCAGAGCATAATGACTACATTCCTTGTGGAAAGCTGGACAGCCTCGCACACTATGCTGAGAACTTTTCATGTCTTCAGCACCCAAGACCGGCAGTCACTATTCAATATAATTTGTAACTGATTAAAGCAGGTAAAGCACATGCTATCCCTGAATTAAATGGAAATCACTTAATTCATAAACATCCTGTTTCCCAGGCACACACAAGAATATAGCATAGTATCAACTGTGTGGTTTATTCTCGACATTAGTTTAAACTTCTACGGTATTTTCACCGCTTTAAGCCCTGACTCATCTTTAATCCCTCTGCACCCCACTTGTTTCCTAGACTTCCCGCTGAACATCCATGGCTGCTGAGATATAACTACAGAGCAACAAATGCAAAAATGATGGACTTAAAACAGACAGGCCACAAGTACAAGAAAATCAGCCCTGCCTACAAGCCTTCAAATAGACAGGGATTCCTCCAGGTTTGACCTGACAGTATCTTAACCTTTGCCTCCCATCTACACAACATCAGTACTAATGAAGTCTGGTTCAAGACAAACAGCAGCAGGAAAGCCAGTTCCCATGTGCTCTCTGCCTATTATACTATAATCTTCAAAACCTAAAAAACAATTCCCATGCAAAGGAATTGGATGAATATGCATCAACAAATGTATTCATCCCATTAAACAAGAAGCCAGCAATTGGTAAATTTGATTCAAAGATCACTGAAGGATTTATGAGCATTTGCAAAGCTAATGGCTACACACAACTGCTATGTTAAATATAAAACACATTACTGTCGTACAGGGCCATGAAATCTTTGAAATTATCTTCTCTGTAAAAAGAAATCAGTTGCATTTCTACCAGACAGAACTCTACAAGTTAACAGCTAACTTCCCAAAATCTGGACCTCTATTCAACAGAGCAAAATGACTCAAACAAAAGTGTGTATCCTACATTTTGAAAAATTTGCAAGGGGCTTGTTAGACAATACTTCAACAGGATTTTGAAAAGCATACTGCCTTCCCGCTACAGCATTTCCAAGTTCTGGACAAAGTTTAACATATTGCAACAGAAAATGTGATCTGCCAGACCCCTGACTAACTTTGGCTTGGGGCCCCTTTTATCTTGAGAGTAAAAGTATATGTGATGAAAGCAACTCATGGGACCATTTGAAAACATCTGTAAATTCTGACAGTGCATTCCCTGCCCTGGGCTCCGGGTGAGCTTGCAATGACTTTGACAAATGGGATTCCAGGCACCCTCTGAGACTGGACCATGAAGTGCAGATAGCATTTCTCTCACTGGACACAACATCTGCCCTTGGAGCCCTGAGGCACCAAGGAGTAGTGCCATCATCCAGGGCATAAGGCTCACGCGAGGAGAAGCCACAGAGCAGGCCCAGCCCAAGTGGCAGACAGGGATGAAGAAGCCTCCACATCATCTGTCTTTCCAACGGAGTCCCCAGACACTATGGAACAGACACCTATCATACCTCCACGTCCCTCTATAAATTCTTGACCTACAGAATCTGTAAGCACAAATTTTTTTTAAAAGTGGCCCAGTTCACTGCCTAGATCAGGGCTCAGGTTCGGGCCTATCTACCACTTCAGCTCACCTAAGTACAAGCTCAGGTTCTGTCCTATTTCAACAAAAAACTAGCTCTTACCAAGTAATGCTTAATCTGCTTAACACGGATACAGTTATGAAGTGATGAAACCCAAGTGGCTGGCATGGGTCACAGATGGCTTTGGGGTCTCTCAGAAAGACCCTGAATATCAGAGGGCCCAATCTTCAGGATTTAAGAGTTCCAGAACCAAGAACATAGACCATTCCATATGAATCAGCTAACCGACTTTCTGATCGTAAGGCTGTATACCCACAGGCTCTGCCCTCCCCACCACACACCTTAACTTCCACATCTGGGAACCCAAGTCTTGGTAAAAAGCAATTCCAGCCACAACTCAGAGGCTGGTGATCAAGACAGACCCAGACAGGAGGACGAGGTGTTACACATACTAACAGACAAGCCCTGAGCATTAAATAAGAAGGCAGCAGAGTCATCTCTGCCTATGGAAGTTAAGAAGCCAGATGGAGAGAGGGGGAAGCACAGGGTAAGAGCTGACTCACATCTGTACCTCCTTTATGCTTCCCATTTCTCATCAGCAGTAGCAGAACCAGCATTAGCATTCACTTTCCCCTCCCAGGGCTGCATTTTTTCTACTCAGGGATCCCATCCACTCTCTGTTGACAGGCATAACCATAATAATGGTTCCCTGATCACTTTATTTGCTTATATGAAGAGCTTTCAGAATTCATTTCGATCCTCAAGAAGAGGGGTTGTGTCTAGTTCTCTCCCTTAAAATGTCTCATCTACTGGGGAAAGGAGAAAAAAAATCAATTAAGAGAAATCAAATAAAGGTTGTAAAATACATCCATCAATTTAAACATTAAAATTTAATAATTCACTTTAAACTGAAGATGAGTTAAGCTACATTTCCAAACCTCTAAAAGCAGGGTAGCCTTTGGTGGGAGGCAGTGACGTGGGATACACAAAAGGCTGTGTCTGTAATTGCCTAGGCTAAATAATAGAAGGAGAGTCTGAATCAAACACTTCCTCCTTGCAGCTGTCCTCTTCCCAAGTATGGTGGGTTATTTGTCGGCTCAGGCCAAGATGTGAGGAGGTGGGAGGAGGGAGGCCAGAGCTATAGAGCAGGTCTCTGTGGGTCACCTAGCAACCAGCCAAGGCATAAGCAGGAAGCACCAGCCAACTTCTCACCCACGTTCAACCGCACAATGTCACACTGAGAGGGAAATGAGAACACAGCATTAATCCTTACTAAGAAGAAAATAAAAGGTAGTGTGTTTCACCTGTGGGATGTCAGGTGTGGCAAAGAGCAAGAGAAGTCAGAAAGCAATGTTTAATCTTGCTTGCATTCCGGAACAGGATGGGGTACTCACCTGTCCCTTCTGGTATCTCTCTCAATGGCTTTGCTCCATTCTTTCTAGTACTAGATGGCCAACACACAAAATCACAGGTGCTGAAACAAGATCCCAAATGCAATTTATGTTGAAGGATATGTCTTCTTTGGAAAAGTAATGGTTTAATGCTTCCGGTGCTAGGACAGACATCCTCATTACCTCTCACTCTCCGCACTGCTGGTACTGATGTGCTCCTACCATCCAAGCTGAGCTGATGACCAGGTCTGTGATGGTACACTTGGAAACTGGGGTAGGTGGCATGGGATAAGACAGAGTGTACTGCAGGAAGGACCTAAATAATCAGAGGTTGCCACTAAGAACTTGGTGACTCTGGAGGACCCATCAACCTGGCCCATGGACACATGTTAGTAACAACCACCCCAAGGCATACAAGATGTTTATTAATACATTATGAACCAACATTCAAGGATCCAGAGTTGATAACACTGACTAGCAGTAGATTATAAAGTCCACACACAAACCTATGGTGAGCATGGCACCAAACTAAATCTTTCCAAAGAAAAGACTGTCTTAAAGGTAGCTGTGGGGATCCAGTCAATCTCAGGCCTCGACCTTCTACCTCCAAAGAGTCTGGATGGTTACTCACATAGTCATTTCTCACTGTTTAAGATAATCTATTTTATGGGCTGGGGATTTAACTCAGTGGCACCACTGCCTGCCTCTCAAGCGCAAGGTCTGAAGTTCAATCCCTGGTACCAAAAAGAAAAAGATAATCTATTTTCTCCCAAAATATTATGCTACAAATATTAGTCTCTGCCAGCCTATCTAAAACACAGACATAACTCAAGTGAGCAGTCCTAGGGCAAGAAAGGGAATATGGACATCCAGAGAATATATTCTGCAGATGCTCAGGGCTGTAGTTTCCAACCCACATGATGAGAAAAGAGCAGAGCAAGCCTGGGCAGATAGAGGAAGGGAACAGCATCCTCTTATGACTTCAGACAACAAGCAATTTCAGGACAAGACAGACAAAACCCTTGTGTAAAATTTCCAAATTAGATGAAAAGAGAACCAAATAGCACACAGCCAGAACACAGGAGGATCCACATCATCTTACTAGAAGAGTTTCTGAAGAAATGGACATAGTGTTCATTACACAGCACTCAAATACCTCTCAGGTACTTTTAATAATCCCAGAGTAGATAATTTTAGAAAATCAAGAATCACAATCTTATTTAGCACCAGGAACCATGACTTGGATAACATGATCATACACCTTCCAAAGTTCTTAACTACAGATAAGCCAATAAAAATTACCACGGGTATGTGTGTATGCACAAAGACCAGATACAGTAGAAACTGCTAAACCTGCAATACTCTAATTCCTACAGCAGCTTATCTAAATCTCTCCAAGTCACAATATGGGAAGAATACTACCCAAAACTGGGGAATGTGGCTTTAAAATTTTGTCAGTGTATTTAAGTATCAATAAGATGCTATAAGAACCAAAATTAAACACACACACACACACACACACACACACACATACACACAATCAAGGCCCTTAAAGAGTGAAGTTTATCTAGACTTAAATGCATTTAGCCACCATTTTAAGATGTTAGGAAAGGGGCTTTGTTTTTTAACAATATTTCTGTATTTCCTGTAAAAAGGATAGGCAATGTGCTCAACCAAGAGACAACGCCTCTGCAAGTATCTCAGTGGCCTCAAGAGGAACATACCCTCAAACCAGTCAGGCAACAAGATAAAGATCAGGGACATCATGATAGAAATGGCTTTTTCACTCCAGAAATGGTGTGTTATTAAGTGGACCTACCAAAGGAAAATAAGACAAATACAGCACTCTGTATCTAAGTGGGCCTCTCTCCAATCATTTTTCCAACTCATTCTAAGTTTTTGCCCAATTCTCAATTTCTCTGGGAAAGAAAGGGAATTAAGCTATGCCAAGCCTCTTCAATAGGTCAAGAAACTACATACACAGGAAGTTCCTCAAGCTGAGAATGCAGGTTCATACTGTGTTCAATAGCACTCTAAATTTCCCTTCAAATTAATCTAACCAGGCATGAGAATAGAGTGCATGGATATATTAGACCCATGAAGCAAAGAGTGAAACCATTAAATGATCTCTATGATGCAGTCCCTATTCCAGCGGGGTCCCTGCTGGAAGACCGTTCTAGAGAACAAGAGACCCTCACACAAACATCCTTTTGCTCCTCTAAACAAAGTCACACAAGACTCATCCTCTGTACTGAGCCGGTCCAAGCAAACACGCCAGCCACAACTCGTCCCATGATCTTACAAGGTGCACAGATAGATAGGCTCTGCTCCAATGAAGCTCTTTCTCTTTTGCAGCTCTAAAAATACTTTTAAAACTAGAACCCAAAATTCTTTCCCCATTTACACAATATTTGATAAAGAGATTTTGTAGATGAGAATTTACAGCTGTGAAGAACATTCTTTCAGGTTCCCTAGTGAAACAGAAGACGCATAGCTACTCAGAATATTTATATTTAACCCTAGTTGACTCCCAGTAATGCAAGTTCCAAGGAACATCCGGGATCTCAAAAGAATAAGGTCTCGTCTATTCATTAATAAGTTTTGGCCCTGTTTCACAAGCTATAAACTATGGAGAGTATGGAGTAGTCAAGATAATGAATTCTAAAATCAGAGAGCCTGCATCTTTGCTGAACAGTATCAGTATCAGTCCTGAATTCTCTGTACTTTAAGTTCCTCATCAGAAAAGTGGGAGTTGAAATAACTACCTCATGAGATTGGAGGGGAACAGTATCAGACACTGAGCCATGCTATATAACCATCCTACATAAAATCCATGTTGGGCCTTTACCAAGATAAGAAAACACCACAATAAAATACATCCTACAAAAATCACTGATGCCATTCATCTTCAAGACGCTAAATGACCAGCCCCATGCATGCAGATCCCTGCCTTGAAGGAGTCCCCCCTCCCACTGCATCACTGCACCAGCTACACAGGAAGCAGACAAAGATTAGGACTTGAGAATTTCAAGCAGAAAAGTCAGATCAGTCAGATAGGTGCTCAAACCTTAATGTGGGGGCCAAGTCACCATTGTCTTCCTAACAAATGCAGGCTCTGTCTCTGGGGGTCTGGAGAAAGAAGCAAGGCTCTGCATTTCTAATACACTCCTACTGATGCCGTCTTTGAGAATTTCAACCAGACTCAGTGCTGCAGAAAACAGCTGCCAGCAGCTCAGGCCTCCACATAAATCTATGTTAAAATCCCCCTCAGAGTTGTGCTCCGACCAGAGGGGGAAGAAAAATCCTCGCAGGAGGCAAATCCAAGCCAAAAGAAAAAAAAATTTTTGTAGACCAAGAAAAATTGCTCTGCTGCCAAGGAAATGGTCAACATGGTGATGATCATGAGACCGCCTGCCTTAGAGCTTATTAATCCTCAAGCTGCTGCCCTGAGGTCTTGCCCTCCTGACCAAGTGGGCTAGCACCCATACCGCAGGCAAGTCCACATGGCCCCCCTCCCCAGGCTGATCCAAGGCTGAGAGTACCAGTCCCAGCCAGACTACAGCCCAGAGCTAGCCCAGACTTGGTGTGACTTGATGCTCCAGAGACCACAAGATCATCTGTGTCCTTTGAAATTCCTTCTCTATACCCTGAAGAGTCATGACCTGACCCTTCAAATCACTAATTCACATCAAAATGTAAAACCCAGCACAAAGTTTTATTAAGGAAGTCTGTTTTTTCAAAATGAACTTTAAGATAACTTTTCGTAACTCCTATTCGTTGCTTAAAACGATTTTTTTAAATTTCATGCTTTTATGTTGTGTCCCTATTCTGCTAAGACTGTATGATAAAGGAAAAATTAAGAATTCCAGTTCTATTTCACACCAAGTTAGAAACAGTGTTCCTTCGAAGGATTCTATATATTTTGGTGGACGAAGAGACAACTCTTCCCTACAAAGGGAAAAAAAAGGCCAAAGCCATTTCATGGCTTGGGTCCCACCACGTATGGGCTGCAAACCAAAGATACTACTGAGTCTACTAAACAAGAGCAGCAAAGTAAAAGTATTAACTAGTGCATGGTGCAAAATAAAAGTCTAAAATACTACGCTCCCTTGAGTAGAATCAATCATGACTGAAAATACAAGTTCTTAAAAACACAGTTCACACTCTGCTACTCAGCCCTGACAAGGCTGGAATTTCTAACATCCATCAGAATCAGCTCCTGATGATGACCAAACCCTCGACCTCCTTTGAACCCTGGAAGTTTATATGCTGAACTTGGCTGTTGTCATGTTGTCTAGACATTTCCCAAAGCCTCACGCGCTCACACAGTGGGGCTTTTCAGAGGTGACTGCATCTAGGGTGTGCGATATTGGGATTACCAGGATGTGTTAGTCCACAGATGGGTTAGGCATAGTTCTGGGCATGGATAATGGGAAGGCCCACCCTGAGTAGGAGTGCTGAGGGTGGGCAGCCTGGGTGGAATATAAGGACAGAAAGAGGGTTATCATAGCTAGCTGCTGCTTCTTCCCTAGTTTGCTGTTACTCTCGCTGTTTCTCCACTGCAATGCCACTCTACCATGCTCCCACCCCTGCCTTGGAGCCAGCTAACTATAAACTGAAACCTTTACAAACTGAGCTAAATAAGCCTTTCCTCCTTTAACTTTGAGCGTGGACATTTTGTTTCAGCAACAAGAAAAGGTAACTAAGATAGCTGCTAACTCTTTGGGGACAATGTTCCTTAAAATCTGGTAATACAGCAACAATATACACGGCAGCTTTGATTCATATTTGACTGAATAATTTACACCTTGGCCATGTCAGAGAACAGCTGTCTGTGACCCTTTAAAGAAACAGAAGCAGCTCAATTGGTTCCTACTACAACATTCATGCCCTGAGGGTTAAGATGGGTTCTCTCTTTACCTTCACAATATTAACTATGGGGGGGACACAAACAAACAAGCCAGAGACTAACAAATTAGAGTCAAATGTCTTGGAGTAATTACTTCAACAAAATGTTTCTTAAAGTGGAAATATTCTCAGCTTAAGTAACACACACACACACACACACACACACACAAACATACTTATTTCGTTGGCTATTTCTCTTTATTTTCATCACCATGAAGCAGTGCAAAATAACGTGACAGGCAAACCTGCACAAGACAAACATTTGCTTATATGCCTGATTCTTTTAACACAATTGCCATGTGTATTCAAAGTGCTGTCCCTTACAAAAGGGTCTACCAGGGAAAATTATATGTTTATCCCGATGAACTCACAACACTGCATCCAGTATTTCTGAAAACGCTCTATGAGCAGCACTTTTCTTCTATCTAAAACAGCCTAAACAAATTTATAAAATTCTTTTGAGCTAGCAAAAACTTCAGGTGTCTCCTTAAGGTAACCACAGACCTTTTCAGGCCTACTGAACCAGTGTTCCAACATGCTGTGCACAGTGTCCAGTAACAGCACATTCTCATTCTTGAAAGGATTAAGTTTTTGTAAATAGTTTCCAATGAGAGAATTAAACACCAGCTTTGCATACAAATTAACGTGACAGGCTTTTCACATATGGTCAATGAACTGGGAAAAGGGGTAGAAGAAGGGGAAAATCTAGCCAGCACTGAGGTTGCCCCAGAGATTTAGATACCCTTGGGAACCTACATTAAACACAAAACAAACCCAAGGTTGGGAGACAGCACTTTGCTTGGACCACCTATCCTTCTCACAATTGCACAGAGATTCAGGGCACCCTCGGTTCACCTCTGTGTGCAGGACTGCCTCTCACCCACCAGATTCCTGGAGGAAGGAAGACGGGCAGAAACCAGTGCCCTCTCAGCCCTTCTCTGGCTCAACTGTTGGGATCTTCAAGAGGAAAGGGCTGCCTTCTGGAAACTCCCCCAGCTCCTGCAGCAAAGTGTTCACTGCTTTTGGAGCCTCAGCCCTCACCTGTAGCACATTCCTGGGGCACAGTGACCAGAATACTACCTCTGCTCTCTACCCCTCACACTGCCCCACATCTGTACTCACCTGCATGCACGTGAGGAGGAGGAGGACACAAAGTCACCATGCACACCAAGACTGAGGCACAGGGGGAAGGAACCCGTCTGCCTTCAGAGCAGGGTCCAGGTGCAGCCCCAACATGAAGCTGTTCTGTATGGTGCTGAGGGGAGTTTTACACTCTTGGTCTCAAAATCACTACTCTGTCCTCCACCAGGACATGGGAAAATGATCTACAAATGACGTTCATTTTGAATGTCAGTTCTTCCCATTTCCCAGGTCTGCAAACACAGATTCTACTTATGACGTTACTGGTGATGTAAGTGGGTACATTTATCACTGATGATGCAGGCACTTTATTATTTTATCTGTAAGCCAAGCTTATACCTATCCCTGCATCTTTTAAAACCCGTTTCATGCCTGTACTTTTTTATACTTTTCTTGACAGAATCTGATAATTATCTGAAGAAACACCACTGTAGCAGTAAAAAATACCATCAATTTGCCCAGAAGCTACTAAACACCGAGTTGATTTGAACCTTGCAAGTGAAGGCATGCTGGTGACTGAATGATTTCCCTTTTCATCTGTTTACCTTATGAATTAGATCGAAGAAGTCCATGAACTAGGAATATAAATGTGAGAAATATCAAAGCAAAGATGACTTTCAAATACAAGCTCTAGTACAAACACAAAGCTACAACATTCTGCAAACTCTGACCCTCGCCCCCTCTTTTAGAGACTTCAGGACAAGGACGTATGGGGACCTTCTTAAGAAATCCATTCCCATGTCAACTACCCCTGCATGTTAAAGGTAACTCAGTGGATAATCAGCAAGTCACAAACTGCCATGAAGAAGGGTCACTCTGAAACACAGAGCTACGTATGGCAATTCAGCTACTAGATCAGTGAATTCCACCAGTCAAACAGTCTCCCCTCACGCAGTAAGCCATTTCCATAGGTGCTCTGTAAGTCTAAAAGTAGAGGTGGAAAACTAGTCAAGAACTCAGCAGAACAGTAAGAAAATAATGTGATACATTGGAATATGTGGTCTTTTTCTTCTAAACATGTCACCTTACATTCTCAAACTTCTGTATAATGTATTTACTGAACTGGCAGAAATAATAAATTACAAATTTAAGATCTGAAGAGCTTTTTGGATAACTTTGGGTTCTCCCTTTTGCGTGTGTTTGAATTAAGAACATGGTTCTATGCATTAATAAAACATGACCATCCTTCTGTACAGCTATTATCAGTTCATACTGGCTCAGCAGATGTCACCATATTATGACATTATCTTCCATAAGGAAATCATAACAAAATGAAACCTAAAATGGACATACATCCCTAATTCAAATGTCCATCAATATTAAAACAAATGAGTTTGTTACATGTGCCTAATAAAATTCTAAGTAACACCCAAACAAGCTAGAGCTGCAAGTACCAACTAGAATAAAGTAAATCATACACATGAAGGGAAATGACTAGGTAGAATTTGTATACTATAGATGACTGCATGACAAAAGGTACTAAACCTTACGATTTAAACCTACAACTAGCAATGTTACTTAAAAACACATCTAGGGGAGCTGGGGATTTAGCTCAGTGGTGCCACCGCCTGCCTTGCAAGTGCAAGGACCCGAGTTCAATCCCCCGTACCCCCCCCAAAAAAAGAATCTTGGATTCAGGGCTGGGGATTTAGCTCAGTGGTGCCACCGCCTGCCTTGCAAGTGCAAGGACCCGAGTTCAATCCCCCGTACCCCCAAAATAAGAACACATCTAGAAAAAAGCAAACTAACATAATTTTAAGTTTTTGCAAATTACAGCAATTATCATAAAAATGTGAAATATTTCCACTAACTTTTGCTTTGACCACAGGGATAAAATGCCATGGATACAGAGCTCCAATTAAGTTGGCAGAATCATAACTTAAAAACTAACTAACTACTTTGTCTCTATTCGACAAATCATAAAAATTTAAGAGTAAATAGTGACACTGAGATGTGGTTCTGGTCAGCTTTCTAATCCAAATATTAGTTGGGTCTTTGAGAGGATCTCTTTCCGCATGCATTTCTCTCTGTGCCAGTCCTAGCACATTCATCTAAGCCTCTATCCTTCCCTCACCCCTCTCTCTCAACAACTCTACCTGGGTGGTCTTATCCTTACAGAGAACTCAGCTTTACCCCCGACTCCTCCCCACTATCACCACCACCAGAGCTGAGAGGATGTTTCTAAGGCCTTGCAAGACAAGCACTATACTATACCAAGCTACATCTCAGTCTTTTGGGGTTTTGGTTTTTTGTTTTTTTTGTTTTTTTTTTTTTTTTAAGACAAAAAATTCCCTAGGCTGGACTCAAATTTGCAATCCTCTGCTCACACTTGGAAACGGACAGAATTACCAGGCATAGGTCACCATGCCTATCTCTGATACTATTAAATCTCTATCTTCCAAGTGCAAAGATACCTATATAACCAGGGTGACTATGAGTATGTTTGACCCAGAGTGGACATGTTTTATATTTGATTTCCAAGTGTGATTTTAATCATAATATTTATAGGATTAAAAATCCTCACCAACTTTATATCTCAACCTTGCTAAAGGCTATAGTTTGCATGTTCAATGCGTTACACATGTAGAAAGCCTGGTTCTCAGAGTGCTACTGTTGTGAGGTGACAGAACCTTGCAGGAAGTCTTTAGGTCACGAAGGAAATAGTTAAAGGAGACTGTGGGATCCCAGTCTCTTCCTCTTCACATCCTCATTCATGGTGTAAGCAGTCTGTCAGACACATGTGTCCCACTACTGCCATCTACCATGAACACCAGAGGTCCAAAGCAAATGAATCTACCAAATCTTGCACCGAAACCTCCAGAGCCATGAAACAAAACTTCGTTCTTCATAGTTACCTCCGATATTTCACTAAAGTAACTTCAAGGAACAAAGCTGACTGACCCACTGTCGCCTAGCATGCCTCACCACCAATCGCAGCGGGTCCCACTTGGAATACACGTGTTCTGTCTCACCAGACCCAGCAGTCCTGTTCTGCTCGCTGTCCCAGCTACTCTAAGGATTCGGCTCAGGAGTACCTTCTCATGTAAACCTCCCTGACTGCCATGCTTATGGAGCAAAGTCAGGAGGCCCTCCTCTGTGCCTCCCTCATTACGGTAAGAATAAGAACAATTCAGATCCTAGCTCTATCCTGGGTTCCCTGGCAACATCTCTAAACTCTGCACTTTGAATTTTTGGCTGGTTTCTCCAATGCTTTATGGAATTTAAGGGAGACAGCAGATGTGCAATGCTTTCACAACACTGCTAAATACAACCAGTGAATAAACCTACGCTTATTTACCTGTTATTAGATTACTGCACTGCAGTTTAGTTGGCATCATCTGTTCCCCCACTAGACAATAAATTCTGAGAAAAGGATTCTGTCACTTATCTTCAAACTGGAGTCAATCTAGAATGTAAAGGGGACCTGCTGAATTTTTTTGAGGGATACAACTAGTTGGAATAAGTATAGCAAAGCCTACTTCTTGCTCAGAGTTAAGGGGACTCTGAAATTCAAACTTCTCTACAGAAGTCCAGTACATTTTAATAATGACTCCAATCATAGCAGAACTGGCCTCAGGGATTATTACTAGCCAATTTAAAATTTGCTCATTTTTTTCATTCAATCATTACCACTATTTTAACAAAATAACGTTATATAAATCTTTAAAGAGTCTGTACAGAATCTGATGAAAGAAGAGCTGAAAGTATATTAGTAACACAAGTTAAGGGATTTGCATTTTAAGACAATATACCAGGAATGGAAAGAATTAAAAGCATAAAGGTTATATATCATTATACAGGCAACACATGTGCCTTCAAAACAGACCCCTCTTAGCTACATAGTCGCATAAATATATGCATCTAAAACATGTATATGAAGGGGGGAGGGATTTAAAGTTTAAGGAAACTAGAACTGTTTTTTCATGTGTGCTGCCTTTTAATACTGACAACTCCCCCTAATCTTCAAACTACTACTGAAAGGCAGATGATACCTTCCCCATCCAGAGTTAAAAACAACTTAGGTTCATAATAACATAGAATTTTCTCAAGACCACACAGTGTACAGCAACGCAGGGAGTCAAACCATGACATTTCAGGACTCAGGTTACAATGTATCTGTTGCTCCTGACTCCACAGCAAAATGGCTTCTGAATGATCTAGGCTTCAAGGTCTAGTGACAGGCAAGTACCAGGACTATTTGCCCATGGACAGATATTCCAATCACTTATGCTTCCTGAGCATCTGAGCGAGAACCAAGGAGAAGGTAAGAATGAATGCCTTCTCTGTGAATGAGACTGATGCCACCAGGGAATGAGCTGCTGAGTCACAGGTGCAGGTACTGGAGGAGATAGGACACACGGTGGGACTCCGCCGAGATACTAGGACTGCTTTTTGAGCCATAGTTCACATGGGCTACAGTTCCCTGGAAGTGCTTTCCCTGAGAGAGATTTATCAGCTGATAAGAGGAGAGAAGTCTGTCCCAAATAGAACAATCCAAAAGAGAAGCAAGATTCAGGATGACCCCTTTTTCACCAAAAAAGGAAACAGGAAAACCAGAGACTTGCTCTTTAGAGAATTTCAGCCATTAAATTTATACTAAGTTTGGCTGACTCCTGTGCAATTTCACATATTAACATTTGTAATTATCCATGCCAAATGCCAGCAAATGAATAGCCTTGTGGGTCTCACAGCCTATTCTGAAATGGCACAGCAGCTGCATTGGAAAGTAGCCGGAAGGGAGCTCAAGGCAGCCCCTGCTTTCCAGAGCTCGGCAGCAAAACAGTTGGTGAAAAGAACAATGGCAAGGGCTGGGGTCTGGTAACTCAAGCTGCCTGACCCTGCCAGGGTCCTTACTCACCCTGCACTCAGATACAACACAAAGCCTGTGAGGAGGGGATCCTAAAGTGATCCCAGGCCACCCATGCACTTGAAAAGGGATGAGGACCATTGTGAGGAAACAATAGTTCTGGGAGGTGGACAGGCCAGTATGTAAGCAAATGTCTATGTGCTTAGCAGGTGTGGCTCTTTTGTGATGATCACTGGGTGAACTGGCATGGCAGACCCTTTACTATTTAGTTCTCCATAACCCTTACTCCTCCTCTCTGCAAACTAAATGTTCATTTCATCTTAAAATTAGCTGTAACAAAGCAAGGACTAACATCAGTCCTAAGAAATCCTAAAACAATGCCATCATCCTTTTATTGGTCCTATCCCTAGTTTGCTGGAACAAAGTCCAAAATTTTTTTAAATCATTATAATCTATTACAGTGTACAGGCTATTGAGTGATAACTTAATATTGCTCAAAAGGCAAAACAAAGTTTAATGAGAGGTGAGCGGAAACTGCCTTTACGCTCAAAGCATGAACTTCCTATCACAGGCAGTGTACAAATCACAACTGCTCATAGTGCCCTGAGCCTAGGCATTAAACCTACATCGTGCTTATCAATAACAGAACCTCAGTGTACAACAAGAACATGAGACTGTGAATAAGGAGCTAATGGGGGGTGCTCATAATCTTGTATCTCCGAAGTCCAGCAAAGACCCACAGCAAAACTCAGATTTCAGGGCCTGCAAACATCTCGTCCTAAATAGGGTGTGACACCAAGGCAGCCCTAGTTACTACGTTCTCTCTCACATTAGTGACGTCTCTTGGGCCACAAACTTCAGGAAAAGACCAAGCTAAAATCTATCTTGGCGCTCACTGAGGGAAAGAAAAGGCCTGCTTGGCCTCCAGTGGGTTTCAAGATGAAACTAAACTACCTAGGGTCCAAGGATCAGGATTGTCCTGGGTGGCAATCTAACTACCCAGTGCTAATTTGTTCAAGGCAAATCTGATGTGTGTCTTAATTATACCCATACCAACCATCCCTGGACCAAAAGCACTGCATCTCACAAGGCAAGAATGGACTACAGGAGTTAGGTGAGGCTATTCAAAATGTTTAATGTGCTCCTGTAGCCAGCTGGCCACCTCTCTACTTCTGCCAAGTGACAATAGTGTGCACTGCCAATCACAACATAAGACCATGTTACATTACAGGTGGGTGGACCTTAGGGTTCCTGTCACTTAGCTTCTTTATTCTTTAAGCAAGAAAACAGCCCTTGAAGTGTAAATAATTCAGAACCCACACTCCAAGTTGCTGAGAGGGGCAGAATAAAAGCCAGAATTTATGTCAATGCTTTTTTAGGGCTAAGCGAGTTGGACCCTGGCAGATAGGAGGCTGAGGCCTGCATAACCCTGCCCTGATTCCATTTGCTTGCCACAAGCAGCAGCAGGCCAGGAGCCAGCACATCACGAAGCCCGGGGACATCTGCAAAGTCAACATCCAGCAGCAGTCCAGAGTCCAGCTGATTCCCCACTGCTCTTCAAATACAGCCATGTATAGGACAACATGCTTGCTACCGCAGCAGAGGTACAACAAAAAACACTGTGTGTTAAGTACTGTTATGAAAGTTCCCTTAATACTTACCAAAGCATTCGATTTAATTTCCCAAGACCAACTTCAGAGGCCAGCAAGACAAGAAGGCTGGAGGAGACAGGCCATGTCCTCCAATCTCAGCTCCAGAGCTTGCTTCTCAAGCATAGGCGCTGTGGTCACACACACAGAGACGCCAGAGACACGTTCCAAACCCTATTCGTGCCCGCCCACGTGTAGTTCTTGCATCCAGCATCACTGGTCTTCAGAATACTCATAACCAGAGACAAAAATGGTAGTTCCTCTGTCCAGCAAAGGTAGAACACAGAAAGTTGGGTGAAGGGACCCAGATCATAGCAGCTCCTGACATACTATCTCTTACTTAGGCAGGTCAACTCTGACACCAGAGGACAGACTTAGAAACCAAATGAGTTAAACTGAGTCATTCTTGTACTGTGTCTCTTTGTTGTTTGTTTTTGGTGGTCCTGGGGATTAAACCCAAAACCTCTGCAGTAAGCTCTATTTTTGAGCTTTTTATAACCTCAGCCCTGTTTTTGAGACAAAGTCTCATGAAATTGCCCAGGCTGGGCTCAAACTTGCAAACCTGCTTCAACCTCCTGGAGTGATGCGATTACAGGTGTGCACCACCCGACACAGCAGCAATTGCTTTTTTAAAGTCTTAAAAGGAAATCCTGTATACCTAATGTCCCTACTACATACATTTATCGGTTTCTTGTATTACCATTACAGAAAACTTAAGTTTTTCATTCATTTCTACTTCCCCATTTAGGAGGCTTTTTCAAGGTTAAACCATACTTTTGGTTCAAAAACTGTTAAATACTGGCACTGCAATATGATTCCACTGAATAAAAAATGACCACATAGTTTTGTGAAACTAAACCATGAAGTAAATATTGGCACCATAATACTCATTTCCAGACAGGTAATTCCTTACAAAAGCATCAACTCATCTTTCATTCACCCAGGATTTTAGACACTCTACAGAAGAGCAAAAATCAGCATCGTACCAAGAAAAGCTAAAAGAAATAATTTAGCACCTCTCCTTGGGCCTTTTCAGAACAAGGACGCATACGAAAACTTAACTGTTCACTATTTGCATTCTAAGTCTGAAAGCAGTTTTTGATATTTTAATTTGACATCAGTTAAAGTGGTTATTCTGATTCAAAAGAGGAGGAGCTTACAACATGAACAAGTTACCTATTACTACAAATGATCAGGCTTCTGCTTAAAGCCTGTTACTCAATTTCCCTATCTGTCAAAAGGGACAGTAATCCCTTTCCCACTACTGAAGAGCATTTTGTAAGATTCAAGCTGTGAGGGTTATAGAAGGGAGACAAATAAGTCTTGTTTTTTTAAGTGAAATTCTTTGTATTAAGCATTTAATAAGTCTATTATAGTGATGTAAACATTGGTACTATGTTGTTTTATGAGCATATCATTTATTCACCCATTTATCCTATACTTATTCAACTATTTAAAATAATGTTATTTAAGATACGTAAAGACAAGACAGTTTGTTTGAAAGATTTAACCTTTATGGAAAGAACACATACCCTCTGAACCGAAGACCTTCCCTCAGAGCTACAACTGGCTTCCCAGGACACTCGTGGAGGTTAACAAATAGCAGACATGAGAGAGTAAACCACACGGAGACACAAGCAGACATTCACACAAGTGAAAATAACCCACACAGCTCATCTTGTGTTGATCTGTTGCAGGCACAGAATGCCCAGACAGGGATAAAACGCTTCTGGATATTTGAGGGTGTTTCTGGATGACAGAAGTAACTGAAACTGTACTGGGTAAAGCAGATACCCCTTCCCCAGTGTGGGGTATCACAATCCAATCCACTGAGGGTCCAAACAGAACCATAGAGTGAGAAAATCTGGACTGCGTCTCCACCTGGCAAGGAGGCTGGGACATCTATCTCCTGCAGTTCTGGGTTGCTGGTACCTAGGCCTCCAGATCCAAGGCTGAAATCTGTACACCATCAGCTGTTTGGTTCTTAGGCCTTCAAACTATACCACCCTGGGTTGTCTCCACCCTGCAGATGGCAAGAAGTGGGCCTCTCAACCCCTGTAACTGCTTAAGCCAATCAATACCTTATAATAAATTACATTCTAGATGTATATCCTTTTGGCTCCGTTTCCCTGAAGAACCTCAATTATTATAACACTTAAATAATGCCACATATGGAGATTATCTTCTGGATGAAAAGTCACCTTTACAAGTGGACCTTGTTGTTCCCAGGTCCTGGAGCCCTGAACACCAGTCTTTACCACTCTCAACTCAAGGCACAAATAACACCCTCTGCAAACAGAAATCAATCCATGAGAATGTGCACTTAGAGGTCTCTGAGCCCAAGTGAAGACACCCAGCAAGGTCAATGGCGTTATTTAAAAGAGAACTAAGTATTTTCACTGAGCCAAGTCATCCATGTTGCTGGCCACAAAAATAAGATCATCTTTCTGATACAAAAGTGAATTTGTTTTCAAAATTTGTTCATAATACACAACAAATCACAAAACTGGGCCTACTGACGATTATATAATTCTTAAAATGCCCTTGAACTATTTCTGTCCCTTTATATTTTTTATAGCAAATAAGCCTAAGGTTAGAAGAGTATAAATATTACTGACAACAGTTGGGACTACATGAGGGCAGAACTTACACCCACAAGGTACTGACTGACACTCTTTTCTCTATATATATAAAAACATGGAAGCAACTACAAGTAAGGACTGAGTATGAATCTGTCTATACTCCCAATGGTCAATGACTGTGCCCGTCTTTCTGGTGTGTCATCCTGTTCCTGCCCCCATACCCCTCAATGCACAGACGCTTTCAGTGCCATAGGCTCCCTTCCTACCGCATCTCTCTGCAGGAGAGACATTTTACATGACAGGGTTCGCTCACTCAGCTGAATAAATGTTCAGCTTTAACATCACCAATTAGTGTCCTCCTCTGAAAGGTGCTGGAATCCATGGTCAGGTCCAGGCTATGGTACACTAACAGGATAGATCGGATCAGAGGTGACCCAGAACAATTTTCCATTAAGGTCTCCAGACGAGCCAAAGATGTCAAGGAAAATCAATTTTAAAAGTCTTATAAAAGGAGATAAATATAAAGGGGAAAGGAGATATTATCAGAGCAGCATTTACTCAGATCAGTGCTAGAGCTACCCCTTCTTATCCTTTTGAAAAAACTATCCATACACTTCCTGCCACAGAAGGACTTTCCTCAACTGTGCATAACCTTTTTTCCAAGCCATAATCAAGGAAGAAAATATACACGTTCTTTCCCTGAATCCAAATGGCTATGCACAAAAGTCATGCAATTATGATACCCATTTCCTGTGGGAATAAAAAAAATGCATTCAAACATTTTGGGAGTACAGGGTCAGTAGAAAACCTCCCCCCTTAACCCTCCTGCCCAGCTCTGGCCACCAGGGGTTCCTTCACACACTGCCTCCTTGGTGAAGTCACTCATTTCTTGCATATGAACAAATTAAGAGCATGGGGGCTCACAAATCCACACCATGACTACCTTTAAAAAATTTTTTTAAATTTGAGAATAAAGCAAAACTCCTCACTTGGTTTCTAAGCAGGATGACATATGAAGCAGAGCAAAATACCTGATCTAGACGGAGTGGTCAAAAGGTATCTGACACCATTCGTAAACGTATACAAGTTTTAAAATATCACTGGTAGAATAAAAGTCCATGGATTTTTTTCCCCCTTAAGGAAAGGGAAAAAAATTCATCTTCTAACTCATAGAAAGTCATCACCCAAAAGCCTCACCGGCATGAATGTAGGGCCCCGAGCTTTAGTTCCCTAAGCCCTACTTTGTAAACTAAGTGTCAAAAACCATGTCAAACCAAGACCCAGAAGTAAAATAAGTCAGCCCTTCACAAAACAAGCTCCCCAAACCACAGCCACTGGTCTGATGTATGCACCAAGCTCAGAGAGCTGAAATCTTGGCTTCCTCTGTTGGAGACTGGTATCAATGTCATTTCCCTCTAGCTGTGGGGAAATGGCAACCCGCCCCCCAGCCATGCTGACATTGAAACAGTTACCATGAAATGGCTAACTGTGCATAGAAAGTAGGCCGACAGTTATTACGGCATGCCATTTGAACACAATCCCTAGTTTAAAAAAAAAAAGATTAACAGCACTCAGAAATGTTACCTCATTCAAGTGCACTTCTGTTATCCATAAAATATTCAGAAAAAAATCTGGAAAGCACTCTCTGGTAATCACAAGTCAAATGTAAAATTGCCAATTTTAAAAAGTCAGGATAAAAGTAAAGGGAACCCTTAATTGACCAAGAGCAAAGTTCTATGAAAGTGTAATCTTATGATGGGCTTTACAATTAAAGAAAGACATGCTGGCCACACCCCATGAGCCAGCCAGCCAGCCAGCAGGTAATTAGCAGGTCAGTGAGTAAAAGGCAGTATAACTGAGGTCAATGGCCAAATGTTAACCTGAAAAGGACAAAATCTTAAAGAGACTGATGGGCTCTTCTAGTTTATGTAATCTAGCCCCTCACTAAACACATGACAGCCAGGGGCCCACAAAACCAAGAGTTTCCAGTGAATTACAAATCCACAACTAAACGACAGGTATCCTGTCCCACTATCTCTTTTCACATCACACGGTGCTCATAAGTATAAGAATCAGTCTCATGACACAGTGAGATTCTTAGCATGAAATGCCAAGAAAAAACTAAAAACAGCGAGAAATTTTGAAAAATTAACCTAAACATAATTCACTGAATATTCAAACTCAAAACTAATCTGGAAAAGGAGATCAAATGAATTCTGCTTCTGTCATTTAAGTCTTCATTTGGACACAGAGTGATCTAGGTTGCCCTTTCCCTTTTTACACCTAAGTAAATGGTTCTTTCATTTCAGAGAAAAGGCTAAGATCATAAGTCCTCCCACAAAACATATTCTTATTCATCTACCTGCTTCATAACAAAGGTAACATTCAGCTTCCTTTAGAACACGGTTTTTGTAAAATAGTATTTATGTAAACAAATAAGGTGTCAAAAAACACTTGGTCTATGATTTCAGAACCCAAAGAAAACATAATTTTAACAGAATCGGAAAAATACCCTAGTGTGGATCATCTAAATAATCTGTCCTTGTCTTTACCTAGGAAGAACAAAGAAGCAAATATATAGTCAGCAAAATCAGACAGATTGAGTACTCTTCAACAGTAATTTTGTTTTGTTTTGTTTGAGACAGGGTCTCACTATATAGTTGACCTGGAACTCTCTAGCCCAGGCTGGTCTTGAACTCAGCGATTCTTCTGCCTCAGCCTCCTGAGTGCTGGGATTACAGGTGTGTGCCACCATGCCCAGCATACTTTGACAGTAATTTAACCACTGTCCCCTTATTACTCTTGCTTAACAATCTGCATGACAATTTCAATACATTTAGTTTTCTCTTTCAGTGAAATTAGGTTGAAGAGCTCACCTAGAGATTATCTAGATTATCTTTAAAATTCAAATGTAGGACTCAAACAGAAATAAATGCTTTCTATCATTATGAGCTCTCTAAACTTCTCCAGAATTTCTTAGCAGATAAATATATAAAGTTCCTATCAATTAAATATATCCTTAAATTTTTCAATAACAATTATAAAATGAAAAGATGGGGAAAGATTAGTAGACATGTGCACACTTATACAAACACACTCCAAAAGTTTCCTTAAAGAGGCATTTTAAGGACTGCAGATATAAATATAGTTGTTCCATGGTTTATGAGAAGAGACCATTTCTAACTACAAATAAACTTTTCCCATGTGAAAATACCATTTCCTAAATAAAGACTGTGCTATCACCTGCCTTTCTGGCTCTCCACTCAGGGCAGGGACATGCAGAGAAGCTCATCCTGTTACAGGAGATGAAACAGGACCTCCAGTTTTAAGGAAAATCTTAAAACTCCCAACCTGTTAGATGTCTGACGCAGAGTTCATGTTCTCTAAAACCGAAGACTGAATTCTAGTAACAACAGAGGTTAAGAGTAGAAAAATACTAAAAGGACAGCTCCTGAGAGGCAGGAGGGGCCTGACAAGATAGCAAAGGATGCCACTTTACAGGAAAGTTTTATGGAGCCTAACCTGTGAGTACAAGCTATGATCAATGAATATGCTTACAAGTATAGTCGATTAGATAATACTGAAGCAAGTCCCTGAGGTAACAGTGAAGCAAGTTGCTTAGCAAGATTTCATGGAAAGAATAAAATTCTCAGGTAGGTGTTTGATCTTGGAGTCTTGGACACCCATTGAGGTGACTGATGCCTATCTAGACTTTACTAGATCAGGCGTTATAGCTTATCTTATCCCTTAGAGAAGTATGTAGGCCTGGTCCTTTTGTCGTTATCTTGAGGCTCACTCTCCAGCTAATTATGTCTCTAGACACAGTAGTAATGTGTTTTCACCTTTTGTCCTGACTGAGGGATTAGCCCTGTCTGACTGCCTATATAATTTTATCTAATTCAGCTGTTTATAATAATCCTATCACCCACATATACTACCAAGACAGGGGTTATGGCTTAGATTAAAATATCCCCCAAAAGTCTCATGTATGTGGAAGGTAACTGGACCAGTAACTGAACTATACTCAGTTCAGAGGCTAAATGTGCTGAATGGGGTTGGGCCACGATCTGAGGCAAGTCCCTGCAGATATGATGTAAATGGTGCATACTTATCCCCAGATCCTTCCCTAACCCTCTTTGCTGCCCCGCTGCCGTGGGTGTGGCTCCTTTTCTCCACTATGGCCCTTTGCCATCCCTTTTCTGCTTTGGAGCCAGCCAACTATCAAGTAAAAACTGTGAGCCCAAAACTCCTCTTTAAATTGTGGGTGTTGGGTATCTAGTCCCAGCAATGGAAAATTACCTAAGGCTACAGGTAAAATGCCCAAAGGATATTCTCTCAGGAAGCTTGTGGTAGGATTTACCAGCGTGCTGTCATGTGCTCAATCTGGGGCAAAAGCATCTGGCCTGTACTTCACTTCAGGCTGTGTGACCTCATGCAAGAGGGTCAAAGAGGGGACCTGCACCTTTAATAACTGTGCATTTGTGGGAACATGGTGATGCTGTAGTACAAGGAATGAAACTAGAAGCAATAATAGGCGATGAAGTGGAAACCCTTTCATTATGACCACCAGAGTTAGTAAAAGCTGAAAGGGGCTTTACTGGAAATGGAGAAAGTCCAGACCACAATGTTCACTAAAAGAGCCACACCCCAACCTCCTCTATATAAATCTCGAGGCAGCAGAGCCTGGCTAGAGTAACAACCAGGACCACTCAGATTCTGCCACTTAGCAGCAGGATGCCCTTGCTCGAGGCGCTTCCTCCAGGGCCACACTTTCTCCATTTGACACACTTCTTGACCTATGAAGAATGGTCATAATCCCAGCACCTGAGAAGGCTTACAGGATTCTGTGGAACATGTGCAGAGCAGCAGCTGCCTGACACACACAAGCTTTCCACTGCTGCCAGTAAATGTGTGTGATGCATCATCCCTCCTGTGCCATGAGCTCAGGATCACCTCAATCCGAGTGTGCCAAGACTTCCCTAAAAAGTGCTTGCGGACTCAAGACTTACATTCAACCCGACGTCTAGGAATTAGAGCTAAATAAAGAAGCCAAAGGTGGAGAGGCTGGTGTTGGGAAGAGCAACCAGTTCTTGCGTAGGAAGGATACATGGGAGTCACATGGTCAAAGGGGAAATCTGGGGATTGCCAGCTGATAGTGGAGGAGGGACTACCACAGGAAACAGGACAGAACCCAGACCATACCCTACAATCAGCATGCACTGACAACTATCATCTATGAAGGTCAAATTGGCAGAGAAGTTGTAGACAAATGGTAACAACTTTACAGCTGTGGTCATACAACAAACTTTGACTGTGGTGTTTTTGGTCCCTTGATAAAACAGCTATAAAATAAACAGCTCAAAGAAATACTTGCACTTAGTCAATATTCCAGGTGGGCTGAGGACAAATGGCCAATGATCACAATATTGGAGTTTGATAATGTGCAAGGATAAACATTTGGGAGTTTAAGGCAGGGATGACATGAGATTATTTTTAAAGGAACCATTGCTCCACAGCACAAAGGAATTGTTGCTGAACAGAATGGCCCAAGGCCTAGAAATAAATTAGAGGTGACTCAGAAACAAAGGATGCATTCCTGAGGGTCAAGACCCTGAAAGTGTTCTTTACCATTCCATAAGCTCTTCCTACCTTAATGTTTTTACAAATAACATTTCAATTTAGTCTTTGAAACTATTCAGTGAGGTAAAAGAAAAACACTGAGGGGAGATAAAAGGAAAACACTGACAGGAAAGCAGTGTGATTGGCACAATGAAAGAGCAATTTTATAAGTTGTCATGATGGCAAGAAAATTCAGGTCTTTGGCTTCTTGGTCAAAGCCATTCCCATAACAAAGCTCGATAATTAAACTGAACTAATGTTTTCTGTAGCTCTCATCCACTGTGGCTTTTCCATATGGTACACAACATACCATAACCACTCTGGCCAGAATTTATGGCATGTTACATATTAACATGAGAAGGTACACCACTAGAAGATTAGTCCATCTTCAAATGTTCTGGTATACTCAAATTTACCACTTTATACTCTTTGCTTCCTTGTTGGGTTAAAGAAAAAAGGGAATGGCTTTCAACAATCACCTGCTTTAACCAATTACACAGGTTTTCATTTGTAGCTCTGGTTGCTTCATAGAAAAAAAAAGTCGTGCAAGGAACTACTGTCATTATTACCACTCCAAAGTGGCAGTAGATCTCCAGATAATTGGGCCAAAATACTTATTAAATAAATGTACACTAAGGTTTATAATACTCAATAGTTTAATAACCATGCTTCAAAAACCACTTCCAATTTACAGGTCAAATGTATATGAGAAAATGAAAAATATTCTAAATGAGTATTTTTAAAATCCTCTAGAGAAATGACCACTTTTAGAACAATTTAGGATTCCAGAAAGAAGCCATGCAGCAACTCACTCCATGCAGACTTCACCTGAAGCTAGAAAACTTCAAACATTCCCAGCCTCTTACGGCATGAGGGTTCCCACCACAGTCAGTCAAAGTTTGGAATGCAGACTTGTGGCAGATAGAATACTCTTCTGCCCACATTAAACTGGGATTTTGTTTTGTCCACAAAGCAGTAAGTGAAAAAAAAAAATATGACCTTGTAAGGAGAAACTTTTTCATAAAGATTCCTGCAAGGTGAGAGGGGAATTATTACTGTAACCATAACGTCTGCAGCATCTCACCAGTTAGGGGGAAAGTTTCTCCTAATTCTCTTTCACAGGGGGAGATAAAAACAAGGCTAGAGAGAGAGAGGAATGGGTGAAGAAGTAGCTAATTAGATGATGAATAATACAAGCTCTTACCCCCCTGTGACTACGTGTTCTCAGGAGGAGACAAAAGGCTCAGGCAAAGGTTCAGGAGTCTGCGCCAAAGAGAGAAGCACAACCCAAGTTTGGTTAACAGGGATTTTGTTCTGATTAATCAGTAAAATAAGCAGTTTGGTGACCTGGAAGGCACAGAATGGGCCCTTTAATGATGTGTTTGGCTTTGTTTCTAGCTAAAGGAGTCATCCACAAGTCTCATGTCTGCCATGTGTGAAAGAAAATGTCTTGGTAAGTTTGCAGGATCACAGGGCTTAGGGCAAGTTCCACATTGTCACTGTCCTAAGACTGTAAGCTCTCAAAAGTCCTTGCACTAAATGCCCCCAGCTAAAATTTCAAGAAGTGTTTCTGCTTTTGCACCAAGTCCTGACCCAAGTGCTTTATCTTCCTTTTGTAGTAAATGCACATGAGAATATGGTTCTGCAACTGTAACAAAATTGTTAATAGCCCCAATATCATAGCATAGTGGACACTATGGTCTGAGTATTTCCCAAAATTCACACTAAAACAGCACTCAACCTGAGATTATTAATAGGTGGTACCTTTAAGAGGTCCCTCTAACGGACAGGAGTAGGGCCCTCATCAAAGAGGCGTGAGAGACTCCATTTGCTGTTCTGCCATGTGGAGATGTAGCAAGAAGGCAGCATCTATGAACAACAGGCCTCCATCAAACATTAAGCCTGGCAGCATCTCTCCACTCAGAATCCCCAGCTTCCAGAACTGTAAGCAGTTTTTTGTATGGTTGGTAGTACTAGGAATTGAATCCAGAGCCTTCATAATGCGCTATGTCCCCAGGACTTCTTTATTCTGAGACAGGGTCTCACCAAGTTGCCCAAGTGGGACTAACACTTGCAATCCTTCTGCTTCGGTCCCTCAAAGTACTAGAATTAAAGGCATAAACCACCATGCCCAGCAAACTCCATTATTTATAAATTACCCAGTCTAATGTAAGTACTTCATTCTAGCAGCTTGAACAGATTTATACAGTAATATTATTAATCACTACTACTCCATGGGCCAGAGCACTTCAAGGAGGCACAATATAGCCCAGTGGAATTTCCTGGAGGGGAAATGGAGGTTTGAGAATTTTACCTACAGCCCTCCTGAGCAATGGTTGTTGCTTGCTGGAAGATAGCTAGGCCATGGCAGAAAGCACAAGGTGGATGGGTGGTGAGACAGACAGGTGAGGTTGGATGGCAATGTGCCATCTATTTTAAATCTCATTTCCCATCTCTGAAATGACTACAATGGTGGAAAGACCCACCTCATGCACTACTGGGAGATGCAATAACGCTTAGCACATTTAACATTTGTGAGATCAGTAGCAATTAGGCAAGCATTTGCCCTATACCCTACAAAAACTAAAGCCAGCCCCAGGGGCTACCATCCCTCCAGCCAATTTGCTGATGAAATTATTGGGTTTTCATATTTAGGTTCTGACATATCAATATGAAATCTATATAAACTTAATTAAAAAGCATATAAAATAGGAAGATCAAAGTATGCTATTTTATTGTTTCAAATAAAATGGGCAGATTCTATATTACAACACTTATTTCAAACCTAAGTTTCAACTTCTATTCCTATTTTTAATTTTTAATCCACAGATGAAATGCACAGCAGACTAAACCCCTCACAGCAAGCTCTATCCAAGCATTTCAGATACAATGTAATATAACAAGACCAAAGTATGTGACTGAGAAGTAATTTTTATTAGGACGTGTTTGTGACACTGCATTTAGTACAGGAAGTTGGCACAACTACATACTGTATCTTAATCCTCAAAAAGTAATCCTTTTAAGAAGATAATGAGCCTTGTGATAACACTGGGCCTACCTAGAAAATTCATGATCATCTTTACCTAGAAAATTCATGATCATCTTCCATGTGTAGATCTTTAATCACATCTGCAATGGTTTTTTTTTGTTTTTAATGTAAGGTAACAAGTTCACAGGTTCTAGGGATCGGGATATGGGGGAGGAGCATAATTCTAATTCTGTTGATCACAAATGCTAATGAAATTATGTAACAAGTATCTATGGTCATTTTTTAACATGTTAATTCAAGACCCAAATATCACTTAATAACTATATTAATCACTATCAGAATCAGAGGAGCCAAGCAAGCAATATAAGTCCTTTAAAAAAAAAAAAAAATCTAGAGAAATAGTAAATACATTTCAGAGGCAAGTTTCACGTTATGATGAATGCATACAAGTTTAAAAACCAAATACTGAAACTTTCAACTTTTAGTGTTAACTAAATTGGACCTCATTACAACAAAGTCTCTTCATTATACAACTATAATTTTTTACCATCAAAAGATTTATCCATAATTATAGAAATTAATTTCCCCCAAAACACACTTAATTCTACTGTCTTCAATGAACTAAAAAGATACACTGGAGTGGGGAGACATTTAGGGATTTTATCCATGACTTAGGTAACACAATTTTTTCCTGGCCAACTGAGGAACGATGCCAAAACATGCAGGAAAGGAATAAACATGTATTTCCACTTCGTGACCAAGACATACATACTGGGTTTTCTGTGAAATTATTCATTTAATATTTTTCACATACCAATTTCTAACAAAAATTAAAATTCTAAAAAAGTCAAATTCTGAAAAAATTCACAAAGCATGAATAAATCAAAACTCCATGAACAGAGAAACTTTTTATATGGGAGGGAGATTTATGCACTAAAGGAGATTGCTACACATCTATAGTTTATAGAAAGTCAGAATTACCCACACTTGAGAGACAGGAGGGTCAGTTCTTAGCTATAATGCTGCCAACTAATGGAGCTCTAATATAACTTCCTGCGTCTGGAGCAGAGTTGGTAATTCCAACTGCATTAGTCACCAGAGCTCAGACAGAACATTTTAAACCTAAGGGATGTTTTCCTATTCAAGTGGGAAATTAGGGCAGCACAACTCAATTTCTATAACTATTCCAATTACTGAGTTTGGGAGAATGTTAGGAAATCATGAGAATCTAAACCTTTTAACTTCACATTAGAGACCAGATTTCACTGCAGATTTCAGAATTTCTTGAAATATTCAATGTGTCATTCAAGAGTCCCTTGCCAAATCTAATAAAGTCTAAAGTACTTAACAAAAATTAAATAAATGTCACAGATAAGAGCAACTGATGGCTTACCCTTAGCACTAGTCTAAATGCAAGTTATTCATACGACTGTCCTTTAAGTAAATTCTCATCTGAAACTAGAATCCTTGAAATTTCATTGTTCATATCTGATACCTATGTGTCAACTTTGTTACAAGTCAGGTTTACAGTTCAGTACACATCCTTTCATATGGAACATACTCATGTATTTTATCGTTAGCTTTCCACCTCCAACTTGGAAAATAATCCCTCTCTAAAGTACTAAAGTACTTCGCCCATACTGACAGATCATGACTGTGATATGACAAACTTCACTTGAGAAAGAACCACTTAACGGATTAGAAAAATTCTCAGCATGTCCATGGATGATTATCATATAGACCACAAAATAAAAAGAAAAGAACAACCCCAATGTAGGTGGCACCAGCCAATAGGCTTTTAGCCTGGATGGAATAAAAATGGAAAGAGGAACAAAGTATGTTCTGGATGTTTCATCAGCCTAGCAGTACAGATTCTTCAGCCCTCCCACAGTCCCTTCTGCTTTCCAACAGACTCACCAGTCTCTGCCTTGAGATGCAGGCCTCCAACCTTAAATGGAGTCCTCCACCCCTCCAGTGCACAGATGGCAATTCTGGGTCACCCCTCCTCTGATCTGGCAGATAGCCATCAGGACCCTTCAGCTTCCCATCCCGTGAGCCTGCCTAGTAAATCCTTTGTATTTTCACATATTTTCTATTAAATCTGCTCCTCTAGCAAACCCTAATACACAGAGCACTTATCCAAACACAAGGGTAACAATGATATGCAGTAATGGTACTTCTTAGTGGTTTCTAACACACTATCATACTAAAGAAATTTAGAATTTAATATAGCATAAGGCCGATAAACAAAAAATTCTTCAAAAACAAACTTGTTGGGCCACAGATTTAGCTCAGTGGTTCCACTACCTGCCTCACAAATTCGAGTACCCGAGTTCGATCCCTCGTACCAAAACAAACAAAGAGACGATGAAAAAACTTGTCAAGAGACCTGCTCAAGACAAATTTTTTTAAAAATATACAAACGGCAATTTATTGTCTTTCAAGCCCTAGCACTGTAACACCTATTTAAGAATGCACCATTCCTACACTCTGGGCTCATCTCAAAGCCTTCTGCCAAATATTCATCTCATATCCAGTCCCTAAAGTGCAGTTCAGATCCCAGTCCAGCTTCATGGTATAGTTACATCTGACTGTGACCATCTTCCAACAGAGGCCCCATGGAGCCTGCTTGAGCTCAATGCTTAACATCAGTGAGCACCAAGACATGCTGAATGAGTATGGCCAAACCAATTCTACCCTCCATTCTGTTTCTGATTTGTAAGTCTTATTTTACAAGTACATCCTGTATAAATATAGACAGACATGCCAGGTTAGGTGTGCCCTGCTGCAGCCCACAGTGTCAAGGAAGTTAAACACAGCACAAAGCAGTCCTCTTCAGCTAACAGCTCAATCTGCTCCCACAGGAAACCACCCAGTCCCCAGCATGCTCCACCATGACTCTGAAAGGGCAGCAAGCAACCAGCACATGCAACTATCATTCAGGGCAAGAAACACTTTGCTGCCCATCTCAGTCAGCTTCTGGGTGACTGCTGAGACTGCCTCACTACTCAAGGACTCCATGATACCCTCTCCTCTTGCCCCTCAAAAAATATAAAAACCTCTCTTTAAAAATATGGTCCTGGGCTGGGGATTTAGCTTAGTGGTTCCAGTGCCTGTCTTGCAAGCACAAGGTCCCGAGTTCGATCCCTGGTACCAAAATAAGTAAGGTCCCTAATCTCAGAAACCAGACTGATCCTAAAACAGGTCAAGACACGCACTTGAGGAGTAATTGACATGTTGCAGTTGCTTCAAATCTGGTCTCTAAAGCCAGCTGACCTTTACCATAGGGAATCAGATCAAAGCGTCTAAAAAGGTGTTTTCTTAATCATTTAAAGGCAACCAGGACACACATGGCATATGAAAACAAACTCCAAGTTTCCACACTTACTCGCAGGAATTGCTTCACCACTGGACAACACCTGCAAGTTATCAACTAAGAAGGCAATCAGACATATGTGTGTTTTAAAGTCATTTTTATGCCCAGAATGGTTTGCAAGAAGAGCAAAACCTTACAATATCACATTTTTTCCTACATGAGTTCCTGGTCCAAAACAAGAATGCTCCAGAAATTCTCTGCCACTCCAATTTGTTCCAGATAGCCTATAAAATCTTGACTATATTACAAGAGTTGACCTACTTAAGACAATTCAAATATATACCTCTTACCAATTCAAATATATACATCAACTCAAACACAGTACTCCACTGTAACATGTCTGACCATTTTGCCCTTAGAACACAGCAAATTCACTGACCCAACATAAAAAAATGATTGTGGCAAGCACACAGCCAAAAGTCAGTGGTCCTTGCACATGTGTTCTAGGAGGTGCCCATGCTAATGGCGCTTCAAGCTCAAGTCATACCTGCAGACTGTTTTATAATCATATACCTCATTAATACCACATAAGGCAATCTCTATAAAGACAGTGACCATAATATTACTCAGAGGTAGAGACAAAAGGAATCCCTTTCTTGGAAAAGAATCACAATTTGTAATCTTCAATGGATGAGGGAAAAAAATCTTAAATAAGATTCTTGGTAGTGTACATGTTCAAAATTAGGTTTACTACGTCATACCATTCTAAGAAACATGAATCTATAATGGCAAGTATTGCAGAGGTGACTGCTGAGCAACCCAACTAATGGACACTACTAGGAGACAAAACCCAAGCACTCAGCTGCAGACTCATGACATTTTCATTATAGTAGGCATGGATGCTCATCAGCAAATCAGATACAACCTTTGCTTTGCTCCCTCCCATCTCAAAAAGATCATTTCAAATATACTTAGCAATTTAATTCTGGCTCTTCCATCAAAATAAACTTTCTAGGGCCAGGGATTTAGCTCAGTGGTTCGGTGGCCTGCCTTGGAAGAGCAAGGACATGAGTTCGATTCCCGGTACCAAAAAAAAAAAAAGAAAACAATACAAAATAAACTTTCTGAAGACAAGTCTTCTTATAGGATAAAGGACTGTATATAACACAAGTTCAGAAGACAAAACATCTTGTATAAAATGTTTCATATGGCTCTCAATTCTAGTGCTACAACACACAGCATGTCTATTAGAATGACTAGCTTGTATTCAAAACAGCTCCTGCGTCATGAACATAGTTCTCCTGTCATTCTTTACCACTACAGTCATAAACTATAGTAGTATTACATCACAAAAGCAAAAGGTACAAATTAAGCTTCTATGACTCAATGCTCTAAGTTTAACGCAACAACGCTAAAGACACTGAGATAAACATGATTGCCTATCATGTAACAATCTAGAACCAACTTCAAGTCACTCTGGATCTTAAATGTCCCTCAAAATCTCCTACATTAAAAGCTTTGTCCCTAGCTGCTGGCACTGGAGGCAGAGCCCAAATGGAGGAAGAGGTGCCTGGGGCCGGGCCTGTGAAGGGCACATTCTTCCCTCTCCAGCTGCCAAGAAGTGAGGACCAGCGATCTGCTGCACCTCTTGCCACGAATGCGCCTCACCAGAGGCCCAGAAACAACAAAGCCAATTGCCCACAGACTGAAAACTTCTCAAACCATGAACTAAAATCAACCTTTCCTCCTCCAAGTTGTTTCTCCCCGGTATTTTATCAGAGATGAAACACTAACACACTATTCAGTTACGTATGCTCTCATTATAGGAACCTTCTAAAAGTTCTGGATACACAAATTTTTCCTGATGATGGCATCAGAAAGAAACCAGGTGAAGGTTGTTCTCTGTCAGGAATTTTTCTTTATCTCGAAGATAAAGAACTGGACCTTATCAAAGCTCCAACAGACCCTTTGTTCACTTACAAGCTAGCAAACAATACTGAAGCGGCCTTTATATGTGGGCGACACTGTCACAGGCACTAGTTTTCTCTGTAAACTAAGATCGAGCCTCAATGTGCTGCAGCATCCACAGTATCTTTTCAAGCCACTTAAGATTTAACAATTAATTGAGAAATAACATAAGTGGTCTTTTCATCTTTGAAATAAGGGATTACTCCCCCAAAATAGTTCATTTCTTTCAAATAACTTATTCTCAGCAGCTAAGACTATTTAACAGAGTAGCCCGTGTCCCTTTACCACTTAGAAAACAAAACATTTATTACCTCCAAAATATGAAAAATGTTAGGTGATAATGCTGCAGCCTCATCAGGCAGAAGAACAAGGGGGAGGAAAGGCTCACGAGCAGCTTCAGGTCATCCACGAAGCAATGCACTATTCTCACCTAGACCCCTACCTGCCTGAGTGGAACGATGTGTAAGTTAAATACAGAAGTCAACCTGCTCATTCTGCAGCACCTCCCCCTTATCCAGTGGAAAGCAGCCTTGCGCAGAGGGCTTCCAGGGTAGTATCTGACCTGAGTTACTACTCAGAGTGGCTCATATCGTTGAGAGAAGCAACTGAGACACACTGCCAGGCCGAAGGGCCCCACAACTGTCAACTGTTTTCCATTATCCGGTAAATGTCAAGTCTCAACCCCTCCCCACCCACAGAAGGCCTTTGCCAGAATTCTTGAGCCCCTCCCTGAACTTTCTTCTCGGTCAAGGACCTAAAGACCTAAAAACCATGATCTTCTACTTGGGCCTAGAGAAACCCAGTAAGTAAAAATAGAACAAAACTTGACCTGCATTTTGTAAAATTCTGACTCAAATCCTCCTCGGTTCTGCCTTTTAGGCATGTCAGTCAGAGAGATTTAGGAAATGTCTCAAAGTTGGCAAATCAAAGTTTATTAGCCCTAAATTTACCTATCTCTTCACACGTCAATACTGAGGACACCAGAGTAAGAGATTTACCGGGACACTGAGCTACATCAAGTCACCATTTCCCTGAACCTATAGTCACTCTGGATTCCAGCCAAGCTTCACAGGACTGAAATTGCTCCTCAAAGCATGAAGATGCCTTAGAGCTATAAAACCAAGACTGAGATAATGACCCACCTAACCCCAGCCCACCACAGCATGCCATCAAACTGATCTCCATTATTATACAAATACACCCTTTTCTAGACTCAGCTACTCAAGCTGCAGTTCTTCTCTCTTTTGTCTTTCCTTTGTTAAAGGGTCGGCTTGGTCTCCAGCAACTCCTTAATCTACAGTCCTTACCATTTTCTCTTACTTTCTAAGCTTTGGCCCATAAATTCATACTGTTGCTTTAATTTCTATCATCACTAAAACAAGAACCTATGCTAGTTGGTGACAGTGATAGCTGGATTATTATCTGCAATTATGTCCGGTGGTTAAAATATAAACATTTAACTTCACCTTAGACCTAACAGGTCAAAGCGCTCCGCTGTAACTGTAATCTGTGTTAGGCCCAACTGCTGTCCAGATCCCTGTCCAAACAAGTCCTCCAATTTCAGGACCGGTCAGGCACGAGCTCGCATTCTGAGAATGTAATAGATCAGTCACCAAAATGAATGAAACAATTTATCCAATGTGTCTTATAAATAAAATGGCAAGCTTATCAGTTAAAACAAAAAGACAGTCCATTCTTTAATTCAGTATCATGGCATTTAACTACCTTTAAAGAGGGCATGAAAATGAAGTTTTATAAGAATAGGGGGCACACTGGCACTGCTGACACCCAGCTAACAGGTAATTTTGAAAGTGTGAGATAAGACTTCAAGACACAAATTTTTCCTCTATTTTGAAAGAACAAAAATGCCTAAAATATGAACTCTTATCTGAACCTTACACTCCTGTCATTTGCAAACAGTTGAGACAATACCACAGATTCCAGAGTACGCTGCTAATGGCTCATATCAGGGAAGCACCTTTCAAAACCTTATCTAAAAAAAACTTATCTATTCATCCAATCTACACCTCAGGAGATTTTCATAGGCCCTTGATAGAATGCACCATTTAAATACATTTGCTGCTCACTACTTTGAACACAGTCACAACTTCATGAAACAAGCACTGATGTTCCACAGAAACAAGGATTCTCACAAAAGTCAGAAAGTACAGTATCATTTCACATGAAACTGGAAACTTATTGAAAATACTTATTTGTTGGCTTAGTGCTTGAACTTAAAAATTTAAAGACTGGAATCTGACTTTTTCCTCTCTGACTTTTTCCTCAGTGGCTGTGCACGGAGTCGGTGGCAACAGAGACGTGTTTTGACCACACACTTTCTCTGGTCGTTTTAACAGCATGTTTCACATCCATGGCTGGTACAGGACAGGGGCATGGTCTGTGGCTGAAGGTAGTCCCAAGCAGACTCATAGGCTGATGTCTCATCTGTAGCATTAGCTATAGTTTTACAGTGAGAACCACTGTGAATGAAGTTTATTATAACAAGGGAATTTGAAGAGTTCACTAAAATTTCTACTTGTTCCATGAGAACTTTCAGAGGACAGATGTATACCTGCTCCCTTTCCAAACCAGTGAGAAGATGGTCTGGACTGAGCTATTCAAAGGCAGGTCTTAAAGAGTCCCAGAGAAGCTTACTGCGTATGCAATATAGGACCCCTCTAAGACTTACACGATCAGAAATGTAGGGACAGGATACAGGAGTTTGTGTTATAACACAGGTGGTCCTCAAACTCATTCAAATTTGATATTTGGCAAGCACTGGGTTTGGTTATTTCCAGAGGCTAATTAAGTCAAACTATAGAATGATTCATTTAAAGCAAAGTCAGCTCCCTAGACGGCTCACTTGCTTCAAACTCCAAGTCACAGCAAAGGTCGGATGGATGTGCTCGCATCTGTACTGCCTTTTACCTCCCACGGTGGGAGCAAATTCAGACAAACTGTCAACCCATGGGAGTGAATAATCTCCTTTGTCCTCTTCTCCCAGTGGGTACCCAAAAGTCAGGCAACGCTGAGGAATTCCTATCTTCTCCAGCCAGGTAAAGGGTTAGAGAAAGGGCCTAGTCGCCACCTGTGAGCTTGTACAAGCAGCTGTGCCTCCCCAGTCCTGTGGAAATTGTTTGCCACATACTCAAGAGGTTAAAAACCAAAAGAGTAGAACTTCCTTCAGCCTAACCTATAATGTTTCCACACCTATGACATGCCAGCCCAGATAATCATGTGGTGCTATTTTCTATAAATAAAAAGTCCATCCTGGCATGAGAGCCGAGATGTGAATGCCTGGAATGTGCCAAGAGACCTGGGAGGAGTGGCAGCAGCTGAGGGAATACAAGCCAGCTAAGGAATCTGATCTGAAGGAAATTCAAGGCACCTAAAATTGGTTCCACTGGTTTAATATTCTTGGCAAGACCTGACCAAGCAAACAACTGCATTAGTTTCTACTCTGGATATCTCTGATTGTCCTCACTTCTTTTAATAATTATCACTTTCTAATTCATGATAATTAGGATGGGAACTTAACAGGAGGTAAGTAGAGGAACTGCACAATTTGCTGCTGAATTTCCATGGCACAGATTCCTAATAAAAATGGACTCTACACTAAGAACTGTTGCCTGGAAATGGAGGTCAACAGATCTCCCCATGGCCAGGTAAAAGTAGCTCTTGCATACCGCCATTCCTTCAAGTCCCACCCCACCTTACTGGGGAAGAAAGGAGCATCAGCCCTCTGATGACTACCTCTTAGTCTGGCTGGGAAGGCGCAGCATCTAACTTACGGATCCTAACCTCTCCCAAGCCAAAGTGTTACTCAAAGCTAGGCTCCCTGTGTTCCTCTAGCCCAAGGTATTCTTGAGTTTCACCCCCATAGAGATGGCCCAGAAACCCAAATTACCCAAAAATGAATTACAGCATTCCTCATCATCATTCTGAGTCACCTACAGTTCTTTTGGCAGTCACCAAGAACCAGGAAGATGAGATCAGCAAATGTTATGAATCTTCTATTTCAAAATGTGTATGTAAGAAACACACACACCTGATTCCAAACACAGTATTTTTGCCATACAAACAATATGGTCAATTATTTGGGCTCTACATTTGGCCAGCAGTCAAGGTTGAGTCACACTTTACAAGTTGATCTAAAAATACGGTGAACATTCTTAATCTTCATTCCAGTAAGACATTGCCATTAATGCCGCTCAAAAATAGTGCCCCTCTAGCTGGGTGTGGTGGTGCATGCCTGTAATCCCAGCACTCGGTAGGCTGAGACAGGAGGATCGCTGTGAGTTTGAGACCAGCCTGGGCTACATAGTGAGTTCCAGGTCAGATTCAAGTACATAGTGAGACCCTGTCTCAAAAAAAAAACAAAAAACAAAAAATAGTGCCCCTCGCTTAGAACACACAGATGCCATCATTCCTGCTACTTTTTGAAGCAGTTCTGGGGGTCCTCTCATATCTTTAGTTGTGATGTCCTAGATGCCTCAGTTTCCTAGGTTGATTGAAAATGTTTACCTTTCATGGTCCTCTTGACTTAGGAAAAGAGCCAGAAGTCACACAACACAGATCCATTCAATAATGTGCATGATCACAGACCACAATACTTTTATGAGCCTGCCATTCCCCCGGGTGGGATCTGGCAGTATTCACTGTATTTTTTATAACACCTCAAAGACACTCCTGAGAGAGGGCTTCCAGAACTGCCTCAGAAAGTGGCAAGAACAGTGGGATCAGTGTCTGAAGTGAGGGGGACTATTCTGAGGGGAATTAATGGCAATGTGTTTTCTACAGTAATGAAATGTTTAATTTAAACATTCACTCTATATTTTGATCTCACCAAATATGCTAACACTTTATGATTAATACAACAGAGGGCCCTGAAGTTTTTCACCTGGGCCAAGCATGGACTGCAGGAACTGTGTTTCCCAGTAGACTCACCCAGCAGGCAATCAGGAAGGGAAAGCAGAGCCACCCCTGTGCCTCCATGTGACCGGGGCACACCCTCTACTGTCACCGTGGACAGCCAAGCTGGTAAGACTGGCTGTGTCACGGCACGTACATTCTCCTAGGGACCACATTACACGTAACTGAGACACGTGGTTTTTCACTATAATTCAAACTTTCACCAACGAAAGATCATACACAAGTCATGCTTGCATATGATCAAAGTGCAAAGAGCCCCAGGAAGGGACAATGCCCCTAAAGGTTTCACTGAGCACTAGAGTCCTTTCACAGCCAAAGACCTAAGATCCCTCACAAGTTCTTCTGCCAAGTTGTCCTACTCTGGAACAGAGGTACCCAACTGAACTCCCCACAGTGATGAAAGTCCCATCTGCTCTGTTCAATTCAGAATCCAGCAGCCACCCAAGATTACGGAGCACATCAAATGTAGCCATTGTGACAGAAGGGCTAAATGTTTCGTTTCTAAACACCCTTTCAAATGCATGTAAGTAATCAAATTGTATTAATTACATAAATGTAAACTACCCCATGACTGCCAACTCCCACATTAGACATGACAGCTCTAGAAAATAAATGTGGGAAGAAACAGATACCCAGAACCTCTTCAAGCTCAAGTAATTCAACACACGGTCCTAAAGAAAATCACTTTGGCAGCATGAGCTGGCAGTGTAATGAGAAGAACATGGTCTCTGAATCAAACTGCTCAGGCTCTGCATGTGAGCGTGTCAGCTCAATCTCCTCTACTCACCCGGACAGACAGCAGGAGACGATGACAATCCCATCATTTGGTATCGTTTCTGGCCCACAGACAACCATCACACTCATCCTCTGCACCAACAGGTAGACAATACATGGGGCCAAAGCCACAAAACAAATGATTCAGAAGACAATTTCTATGACACATCTTAACATCCCTCCATGAAGTATAGAAAGAAGTTTTATTGTGAAATAGGGCAGGATTTCAGCAGTCCCTTCGTGCTGCTGCTTCTGGAAATATTCAAGTGACAAAAATAGAAATCTGTACTCCATTTGCTTTTTTAAGAAATCAGCTTAATCATTAAACACAAGGTACCATATGGCTTATGTCTCCCACGTAATTATCACGTACCACTACAGCTACCTGTGTAAGACCTGAAAATGTACAGATATTCTTCTAGGGGTCATGTTATATATAACAGAGAAACAGGTCACTATGTGGTTTTCACTCTGATATTTATCTAATTCAAACCTTCACCATTAAAGGATCATAGACATTTTTCTACGACGATAGAAGAGTGCTAAAGACATATTAACCAAATGTCAATGCTCTAAGGACATATATCCTATCAAATTTGCTTATAAAATTTACATGGGCCGGGCGTGGTGGCACACACCTGTAATCCCAGCACTTGGGAGGCTGAGACAGGAGGATCACTGTGAGTTCAAGACCAGCCACGACTACACAGTGAGTTCCAGGTCAGTCTCAACTACATAAGTGAGACCCTGTCTCAAAACACCAAAAAAAAAAAAAAAAAAACCATTTACATGGGATGCTAGAAGAGACACCTGCAGTTGCCTTAGTTCCTCCTTCACTAGAACTTGCGACTCATCCAATACAATGTCGCCAGTGGGCTCAACGACAGGATGACACATCCATGCTTCATCCACTCACGGCACACAAACCCATTTGGAAAAGAGCCATTTGCACCCAATCCCTTTGGACTAGTTCTTGAAACCTACAGCTTCTGCATCAGATTACACTGCCCTCCAAACAACAAACTGTGACTCATATAAAGTCACCCAAAAGAGCTCTAAGATACGAAATACTGCCTAGGCACTAGCTATTTCTAAGCTAATTTTTTTTCCCCTGAAAGTAGGTTTCATTGATTCAGCCTATTCATGTTCCATATGACTAAGAACAATATGAGAAGTTCAGGATATAGAGAAATAAACTTAAGGCTGAATTCTTACACATTTAGCATCCTCCCAGCCGTATCCTGAAGACTACTGAAAAATGAAGTAGAGTTAACACTACTTTAGTACAACTCCCGCTCCTATCTCCCAAACACTCCAGTCCCCCACCCCCACCCTCGGCGTAATACGCTTTTGAAAAACTGAAGTGATTTTGTCTTTACTCTGGGCTCCAAAACAAGTACAGAATTTATCAATTAAGTCATCAAGCAGGACTTTTTAATTTGGACCATAGTCTGATGCAAAGTTTAAAGCTAATTTTAAAATATAGTAATAGCTCCTGTTTACAGACTAACAAATGAACACTTCATCTGCAGACAGTGTTTGCGTGGACCAACTTCATAAATAAAACCAATTACTCAAGCAATGAGTGACTTCAGTCAAATGCAATTAATTTGCTTCCCTCAAAAGGCTTCCTTTCCCAGGATTAGTTTTTAAGTTTATGGTCTCAGAAACATTCTCAAAGTCTGTAGATCTCTTAAGTACATCTGTATCTTTACCTTCTCCCACATGTGAACGATGAGATTCTAAAAAGTGATACAACAGTACAGCATACTAAAACTGAATCAGAAATCAGGGCTAAAGAAAGGGCTCCACCCATCCAGTTTCCTCGCTAGCACAGGACCTTACACAGGCCACTGATACAACTGACTTGATTAAGAGTGACTACCACTGCCCGGCATGGTGGTGCACACCTATAATCCCAGCACTCGGGAGGCTGAGGCAGAAGGATCGCTGTGAGTTCGAGACCAGCCTGAGCTACATAGTGAGTTCCAGGTCAGTCTCAGCTACATAGTGAGACCCTGTTTCAAAAGAAGAAAACAAAAAAGAGTGACTACCAGAAGCTGAGGCAGAAGGTTTGCTTGGGTCCAAAGCCTCAATGCCAGCCTGAGCAAGAGAGACTCTGTCACTAAAACAAAGTACTATAGGTACCATGCAATTGGTCTTAAATCTGAATGCTTTCCTTGGAAGCAGAGATTCACCACAGGCACCTTAGTGTATTTTTTAAATTTGGGGGCTCAAGCCTAAAAATTCTCAGAGGTTGCTGTCTAAGAGCCTTCACTTTAAAGTACTTCTTATGGATGTGAAAGTTTGAGAACCACACCAGTTAGTAAAAGGCATCCAGAACCTCAGGCTTGGCGGGCTTGCCTTCCTCACTGTCATACTCCGAAAGCACAAAACTCGGCTTGGTATCAGACTATTTCAGGTGGGGATGAGGAGGAGGGTAGGAAATACCATGTATTACTAAAGCTCTCCTCGCGCTGATACTAATTCAAGGAGGCAGTGATCATGCCTCACTTGTAGGAGTCTCAGAGGAAAACACACCCACGCCATCTGAAGGACAGAGAAGATAAAAAATGTGTAACAAATTACTAAAGGTTGAAGGTGGGCAAAAGCTCAAAGCACAGAACAGGGATCCACAGGGGCTCTCTTCCTCTCCCAACTCTATACAGACCAGTCCTGAGCACTCAAGACAGGATAGAGATATGGAGCGAGCCTGATAGGGAAAAGGGAGGAACCCCTTTCCCAGCAGGACAATCGCCTTCAAGCACCCAGGAGAAGGGGGAACAAACTTCCATCTGCATAACAGGAATGAGAAATGAAACCTGCAAAAGAACCACCACCAACAGATGGTTAGATTGGCTGCCACGGGGAGAAGGCTAAGTTACCAAAGGGCCCACTTTACACCCCAGAGGATAAGAGGACGGGCCAGAGGACGGGCCCAAGGAAGGCCATACCCCTCTCCCTTCACGACCACTGGCAGTAATTCACAACAACAAGCAACAGGAGACTGCAGGACAGGTGGGCAAAATCTTAAACACCCCCCTTGGAGGGCAGTTAAAAGCTCACAGGAGGCACAGGGTCAGGAACACCGAGTAAACCTCAGGTGACCCTGGACTAAGCATAAGGGGTGGGCAAGGAATCTGAATCCAGGTTTATACTGAAGGTCACCATGACAACAAATTCAAACCCAACCTATATCCTGACCAGAGATATTCTGCCTCTCACCCTCTACGCTTCATTGCTACCAGGTAGTCAGTCAACTAAAGACACCCAAAAAGCAGTTTTTGTAAAACTACTATCAATAGGCAAATCAATTAACAGAATCAGACCCAGAAATGACTCAAAGATAAACTTCCTTGTCTGTCTTAACAGGTGGCTAACATGTATATAGAGATGAGAAATTTTAACAGGAAGGAGGAAATAAAAAAAGTCAAATATAAACACAAATAAACATGACAACAGAGATGAGAAATACCTTCTCCAATCTCATCAGTAGACACAAACCAGTTTGGGATAAGGGGTAATAAACTTAAGAATACAGTAATAACTACCCAAACCGAAAGAAAGGGGGTGGGTGCAGAAAATAGCATCCAAAGCAGGGCATGGTGGTGCACACCTGTAATCCCAGCACTCGGGAGGCTGGGGCAGGAGGATCACTGTGAGTTCGAGACCAGCCTGGGCTGCATAGTGAGTTCCAGGTCAGTCTCAGCTACAGTGAGACCCTGTCTCAAAAAACCATAAAAAGAAAAATAGCATCTAAGAGTTACATTACAACCAAAAACCTTGAAAAAGTGAAAAATTTTCAAAAGATAATCATGAATTATCCAAAATTAAAGACATTGAAAAATCAATCTAAAAGTGTGGAGCTCAAACAAGATAAACCTGACCCATTATTGAACAACGGCTCTCAGTAGTAAGAGCATTCCTCTCCAAGAAAATCTATTATCCAGAAAGATTTTTCAAACTATATTCACCGTAAATACCCTTTGGAAACAAAATTTGTACCTTAGTAAATCTATGTAATTCAGGTATGTTGGGAGGAGGATATAATCATTTATTTTTATCCATTCAAATCTGTCACAAAATAACAATTGGAGATGACTCCATATTATGACACCACAGAAAAAGCAAAGACGACCAACAATAACCTGTTTAATGCCTACTATCCAGAGATCATTATAATGAATTTCTAAAATGCCACCCCGTTCTAAAAAGGAGGGCCCCAAGAAATGAAAACTATAACACCAAGTTCACAAAAGGTTTGGGGTTATCTTGAGCTCAATCATTTAAGGATTACTTTTCTACATTTTGGTAAACCTGACTGACCACTAGTACTCAGATTTACTTATCTGACAAACATTTTAACAGGTCCTCACTACAGCACCCAAAGGTTCTTTTGATGGGTAAACTCAGTGAAGATGGTTGGCCTCAGGCTTTTATTTTAACTTCATTGGCTGCTTCTCAAAAATCACCCTTAAATGGGCACTTTCACTCAAGTGTTCTCTCAGAGGCTCTTATCCTTTCCAAGCATATCCCCTGGATGTCACCTGTCATACGGCTACCTGTGCCTTCCAAAGCGAGTTTCCTCTACTCCCATTTCTCTACCAACCAACAGCCGTCAGGATCCACACAGCCAAACACAAAAACACAATTCCTCGCTCACTCTCATTTCTCCTTTTATGTTCCTACGTCCTTACCTCGTCTGCCAAGTCTCATTTCATCTCAGGCTCCTGCCTCTCTTCATCCCCCACTGTAGTACAGCTGCCACTGTGTGTGCGGACTTCATGTAGACTTAACTACAGTAGTGGTTAGGAGTCTGCATGGAGTAATCTTAAATACGTCAGGATCCTGCGAGCTAGCAACCCACGCTTCCTTGCCCCTCGCCCATACTTTAAATCCAGCTAATTATAAACAGCCACGCTGATAAAATGTGGGCTCTATATCTCGTGGCTCACGCTGAGATACTAGTGCTAAACAGCTGTGTCTCATAAGTAAAAGGTCTGCCAGTTAAGTTTTCGTGAATTTTTAAAAAATAGATCACATTTTATGTTCTAGGTATTCAAAAAATTTATTAACATAAAGTCACAAGTATTTCACTGGAAAACAAAGGATCTTTCACTCTGAAATTAAAGAAAAGCTGAGTCCTGGCACACTTGTAAAGACAGATGAGTATTTGCTGAGCTAAAATTGAACCACTTACCACTGATGTGGCCCAGACCCCTCACCAGAACACACAGGCCCTCGCTGAACTAGCTGACCTGCCCACATGTCTCAAATGTGCAGCAGCTGCTCTTCATACAGAGCACCAAGATACATTCTGGCCAGCCACGCAGGCGCAACAATAAAAATATCCATTCAGCATCCACACCACAGGCCACAGTGGCTTTCAGCACAGTACAACTAATTCCAAAGCCATACCCCTAAGTCATATTTGTAGCCATGGGTACAGAACAATAATTTTTAAACATTACATGTTTAACCTTTATGCAGCTACATTAAAAAACTGTCGCTCAGATCCAGGCTCAAACCATGGAATTATTTTAGAAGCAAACCACTTACAAATAATTATCATCAGTCCAAGTACAACCCCAGTGGCTTCCTGAGAACAACTGTACACACAAACCCATTAGAAGAAACAGCCCTAAAGTGCTTAACAGGACACAGATCTCCTAATCTGCCTACGTAGCCGTCTCTAGGCTAAAGCCACACCACTGCCCAGAAACACTTCATAAAAGTTCGGCTTGGCTTTTGACTTTTTCCAGAATGTAAAAGAATTCCTAAAAGGACAAATATGTGTAAAAACTACAGACATCAAAAGAATTTCCTATTTTTTTTTTCCAACTCGGAATTCAACAAGCTCAGTGTAACTGTAACCACAGTATCACTGTGGCCCTTTTTTCCCCATGATAGAATAAAACCAGAACTTTTGTTATGACCTCCTCGGCTATGCGGCAGACACAGCCCGCTGTAACAATCTATACCTTCAGGTAAGAGGGGGGAAAAAAAAAACACATGGTAAAAATCTACTCCCTAAATAAAACTATATAGTTACAGAAAACCCTCACTACAACATTAAGCTTTGTTAGGAAGTTTTCAAAACATTTGCCTTCATGCATTCTATTGCTACTAAAAGAAATTACCACAGATAATAGCTTAACTAATATGAACTTATCGTCTCACATTTCAGGGGTTAGAAATCTGAAATGGGTATCACCAGACTAAAGCCAAGTGTGGGTAGGGCTGGTTCCTCCTGGGGGCTCCTGAAAGGACCTCTCCCCTGCTTCTTCAAGACCCCTGCATCTCTGTGGTATAGCAGGTCCCCCTCAAAGCCAGGGAGGTCATTCCCCACTTGAAGCCACCCTGACCGCTTCCATAGTCACCTCTTGCTCTTTGGGCTCCCTCTTCTGCAGCCCTCTACAAAAGCAAATGCAAACAGAAGGCTGAGCCCTGTGCCTAGGCCCACCTTTAACTCCCTTCGCCTTCTCTGCATGAGTTCCACGGGTTTGACTTTAACTAGATTTCACCTGTGCAAAAGGGCGCAGAACAACAGCTGTGTGCTGCACCAGCACTGCCCACACCGCCTGTGGGTCCTTCATTGAACCGTGGGCATGGATTGCACACAGGCCACGTGAGGCCCGATTAAAAGCCTCTACAGAAGGTGGGTGCATTACGGGCCAGCCAGCTCCCCACAGTTGACTCCAGGCGGACCAAGGGCCTGGTCTCATCCAGGCTGCGCAGGAGCCACACTACACGGGGCTAAGATGGCAGTTCCAGTCAAAGTGGGGTCACCTGCTCACTGATGGAAGCCCTGTCCTTCATACAGATGCAATGGATGAGCTGCACTGTGTGCAATGGTAACTGCACTTAGCATGAGCACTGCAGATCCCACACCCCCAGCCCCAGTGTTACTACTGCTTTAAATAAATCACCTTTATGGTGCCTAGGTAAGTATATTTGTTTGCACAACTTGGGTGTAGCTCCACTAAAAATATGTGAATCAAAATTACACGCCAGGGTTCTTTATTATCAGAGCCACACATTGCTAAAACATATTTACATTAGGTTTCTACAGTTGATTTGGTTGGACTGAATGATTTTCTAGTGCATATTTTTCTATGACCAAACATTTTGTTGGTGTTTCATTAAATATTATGGCTTTTTCCCATCTACTTTCCTGGAATGTTTCTTGCTTTTAAAATTTATTTATTTTTCATTTTTTTACTGGTCCATGTTTGCGACTCTCCAGTTCACAGTCACGTGGGGAGTGGACACATGTGCACATGACAGCTTCTTTTCTTAATCTACTTCCCCTTCCCTCCCCACCCCCTCCTCCAGAATCCCAATCCCATGTTTCATGCCGCCTTAGCTCATGTGTCGGCATGTATGTACACTCGTTAGGGTTACTCGGTTTCTACTGCGTGGTATATCTTTATTCTTATTTCCCTTTCCCTCCTCCTCACTTGTCACCCTAGCTCCACTGGACCACTTCTCTACTGCAAGAGATCAGTCCTCTCATCCCTTTTTATCCATCCTTTCTCATTTTCTTTGTACTTTGCCTCACTCAAAAGAGAAATACCATACGGTATTTAAACTTGTGTGTCTGGCTTACTTCACTCAGCACTGAATTTTCCAGGTATATCCATTTTCCTACAAATGTCTCAAATTTGTCATTCTTTATAGTTGAGTTATAT